>NW_026294562.1:129671826-130271826 GCF_007827085.1 Peromyscus californicus insignis | reverse complement strand
TCCAAGAGCAGGCACAAGGGTCAGAGACTCACTCATTTCCACAGTCAGGAGCCCCATAAACATTCTAAGCTAATAACTATAATATATATACAGAGGACCTGGTGCTGGCCATGTAGACCCTGCGCTTGTGGCATCAGTATCTGTGAGCTCTTATGTGCCTTGCTCCGTTGATTCAGAGGGTTTGTTCTCTTGGTGCATTCCATTTCCTGCCTCCTCTGTCATGGGATTTCCTGAGCTCTGAGAGGAGACATTTGATGGAAACCTTCCATTTACACTCTCTCCACATAATGTCTGGCTGTGGGTCACTGTATCTTTTCCCATCTGCTTCCAGAGGAAGCCTCTCTGATCATGACTGGATAAGGCACTGATCTATGAGTATAGCAGAATATCACTAAGAATCATTTCATGGCTACTTTTTTTTTCTTTTTAGACCAGTAGTGTTTGGTTTTATCCCAGGTCTCTGGGCTATCTAGTCTCTGGTTCTTGGTCACCTAAGTAGTGTCAGGTATGGGTTCACTGTCATGAAGTAGGCCTTAAGCCAATCAGGCAATAGCTACTCCTACAAATTCTGTGCCACCATTGCCATAGCATATTTTGCAAGCAGGAGAGGTTGTAGGTCAAAGGTTTTGTGGCTGGGTTGGTGTCCATGTTTCACTTTCAGTATCTTGCAGAGTATCTCCCCACACCAAAGAGACTAGAACAGAGGGCTGAAGGTTCCAGTAGGCACCGCCTTGACTTCTCTGAGTTCAATAAGTTGTGTGGGTGTTGTCCTCAGCAATGGAGACCTGCTGTCAGTTCGTGGAGAGCAATCATTTGTCTTAACAACAGACTGAGTTGTTTGCAGATTTCCATGGGATCCCCTTGGCCAACAACTCAATTAAATGCAAACCAGTCCCGCCACTACATGTCTCACCTGGGGACAAGAGATGGTCAGTTGAGACTCTATATACCCCTTTACTAGGAGTCCTCCTTAGAATCATCTTCATATATCCCAGGAAGTTTGCACTGCGCTGGGTTTACACACCATTCCCCAAATGACCTCAATTCCCACCATCCCTCCCAGAACTTTCTCCCTCCATGCCATCTCTCCCACATCTAATTACCCCTGCTTCTATCCCCACCCATTCTCAGTCTGCTCTTAAAATGTAGTCTATTTCTCCCACCTAGGGAGATGCATGCAGCACCTCCCCCCTCTCCCAGAACTCTTCTCTTTACTTAATCTCCGTAGGTCTATGCTTGGTTATCATTTACTTAACCATTAATATCCACTTATAAGTGGAAACATACCATATTTATCCTTCTCAGTCTGGGTTACCTCACTCATGATGATTTTTTTCTAGTTCCATACATTTGCCTGTAAATTTTATAATGACATTTTTTAATAGCTGAGTAATACTCCATTGGGTAAATGTACCACATTTTCTTTATCTTTCTTCTCTTGAGGGATGACATCTAGGTTGTTTACAGTTTCTGAATATTATGAATAAAGCATCAATGAATGTAGTTGAGCAAATGTCTTCATGGTAGGATGGAGCATCCTTTGGGTATATGCCCAAGAGTGGTATAGCTGGATCATGAAGTAAATCAATTCCCAACTTTCTGAGGAACCTCCATATTGATTTTGAAAGTTGCTGTATAAGTTTGCACTCCTATCAACAAGGGAGGAATGCTCCCTTGCTCCACATTCTCACCAGCATGAACTGTCGCTTGTGTTATTGATCATTCTGACAGGTATGAGATGGAATCTCAAAGTCATTTTGATTAGCATTTTCTTGATGGCTAAGGATGTTGAATATTTCTTTAAGGATTTCTCAGCCATTTGAGTTTCCTCTGTTGAGAATTCTCTGTTTAGATCTGTACTCCAATTTTTAATTGGATTATTTATTTTTTGATAGCTAGTCTTGAGTTCTTTATATATTTTTGGATATTAGTCATCTATTGGACGTAGAGTTGCTAATTTTTTTTTCCATTTTGTAGGTTATCACTCTGTCTGAGTGATGGTGTCCTTTGTCTTACAGAAGTTTTCCAGTTCCATGAAATCCCATTTATTCGTTATTTATTTCAGTGCCTATGCTATCAGAATTCAGAAAGTCATATTCTGTGCCAATGTGTTCAAGACTCTTCCTCACTTTATCTTCTATCTCTTTCGGGTATCTGGTTTGATGCTGAGGTCTTTAATCCATGCAGACTTGATTTTTCTGAAAGGTAATAAGAATGAATCTATTTGCATTTTTCACCATAACAGACAATCAGCTTGACCATTTGTTGAAGATGCTCTTGTTTACCCAGTGTGTATTTCTGGCTTCTTTATAAAAAAAAAAAATCAGGTGCCCATGTGTGGATAGATTTATGTCTAGGTCTTCAATTCAACTCTATTGATCAGTGTGTCTGTTTTATTTGTTTGTTTGTTTGTTTTTGTTTTTTTTCCAGTGCCATGTAATTTTGTTACTGTAGCTCTGTAGTACAATTTGAAATCAGAAATTGTGAGACCTTCAGCAGTTCTTTTATTGTTCAGGATTACTTTATCTATCCTGGGTTTTTTGTTTTTCCATCAGAAGTTGAAATTGTCCTTTCAAGGTCTGTAAAGAATTGTGTTGAAACTTTGATAGGTATTGCATTGAATCTTATTAAATTGTTTTTGATAAGGTAGCCATTTTTACTATGTAATTCTACCAACTCATGAGCATGGGAGATCTTTCCATCTTCTGATACCTTCTTCAATTTCTTCTTCAAAGACTTGAGTTTTTTATCATACAAGTCTTTCATTTGCTTGATTAGAGTTACCACAAGATATTTTATATTATTTGTGACTATTGTGAAAGGTGTTGTTCCTCTGATTTCTTTCTCAGTCCATTTATCATTGTATATAGATGGGCTACTGATTTTTTTTTTTTTAGTTAATCTTGTATCCTGCTACTTTGCTGAAGGTGTTTATCAGCTGTATGACTACCTTGGTGGAATTTTTTTTTTTTTTTTTTGAGACTGGGTTTCTCTGTGTAGCTTTGCGTCTTTCCTGGAACTCACTTGGTAGCCCAGGCTGGCCTCGAACTCACAGAGATCCACCTGGCTCTGCCTCCTGAGTGCTGGGATTAAAGGCATGCAACACCACCACCCAGCTTCCTGGTGGGATTTTTAGGGTGACTTGTGTATACTGTCATATCTGCAAATAAAGATGTTATGATTTATTTTTTTTAATTTGTATTCACATGATCTCATGAAGTTGTTTTATTGTTCTGGCTAAGACTTCAAATAGTTTATTAAATAGATATCAAGAGAGTGGACAACCTTGTCTTGCCTCTGATTTTAGTAGAGTTTAGCTTTGAGTTTTTTCCCTTTAATTTGATGTTGGTTGCAGGCCTGCTATAAGTTTTCTTATTATGTTTAGCAATGTTGTTTTTTTCTAATTTTTCCTAATTTCTTCAGGATTTTTATCACAAAAGGGTGCTGGATTTTGTCAAAGAACTTTTCTGCATCTAATGAGATGATTATGCAATTTTTCTTTCAATTTGTTGATAGGGGGATTACACTTATTAATTTTCATATATTGAACCTTCTATGCATCTCTGGATGAAACTTATTCAATCATGGTAGATGATTTTTGATATGTTCTTGGATTAGTTGTGCAAGTATTCTGCATCAGTGTTCATAAGGGATATTGGTCCATAATTCTCTTTCTTATTTGAGTCTTTATGTTATTTGGGTTATCAGTATAACTGTGGCCTCATAAAATGAATTGGGCAACATTTCTTCTGTTTCTATTTTTTTTTCTGGAATAATTTAGGAAGTAGTGACAATAACTCTTCTTTGAAAGCCTGGTAGAATTCTGTGCTAAAGCCATCTGGCCCTGGCCTTTTTTTCTTTTCTTTTCATTCTTTTTAAATTGGGAGACTTTTAGTGACTGCTTCTATTTCACTAGGGGTCTATTTAAATTGTTTATCTGATATTGATTTAGCTTTGCTAAGTGGTACCTATTGAGAAAATTATCCATTTCTTCAAAATTTCCAATTTGGTAGAGCACAGGTTTTTAAAATATGTCCTTATGATTCTCTGGATTTTCTTGGTGTCTGTTGTTGTGTTGTTGTGTTTTGCTTCTGATTTTGTTAATGTGAATATTCTCTCTCTGCATTTTAATTAGTTTAAATAAAAATTTGTCTGTTTCGTTGATTTTCTTAAAGAACTAACACTTTGTTTCAGTAATTTTACTATTATTGTTTTATTTGCTTCTATTTTATTAAGTTAAATACTCAGTTAGATTATTTCTTGCCATCTTTTCCTCTTAGGTGTGTTTACTTCTTTTTGTTCTAGAGCATTCAGGTGTGCTGTTAAGCTGCTAGTACATGATTTTATGTAGGCACTTAGTGCCATGGACTTTCCTCTTAGCATCACTTTCATTGTGCCTCATAAGGTTGGATATGCTGTCTATTTATTTTCATTGAATTTTAGAAAGTCTTTAATTTCTTTCTTTATTTCTGTCTTTTCTCATTTTTTTCATTCAGTAGAGAATTCTTCTATTTCCATGAGTTTGTAACATTCTGTTGTTGTTGATATCTAGCTTTGATCTGTGGTGATCTGATAGAATACAGAAAATTATTTTGATTTTTTTCTTTGTATCGATTTAAACACATTTTGAGTCTAAGTAGGTGGTTAGTTTTCGGGAATGTTCATAAAGTACTGAAAAGAAAGTGTATTCTTTTGTGTTTGGGTGAAATGTTCTGTAGATATGTTAGGTCCATTCAGTTCATAATGTCGATTAGCTCCAGTATTTCTCTGTTTAGTTTTTGTCTAGATGATGAGAGTGTGGTATTGAAGTCTCCCACTAGCAGTGTGTGAGGGACAATATGTGACTTAAGCTGTAGTGGTGCTCCTTTTACAAACTCTGGTGCCCATGTGTTTGGGGAATAGATGTTAAGAATTGAAATGTCATCTTTGTGGGTTTTTCCCTTGATAAATATGTAATGACCTTTCATATTTCTTTTGCTTACTTTTGATTTGAAGTCTATCTTGTTAGATATTCAAATGGCTACACCAGCTTACTTCTAAGGTCAATTTTCTTGGAATATCTTTTTTTCAACCCTTTCCTGTGAGGTAATGTCTATCCTTGATGTTGAGGTGTGATTCTTGGGTGAAGCAGAATGATGGAGCCTGTTTTCACACCCATTTTATTAGTCTGTGTCTTTTCATTGGGGAGTTGAGACCATTGATAATGATAGATATCAATGACCAATGACTATTGATTCCTGTTAATTTGTTGTTGTTGTTGGTGGTGGTGGTGGTCGTGCTGGTGTGTGTGTGCGTGCGTGTGTGTGTGTGTGTGTGTGTGTGTGTGTGTGTGTGTGTGTGCTTCCCCTCTTTTGATTTTGCTGGTGTTATTTTATTTATTTTCTGTGTTTTCATAGGTGTAGTTTACCTCCTTTGGTTGGAGTTTTCCTTCTAGAACCTTCTGTAGGGCTGAATTTGTAGATAGGTATTGTGTAATCATGCAATATTTTATATTCTCCATCTATGGTGATGGAAAGTTTTGCTGGGTATAGTAGTCTGGGCTGGCATCTGTGGCTTCTGAGAGTCTGCACCACATCTGTCCAGACCTTTCTTGGTTTTAGAGTCTCTCCTGAGAAGTCAGGTATAATTCTAGTAGGTCTTATATATTATGTGTTTTTTCCTCTTGTAGCTTTAATATTCTTTCTTTGTTCTGTATGTTTAGTGGTTTGATCATTATATGTCGAGGGGACTTTCTTTTCTGGTCTAATCTATGTGGTCTTCTGTATGTTTCTTGTACCTCTATAGGTATTTCCTTCTTTAGGTTAGAAAAATTTTCTTCTATGATTTTGTTGAAAATGTTTTCTGGGCCTGTGAACAGGGATTCTTCTTCTTGTTCTTCTTCTTCTTCTTCTTGTTCTTCTTCTTGTTCTTGTTCTTGTTCTTGTTCTTGTTCTTGTTCTTCTTCTTCTTCTTCTTCTTCCTCTTCCTCTTCCTCTTTCTCTTCCTCTTCCTCTTCTTCTATTCATATTATTCTTAGGTTTGGTCTTTTCATAGTGTCCGAGATTTTCTGGAAGCTTTGTGTCAGGAGTTTTTTAGATTTAACATTTTCTTTCACCAATGTAGCCATTTTTACTAACATATCTTCAATGCCTGAGATTCTTTCTTTCATCTTTTATATTGTGTTGGTGAAGCTTGCTACTGTAGTTCCTTTCTGAATTCCTAAATTTTTTATTTTCAGAATTCCCTCCCTTTGTGATTTCCTTATTGCTTCTATTTCCATTTTTGGGTCTTGAACAGTTTTATTTGCTTCCTTCAACTGTTCGTTGAGTTTTCTTTAGGGATTTATTCATTTCCTCCTTATGGACTTCTATCATCTTTATTATAGTGGTTTTAAGGTGTTTTTCTTGTGCTTCAGCTGTGTTTGGAATATTGAGGACCTGTTGTGATAGGATAGCTGGGTTCTAGTGCAGACATATTGCCCTGGCTATTATTGACAGTATTTTTATACTGTCACCTAGGCATCTAGGCTTGGGAAATTATAGGTCTAGGTGCTAATTTCTGGGTTTGTCTTTGTTGGGTGGATGCTTTGTGCCTTGGTTTTTATTTCCTGTATTGATTTTTGGAGAGTGTGAAGCCTGAGTGTTGCCTGTTTTCCTGGCCTGCTCAGCGGGTGTGTTCATGTGGAATGCCTGCTGGTGTTGGAGGCTGGGACACTGGGATAGTTGGGGGAAAGAAGTTTCTGGGATAAAGTCTTTGTGATCGACTGGGGGGGTTGGGATGAGTTCAAAGAGGAAAGGGAGATTGAAGCACATTTCCTGCTACAGAGCTGAGGATGAGACTGTGGGCATTAGATCTTTGGAGCATTCAACCTACTTGTTGCCCTGGGAGGGGCTGCACTTGGTTTATCATGGGGTGTCTGCTAGGGTTAGGGTCTTGCACAAAGCAAGAGTGAGGGGAAGAGGGTTAGAAGGGATCCATTGGACATGGGAGCAGTGGTCAGGGAAGCCTGCCATGGCTGTTCTTCTACAGAGCTTGGGATAAGGCTCCGGGAGTTTGATCTGAGGAACAGAGAAAGAAGAGAAGGTCTTCTGGCACCCTAGCTAGTTTGATATATAGGAAGGATTCTAATTTTTATCTGCGTTAAGTTTGTTACCTGCAAATTTGCTGAAATTTTTTGTCAGCTCTATGCATGTTTTGAAGAGTCTTTAGGGTCTCTTATCCAGAATCACAAGAGCTGCAAATAGACATATTTTGACTTCTTTCCCTGTTTGTATTTCTTTTCTTTTCTTATTGTGCTACCTAAAATTTCAAGCACTACATTGAAGTGGACAGAGTAGGCAGCTTTTTCTTTTTCCTGATTTTGGTGGGAATTCTTTGCATTTTTCTCCATCTAGCATGATATTGGTTATAGGCCTATTGTATAATATTTTATGTTGAGGTATGTTTCATCTACCCATAGTTTCTCCATGACTTTTATCCTAAAGGGATGTTGAGTTTTTATTAAAGGCCTTTTCTGCATATATTGAAATAATCATGTGATTTCTGTTTGAGTCAATTTATGTGATGGATTCCATTTATTGATTTATATATGTTGAACCTTCCCTGTATCTCTGTAATGTAACCAACTTGATCAATATTAATGATCTTTCTCATGTGATCTTGAATTCAGTTTGACAGAATTCTAGCGAGAAATTTTGCAACCTGTTCATTAGGGAGCTCAGTCTGTAATTTTCTTTTCATTTTCTTTGTTAACAAACCATACCTTTAACTGGCTTTGATATCAATAGAATACTGCTTGACTTAAAGACTTTGAAAGCCCTTCTTTTCTAACTCACAGAATAATTTATGTTGGTGCTAATTCAGCTTTGAAGTTTTACTAAAAGTCTACAAGGGAACCATCTGATTCCAGACTTTTAATAGTCAGGACACTTTTTATTACTGCTTCCATCTTGTCCCTCATTCAAGGTTTAAATCATTTTTTCTTCTTGTTTTAATTTTGGAATGTCATATGTATCTATAAATTTAACCTTTCTTTGTGATTTTTGCAATTTAGTGGAATAAAGGTTTTTAATGTATGTCCTCATGATTTTCTTCTTTGTTTTTTTATAATTTTATTTATTTATTATTTATTATATATATTTTTATATAATTATTCATAATTCTGATTCTTTGGAAATTTCACATCATGCACCTCTATTCCATTCATTTCCCAGTTCCTTCATATCTGCCTTTTACCTTTGAATTATCCACCCCTCAAAAAAAAAAGAAAATTAAAAAAAATTAAAACTTTATGAGGTTATTTTGACTCTAATTAGTCTCTGTATAGTTTTTGTCTGGACAATCTCTCTCTTGGTGTAAGTGGAATATTGAAATCATCTACTATCACCATGTTGGTATTAATTTACTTTTTCTATATAGTAGTACTGATTTTATGAAACTGGGTACATGTATATTTAGTATGTTCATGTTTAGAAATATAATACCCTCTTGGTTTATTGTAGTGACCTTCCTTATTTCTCCTGACTAGTTTTGGTTTGAAGTCTATTTTGTTAGATATAAGAATAACTATACCTGTTTCCTAGTTCTGTTTCCTTAGACTACTGTTTTCCATCCTTATACTATGGATGGTGTCAATAGTTGATGGTGAGATGTGTTTCTTATAGGCATAAGAAAGATGGATCCTGTTTTTGAATCCACCATTCTAGTCCATGTCTATTTATTGAGGAATTGAAGATTCCTCAATTATTATTGAAGATTGTGTATTGCCTCCTGTCATTTTGTTGATCTTGTAGTGAAAAACTATTCCAAATGGAATAATATCCATAGTGGCCCCTTGACTGTGTATATTCTTATTTTGGGTCTGAATAATTCCTTCTAATATTCATTATAGAACTGGATTACTGGTCATAAATTCTTTAATATGCATTGATCATAGAAAGTTTTTATTTCTCTTTCAATTTTAATAGATAGTTTTGCTGGTTATAATAATGGAATTGGTAATTTTGTGCATATCTTTCCAGGCAGTCTGTTAAGTTATTCTATAGAATAACCAGGATATTCTGATGGGCCTGTTTTTATAAGGTACTTGACCTTTCTCTCTTGCAGCTTTCAATAGCCTTTATTTATTCTGTGTTTTTAATGTCTTCCTTATAATAATTGAGGAGTTTCCTTTTTTGTCTGGTCTATAAGATATTCTTCAGATTTCTTGAATTTGTATGGTCATCTCTTTCTTCAGGTTTGAGAAGCTTTCTTTTATGGTTATGTCAAAAATATTCAACATAATGCCTTGGGAATGACTTTGGTGTAGTATTCTTTTCTTTGTTTTAAAATTCCCAGAATTCAGTGATTAGGTCTTTTCATGGTGTCCCAAAGCTCTCCTTCATTCTGTTCTCATTTCTTTTAAAATATGTCAATGATTTTTTAAGTGATTCAATTCTACTCCTTTCTCTTCTAGCCCTGACACTGATATTCACATGATATATTCTATTTTTGAGGAGTGATTCCCACTAAAGTTTTGATTTGTTTCATTCTCAGCATTATTTCAGGTGTGTTTTCTTCAGCAATTCTGTTTCTTTATTGAACTTTATTTTCATATCTTGGCTTGACTCCATCATTTCACTCAGTACTTTGTGTTGTCATGGATTTCTATCTTTTTTGAGTTGTTCAAATATAGTTACAATCACTATTTTGACTTCTTTGTCTGGAAATTCTTCCAAGACATTTTCATTGGGGGCCATTACTATCAATATGGTATTAATAATGTTTAGAGGTGTTGTGATTTTTCTTGCTGCTTTTGTTTCTGCTTTGAGACTTGGGAATCTGTCTACTTTGTTTGTTGGGTCTTTATTTTTGTTCAAATCACTTTTCTTTCAATTAATGCATGTACAGTGTTAAGGAAAAGACTAAGTTTTATAGTGGTTATGATATTGTTTTCTTCTGAGGCCGGTATTGAGGGCTGCAGATTATACACTTAGTTTTGTTTTCAGAGTCTACTTCTGTCTCTCTTAATGATTACTATCCATGAGGCAGCATTCTGTTTCTTCTTTCTCTGATTTCTGCTATGCTTGTCTGAATGTCCTGCCTCAAATCATCCCAGTCTGATCCTTGCTTTCTCTACCTTCCATACCTGTTTAGGAACTCTGAAAGCCTGGCCACCTCATGGCCTGCTGGGAAGGGCTACTGACTGCTTTTCTCCCTTGGCACTTTGCATAGAACCTTTTGATTCTATGAAAGCTACTTCTCAGGAACGAGAGTTCTAAAGAAATCTCATAAAGTCTGCTAGCTAGATGTGCAAGTTCACAAACCAGCAGAAGAGTAAGTAGGTTGAGAAGGAGGTAAAACCCTACGGAAAGGGTGAGTTGATGTTGATGAAAAACTGCCTCAGAGATAACAGCCTGAAGCCTATAGTCGCTTTAATAACCAGACATCTTCATTCCAAAGTAGCTGGGTATATAATGAGATTATATTTCCCAGCCACTCTAATTAGATTTGGTAGCAATCTAAGTTCTCAGTGGAGTGTGAGAACAAATGATGTGTCTTTCAGCATGAGTTCTGTCACAGAAGACATAGCCTGTTCCCTTGTACCCAGACATGGGAGAACCACACATATAATAAGGGTTGTGGCTCCTGAATGACAATGGAGAATAGACTGTCAGAAGCAGGAGGGAGGTATCATATTTCTAAGATGCACATTGTGGTGAAATACACCCTTTTGGTTCATCTTCATGCAAGCATGAGTAATGTAACTTTAACACATAAGCCTACACCTAATTATATTTTATTTTAATTATTATTGTATGTGTTTATGGTGCATATGTGTGAGTGTGATGTGTGAGTGTGATGTGTGTGTGTGTGTGTGTGTGTGAGAGAGAGAGAGAGAGAGAGAGAGAGAGAGAGAGAGAGAGAGAGAGAGAGAAAAGAGAGTACACATCTGGAGGCCAGAGAATAACTTTCAGGAGTTGGCTCTTTCCATCTCCTATGGGTTCTAGGGATTCAACTCATGCCCATGCCATCAAGCTTTTTCATGATGAGCCATCTCACTGAACTTACATTCTTTGTTAGTATTTGTTTGAATAATTTGATTATAACCACCTTACAGATGGAGAAACTGTGCTTGAGTAGACATTTGCTAAACATACAAGGCCTGCCTGGGATACAGCAAAACTGCAGTCTTGAGGGGCAAAGTGTTGGTTTTGCAGTTGCAAAACCTCCCTGCACCTTTTATTCGATATAACCTTTAAGATCCCAAGGCCTCGTTTACTTCTAAAAGTGAGGATGAAAGTAGAACCTGTCTCCTAGGGTTCTTGGAAAGGCTAGGTAAGATAATCCATGTTGAGCGTGTAGTGTACAGTAACAGCTTTCCAAGGTGCTGTCTTCATTTTAGGGCTAGGGAACAGTGAGACAAGATTCATTTAGTTCTCTAAAGCTCCAAATCTTATCTTGTCAACTCAGCAAGGAAACTGCAATGGTCTCATGTAGTTCTGCCTGCTCCTGTGGTTAGAATACGCCTGTCCCACACTTTCATACCACGGATTCTTGCATCCCAGTGTACTACGTGGGAAGTCACGCACATGACATTGCATCTGCCACTAACAGAGGTTATATAGAAAACACAGCTTCCTGCCATTAGAATGATTTCTCCAATATCCAGGGAAAGATGTTTCTTCCATGCAATATGCAGCATGGTTATGTAAGCCCTGCAGTCAAAATACTCTAAAACATACACTACAGAAACATAGTGAAGCCGTCGGACTTTTCCCTACAGTGCTTTATTCTTAAATGTGTCCAAGGTTTTTTATCTCGTTTTTGGTTTTTTTTTTTTTTTTTTTTGGTGTCTTGTGGTTATTCCTCTCCCTCTGTAGTCATCAGGGTTCGGGCTGCAATTGGTCCCTTTCCTGAAAACAAACCAGGGCCGTCAGAGAGAACCACATGCCGGAAGCGGGTGGCTTTCAGAACTGTAGATGCATTTTTCTGCTGTCATTCCTTTCCTTCACTTCAGTTCTTGACTTTCCTACAGCAAGCTTTGCTACACCATCAGTTCAAAGGTTTGAATAAATATTCTTTTTCCTCTATAGACTAGTTCAGTTTTCCCCAGTGAGGGAAAAGATGTGTTTAGTATTCGTTCTGGGTTGACTCGCTTGGTGTCTGTCAGCCAAATGTGACTAGAGCATGATTAGACTGATGTGAAGAACTGACTTTATAATAATAGTCTGTTTACTTTTGATTACATTCAAACAGTGACTAATTTGCACCCTAAACCAGCACTGTCAAATTAGAAATAGGAACCATTATATGTGCTTTTAGGGTTTTTCGATGTTACACTGAAATTAATATACATATGTCATATATATAATTAATTTTATTAAGTTCTTGTGCTATATGACATGAAATTTAGAATATTTGCATGTACATCGTAAGATATCCTTAGTATTTTATGTTTTTACTATTCCTCCTGTTGAAGTCAGTTTTCCAGTGCTGGAGAGAACACAGTCAAATAGAAACAGCATCTGATAGGACAGACCAACCCATTAAAATACATAACCTGTTAGTAATATGGTCTTGCTGCTTTATCAATAAATATTTGGCTTACAATGTATTCTTAATAATATGTTTTTATTGACTTCCATTCACAACGATCAGTTCTCATCTATATTTACAGTTCACTAAAGAAACAATTAGATGAATATATTGCTTTTCCATTTTGAGTTAAATTTATTTTGTCTTTACAAACACTTTAACAATATCGTTAAGTTTAATGCTGAGACCAGGAATCAGTTGTTTCTGAAAAGTGCCAGAGTGAATATTTTAAGTTTGGAAGGCTATATTACCACTGTAGCTTTCAGGAAAATCAGTAATAGACAAGGTGTAAATAAATGGATATGTCTGTGTTGTAATAAAACTTTATTTACAAGAACAAGGAACAACAGGTTTTAGTCCTAAAGACTGAATTTAGTTATTTATTGATTTAGAATGATGTCTTTTATAACTCTAACATAGTAGCATGAGGTGCCCAAATACACAAAAGTTGGCCTAATGCAAACAGAAAACATTCTGATTCTGTTTCAAACTGTAAATTTGTGAAGATAATTTTCATTCACGAATCACTAAAGGCTCATTTAAAGCCTTATACAACCATAAGATTGCACCTGACAGACATATAGCAAATTATAATTAATAAATGTTTAATCATAACTAATATGTGCATTAAATGTCTGTTAGGAGATGAAGAAAGTCACCTGTGAAAACTTCCGAGAGGCATTTAAATTGATCATGGAATGTAGAAGGTAATGGCACAACTTGACAGGCATGGGCTCAGTGGGGGTGGGGGTAGGGACAGAAAGAATCACGGTCACATTGATAACTGTCAGTCATGCGCATAGTATCCATTGAGAACTGTGACCTTAGCCTTTAATGTCCGAACTAACCCTGTAGCCCAGTGTGTACTCTAAAGAGAGCAACAAGAATCCTTCTGTTTCTCACTAACTTGCTACTCAAGTATTTTTTTTAGTTTTTTTTAATTAAGAAATTTTTTATTCATTGTACATACAAACCACAGACCCCCCACTTATCCCTCCTCTCCTTCCCCACAAGCCTTTCCCCCCAGCCCATCTCCTATCTCCTCCTCCGAAAAGGTAAATCATCCCGTGGGTTGTCAGCAAAGCCTGGAACATTCAGCTGAGGCAGGTCCAAGCCCCTTCCCCTGCATCAAGGCTGTGCAAGGTGTCCCACCATAAGTAATGGGCAACAAAAAGCTAGTTCATGCACCAGGGATAGATCCTGATACAACTGCCAGGGGCCCCTTAAACAGACCAAGCTACACAACTGTCTCACTTATGCAAAGGGCCTACGGCAGTCCCATGAAGACTTCACAGTCTAAAGGCCATGAGTTCCCACTAGCTTGGTTTGGTTGTTTCTGTAGGTTTCCCCATCATGATCTTGATGCTCCTTGCACACAGATTCCCTCTTCTCCCTTCTCAATTGGACTTCTGGGGCTCAGCCTGGTGCTTGACTGTGGATGTCTGCATCTGTTTCCATCAGTTACTGGATGAAGGCTCTTTGATGACAGCATATTTACCAATCTGATTACCAGGGTAAGCCAGCTCAGGCACCCTCTCCATTATTACTAGTAGTCTAAGCTGGGGTCATCCTTGTGAATTCCTGGGGACTTCCCTAGTAACAGGTTTCTCCCTATCTCCATATCTCCATGACATCTCCCTCTATCAAGGTATCTCTTGTATTGCTCTCCCACTCTGTCCCTGTTCCAGTTTGACCATCTCTTGGAGGCTGAGGCAGGAGGAGCTTTAAATTCAAGTCCAGATTCGGCAACTTAGTGAGTTCTGGAATCGTGCCTCAGAAATATCAAGTAAAAACAAACAAAGGATTGGGGCTGGAGTATAGGTTTGCTGTAGAAACTTTGTCTAGCATTTCTAAAGTTCCAGGTTGGTTCTCCAGAGCAAAGTGTGAGGGGAGGGGCAGAGAGAGCTTGTGAGAGAATACAAGAGAGAACAAGAACACAGGAAGAAAGAGAGGAATAAGCATGCAAGAGAGATAAAGAATGTAATATAATGATAATAAGCATGTTCAGAAAATTCAAATAAATTGTAGACTTCATTAAATAATAACGTACAAGCATTTGTTCAAAACATGTGGTAATTATATAATGATAATAATGAGGATTACTAGGCATGAGGTAGATGGAGAAACTGTTTAATTTTTCTATAAACCTAAGTGTTGAAGGGAGACTATCAATTACAGAGCAAATACATATTGGTAAATTGGTTGACTACAGTCTACCCTCTGTGTGACTCAGTGAAGAAGAGACAGGGAATAAGGAAAAATAGACATTATCTCAAAGAATAATGGAAGCAGATCTTTAGAAACTCATGAAAGAAGTGAGAGAATACTGGACAAGAGGAGCAGCAGGGGTGAGGGGGTGGGGGTGGGGTTGGTGGTGGGGCGGTGGGAAAGACACTAATACAGAGAAGAAGGTCAAACTGAGCCTGATCCACATAGTTCTCTGACAAGGCAAGGGGGAATAGGACCAGTTGCAGGTTCTGGGGACACAGTGATTCTTCTAGTGGATGGGACCACTGTGGAGAGAAGTCACAAATTATCATACTGTATGACTCAGAAGGCACTGGCCAGGTACAATGTCATTGACAGCTATTTTAATAATATTTAAACATATTTTAAAATTTCAAAACATTTAAAAAATATTTTTGAAAATTGAAGCTCCCCATGCATATCCTACTTTTAATACTAAATATACAGAACAAAGAACTAAAAGCTACAAGAGATCAAATCGAAGTCACATGTAAAAAAAAACCCATCAGAATAATCATTGGAATTCTTAGTGGAAATTTGAAAGCCAGAAGAACCTTGAACAATGTACAAGATCTAATGGACCATGGATGCCAACCTAGACTATTGTACCCAGCAAAACTATCTACCAGAGCTGATGGAGAAAGAAAAACTATCCATGATACTAAGAAATAAAAGAATTCATGTCCAGCAAACCGGCCATGCAGAGAATACTGGAAAGAATTCTCAGGTAGGGAAACATGGTCCAATTAGTGTTTGAAATCTAAAGTGTGATGTCTAGGACAGAAACAAGGAAATTATTACAGGGCAGTGACTGGGGTAGCGATGGTGTTCAGGCATCACTCATTTTTGATTTTGCAATGGGATATTTTTACAGTTGATCTTTTGTTGTTATTGTTCATTATTTAAATGTGTGTCAATTCATTATGTTTGTTCTTTGACAATTTCATACATGAACATAATTCCCATTATCTCACTCCATGTTCTTTTATCTCCCTTTGCATCTTGTCATTTCCCTCCTCCATACAGGTCCGCATTCCACATTGATATCTTTTACTTTTGTTCTTAACAATTTAAAGCTACCTCCTAGGCTGAGCATTGTGTACTGGCGGAGAGAGGCCTGCATGAGTTATAAATAAGTTCAATCAATCCTTTCCCTTTCCCACCCCTTTGCACTAGAAATGGACACACCCTGACCCCACTGTACCTTTCGCAATGCATAGCAGCTCTATGTGGCAGGGCTTGTTAAATAACCCTGCTTGTGTTGTCTTAAAAAAGCATAGCATGCAGTTATGAGCAGTAAGCACCCCATACCTGACAGTGTTAACAAATGACTTAGGCTGTAGATCTAAACATGTGCTTCCCTATTGCTGCTACCTTTTTTAAAATACGCTCATGTTGCTCAGGAAACATGAGGATAGTTTTACACTTTCCTTTTACTCTGTGATATGATGCTACTGAGAGCCAAGTGCCAAGCAAAGGAAAATCACAAGTTTACAGAGTTAACACCAACTACAACTGTAGTAACATTCCCATTTTGCAGATGAACAAACAAAGGCATGAGAGAATTAAATGAAAGGATTCAAAAATCCTTCAGTCAGAGTTTTCCCCTATAGTGCTGCCTTAGCCAGTATCATTTCGGGAGCATCAGAGCTTTCTCATTTGTCATCTAGAACTCTGAGTAGTAAATAGTGGGGAAGAATGTCAGAAATGACACCCTCACTGCTGAGGTGGACACTTGGCCATGATGGCCATCCAGGTCTCCTGAAGGTGCCCTGTTCATCACACTATTAATGATGACACCACCTGGTAGAAAGAGCACAAACCCAGGATGCTGCTTGTTAGGCACTGAAGTAAGTGCATGCATGATTTTCATGTGACTGGCAAGGATACCCCCCCCTCCCCGCCAAACACACACCACCACCACCACCAAAGTTCCCAAGGACAGTTCCTTCCCTGCTTTTAAGTTTCTGGGACATCACTGGCAACATATGGAAGATGGAGAGGTTGTTTGGGAGATGATGAGAATTGCCTGTGTGCACTTCACCTGAAAGAACCATTCCAGAATCTACCAGGATCAGTCATGTATCCTCCCAAACCACCCGCACCTTGTGATGTTAGGGCTTTAATGTGTGGGATGCATCCCTTTCTTCCTCTAAATGCCAAGGGTCTCAACAGCAAGGATGTTTTCAGCCAGCTTGAGGTCCTATTATGTTGATAAAGATGCACTTATTTTTATCTTGTGAGCTAGTTAGAATGGAGGATTAATATAAGAATCTTTCTTGGACATGAACAAGACCCACTTAGAGATAGACGTCCATGAATCTGTGTTAATGGTTCTGGTGACAGCAAGGCCGAGATCAAAAACAGTGGGCTGAGATGGTAATCAGACTGATGAGAGCATGGTCTGTGGAAGCTGGACTGTGATGAATCTCATCAGCTCTCTGATGAGAAACAGCCCTTGCAGCAGACCTCCTGGTGGGTGAGGAATGAGCCTTTGAATCTCAGACTGTCTTCTCCTGGAAGCTTTTAATCACAGATCCAAAGCAGCCCAGGGTGTCACATGTAGATGGTTCTCATTCCATCCTCACAGTCAAGATGCTTTCTGATCCTATGAGCATTGTTACTGTGGAATTCTCCATGAACTTGGGAGAGCACCTCTACCTCTGGTGTGGAATTCTCCTATATGAAGGAGATAACAACAGCAAGACTTCTTCTAATGTGTTGTGTCTTCCATGTGTACATTTGGAAACTTTCCAAGTATGTGTGTATCTATGAGTAGACACAAGGTATCTATCTGTAGCTATAAATTTCAAACAGTAAGTTGTAGAGAGTTTTGGTGATTTGTCTGTAAATTTGACCAATAATATCAACACAAACAAGCATCTTAACCCAATGTGAGAGACGGCAGCTACTTTTTTTTTTTTTTTTTTTTTACACTACGATGTTTTTCCAGATAGGTCTCTACTGGTTTAATGAAGTCATGTGTAATTTTCACTTATTATATTTCTAGTATATTCATAGGGTTTATCATATTCATAAACTTTTGCAAATTCACCACGGTCTATTTCTTCCTACAAACCCCAAAGATGTTAAGTTCCTGACTTCAGCTATGGGAAGCATGAATATAAGTCTGGTCTTTAGGGATTTGTCTCTTCTACACATTTCATATTTGTGAATTCAGTATTTAATCTCCAGGGTCAGGTAGTTTATTTCTCCTCCTCCCCTTCCATTGCTTTTCTCGTCCTCTTCCTCCTCCTTCCCCTTCTCTTCCTTTCCTTCCTCCTCCGTTGTTTTGTTTTTATGAGAAACGTTCTCCCTAAATAGCCCTGGTTGGCCTTCAATTTACAGACCTCCTGACTCAGCATCCTGAGTGATCAATCACATATTCTTGTGCAAGCCACCACACCCAAATGTGGAGTTTCCGTTCTTCAACCCAGCCTAATAGTTTCAAAGTTTATCCTATGTTTTAACATGTATTATAACTCCATTCCTTATTGTGGCTGAATAATATTCTGTTTTCTCTATATACAACACTTGGTTTTATCCATTCAGAAATGGATAGACAGTTGAGTGTAATAGTTTTGGCACATTCTAAATATTATTGATATGAATGTTTGTGGATATATATGTCCACATGTATATTCTCACACACTTGGGTATGTACTTACAAGTGGGATTAAAAAAAACATGTGAGTACTTTTAGCTTTCACATTTTTATAAACAAGAAAACTGATCCCCAATGAAAGCGCATCATTTGACCTTCCCACTTGCAGTGAACATTATGTACCAATTTTTCCATATCCCTTTAATTCACTACTTTTGTGATCCATTGCTTTTTTTTCTCTTAGCCTGATATTATGAAGTAATATCTCCTTATGTTTTTAATTTTCAGTAATCTATCATGTCATAATATTGGGCAGTACTTAAGAGATGCATTGCCATCTTCCTATCTACTACTGGAAAATGTCTGTTTAAATATGTTGTCCATTTTACATTTGAGTTAAATCATTGTTATGTGATAAAGTTCTGAAAATCTCTAAACAGTCATCCGTGACTACACATATAATTTGTCAAATGTCCTTAGACATAGTGGACTGCCTTTCCCATAGCCCAGTGGTCCTTTTGACCAAATTTTTAATTTTGATAAAGTTCACCTGTATTTTGTTTTGTTGTTAATGCTTATTGCCTTTTCTACAAACTAACCAAGACTATGACAATTCATTCCTTCTTCCTCCTAAAGGATCTATGGCTATAGCATTTACATTTGGCTAATAATCCCTTTACATAGAACTTTTTTATATGGGATATGATGAGGTTTCACCTTTCTTTTGATTAAGAATCTTAAGTTGTCCCAGCAACATTTGATGAAAAGATTTTGATTACCCCATTCAGTATATTTATAAATTTATTCCCCAAAATCTGATTTGTAGAAGAATTTTAGAAACCATATTTGGTTGTAAACTTCTTATATTGGTCTAGAAATCTTCCTGGAATTATTAATTGTAATTCCTTTGTGCTGAATTTTCCATATATTGTGTGATGTAATCTACAGATATATGGTTCTGATTCATTTGCAGTCTGGATTCCTTTAATTTTTCTTGCCTAAGCACTCTGTTTAGAAATTCAAGTGCAATGTTAAACAGATCCTGAACTTTGGGAAATGTATGCAGTCTTTTTCATTAAATGTGATGTTAGTTGTAAATTTTTTTTTCTTGAAATACTCTTAGTTTGAAGAGATAAACTATGTGCCCAGCTTTTATTAAGTGTTCTATTGTGTAAATAGTAAGTTCTCACATTTTATTTCTTCATTTTTTCAGCTGATTATAAAGATATGCTCTATAATTCTTTTCACATGACTACTCCACTTGACTTTAGTATGTTGAACTAAGGTGAATTCTGGGACATAGTCACTTTGTAACTGTTCTCTTTGCATGTACTGGTGACAGCAGCTTTGTAGAATTGGTTGAAGACTTGTTCTTCCTTTTGAAATTCTTGTAAGAGTTTCAGAAAGATGTGTATTAATTATTTATTGTTTGGTAGAATTCACTCAAAAGGTCATGCAGACCTGGGGCTTTCTTAGTGTAGCATTCTCTTGATTACTAATTAAATATCTTACTTGTTATGGATCAATTCCTATTTTCTAGTTCTTAGATCAGATTCATAGTCTGTGTTTTTCTAGGAATGCATTGATTTCCCCCCAGGTTACCTAGTTTGTGGGCTTATAATGCTTCAGAGTCCTCAAACACCAACCTTTTCCATTTCTGTATGGATCTGTACGGTGAACATTCTTTCACTTCTGGTTGTTATCATGTCATCATGTAGTATTCTCTCTGGATTGAATCTGACTTTTGTTAGTGTTTTTTAGCTTTATTTATTTTTATTTTATGTGTATGGGTATTTTGTTTATAAGTGTGTATATGACCAGATGCATATAGTATGCATGGAGGCCAGAAAAGGATGTCATAGCCTCTGGAATTGGAGCTCAGCTGTGAGCCCCCATGTGGGTACTGAGAACCAAACTTTTCTAATGGCCTGTTTGATTCCACTTGGCCTATTGGTTCTTTGTGACTTTATTATATAATTTCCATGTATTTCTGAACTTTCCCAGTGTACTGGCTGGTTCTATGTTAACTTGATACAAGCTAGAACCATCAGAGAGGAAGGAGCCTCAGTTGAGAAAATGCCTCAATGAGATCCAACTGTAAGATATTTTCTCAATTAGTGACCAGTGTGGGAGGGCCCAACCTGTGGGGTGGTCCTGGGTTCTATAAGAAAGCAGGATGCGAAAACCATGGGGAAGAAACAAGTAAGCAGCACCCCTTCATGGCCTCTGCATCAGCTCTTGCCTCCAGGATCCTGCCCTGCTTGAGCTTCTATCCTGACTTCCTTTGGTGATGAACAGTGATGAGGAAGTATAAGCTGAATAAACCCTTTCCATCCCAACTTGCTTTTTGGTCATGGTATTTTGTTGTAGCAATAGAAACACTAAGACACCCAATGATATTTCAAATTAATAGTTTTACACACACACACACACACACACACACACACACACACACACACACACACATACACACACACGAAGTTGTGGCTATTCTATCTTTTTCAACCTTTAATTTTCAGAAAGAACTTGAATTTATAGTATGATATAAAATTTCTCATACTCCATCATCCATATCTAAATTTCCCTCATCAACATCCCTAGCAAAACAGTATACTTGGAGAAACTGAGTAACCTACACTAAAAATCATAACCATGAAATTCTTTCTTCATTTGTTCTTTCTGGGCCATCTTCCTCTCCTGCAGGATACCCCATAATGCATATGTTGGTAGGTGTCTTAGTTAATTTTCTATTGCTGCAACAAAATACCATGGCCAAGGGAACTAATAATAGAATAGAAAGCATTTACTTGGGCTTATGGATTCAGAGAGTGAGACTTCATAGTGATTGAGCAAGGGTATGGCAGTGGGGAGTGCTGACAGCTCACATCTTGATTTGCATGCAGAAGACAGAGAGCACACTGGGAATGGCACAATTCTTTGAAACCTCAAAGCCTGTCCCCATGACTCACGTCCTCAACAAGGTCACACCTCCTCATCCTGTCCAAATAGTACTACAAGTGGTAGAAAAAGTATGCAAACATATGAGCCTATGGGGCCATTCTTATTCCAACCACCGCAGTAGGTTTTATGACATTCATGAATCTGACCACATCTGCTGGCCTGTCTTCCTTCATTCTTTTCTTTCTTTCTTTGTTTCTTCCTGCCTACCTTCCTATGATCTGTTATCTATGGCTGTCTTTGATGCTCTCCATTAGCAAAATGTGAAGGCTAAGACTCAAGGAAGGACTCTTTGCTTAAACATTGAAGGCATGTTCAACAGAGCCCTTCACCAAGCATTAGGATAATCACTGATGTAAGGAATCTAAAGACCCTGCTCCACTTCCCCTATAATCCTCTCTTCCAGTCCCCTTTCATCATGTTCCGTCTTGATTTCTAAGACAGAGTTGCCTAATACATCTGGAATTTACTCCTTTGGTCAGTCCAGGTGCCAGCTATGCCCTGTGACCCATCTGTCTCTGCTCCACTATGCAGGTGTTAAAAGTGCAAGCCACTATGCCTGCCTTTTATGTGAGACCTGGTGTAAACAGACATTTCCTGTCCCAACTGCCTGGTCCCAAATAACCAATTCACAGGCTGAATATGAATTCGTGATCACCTGCCTGCTCCCAAATACCTGGCAGCCACTTCCCAAATTGCCACACAGAGGTGTATATCAATTATAAATGCTCAGCCAATAGCTCAGCTTATAACTAACTAGCTCTTGCAACTTAGATTAAACCATTTCTATTAATCTATGTACTGCCATAGGGCTTGTGGCTTTACCTGTCCTCCAGTATGTCTTGCTTCTAGGGTAGCTGGCTGGTGTCTCCCCTGACTCTACCCTCCTACTTCCCATCATTCTCAGTTTGGCTTTCCAACCTAACTTCCTGCCCAGCTACCAGCCTGTCAGCCCTTTATTAACCAATAAGAGTAATACATATTTATAGTGTAGAAAAGGAATGTTCCACAGCATTTCCCTCTTTTTGTCTAATTAAAAAGGAAGGTTTTAACCTTAATATAGTAAAACTATAAACAACAAAAACCATTAAGTAAGAATTACAGTAATAATATCTAATTCTTTTACATTTGGCAAAATTAGAGAAAATACTTAATTATCTAAGCTATCTTGGTGAGTCTAAAGTTTTGTATTTAATTTACTTACTATTATAACTATGGAAAACTATAATTGCAACTACTTAGTCTTCAACTCTATCTAAGACCCCAGAAGGGTGAAATGTTACCTAATGACAAGGACATCAGGCTGCCTGGAGAGTCACTCAAAAGTTCCTCTGTCACGTTGGGGCATCCAACTATAGCCTACAGGCCTGGCATATCTGACAGACTTTCCTGTGAAGCAAGGAATTTTGAAGGACTGTCCTACCTTGTCTTGACAGAGTTTAACAGTTCCCTTTCTTGTGTCCTGCTAGTCCAGTTTGGATAGTAACTGTCAGCAATTGAGGCAAGGGCAGTTTCTTTTTCCACATGGCTAGCTTTTGCCATAAAGAAAACAAACACCATATGGAGTTTCTTCAATGTCCATCATCCTTTTTGAAGTACTTGGTGCTGCCAGGAGCAGAAGTGTCTCACTGTCAAGAAATGTCCAAGTTCTTAAAAAATTTGAGATGCCATATTTGGTAGGTCTTTAAAGTATTTGAAGGTTACCTGTCTATCTGAAATACATCTGTTTGACCTTGAAAACCTAACTAACATGACTAGAAGTTTGCTATTGTAGATGACTATTCATCTGTATTTAATTATATATTACATTTTTAAATGAGCTGCGTAAACATAATACTCTAAAGTAGAAATATACATATAATATAACAAAATTAATTTTAAATTTGTATCAATAAATCCAAATCCACACCAATGAAAAACATGTAAGATTAATAGTTGTTTATTGGATTAAAGTAGATTCAATAATCTATCCTTTTATAGTATCATTTCTATATCCCCCCGTTTTTCTTTTCAGAACAAGATTCCTGACTAATCTCTTTTGTTTTTCCCTGACCATTATCCATAACAAGTTGTAACTATCCCCCTAAACAATGACAAATATCCATAATTTATTTTGGAGAATGTGGGCCTAGTTCTCTAGACTACTTCCTGTTGATTGTGTGTACTGGTAATCTTTGGGGGACCCTGAGAAAATTTAAGATTATGGTCAAGTCCTGACTGAAGTATTTTGTGAGGTTGGATTATCTCAGCCAGCAGCATTAAAACTGTTCTGGATATAGAACTCAGAGGAAACTGCAACAGAGGTGCTCTGAAATGTTGGATCATCAAGGCCATCTGTTGCCATGGGAGATTTTTCAGGGGGTCTTCCTAGATCAAACCTGATTTTCTTTAACCCAGAATGAATCCATAGCCTCTCACTTCCTGTGGAAATAAAAACAACCTCTCCCCCAAAATAACATATTTTTTTACTTCAATTTTGAAATCAAGATATTTTTTAAATATATAGGTTGGCTTAATCTATTAGTTTTCATAATCTAGTAGTCTCTTAGCAGACCCAAAATCCAAAGACAACATAATAACATACAGTATCCAGACTCTTTGTATACTTTTTATTTTTATGTTGCTCATTATATTTTTAAATTACTCTATTCCTTTTTTAAGGACTTTATTTTAAAACTACGTTTTTTAATCTAAGACTGTATATATTCTTTCTCTTCTCTCTCCCAAGCCTACATACATTTTTAAATATATTATGATCCATTTAGGGGACTTTTCCCTCTGAATCTGTCCTTACTGTGTATCTATAACCTTGTCTGTCTGCATGAGCAAAAAAACTGTTGTGTAACTTAGATCATGGCATGCTGGTGTTGGACCCTACCCCTCAGTTCCCAGAGAATCTAGTCTCATGGTGAAAGCACATTTACCGCCAGTTCTGGGAGCCATGTTTACCACCCCAACTCTGGGAACTTTCTAGTTCCATGCTGCCACTAAGTAGCTTGCCACCAGCTGCTCATAAACACCATATAAGTGTTTGGTAGTAAGGCCTCTTAAATGAGCTGCCTGTTTTTGTTGCTAGCACTGAGCCAGGAAGCCATCTCTTAAAGGAGTCATGCCTTTGCTTGCCACCAGCAAACAGAGCCCACAGGAGAAAATGCAGCTACCAAGATGCCATGCTGTACTCTGTTCTTGTGTGTCTAGAATCCTTTTTTAAGCTTTGTCAGGTTTTATGTGGAAATTTCAGTCACATGTTGGAACACCATATGTAAAAGGATGTTTCCTGTCTAGATCTCCTGGTCCCAAATAACTGACTCAGAGGCTGAATACGAATTCCCCACCACCTGTTCCCAAATACCCTGCAGCCACTTCCCAAATTACTACACAGAGGCTTATATTAATTATAAACGTTCAGCCAATAGCTCAGGCTTATTACTACCTAGCTCTTACAACTTAAATTAACGTGCTTCACTTCTATTAAGCTATGTACTGCCACGTGGCTCTTGGCTTTACCTGTCCTCTAGCATGTCCTGCTTCCTGGGTGGCTGGCTGGTGTCTGTCCTGACTCTGTCCTCCTTCTTCCTATTGTTCTCAGTTTGGTTTTCCCACCTAAATTCTTGGCCAGTTACTGGCCTGTCAGCTTTGTATCAACTAATGGGAGTAATACATCTTCATAGTGTAGAAAAGAATTGTTCCATAGCAACCTGGGGATCCAAACATAGGTTCTCATTTTTTCACACCAACACTTTATCCATTGAGCCATCTCTTCAGCCTCAAGCTTTAGAAGTGTGGCGGCTAGGAAGGGGGGGATGAAAAACACTTGACAAGAACCAACTGCTATTACAACACTGCTGAAAAGAACATAACTTAGGGAATTTACTGATTATAGCATATGCAATATCCAATTCCAATTGATGACATCAGGGTGTATGTCTACCAGCACCCACCCACATTTTAATCATATGTTGATATAATCAAGAAACCTACAACCTGTGGAAAGATACTTGCAATGCATGTATTCAGATAACATTAGCATCCATTTAATAAAAGTGTCTACATTATATAGGTTGACAAGAAAGCCCACTAGCAACATACACACACACACACACACACACACACACACACACACACACACACACACACACACACACACACACGTATATAATGAATGAGGTTAATAGAGAGTTCACTGAAAAAATTCATATAACCAGTAAACTCAGAAAAGTCACAGGCTAATTAACAGTTAGGAACATACTTAGAAATGGCTCTGTGATGTTTTAAACAGGCATTCTCCAAATTTACAGTCAGGCTTTCTCCACTTCTCCCCTTTTATCCTCCAACTGACTGTGATATCACTTCATCCTTTCTTCTCTCAATGGTGTGGAACATCATGTTCCTACTCTTCAAATGTCCTATGTTTAAGCAGAAACACTTCTATTTTTCTGGGAAGTTTTCCTCTGAGCTGAAATTAGCTTGAGCAAGTTGTAACACATGGTGTCTTATCCACAGTGGGGCACATGTGTTTTAAAAAGTCTATGTAGGTGTTTCTCCAAATGCATGAGTATAACAGGTATCCAGACACAACGTGTGTTTTCAGAGCTACAGCTGGTTAAATAGTTGATGTAAGCAATCCTTCAGAATAGCAACACAGCTAACACAGCCGTTCATTTCTGTTCTCATGTACTGAAATGGAATGGGAATTTGGCAACCGGACTTGGAATAACAAGAGCTGGGTGTGCTTGTTGGCTTCCGAAACATTTGAGGCAAAAATATTTCCTCCACAGTCTCTGACATTCTGTGTTCCAAAAGATCCTCATTTTAACCACACTTAATTGCCCTTCAGTATCAAAATTAATTGTGTTCTTTGCTAAAAGGCCAGTGCAGCATAAGGTTACTCTAAGGTGCCCACAACCAATGCATCTTCTGTAAATGACTTGATTGCTGTCTGCAGAGAGGATGGCTGGGAAAGACGTGCTTGACCGAGGCTATACATTACAGTCCAATTAGTGTGAAGATCACTACATGAGTCTTTAACGTTATCTAGTAACTGTGGAATCTCTAATGGAGACCACAGACAGAGTGGAGAGGAATGTAGAATCCACTGTCTGTGACAAGCAGATGGGGAATGGCTTTGGCAGTGGATCAAGGGGCCACCAGGGTTGCTTCTTTCAGATTTCCTGTCCCCATACTCCTCTATTCCCATCACCATCTAAGTGAAGTGTAAAAACATAGCCCAGAGCCTTTAAGACATATCTTAGGATGTACTGTATGTGTTCAGCTATGTTTCCCATCAAGGGCTTGTTGAGTCAGGGATCGTGGCTGGAATTTCAAGTGATTTGGCATTCGTAATCAACATTCAATTTTTAGGTTCAGCAATGACAAGAATGATAAACTGCTTCTAATTCATGGGACAATGTTATTATTTAATATCATCCTTAAATAACCCTCAGGCATGTAATAAGGCATTTATGTATTTGATTTTATTATGCTATTATTGAATATTAGTGGAATGGAAATTCTAATGGGCTTTGAATCAAGACTTCCAAGTTAATGCATAACAAATGTTGATCATGTAGTGTGATAAGTAGATTTCTGGCAATGCTCTTCAAAGCATCTCTACCTCTTTGGTCAGTGAACATTTTCAAGGTCATTTAAATTCAGTTCCTTCTCTGCTCTAAGTTTCATAATGGGAACATGATGAGTACCATCCTGGAATAACTGGTTCCCATTCAGCTGATGTTTTGTTATTACTTCTTGTCAACTCTTTGTTCTCTAGGATCACTCTACTCTCCTTTTTTACCAATTGTCTTCACTAGACCAAGGTTTGAAGGTGAACCCTTGCTTTAATGTCTTCTGTAGTCATGCTCTTGAGTCATGGATTTTTCTCAAGTATTTCTTCATCACCTATTGCATACAACAAGTTGTACAAAAAATAGGGGAAATGTGTATTACCTTCTAGCCATGGGATTACTCAGTTTGTAATCTTTATTCACTGGATAATTTCCATGGTTTGTGATAAGTTGTGTGTTACATATACATTCATGGTTTTACAATTACTTGCTTTAACTGACATTAGAAAGACTAAATACTAACTCCAGAGTCAGGGAAGAGGCCCTCACTGTTGTAGGAGTTTAAGTATGGGTCTAAACTCCTACCAGGACACAGTTCCTATCTTCCTTGGTGAGCCAGGAGGTCATGGCTGATGTACAAGCACTAAAACCAGTGGGCACTCAAAAAAAAAACCCACAAAACCAAATAAACTAAATGAGACAAAGAAGGGTGTGAGGGTGTGCCAAGTCCTTGTGTGGCATGGGTCTCTGACCAGCAGGGCCATGAAACAAATGAGCAAGTGGAGAAAGGACAGACACTAAAGAAATGACAGATGCAGACACAGAAAAGCTGGGATCAAGTGGGATGTGCACACTCCAACGGGGGGTGGGGCATCAACTTCCACAGCATCCCTGACCCCTGGTGTGTTTATTATACACAGCAAGTGGGAAGGAAAGTGGTTTATTTCCCTAGAGCTAGCTCTCAGTAGGGGAATAGTCTCAGGCTGCAAATATCCATGGAGAGGAAGTTGCAGTTGCTAGATCTCGCATACAGTGGTCAAACATTTGTAAATACTTGTGCTTGAACCAAAGGCAAATGTTGCCATTCTGAGTTAAACCCATGCGGAGAAATCTTTGCCAATCTCTGTGGATCAGAGATATTGATCCTTGCCATGACTGTGCTATTGGTTGTAGTATTAAGGCAACTCCACATAGTTAAAAGGGAGGCTTATTTTGAGGGGTAACTTACAAGTAAAGGGATAGGTTACAGGGCCTAGGAAAGGTGTAGCACAGTCCAGCGGTGTTCTCTGGAAAACTCTGCTCAGTCTACCTCCAGTGTCCATGATCTAGGAACCAAGAGGACTGGCACATCCAGATCTCAGGTCTCAAGGGCTCCTGTCTTGGCCCTGCCTTGTAGGTGTGACAGTTACTGAAGCCTCAATGGGGTAGTACTTTCCAGGTCAAAGCTGGACCAGCTACCCTCTACACTGTGCCTATGTCAACAGTACATATTCACTCAGGACTTCCTCGGCTCTAAACAGGGGTGAAACACTGGAAGGAACCAGGAAAGAATACAAAAGAATCAAGGCAAAATCCTCTGAGTTAGAGATGCGAGTAATCACACGTGTGCCTTAATAACCCACAAACACAATTGTAAAGCTTTAAGCTAATTAAGCTTACTCCTGTTAGAACTCTGTACATGCACAGCTCAGGATCTTGTCTGGTGCCTTACATCATCAGCATGTGACTACATACCAGCCTTAAAAAGCTGGACTTGGACCCCCACCCTCCCTTTTTCTGTTTCCTCTCTGCCGTCTACTCTGCCCCGCTTCCTCCACCTCTGCCAGGCCTGGTTTCTCCCTCCTATCCCCTCTTCTTTCTAATAAAGCCCACTCTAACTCTGGTATCCATGGCCTGTGACTCTTCACCGACCAACCAGCACTGTTCATCCTTTCAACTCCTCTTAAATGTTTAGATGCCCTTGTGGTCTGGTTACTTGAGGCTTTTTCTGTCCAGAGTCAAGAGGGTGTGCCCTTAATCCATAAGCCACTGAAAGTCCACATCACACAGGGCAGGGTAGAGACTATTAATTACAGTAATGAAGGCAAAGTATTTCATGAAACTCTAAAGAAAATTGTGCATAGAGAAGGATCAGGCTTGTGGATGATCTTAGCTCCCAGTAATATTCCTGAAAATATGTCTAAGGGCCACATCTGGTCCTCAGAAGATCCCCTTCTGTCTGCAAGCAACAACTTTTTATAGCAAATAAAGGTATTTCCCATGTAACTTCACTGGTGCCTTTCTTTACACATAAGTAAAAAGGGAGAATGACCGTGTAACAGACTTCAAAATTCTTTGTCATTATTCTTTGAGGTTTGTTTTAGGGCATGATGAAATTAGTAAGGTGCTTTTATCTTGTTAAGAATTAAAAAAAAGTGTTACACTATTGTCAGTGGGAGATACACACACACACACACACACACACATACACACACACACACACACACACACACACACACACACACACACACACACACAATTTTAGGTCCTAATGATGTATCGTGATTGTCTTGTACCCAGGAGTGGCTCATTAATATTATGCATCATTGTTGAAAGAGTATTGTAAAAGGAGACAAATGTGCATTTATTCTCTAGTTTAGAGTGTCTCATTCACAAACGAGACTCTGGAAGGACTTCTTCAGCTTTGAACACTATCTGTATCAATAGATATGCGATGACTTTAAGAGCACGCTGCACTAGGATCTTACTGTGCCTGCACCCAAGATGGGGCAAGGTTGAATGTTGATTAAAATATTGTCTAAATTCAGTCCAAAATGAAAATCTGTAAAAGTTTTTCCAAATCACTTCACTTAAAGGGGCCTAAAGTTTATAGGGAAATCTAGAAGAATCAACAAAAGATAACAAAATAAAGAAAAATCTAAATAATTTTATGTAAATCTAGAAATAGGTTTTGGCCAAGGAGATAGCTGAGTGGGTAAAAATGCTTTGGCACTCAAACATGAGTTCAATCCTGTAACTCATGGTAGATAGAAGAGAACTGACTCCTGAAAGTTGTCCTCTGACCCTCACACTTGCACCCCTGCGCGCACACACACACACACACACACACACACACACACACAGAGAGAGAGAGAGAGAGAGAGAGAGAGAGAGAGAAGCACACACTAATAATACACAAAATATGTAGAAATGAATGTCATACTAAACACAAAAGTGAAGTGCGTGTTGTAATTTTTGAAAATACCGAAGCACATCTGGCCATCCCCTCTAACCAGCTGGAAACCCACTGGTGGTGTACGCTCCACAATACACTGGGTGATGGCTGAAGCCGAGTTTAAAGCTATTTCCTGCTTTGTGAGATTATAATTAATTATTACAATATTGTCAGCACTGTGTGAGCTAGGAAAGCCCCCAACAAAATCCATAGAGCTTTTACTCCTAGGCATTTTGGTATTTAGAGTGGCTAGGAACAGCTGCTCTTTCCGTTGTTTCCTACCTTCTGTACTTATCACATAATTTACAACACAAAATATTTGGCTATATTTCATCTCTCGGTAGTGATAAATTTTCCTTATGAAAGGTTACTCAGAAAGAAAACTAAGGGAAAAAGTCAATTTCCTGGAAAATGAGCAAGGATTTGGTGTCATACTTGAGGTCGTTGGGGATCTGAGTTAAGACAGTCTCCTTCCACACCACTGCCAGGAAGTAAAATTCTCCAGAGATGGTGATTGACTTCCTTAGAAAAATAATAACAAATGCCATCTAAGGGAAAGATAGATTTCAGGTAATTCCACCCCCAGAGTCTGCCCATGATCCTGTCTGTACCCCAAAATGAGTCTGCCCAGTTTGGACTCGCTCTGATACCTGGATTCTTGTGAGCATGCACAGAAACTTCAGCAGTCATATACTGTTTCTGAAAAGAGCACTGGTCCTTCTATAAGAACCAGTCACCACAATCTTGAGCCAGATGCAAGAGTACAGTTTTTCAGAAATAACACTGAGGATGCAAATGGCAGCCCAAGCAGACAGGTGTGTGGCCTGCCAGTGTTAGCGCCTCCCCAATGGTATCCGGAATAGGCAGAGAAACATCCACTCACCCTCCATCTTAGCCTGGGAATGCCACCTTCCCTCAGTTCAGCCTTGGTTACATTTAGGTGCATTTATATGCCATGGTGCCCGAAGGGTGCCAGGCTCCTATCTCTTCTGTTCTGCTTTGTTACATCTGAAACCCCTGCAAACTGAGAAGGGATCTGTTTCTTTTCCACTAAGCTCCAGCTTCAGGACTAAGCACATTTCTCCAGGAGACAACTATCTCCTGTGCCAAAACCTGGATATTTGCATTGCAAATAGTGGACCTTGGAACTTGATGACATCTCACTACTTTGAGCAGAACCTGAGGCATCCTTCCTGGTGGGAACAGGAAGGGAAGACATCCACTTTGTAGTCAAATTGAGTCTAGAAAGAAGGCAAGGAGAGGGTGGGTAGGAATTGGACCATTTGTGTTGGCAGCTACATGAAGAATCTTGATTTTCAAATAATGAGGTCACTGTTCCTTTCAACCATGAACTGCCACCTCCTGTGGTGAGGTCAGTTCTGTCCACTCTGCTTCCAACATGGAGCTCTGTGGGAGCCCACAAAGGTTTCCTAGTGAGATCTGAGGTTACTTTACACAACAGGGCTGCATAAGGCGATGGATTGACCACATGTGTGGTTACCAGGTGTTTGGAAGGGTCTGCACTTGGCTGTGCTAGGGGGAGGTCTTTTGCTCCACCCCTTGGCATTCCTTTAAAAGCCCTTTAGTAGAATCAGAGGGGGCTGGTGGGTGTTGACCCAGGCTCTCCTGAGGCTATCCTGTATTTCTATCTGTCTCTCTTCCTCTGTATTTCTATTTAAATATTTCTCACTTCTCCCTCCTCAAGAGTACCCTGGGAGAAAAAGTGGGAGGAGTCTCCCACAGAGCTCCTACCTGTGTCTATTCCTGATCCCTGTCTTCTAAAACTTTTTATGCCCATGTGCCATGCAGGTCTCTTTGTTATTTAAAATCTTTAACAAGGACTGTTGTCCCAAATATAGAAGGTATTTTCTTCTAGGGTTAAAAATAGAATCTCATAGAATTGTCCCATTTGATAAATCTTTTCTATTATTTGATTATTGTCTTTTTAGGATAGTGATTCTTCCAGGAGGCAACAGACCTGGCTTTGGTGCCAGAAAGGTTTGGATGTCACCACTCTCAAACTCTATGACTTCATATAACAATTTAATCTCTGTAAATGGAATGCATGTGTATAAAAAGGGGATAATGACACCCTTATTTTACAGTCTTATTAGGATTAAATGGACAGTAGTATTGGCCCCATTGGTTTGCAAACAGGGTTGGTTAAAAGCTGACCTTCATTATTTAATTGTGTGAAGACCTTCAGGTTAGACTCAAGGTTTTCTAGTTGAAATATAAAAGATCTCATATGGATTCCAGACCTGAGAGTAATTTGTACTGTATCTTATAATAAGTTATTTAAAGCTTTAAAGACTACAATCTCTCATCTATAGAATACAGATCTTAAATCATACCTTACAAGGATCTGTTATTGTCCAATTAGGATGCTATATCAAAACGCTGCAGACTGGGTGGCTTACAAACAACAGAAGTTTGTGACTTCCAGTTCTCGTGGGTGGAAAGTCTAAGGTGAAGGAACTAGTGTGTCTGATGTGGTTCACTTTCTCATTTATGGAAGACACCTTCTTCTTGTATTCTCACGCAACAGCAGAGACAAGAACATTTTCTGGGATGTCTTAGAATAGCAACATTGCCTCTCATAAACTTCCAAAGGCCCCACCTCCTTCTATCACATTGAAGATTAGGTGTGTTTGGAAAGGACTGGAAACTATGAATGAAAACAGCAAGCACTCAGCTCATGGCAGTTTGTTTGAGTATTTGATGAGATACAGAGTAGGCTTTTGGCCACGGTGCTGTTACATCTCATTACTGAAACAGTAAAAATTGTCTCTAGTTTGGGCTGAGTTGCAAGTTCCTTTTTTTTTAGAGCTCTCATCTTCTGGGAGTGACTCTCAAACTGTGGTCCAGGAATGTATGAGCCCCTGATACCATCCAGGGATGTGTGTGATAGACACTATTTTCACACCACTGCTAAAGGATTGTTTACCTTATCTCACAACCATACAGTAGTTTTGCCGACGCTACAGGATAGATGGGGGTTTTGCGACTCTGATGCTCCTGTATGATGAGCTCACCCTTGTCATTTGACAACAAAATCAGTATGTCAGAGAGGTTTGCTTACTTCCATGTTGTTGTAGCACTATCCATGAAATGTGGAATTTACCCAGGTGTTCAGCAGCTGATGAGTAGATAAAGGAAACATGCTTTGAAAGCATAATAGAATACTCTGATACTTGGGACTACAGGGGTAGATTGGAGGACAGTCTGCCAAGTGAAATAAGCCAGACACAGAAAGATAAAGAAAAACAAACATTTCCTCTTTATCCATCCATGAGTTGTTCCTTGTGCATCTTCAGAAGCTTTTGTCTAACATTGCCGCGTTCCAAATACTCTTGGGAAGAGCCAGGGCACAATGATTCCCTCCTCCTCTAGCCTTGTTCTTGATAGTCCATCCCTGTACAGCCTGCTGTCCTCAGCTACAGAATTTTTCTGACTCATCTATATTTTCACCTGTCTAACTTTTTCTACCCCAAATTCTCTGACCTTAGGCTCCACCTATCCAAATCTACCACATACTAGCATATTTCCACAAAACCAGTAAAAACAAACCACTCTTCTGAGCTTTGTAACACTTACCACAGTCTCTCTGCCAAAAATCTACAAAGCCCTTTCTGTTTTGTCTAGTATCCTGTAGGCAAGTGACTAATTATTACTTGCTATTTTCTATCACTTTTAATGAAAACCTGTTACTGGTGCGCGAATCACTTCTGCGTGAAGCTTAATCACACACCCAAGGTACATTTCCACATTGCTACGATCACGACCACTTTATTTTTTTGAAAGTCAAAGGAATGAGAATCAGGCACTACGTGATATTATCAAAAGAAGGAAAGGAAGGAAGCCATTTTATCCCCAAGGGCTGTGTATGTATGTACTCGACAAGTAGTTGTTCAGTGCTGTGAGCCTGAGTGAGATGCTGCAAAATCTGTGCCAGGTGAAAGAATTGCAAAGTTCTGTGTCACCCGTGCACCTAAGAACACATAGGTCTATAAAAACACGCACAACACCGCCGCCACCACCACCACTACCGCTGCCACACCACCAGCCCCAAGTTAGAGTGGCTGCTTCATTAGACAAGTTTGGAAGAAGAATAGGAAGTGGTTGTAGCAATAGCCAGATGATGGAAAATCCCATATACCACAAACATGAGTTTGTCATTATTTTTCCTTTGTGGAACTCCATAAAATAATACAACAGAAAGTTCTGGAAACTTTACAACTCACAAGGGAATGAACTACGAGCTCATAAACCAGGTGCCATCAATGTTTCCCCAAAGCTACCAGGCTGGCCTGGAGACACATACCTTGCAGCCCATTACTTCATCTCGAAGTGTGCAAGTTTGAGTCTCCCTAAGCAAGCTTCACTTGCAAGTGCTGGCCCCACCTCAAAACTCAGAAAGAAGTCTTGCCAGTGAATGGTGCAACTTAGTATTGATGCTTTTGGAGGCCATTGCCCAGAAGGACTGCAAAACAGGGCAGGAAATACCCCCTAGGCAGGCTTGTCTGACATGTGTTCCAAGATCTGCAAGAGAATCCTAAACACTTTCATTTCTCAGGCACTTGCAGCCTTTCTCCCTCAATCCAAAGTTTCTTCTTTATCTTCAAGGAACCATAAACAAACACAGTCTTGGCAATCACCCCTGGGAAAGATAATGCTGATGCGGTTATCAGGAATTCCACTCTAGCCGGGCCTCTTTTTTCCCAGGACTTCACAGCTGTTTCCCGTTGCCTTGCATTCCTCTTGGCCAGCTTTAAATGGGCAAAGCAGAGCCTGGGCTTTCTTTGGAACATGACTTTCCACCTCTGACTCGAAGCTCTGTTTTCAACATAAAGCCTCTTGCTTCCCAATTTACCACTCTCTCTTCATGTAAAGCAGTAACCGTATCCCCAGGGCAGTGGAGCAAATGAGGTTACAGCCCCTGCAATTAATGAAACACATTAATATCATTATACTTTTCTTCACTTCTTTTCCTCAAGTTTGAAATAAGGTTTCCAGGCATATCTGCTTTCTGCTGCGAACCCAGAAGAATGATATCGAATATGAGGGGACATAAAGGAACATTCTTTACTAAGGAGAACAAAGCGCTTCATAGCCGTTTTCGTCCAGTGTGCCCCTTTCTTGATAAATTGTGCTGACCCACGACTAAATTGGCTTAGTGGACTTTTCTTAAAGATACAACCTGCTAATTAGCTTTTATATTAAACATTTAATTTAATTTAATGTATGTACTGGACTTGTTCTGGAACATATTTCCCTTATTCCTCAGGAAAAAAAAAAGAGAGACTCCAATTTTGGTAGCACCAGGAAGCAAAAGCAAAAACACTGTAGCAATAAAGGACAATATTGTAATATTACTGCAAACACATGTGTGACTTAAATTACATATCCAGCACACACATTAAATTAAATTGCTTAATATAAAAGTAAAGTAACTTGTGGTTGTGCACATAAAAGATGGGGGAATGTATCAAAATCCCAACTCTATAACATTGTTAGTGGATTAGCAATTACTGATAGCTGTCACACACTGAATTATGAATTTTTCTATGTTTTATTTTTCCTTCAAAAACTTATGCTACTATTAAAGTCAGGAAATGTAATATATATGTATTAAGATCTTTAAGTATAAATGTTTGAAAATTGTGCATTATTTTAATCTAAGACCAGTTTGGGGCATCTATAAACACACTTGATAGACCTTCAATCTACCTTTATAATCTCTTGACTAGAATACATTCATGAGTTATTCATAATAAACTTACTTGATACTTATCATTGAGTTAGACAAATGCACAAGACAGAAAGTATAAGGTTAGAACTGACACACACAGAGACCTGCACAAAGAAGATATGACTTTATTACCTCCTCAGCAGATTTACCTTTCTAATTATGCTGCTCTTAAGCCAATATTAAACTTAATAAGCACCCCCTAAGCACAAATTTACTGATAGTGTGGAAGTGGCTTTGGCATAAAACTAAGTTGGGGGCATTAGCAGATCAAGGTCTTTGTCGTCCATACCAGAAAGATCCCAGCCGTCCTTGCAAAGAGCCCACAGTAGTGCAATGATTTACTGGCCCGCAAATTCCTCATGTGCTGGGCTGTAAGCAGCAGACCCTCAGCTGTCAGAGATGACGTCTTTCAGATGGGAAGTCAGGATGATCGTTAAGGCACCCACGGCATGTTCCACCACTGCAGGATGGTCATTAACTCTAATGATCCTGGCGCGGCTCCAAGCTAGGAAGCCATGTGCTACTTCTCCTGAACATTCCCTTGAAATGTCAGCTGAAGAAGTTGCTTTCCTGGTAGGGCCCCCATCTATTTGTAGTGCCTCAGACAGCTGTGAGGCAGATGCCGTGTCACACGCCAGACACGCCTGATTTCAATAGTGGACACAACCATGCCACTGGAACCATTATTTTGAGTCTGGGGGCTCAAGCAGGCTACTTTCAATGGAAATACCAACTATACAGTGATTAATATTGCTGCCTGTAATGGCTGGACTCTGATGAAAGTTGAACTGCTTGGGAAATGGTTTTAGCAGTCATTAAGTTGAATTTGATTTGACTTGGCGTAAGTAAATGTGGCCCCTAATAGTTTCCTTTCATCCAAGACTTTAAAGCTCTGTGCCACCAGCATATGATGGTGACTGTAGGTACTGCTCTCATCTTATTTGTTCAGCAAGCTGAGGCTCAGAGAACTTAAGGAATAGCTTTTCCAAGGACAGAGTGAGTGGCCAAGTCTGATATTTCCCCATTATGCTGCTGTCCACACTCATTACATTCTGAGTTCAGAAGGGCCAGCCCATGCCATTCATGCAACACCTAGCTCCCTCTTAAGATATTAGAGGAAACCAAGACAAAATTTGAATTGAATTGATGGTTAAAAATGAAGAACTAGGTTTTAAATTTATGCCTCTAACTAAAGTGGGATATTTCTTCCTTTTTTGTTAAAAGTAGGATATCTTAAGATGAGATTATTCTATAAACCCATTTCCTAGACACTCTAATCCTCAACAACTACTTTATTTTAATTTTTTCGAATTATTTTATGAACAAAGTGACAAAGCATATTTGGGAAGTTAAGTTCCAGAGCCCAGTCTTAGTTCTCTAATTTGCATCTTTTGATGTACGATAAAGCTGCACCTGAGTTCGCTATTTAAGCAACAATGTGCTGAATGGTGTAGTCACCTTGGGGACAGCCATCCCAAGTGGATTATGTTTTTATGTGCAACAGCCTGTGCTGTTTCGTTAGTAGTAGGTACCATGCTGAAAAGACAACAATGCATTTGTCTTTTTTTTTTTTTTTTTTGGTTTTTCGAGACAGGGTTTCTCTGTGTAGCTTTGCGCCTTTCCTGGAACTCACTTGGTAGCCCAGGTTGGCCTCGAACTCACAGAGATCTGCCTGCCTCTGCCTCCCGAGTGCTGGGATTAAAGGCGTGCGCCACCACCGCCTGGCGCATTTGTCTTTTTAAAGCCTCAGTAGCCATTGAGTTAGATGTACATTTAACACATTTGTCAAGAACACAGTAACAGTGTTACAGGCAAGTGAACAAGGAAGCCATCCAGATTCATCCAATGGTCCATTACAACTGGGCCTTAGAGACTGGTTCAGTGGAGAGTCTGGATAATCTATGAGACTGGTAATTCAGAGTAGCAATGGGAGTCAGAACAGTTGGCTTACGTAGCACGTACATTCTTATGCCACATTCAGAATCTGTAAAAATAATACTGATACTGAACTTAAAGACAAATTGATCATAGAATCCCTTGATTCACTTTTCTGCTGTTATAATGGAACAACATAGACTGTGCTCCGTATGTAGAATAAAAGTTGACTTGGCTCCTGGCTAAGGTGGCTGGGAAGTACAGGATCACAGAACATGGATCTAGCAAGGAACTTTGCCTTCCCTCATAACGTGGTGGAAGTAAGCTGGAGAGATGGAGAGATAATCATGCCAAATTCACCCCTTTGCTCAGGACTCCTGCTCCATGATAGCTGACAAGCTATTTATTGCAACAGCATTTCTGGCATGCAGTAGCTCAGTAAGAGTTTCCATTCTCAAGACTCTTAAAACTGCCATTAAGTCTCAGCATGAACTATGGTAATATTTTATTTGTATTAAAATGTTATTTGTATGTTAATAAATAAAGTTGCCTGGGGGTCAGAACTATTAGCAAGCCATAGGAAAGCAGGGCAGTGGTGGCGTACGCTTATAATCCCAGCACTTGGTAGACAGAGCTAGATAAGTCTCTGTGTGTTCAGGAATACAGCCAGTATTGGATACACATGCCTTTAATCTCAATACCAATCATGGAAAACCTGGAGGTCTATACAGACAGGCCATGACGAGGCGGTCATGTGGTTGGGTTTACAACCAATGAGAAGGCAGAACAGAAATTCTATATAAGGACTTTAACACAGAAAGTAGCTCTGGTTCGGAGAGGTAGGACCACCACAGGAGGAAGGGTAAGGTTTTAGCTCTTAGCTCTGACTTCTTGGCTTTCTTCTTTGCATTGGTTCTGTTTCTTATTTAAAAAGATGGTTGGTTACATCTACAGTGAACATTGAAAGAAAAGCTCAGACCGTGATAGACAACCACATCCCAGGATCTGTGGGAAGCTTTACCATTTGTGTTTTAGTAAAGCAGCGTCATCTATCTTTTTAAATGTCTTGTTGAATTGCATTGGCTTTATGGTTCTATATGCATTTCATTTATGAATCTGCTTAAAATTCTAGTTAAAAAGATTCATAAGTATGAATATTTCATACCTAATTTATAATCATATGTATTTAAATTAGCAAGAGTAACTTAAGTCAATGTCATGTCCTTTGAAAATTCATTTTATTAATATACTCTTATATATGAGTGTGTTATCACTTGCTTCTCTTTAAGGGTTATTCCTAGATAAATGTAAAATTTCCTGAAGGAATCACGCCTATCATTGCTATTTTTCACATAGTAGAATTATTCTTGTAAGTAAGCATAAAATGAAGTAATACCAATGAAGGAAAAATAGTAAATTTACAGAAGAATAAAAAATAAAACAGGATGCTGGACTTAAGAATGTGGGAGAACAGCAACAGTCTATTTTTCCATGCTAACATACCAAATGTTTGCTTAAATGTAATCCATAAATGGAAGCGTAAGAAGAAATTATCATGAAATTATTATCCAGAATATTTTCAAATACCTGGTATTATATTATACTCCCAAGTGATTATTTGGAGGTATTATAACTGTATTTAAAAAAAGTTTATAAATTTTGTGGTACTAGTGTATATTAAAAGTGTGTTGATAATCAAAAAGACATGCTTTGAAGTGTGTTTTAAAACTAAGGATGAGAATAGTAGAAAGTAATGAGTCGGGTAGCAAAACACACAGGAATAAGATGTAAAATGATTTCAGATTCTCACTCTCGCATCTGCACTGAGCCCTTCAAAGAACTTCCTTTTAGATATCTAGATATCTCTGGCATACATTCACATAAACTTATAATGTGTGTGGGCATTTCCATCTTTGTGTGTGTGTGTGTGTGTGTGTGTGTGTGTGTGTGTGTGTGTGTGTGTGTTCTGTTTTGATACCCAGTCTCACTACATAGCTTGGGCTGGCCTTGAACTTGTGATGCTTCTCCCCCGGAAGTGCTGTAGTTATCCATAGGTATCATTTTGCCTGGCTATAAATAATTATTTGCAGCCATGATTTTAACGCGAGGAACCATATCCACTTAGAGTAACTCAAAAAACATACCCATTCTCAATACTGACACAAAAGACGCTTTGCACCAGTCTCAATATTGAGACCTGAGAGAACCTATAGATTTTGAAATTGATTTGTATAATTAAATTTAACAGCAAATTAACAGATATAGGATAAAAGAATTAGAAATCCATTTGAACAAAGGAACAGAAGTATGAAATTCCCCCCTTATGGATTTACCTTAGCTTGAACAATCTTATGTTCAACTTCAAGTACACTTGAGTTTAAAATGAAGTAAGTGGGGTAAAGGTGTGTTTATGTCAGCAGTTTAGACATGAACCACAGGACTTGATAGTATCTCAAATTAATTAAGAAGTGTGCTAGGGGTATTCTTAATAAACCTGGCCAACTGTTAAATCAGGTTGACACCTCTGAAGATGGAAGCTGAATTGCCATTGGTTCAGAATCTTAAGATTATCTGATCTTGGTTCTCACCATGTGCCAAGTGTACTAAAATCTCATTAATTTAGACTTCTTCATTTGAATTTCATGGCAATTTGAACAAGGTGCACAATTCTTCATTATCTAGAAAGAAATGTTCCCCAAAGGGAAAAAATAACTGCATTAGGACCTCCTAGTACCATGCAAAGTATTTGAAAAGAACAAGCAATTTGCAGATACTTAGCATGTATACACATATGCCCTGACTACAGAATAAAAAATATGTAATCAAATTTTGAAGTGTATTCATTATAATTTCCAGTTGGATTTCTCTTAGCATTTAATATATTTCTGTCTATCATCTATCTATTACTTTATCTGTTTTCCTACCTCGTCTAACTAACTCTTAAAATTTTTTAGTTTATAATTCCATTGTTCCATAATTTCATGTTAATGATATTTAGTTTATTATTAATTTGTTAGAAAAATTCTAATCATATGAACAATATCTCATGTTAGTATAAAAGTGTAGTCATTACAATATCTTTAAATCATGATTTTAAAGTAATTATCTTGAAATATTTAAGTAAAAATATCTATATTAATGGTTTACAGCAAAGACTTTTGTTCTTCATGGAGAATATCTGAGTTAGAAATGGAGATGCAGGTATGTCTTGAGTTATACTGCCAAAATACACCCTCCAAAATATACAGGATATCCTTCCACAGGAAATAATTATCCATCACTCCATAGCACAAGTGATTTGAGGACAGTATTTGATTTTAAATGACTCAATCCATTATTGACTTAATAAATCAATTGACAGAATAAGTAAACTGTCCATGAAATTAACCAAATTTTTTCATATGGTGAAGACCACAGAAAGTCATTCCCCAAATTAAAGTGGCTTGGCCACCCTACAACTTGAACCAGAAGAACTATGTTGGTGAGACCTTCATGGTGATCCTGTGTATAAGAAGACCTAATGCAGATCTGTTGAGTGGAAATGGCTGAAAAGACAGAACTAGAAGGAAAAATTCTGTGGCCTGACTGGAAGGTGCAGGGCCAGGTCCATCAACACAAGGAAAGGAAACTCGGGCACATGTGAACCTTTCCTTTTGCTGTGTTAATGTCGGCTGCTGTTTCATGGGGCACCAGAGCGAGAGGCATCTGCATATTCAACAAATTTGTCTACTCAAAATTCAAAATCTTTCCTGGGAAAGCCACGAAAGATGTCCGAGTCATGTGTGGAAGGCGTCTAACAGGGAAATCAGTTTGCCTTTGATCACAATGAACTCTACAAGCAAATGTGTTTATAATTGGCATCCCCTCTCCGCATCTACATCTGCAAAGATGCTAGTCTCCTATCCCTGTCATTCATCAAAGCCTGAGCATGAGGGAAACACCTGGACAGTACGGCTGGCTGTGGTACTTAGGTCAAGGAAGATGGCACAGCTTCCTCAGAACAGGTAGGTGATTCATCCCTGGTGGAAGTATTGTACTTGTGGAGGAAGGTATGGCTTTGAGAATATGAGGAAAATCAAGGACCTCTGCTTGATACAAAAGTGTGTTCATTTTACTGTTCATCAACTACTTCTAGTTAATTCCTTCACAGGAGAGGGGAGGGACAGCCATAGTTCTTGTCCATTGTGCAGGCTGGAAGGGACTATGTCTTTGCTTTGATGACAGCTGTGAAACTTCATGGCTACAGAATTTAGTGGGCAGTTTAAGACCTTCCAAAATTCTATGTTCCAGTCAGGGATGGGGTCACCATTTATGTTTGTTATTATGCTGAGGTGCTTGAGGTGGGGGTGACTTTATATAGCAAAGAGGTTTATTTAGTTCATCTCAGGAGGTTCAAGAGCATGGCTCAGGCATGCTGGTGGGCAGGTTGATGAGCATATATGGAGGTCAGGGTAATACTGGGAAATCCACAGAAGGGAGAGATACTCTGCCGGACAGGTTGATAAAGAATCACTTCCACCAAAATTAACTGACCATGTACTTACAGACTTAATCATAGTGGTCCATTACTTCCCAACATGATCATATTGAGAACGATGCCTTCAATGCATGAACCCTGGAAGACACATCCCAAAGCATTCTAAACTGCAGCAGTAAGTCACTTAACTGTTCTAGGTAGTTACTGCTCCAGTGGCTTCAGACCTACTGTGATTAAAGAATCCCAGCACATACCACCATGGCCTGGCATGGACAAGGGTCACATGAGAGTGATAAACTCTTATTTAAAAAATATTTTCACCTGTGTATATGAGTATCTGTGTCTGTGTGTATATGTATTTATGTCTGTATGTGTTTCTAATGCTTGCACTGTCAGGAAAGAACAATATATCCCTCGGATGGCTGTGAGCTGACACGTCAGTGCTGGGAACCAAACACAGGTCCTCTGCAAGAGCAGCATTTGCTCTTAACCCCTGAGCCACCTCTTCAGCATCTTGTATCAGTTTTAAAAAATAATTCTGTTGCCACAACACAATTAGTCAAATTATTCTGACCAATAGTATTTTGCATTTCAGTATTGAGTAGAGAAAAACAGTTAAACTATGGTACAGATCCATCATTTGGGAACAATAAATAGAGAACTGGGCCATCATATGGTTACATATGCCTTCACATTTACTTAAGCAGTTCTTTATTTTTATTTTCCCAGATGTAAAATAAAATGCAACATATAAAGATAGGAATAATACTAGTTATTTCAAACATGAAACACCTTTAAAACACATTTTAGAAAGAAGATTTCAATATATTTCTTGCTTTTAGCATGATACTTGACATTTTAAAAACCTAATTTAGGTATAAATATTCCTCTATGCAGAAGGAATGACAGTATCCAATAGTGAGTATTCACATATGCAGTGATCTTATTAGGTATATTTATAAGGGAAACAATAATATTTAATGCCATTCTGTTCTCTTGGAATAATTCATTTTAAGATTTAATTTTTATTATTTTTAATTGTATGTACTTGTATATGTCTATGAGTGGGTGTGTATAAATGAGTGTCATTGCCCATGGAAACCAGAGGAATCAGGTCACTCTGAAGGTGGAGTTACAGGCAGTTGTGAGCTTCCTGACATGGTTGCTAAGACCTGAACTTCGGTCTTTTGTAAGAGAGTATGAGCTCTTAACCACCAAGCCATCTCTCAAACCCATGTGTGCTCTTGACATTAAAGGCCCTTGATTTGTTATGTTGGTAATTCAGAACATGAACACATGAATTCACTTTCCAAATGAAAACAGCTGACCTGAGAGAAGTTCCCAGTATGTCTCAAGTCAGATTTATAACTTCCTCAAAGAAGCAAGAGAGTTGCATTTTTAACCTTCAAGAGAAGAGAATCATGGAGGCCTGCTCTAAACCTGCTCTGAGGGAATAGCATTGCTTTTTCATGAGTCAACTGAGAAAATTGGGATTCTGTGAAGCATTGAATTTATCCCAAACTCCAATTTCGGATGATACACAGCCGGGAGAGAACCATGGGTCTCTGTCTCTGAAGTTTGCAGCTATTTCTTACGGTCTTGCTACTCAGGGGTGTTCTTTGGACTAACAGCATCACATTGTACACAAATTTACTGGAATTCCAGAAACTGAAGCCCACTCTTACACATCCAGATTGGGAATCCAGGAAGTCTACCTCAAGAAGAGAACTGAGTATGGGTTCTAACTGGGGTATGCTCAATCCGATTTGACACTGTCATAGAAGATCTGGCCCACCCCCAAAACTTCTGGAGCTTTGTCCAATCATCATAAATGAGATCTTTTTTAAAAAGCTCCCTTTCTAACCTTGCCCCCAAAGCATAATTTATTCTTATCATTCCAGTTGGCATTTTTAGTGACTCACCATGCAGTAATAGGTTTTGAAATTTAAATCTCGTGACTTTAAGAAGAAGCAGTTTTCATTGAATGTTATTTTAGTAATTATCACAGGTGAGTAGACCACAGGCAAATCAATAAAGATAGAAAGCTGGACAAGATCCAGGTGCTGTTCTCAAGAACTTCACATTTTAATTTGGAGGTCTCATTGTGTGTACACAGTTAAATAAGTGGGCTTATGTGTGCCTTTACTCAGATAAACAAGGACAATAAACACTGTTGTATATTGATAATAAAGCCATGCTCAGTGGGAATGCTAATGCCAATTATCATCTAATATTCATCTTATCCAGATAAATTGCAACATCATGACGAGTGGCCCCAACCAACGAACATCGAGGCTTGATAGAGTCACTTTCTCTGGGAGCGAAGTTAATAGAGATGACTGTGGTCTACTTACACCCAGCACATTTTAAGCTCTGTGGTGACTCCCCACAGGAAAACCCATGTCAGGAATTCAGAGGTATCTACCCTGTGTTGGAGTGGCTGGAGACATTTGTTTGATGAGCATGCTCCCCCTGCAGCACAGGTAGGCTAATTTAAAAAAGTACAGAATTCTAGGGAAGATTTTATGTATGAAAAAAATGTTCCAATTAGTAAAGCAACTGAGGGCCTTCTGTTGGCTGGGCTAAGTCCTGGTCATATCCAAACACTTGCAAAGGATATTTGTAACCCTGAAAACTATTATAAGAAAGGCGTGTGTTGAAAAGCACCAAAAGGAACAAGGAGGAACCCCGTAGCCATTCCACAAGGAGTAATGACTGTGTTTTCATTGTCCGTGCTAAAGGTGTCTTTGAATACAGGTTCTGGAAAAATTCTTGGCTGTTAAAGTATGGCAAGATCTGAGAAAATTCTTACTTGAGGGATAAACAATTCCCAAACAGACTTTTCCTATAAAACCAAATAGATTTAAGGCTTTGAAAATAGCCCTTTAGTCTTTTCTAACTTGCAATAATGGCTTGGGGGATCGAAAAAGGTGAGGGTATTGGGTAGAAATCCAAAGGTTGAAATATTTTCAGTTGACTACATTCTTATTTCTGTTCAGTTTGAACATGTTTTCTTAAAAACTGCACTGACCTTTTTGAGAGGGGTCAATAGTTGGAAAAAATGAAAAATAGAAACAAAGGCTAATAATTCTAAAATTATGTTTGCAACATATGTTATAATGTCCTGAGTAATACATATAAACCAAATGCTTTTAATGGTGTTTTTCTATAAATATGCAAACAGAGGGATGACACAACTTAAAGGCATAAAGGATGAGAGGAATGACCCAAGGTGAGAAGAAAACACATTTGTGGCTTCAGAAAGCACCCAGCATAACGCATGCAAAACAAAGAACATAGATCACCATGGAAACAAACCTCTGGGCATGTCTGTGAGGGATTTTCTAAATCGAAAGAATTAAGGTGGGAAGACTTACTGTGAAATTTGGGTGGCCCGGTCCAATGGACTGGGGCCCTAAACTAAATAAAAAGAAAAAACTGAGCTAAGCACCAGCATTCATCTCTGGGCTTCCTGACTGTGGAGATCATGTGACCATCTGCCTCATGCTCCTCTTGCTGGGCCTTGTTGTGATGATTAATCTCCATTGTCAACTCCATGAGATACAGTATCACCAGGAGAATGGGCCTCTGTACAGGACCATGGGGACTCTTTATTAGACTCATAGAAGAGAAGGACCTGCTCACTGTGTGGCATCATTTCCTGGACTGGGATCCTGGGTGGTATAACAAAAAGGAAGCTCGTAGAAGGTGAGCATCCGTCACTCTGTGCTACCTGACATTGGATTATAATATGACCGGCTGCTTCAGGCGTCTGTTGCCATGGCTTCCCCACCATGATGGACTATATCCTAGACATGAGGGTCAATATACACCTTCACTTGTTCGTTACTTTTGGCAGCAGGAATTATGCCATACATAACAGTGAGAGAAATAACTAATGCAATAGTTCTGTGACTGTAACCCACTCTGCTAATACTCTGAAATATCTTGGATGGATAGATACGTCACCTGAGGCCAAGTACACTTATCTGTTCACAAGGACATGAGCAGCCCCACTGGGTGAGGGTGGCACATGAGGATTCACTAGTGAGGGTTTGCAAAGCAAAAAGATGGAACACTCCATATCTCTCCACCATAACGGCCATTTCAACTTGTCTAACATGGCGTTTCAGTGGTTTCGGCAAGGAGAGAAGCAGTGGAAACAAACTCATGTGCTACACTGACAAGTTACTTAGATGGTGAGCCTTCAAGGGTGGACCCCACAGAATGCCAGGTTGGGAACTGGGAGAGAAGTAAGTTTGCAGAGTTAGTAATGGTTTCTTCCAGTATGTTACAGATCGACAAATGGAAGAGAAAGGCATACAATTTATCTATGCCTATGAACAGGTGAAGATTTGTTTAGTCAAATAATTTGAAGAACAAGATTTCAGTATATTTAACCTTAAAGAAGCTGAATAGTAACTCTCTGTTTTGCTATATTAGAACAGCAAGCTTAAGTTTCTAAAGGTGTCCACAGAGGATGTAGTGGCACCATCTAGTTAGACTATACTTTTTCTTCTATAAGACAACTAATACTAGTTTTATTTTGTTTGGCATACGCTTATTGTGTCCAACAGCAATAACTACAGACACTGACTTTCACTTTTCCCATTTAAATTCATTTGTAGTTTATAATATAGCATTCTTGCTTCCTAAGGCAAGAGGCCTGAACATAGCTAATATTATTTTCAAATTCCTCCCAGTTATTTTCTTCAGAATTAAACCATCCACCCCAATTGATAAAATCCAAAGAAAAGCATCCTGCATGCACTTTCAGGGGACTATCTTTCTCTTAGCTTGACCTAATTTATGTAAAGTTTTATTTTACATATAAACAGATGTATCTGTGTGAGCATTCACTGCATGCGTGAAGGGTGGTGTGTCATAGAAGAGAGGTGTCAGATGCCCGTGAAGCCGGAGTTACACGTGGTTATGAGCTACCTGTCTTGGGTGCTGGGAACAGACCCGAGTGTTTGACAAGAACAGCCTTCTCTCCTCACTGTTGAGTAATCCTAACTTGATTTTGTAACTGAGAGAAGTCCTTTGTTTTTAGTTGTTGTTGGTTTTTTTTGTTTGTTTTTTTGTTTTTCTTTCAACCATATAAATATGCCTTCCAGTATAATTGGGGTTTTAGAAAAAAGAGGTTTGATTTTGTTTGCCCCTGTGTAATACTGATTGCTCTTTAAACTTGGGATTTAAAATTCTGTTCTATTTTGCCGTGACTGTGGCTATATTATTTACGTTTTTGAACAGCATGAATTTCATAAGAAATTCAGATATGTTCCCATGAGCACCCATCACTTTGAGCACATATCTTTTTTAATTAAGAAGTTTTTCTCATTCATTTTACTACCAATCAAAGGTCCTCCTCTTCCCTCCTCCCACACCCCCAGCCTCCCCCAACAACCCACCTCCCACTCCCTCCTACAAGAAGGCAAGGCCTCCCATGGGGAGGTAAATCCAGTAGAGGCAGGTCTAACACCCCCCCCCCCCATCCCTCCACCTTAATGCTGTGCGAGGTGTCCCTTCATAGGCAGTGATGAGCACATATCTTGATAGAATACCAGAAGATCCTAGTGGGGGGAAAAGAGGTTTCAGGGGCACAAATAATAATTCCTTCGAGTTTAACCAAGAAAACCAAGGAAGGCTAGTCCTTGCTTTTAAATCTGCAGCAAGGAGTAAAGGACCCTGTTCCCAAAGACAAGTATATCCTGAGGCCAACAGGCTCATCTTTTGCAGCTTGGAGATTTAAACATCAGATAGATCATTGTTTGCTTTGATAGATATTTAAAGCAAATAAATCACTCCATTAATGTTCAAGAGGCTTATGGAATTCTGTGGTACAGAAAGAAATTCAAGTGAAGGAATTTTATACTGGAGTCCTAGTCTATACTAAAGTATAGTTTCTTCATATATATATATATATATATATATATATATATATATATATATATGCCTCCACATTGTGTGACAAAATGGTAGCTGTCATAATGTGCCAGTTAACATGTCCAATGTGAGCTGATCATTGAGTGTCCCCCGGGAAAAGAAGACAGAAACATGACAAAGAACAAAGAACGTGGATCGATAATGCTTGGGGAAATAAGACAGAGAAGGTTATTTACTCACATTGATCTGTGGCTGCCGTGGCGTAAACTCAGCCTGTTTTTCTTTTGTTAACCTTTAAGCCCGAGTATACTTGAGGCAACCAGGGAGCCAACTAACAGGTGTAGATTAAGGATCGAAGGAGGTCACCGTACCTCTGTCACCACCAGGCACCCATGTAACAACACCCCTGAAGAAATTTAAACATCGATAGCCATAATAAGGGCAAATTTATCAAGCCCAGCCAGCTTGAGCTGGGAGCCCGCCTGCGTTCAGCCCATTTGCCCTTGCTAAAGCTCAATTGATTTGGACATTCTTTTACTAGAGTTGATTATCAATTGTGACATAGCAAATTTGTTACCTTCCAAGTGCTGAGTGGATCCTGGCCATTGGAGTATCTGAAGTAAAAACACCTGGCCTTTCGTTTCCACTCACTAGTGAAAGAAAGAGGCAGCATCAGGCTTTCCAGAACACCAGAGGGGGCTGCCCTCGGGGACAGACCTGGATTCTTCTGGAGAAGGAAAATCTGGGAAGGTGGGGAGAAGGTGACTTTCTCCTACCAGCTGATAAGACTCATTGATCAGAGATAAAAAGTCCAATTGGAAGCCACATCATGTAATGCTCACACATGCTGTTCTCTGTACCAGCAATCAAGTGTATCATTCTGTTCTCAGTGACCCAAGCCACACCCAAACATCTAGACACTGTGGAAGCTCCTTACTCTGTAATGTGTTGTGTAAGGCACTTTCTTCTCCCTCCATACTCTATAAAACACCCCATTCCCTAATTTCTCTACTGATAATCCACTATGTCCATTTTGTTTATTTTGAGGTTGGTTCTTGCATAGATCAGGCCGGCCTCCAACTCACTATGCAACTGAGTAGAACCTTGAACTTCTGATCCTTGTGCCTCTCTGTCCCCAGCACCTGGGACTGCAGGCATGCACCATCGTGTGTGTATGCTGGGGTTGCAGGCATGCACCATCGTGTGTATCTGCTGGGACTGCAGGCATGCAGCAGCCTGCTAGGTTGACATAACACACTCTTTGAAGCAGAGGTTGCTTTGCACGTTGGGGTGTTTATTAAGTAGCCTACTACAATATTGACGGTAATTATAAACACAGTCCACAAAAGTTGGTGGTGTATGAATGCATAAGTGAATAACAACTCACAAGAATCTAGATGTCGGTGACAATTACAAACAGAGTTCTCAACAACTAGCATCGGTCACAGTCAGAGCCTGCACATTGCTGGATCATGTTCTGTAGATAGAATATATCAGGTAACTGTTTCCTCATAATTCCAATTCCTCTCTCTCCCCACCCCTCCTCTCGTCCTCTTTCTCTCCCCCCCTCCTTTCCTCTCAGCTTAGCTGTATTCCTATACCCCTGTTCTCTTCATGACACAGGGGACCCACCAATCTCCTACAGATAATTTTAACAAGCTACTGGACACTTATACCAGTCTGTCCCGCAAGGGATTGTCTACCTGCTAATGTTCTGTTTAGAATTTTAGCATCTGAGCCGGGTGGTGGTGGCGCACACCTTTAATCCCAGCACTTGGGAGGCAGAGACAGGTGAATCTCTGTGAGTTTGAGGCCAGCCTGGTCTACAGAGTGAGTTCCAGGAATGGCACCAAAACTACACAGAGAAACCCTGTCTCGAAGAAAACAAAAACAAAAACAAAAAATTTAGCATCTGTATTCTTGGGGGATACATACATACACACTCTCTCTCTCTCTCTCTCTCTCTCTCTCTCTCTCTCTCTCTCTATATATATATATATATATATATATATATATATATATATATTACTTTGGGTATCAGAGTACTACTTGGTTATTTTTTTAAAGATAGCTTTCAGCAGTAAACTACCTGACCGTCCTTTCACCGAGCCTTCTATTTGTAGTACTATTAGAGGACTTAGAGTTTTCACACAGAATAAACACCCTGCTGGAGGCTGGAAGTTGGACCTGGTGGCATACACTTGTAATCGAAGTAATTGGGAACCTGGGGATCGTGAGTTTGAGGACAGTTTGGGGTACATAGTAAAACCTTATCTCAAGAAAATAATATCCCTTGCTGTCTATGCACAAGTAATATGAACAAAGCAGGCATCACCGCCTTGCTGAACTGAGTCTGGAAGACAACATTGATTAGTCCAAGGTCACCCAGCTCGGAACTGGAGAACGAAGACAGAAGTCACACCTTCTGACTGCAAATCCTGTGTTCTTTGGAAAAGGCTTCTTTGAATTTTTAAATCCATAGCCGTATAGCACTAATTACAAATAAAGAATCTGAGATTATGTACGCAAAATCATGACTTATTATGTCAAAGACTGGAAGTGAGGAAGCATGGAATCTAACATATATCATCCACTAAAGAAAACATCCCCCTCTCCTTGTTCCAGAGCAGTGCCTCCCACCTGCACTCCCTGAAGACTCATAAGGGAGAGTGGGGACTATGTCTAGGAAACTTCTCAGGCCTTATCCTCCAGTGGCCCCAAAGAATCAATGCTTTTGCAAGCTGTGCCCATCCCAGCTTTCCATGCAACCACCATCAAGTGCTTCTTACCTGGGATAAGGTAGGGCCTGGAGTCCCTATGAAGTGACAGTGATGTGTGGCAGATGCTCTGGAGTGCAGAGAGGCTTCAGATTACCAGGGCCATTGCAGCCCTGTCAGATCTCCTAAGCCCTTCCTCTGCCTCTGAGGCCAGGTCTGTGTGCTGTAGGCCTCATTAAGACCCACAGTAGCCTCACTGCACTTCGGTGTCTGGAAAGCAGCTGTCTCCAGGGCAGTGAGTCCCGTCCTAAAACGCATTATTTCCTCAGCCCACTCTTTCCAGGCCTGTTATCCACATCAGGGAAATGGAGGAAATTAACAACTCCAAACACCTTCGTCAGGACCACTAATTGGTGTCTGTGCTGATGAAGGTTGCAGGAAATGGAATGGGGGCCTTCAGAACAGATTCCATTCTCCTGCCAACTGAGGCCCCCAGGGCAGCAGGGTGTGTGGATTCCTGGGGAGGACAGGCACTGGATATTCCAGTTCTGCATGTTCTGCCTCCTGGATACATTAGCCACATGGTTTCCAGAAAGGAACCCATCACCAAAAGATGAAAAAGTCGCCTTTGATCTCTTCCTCCCCATTCCTCCCTCCCTCTTCACTTACTCCTTGCTCCCCCACCTCCTTCTCTACTGGGGACAGAACCCAAAGCCTTTCCCGTGATAGGCATGAATGCTACCACTAAGCCACATGCTCATCCCCAAGCATGAAGTCTCGCTACACAATATAAAATCTAGAGATGGAGATCCAGCGAGAAAATTAAGAGCACATTTCCAGGCAGACTCCAGGTAGAACATACACTCTAAGAATTTCTTTACATGTCTATCCATCCCAGACTGCTTCACAGTATCTAAGGTGCTGGGCCTGAGTTAGGTAGTCACCATAAGACTGCTCACATGGCCACAAACTCCTTTCCTGACAGAGTTAGCACATGAATATTAACCATCATCATACCATCAAATCCAGATGATTTTGTTTTGGGTTTATAATAAATATTCAATAGGAGACTCAGAGAATGCTATTATTACGATAAAAGTTGATAATTAAAAGTGAAAAGTGGGCATGGGGAGCGGGTCCAAGATGTACAGTGCTTGTTATACAAGTGTGAGATCCTGAGTTCACATCCCCAGAACTTAGCTAAAAATCTGTGTCTCTCTCCCTCTCTCCTCTCTGTCTCTCTGTCTCTCTGTCTCTCTCTCTCTCTCTCTCTCTCTCTCTCACACACACACACACACACACACACACACACACACACACACACACACATACTTTTTTTAAGTGAAGAGAGGGACGTCTCCTCACAAGAAATGGTGTTTAAACCACAGACATAAGAAGGAAATGAGAAGCAGACAAGGTAAGAATAGACAGGAAGTAAAGAGGACAAAATGCCAGAGCTGCAAAAAGGACCATGCCACTTTAGAAATTCGGAGCAGAAGTTATGGTGGTTGAGACGCTATGCACAGCCAGATGAAGTGTGGGGATCTCTGGGCAAACTGGAAGGGTATCATCCTTTGTGCAACAAGACCTGACGACATAACTGGGGTTGCTTGATGATATAATTCAATTATTTCCAAAGGGGACTTTACGCTCCTATGTGGAAAGGGGCACTTGGCAATAAAGAAGCTAAGATGGTGGAACAGGAAAGGACCAGTAAAATCTCTGAATAGAAAGTGAAGCTAACAGTGTAGGAGCTACACAGTCCAGATATGTGATGCGGGTGCATATTAAATGATAATACCTTTAGAGAGACCGGAGACAGAGGCAGGCATTTCAAGTTATGTGCACAGGTTTATATATATAGCTTTAGATAATTAGAGGTCTTAGAAAAAAGACGCAATGGTCAGAATGAATTGAAGAATTAAAAACTAACACACGTCAGGAGATAGGATTAACAAGCTGGATACAACTGACAACTGAAAACCAAAGGGACCCTTCCAGAACGTACGGAAAAAAGGCCCGAGAAAAATGCAAGGAACAAGAAGCAGCACAGGAAGCCTTAGTATGTTAACCTTTTTTCTTTTTCTGTTACTGTAATAAAATGCCTGAGAGAATCCACTTATCAACTCATCACAGTTTTAGAGCTTTCTTATCGCCCATGATAGACTGGACCCAGTGCTGTGGAGCCCATAGGCAGGCAGCACTTGGTGTTGGGGACAGGTGGAAGGATAAACTGCTGACCTCGTGGCCAGTGGTGGGGGAGTAAGAAAAAGGCTGGATGAAGTCCATGCTCCACATCATAGGTGTCCACACAGTGACCTAAACACCCATCACTAAGCCACACTTCCTGAAGTTTCCTCTACTTCCCCATTATCTTCCTTATAAAGCAAACAATTCCAAACCCTAACATACTTTCCAACAGGTATCAAAACACTTAAGTCCCTCCACTGTTAATGTCTATCTCTGCCGTATATGCAGTTTTCCATTTATGAGGTGATCTGCACACACAGGCTTCCCCCAGCATCAAGGATGTGCCTTACTCATACTTCAGGCTTTACTGAGGTCATAGGTTTAGTGTATCAAACTTACTCTTTGAAAGTGCTGAGTGTGGATGGAAGGTCATTAATAAGATAGAGAAGTGAAGCCAGACTCCATTAGAGATTATCACAAGCTTGACCCAGGAAACCTCTCTGTTAGCCTTGCTTGGAATGCTCTACCCTGACACCACACAGCTGAAGCCCAGCACCCTGTGACCCAAAACCTTAGAAAGACCCGGCTTTAATGACTCAGGACTGCTCTGATTTACATGACTCCTATGGAGGTTGCAGGGTTGGAAAGTACGTGCACAGCAGCTCACACTAACCTGGAACTCTCCACTGCCAGTCTCAACTGCATTCCCTGGCATAGTATGAATTCCATTCAGAAAATGGCATACCTAGAGACTGACTGTCAAGTACTCCCCAATAATGGAGATCCCCACATCCATCACCCTTCAATGCAGGTGGCACTGTAACCGTTACCCATCTTCCTGCCCTCTTACAGCATACTCAGTAAACTTCTCTTTTGTGCTAAAAGGTATTTCATTCACTTCTTTCCAGTCCTTTCTAGTTTCCCTGATACCCTGTTGGCTGGTTGTTCAAACAGAAAGGCCAGGATTCAAGCTGGGGCAGTCTGTTTCCAAAGTCCCAACCTGTAAAGACTGAGTTATAAGGTTGGCTGGGCCCTCAGAACACTTCCATGCCCTTGGTTCACATCCAAAATACCCAATCTGCTGTCATCCCTTCCTGCCCCACCACCTGCCCCCAGCTGCCATGCTCCCACCTCCACCTTGGGTGGCTACTCACTGCTCGAGTGCACACCATGCCACTCAAAGGAAAGGACAGGTGAACTCAGGCAGAGACTCATTGCTGCACCTGAGGCCACACCAGCTCCAAGAACTCCAGATAGAGAGCCCACTCTCTCACCATGTTTAACCCCCATCTCAGGTGGAGACCCCTTGCTGGAACAAAGGGCCACATTAGCTACCAGAGCAGAGACTCTCTGCTAGACCAGAGGTTACTCCTCACACCAGCTGCCAGAAATCCAGGCCACAAAGACCTGAATATCAAAGAAGAAAAAGAAACCAAGAAACAAAACACCCATCCAAACAAGACAAACTCAGAAATTGGCACTTAGACCTATAATCAGCCCCAAACCCAGATGCCTACATGCCTCTGTAAAAACACAATCAACAACAGTTAGGTCAATATGTCACCACCAGAGAGTCCAGCTATCCTACCACACCAAACCTGAATATTCCAATGTAGCTGAAACACCAGAAAAAGACCTTAAAACCAACTTTATGAAGATGATAGAGGTCCTTAAAGAGAAAATTAATAAACCCATTAAAGAAATCCAGGAAAACACAAAGAAACAATTGGAGGAAATGAATAAATCCCTTAAAGAAAACCAAGAAAAAATGAACAAATAGTTGAAGGAAACGAATAAAACTGTTCAAGACCCGAAAATGGAAATAGAAGCAATAAAGAAAGCACAAACTGAGGGAATTCTAGAAAAGGAAAATCTGGATAAGCAGGAAATAATCAAACTGAGGGCTGAAATAAATTAAATAGAAAGAAAGAGAACAATACAAAGAACCAATGAAACAAAGAGTTGACTCTGAGAAAACCAACAAGATAGACAAACCCTTATTCAAACTAACTAAAAGACAGAGTGAGAATATCCAAATTAACAAAATCATAAACAAAAATGGGGACATAACAATAGACACTGAGGAAATTCAAGGAACCATAATGTCATACTTTAAAAATTTATATTCCACAAAATTGGAAAATCTAAAAGAAATGGATAATTTTCTCAATAGATACCACTTACCGAAGTTAAATCAAGATCAGGTAAACAATTTAATGTACCTTTAACCTTCAAGGAAATGAAGGAGTTACTAAAATTCTCCCAACCAATAACAGTCTAGGGCTGAGTGTTTTAGGACAGAATTTTATCAGACTTTCAAAGAAGAGCTAATACCAATACTCCTCAAATTATTCCACAAAATAGAAACAGAAGGAACATCACCAAATTCTTTTCACAAGGCCATAGTCACCCTGATACCCAAACCACACAAAGATTCTACAAAGAAAGAGAATTACAGACCAATTTCAAACCAGTAACCAACATCAAATGAAATGGAGAGAAACACAAAGCAATTCTACTAAAATCAGAAACATGACAAGTTTTCTACTCTCTCCATATCTGTTCAGTATAGTAATTGAAGTTCTAGCTACAGCTATAAGATAACAAAAGGAGATCAAGGGGATATAAATTGCAAAGGAAGAAGTCAAAGTATTGCTATCTGTAAATGATACAATATCATACAAAAATGATTCCCAAAACTCTACTAGGGAACTCCTACAGCTGATAAATACATTCAACAAAGTGGCTGGATACAAGATTAACTCAAAAAAACAATCAGTAGCCCTCCTACAAATGGGCTAAGAAAGAAAACAGGAAAACAACACCCTTCACAATAGCCACAAACAATGTAAGTATCTTGGAATAACTCTAGCTAAGTAATTAAAAGACCTGCATGACAAGAACTTCAAGTCTTTGAAGAAAGACATTGAAGATATGAGAAGATTGAAATATCCCCCATGCTCATTGATAGGTAAGATTAACATAGTAAAAAAATGGCTATTTTACCAAAAGCAATCTACAGATTCAATGCAATCCCTGCTAAAATCCCAATACAATGCTTTATATATCTTGAAAGAATAGTATTCAACTTCATATTGAAAAACAAAACAACCCAGGATAGTTAAAACAATCCTGTACAATGATAGAACTTTCAGAGGTATCACCATCCCTGATTTCCAGGTCTACTACAGAGCTATAGCAATAATAAAAGCATGGTGTTGACATAAAACCAGACATGCCAATCAATGGAATAGAATTAAAGGTCTACACATAAATGCACACACCTACGAACACTTAATTTTTGATAAAGAAGCCAAAAATATACAATCGGAAAAAAGGAAGTATCTCCAACAAATGGTTCTGGCATAACTGGATATCGGCATGTAGAAGAATGCAAAAAGATCCATACTATCATCTTGCACACAATTCAAGTCCAAGTGGATCAAAAGCCTCAACATAAAACCAGATACACAGAACCTGATAGAAGAGAAAGTGGGGAATAGCCTTGAATGCATTGGCACAGGAGACAGCTTCCTGAAAGAACACCAATAGCACAGACACTAAAATTGGCAATCAATAAATGAGACCTCATGAAACTTTCTGTAAGGCAAAGGACATTGTCAATAGGACAAAATCTCAGTGTACAGAATGCGAAAAGATTTTTCACCAACTCCACATCTCACGGAAGGCTTATAACCAAAATATATAAAGAACTGAAGAAAATAGACATAAACAAACCAAATAATCCAATTAAATATGAATACAGAAGTAAACAGAGAATTCTCAACAGAGAAATCTCAAATGGCTGAGAAACACTTAAAGAAATGTTCAACATCCTTAGCCATAAGGGAAATACAAATCAAAACAACTTTGAGATTCCATCTTATGCCTGTCAGAATGGCTAAGACCAAAAGCACAAGTGACAGCTTATGCTGGAGAGGATATGGAACAAGAGGAACACTCCTCTCCTGCTGGTGAGAGTGTAAATTTGTACACCCTCTGTGGAAATCAATATGATGGTTTCTCAGAAAATTGGGAATTGATTTTTCAGGATCCAGGTATACCACTCTTGTGCATATACCCAAAAGATGCTTCAACCTATCACAATGACACTTGCTCAACTATGTTCAAAGTAGATTTATGCGTAATAGCCAGAAACTGGAAACAACCTAGATGTTCCTCAACCTAAAAAATGGACAAAGAAAATATGATACATTTACACAATGCAGTATTATTCAGCTGTTAAAAAATGCCTTCATGAAATTTGTAGTCAAATGGATGGAACTAGAAAAAAAATCATCCTGAATGAGTTAACCCAGACCCAAAAAACCAAACATGGTATATATTCATTTATAAGAAGATTTTAGCTGTAAAGTAAAGGATAATCATGATATAATCAATAGATCCAGAGAGGCTAAGCAACAAGGAGGGCTCAAAGGGGGAACACATGGATCTCCCTGGGAAGGGGACATATAGTAGATTACTACTGAAATTGGGGGAGCCTTTTGAGGGATGAGGTAGAAACCTAGTGCAATGGAAACTCCTTGGGATCTACAAAGATGGCCCCAGGAAAGACTCCTAGTAATGGGGAATATGGAGCCTGAATTGGCCATCTTCTGTAACTAGGCAAGGTTTCCATTGGAGGGACTGGGAGACCAACCCAGCCAAAAAACCTTTGGCTTTTAACTAGGTCTGCTTGCATAATGTCCTGGGGTAAAGTTGGTGCAGAACTTGTGGGAGTGGCCAACTAATGACTGGTCTAACTTGATACCCATGCCACAAGAGGGCATCCATTCCGGACACTGCCTGAAGATTAGGAACCAGATGCTGGATAACCCAGTGACTTAGGGTAGAACCAAACACAACTGGAAAAAAAAGTCAATGAAATGAATCCTAATGATACTCTGTTATACTCTTAGACTGAATTGCCATCAGAGGGGTTTCATTCAGCAACTGATAGGAGATGTAGAGTCCCACAGCCAAACATTAGGCAGAGCTTGGGGAATCCTGCTTCTATCAGAGGAGGATGGCTTGTAGGAACCAGAGGGGCCAAGAATACCCCAAGAACAAGGCTCACAGAATCAACTAACCAGCACTCATGGGGGCTCACAGAGACTGAAGTTAGGGAGCCTATATGGATCTGACCTATGTCCTCTTTGTATATGCTATGGTTTTGTAGCTTGGTGTTCCTGTGGGACTTCTAACTGTGAGAGTGGGTGCTGTTTCTAATGCTTTTGGGGGGACCCTTTCCTCCTACTGGGTTTCCTCATGCAGCCTTGATACAAGGATCTGTGCCTTGTTTGGTTGATATCTCTAGGAGGCCTGCTCTTTTCTGAAGGGAAACAGAGGAGGAATGGATCTGGGGGAGAGGGAAGATCATGGGGAGGGAATGGAAGGAGAGAAGGGAGGAGAAACAGCAGTTGGGATATGAAAGAAGAATAAATAAATAAATTAATTAATTAAAAAATAATAGTGTTCATGAAAAATGCCAGATCATATAAATTTAAGGATTTCTGTCAGATTATCATTATATCCAGGTATTGGCGTTTGAATAATTTTTTTTCTTTTCCAGTAATTTCTGAAGCATTTGATTTTTCTGTGCTAGTGTTGTGGACAAAACTACAAAGTGGTTTCCAGAGAATCAGAACAGACAGGTGACTGACACCGGCAATAATCAGTACTCAAGGTAGAATGTTTTGACAAACCTGGTTGCAAAAGCATCGACTGTCAGAGCCCTCCTCTTTGAGAGAACTATGTCCATTTCATCCATGACAGGGCTGACTCTTGGGGTTCTGGCCTAAAAGCTGGAGCCCATGCTCCCAGCATGCCTATTTAAACAACCAAATTACCTTTTTACCCCCTGAGAAACCCTCACAGCTACGTTAGCAAAACACTAATAATATTCCCCTCAGCAGTCAAAGGCAGGCCTGTCTGGATGGGCATCTTCTCAGTATGTGGTCTCTGCTTAGCCGTCAACAGGTCAGCCTCACCCAGGGGCCTGGAACATTCTGACCTGCTCACTAGTTTTGGCCAGTGGGCTTCTTGGCAGTTTCTCCAGCAGTCACTGCTCTCTAAACATGACATCTATCATAGCTTTAGTCAGAAAGATGGCATTTACCTGATGGGTGGGCAAGCGACTTGTCTTACCATATGCTGGGGATTGTCAGGGGCTGTTCACGCCAAGAATGGCTACTTTTAGTGCCAGGAAATAGGCCTTTCCCAAAGCCTGCCAAAAAAATAAAAAAAAAAAAACCACACACACACAAATAAAAATTTCAAAAGAACCAATTTTCACATCAAATTTTGTGTTAAGGAGTTGTGTAACAAGCTATGCAGAGCAGAGAATTATGGGCATTTTCCTGGCACCCATACACTGAATGCAGAAAAGAAAAATGGTTCTCATCTGTGAAATGAAAAGAGAAAAGAAAAAAAAAACACAGAAGAACAACAAAAGCCATAACCGATATGAATATGAGGTTTAGACCTTGCCCCATGCAGAGACTAAGTAGGCAGTTCACCTACCCAGGGTGACTGAGTGAGCACTGAAATGCCCAGCAGGGAGGAGGATGGGTTTCTCATTATATGAATCACTCTCTGGGGTGGAGGCTTTATTAGATGAAAGTCCTGTTGAGTCTTTATCTGTACTCTGGGAAGACAAAACAATGTCAAACCATGTGTCCAATCATACTTGTGCAGATTAGCTAATTTGACACAACACAGCGGTGAGAACTAATGAAACCACACGCAGCGTAAAATACCTAGGATATTGGGTGTCACTTGGAAAAGGTCCTGCCTACTTCTGGGCAGGTGTTCTGAGCAATTAGGGGGCAGGACAAGGATGCAGGCCTGTGAATCTGTAGTGCTATGTCGGAATGGGGACTTGGGAACACAAGAGGCTATGATGTTAAGTGGAAAGGCCATGGTCTAGAAAGTGGAGGGGATGCCTGTGTGAACAGGAGAGGCTGCTCAGAGTGAAGCCAAGGGTTGCTGCCAACACTCTTCATCAAGTGTTCCTTGCCTATGTAGGGCCGCAGTTCTACCATTACTCAGAACAGCCTGTACCCATCTGTTGGCCTGTCGCAGCCTGAGGCAACTCGTGGCCTCATTGCTACCTGGCCAGGCTCACTCTAGCCAACTTTCAAAGGAATGGGCATATGAAAGGGCAGTTTGTGGCTTTAAACCCATCACTACCACGCTCTCAGGACCAGCTTTGAATCTCTTGTTTTGCATTCTTTGGTTATTCAGCCATCATCATGGGAAGGACTAAAAGAGCATTTTCTAAATCAAATTCAACAGCTTCCATTTTTAATCTCTTATAGCAGGTAGGAATATTCTCCAGTCCTCGTTCTTATTCAAGACTCTTAAGACTTCTTAGTTCCACTCATCCGTCTGTGAAATCTCAGAGGCCCATGTCAGAAGTAAAATCAACACCCATATCTGACAGACTCATTTGTGAAGTAGGATGTACACAAGGTCGACAGTTCAACCTCACATTGGGTGAGAGCAGTCCATGTACCAGAAACACCTGAATTCCACTAGTGTCATGTCATGATTCAGGATTTTAAATTCTGGAAATTGTTGTTGATTTTTTAATTCAGCTGTCCATTCTTGGCTGTGTATATATGGCTTCATCTTAACATCCCGTTCTTCTCCACATCCCTCTGTCAAATGCCAGTTTACTATTGCGAGGCGTGAGCTTAGTTACTCTTCAAGAATAACTGTTTCAGCTGCTGTTCCATTGCACATCAGAAGCCATCGGCCCACTGCCTATTCAGCTGCCTTCGAAGAAAAGGGCACTGTACCTTTTCCAAATTGCGAAGGCCACTTCAGGGATGGTGCCATATGAGTCTGTCAGATATGCTAAGCCTATAGGCTGAAGATGATGCCCCAACACTGTGGAGAAACCTCAGGTGACTGTCCAGGCAGCTGGCTGTTTCTGTCAACTCACAAATTTTTTGGAAGTTGCTTGCATGCACTTTCTGTTTTTATTTTTGTTAGCTAATATTATTTCCTTCTTGGGTCTCTGAGGGAGTTGAAGATTAGTTAGTTATAGTTGAAGGTTAGTTAGTTATAGTTGAAGATTAATTAGGATAGAAAGTGAATTAGATACATTTTGGACTTAACAAAATAGGATAGATAATGAAATTATTTTCTCTGAATTTGTCAAATACAAATGGACTAGACATTGTTTAGACATTTATTACTTGTATATATTGTATATAGTCATTGTACTTTTGTATATAGTTTTTCTTTTGTTAGTTATAACCTTTTTCTTTTTTTTCCTTTTTATTAAAATAGAAAAGGGGAAAAAAAAAAAAAAAAAAAAAAGAAACAACACAAATGGGGGGGGGGCGTTGGGGGGAAGGTGAGGGGGACGGGAGGGGGGAGAACAAGGGAATCCGTGACCAATATGTAGAACTGAATTGTATTGCAAAATAAATTAAAATAAATAAAAAAAAAAAAAAAATCAACACCCAGATCCATGTTTCCACTCTGGCCCCAGAATACTGCTGTTCCCAGCAGAGTTTAGCAGCTTGCTGGCCAGATACACTGCCGGACTTCAGTGTGTTCGTATATCAGGGGAAAGAGCACTGCACCCCACAAAAATCTTAGGGACCACGGCCTGTAATTGAACTATCTTTTTTCTAAGATGGTCATTTTGCATTAAGAGGTATTTAAACACAATTTAATGACAAAGAAAGCATACAGAATTAAAATTCATGTTTTATAATTTTTGTTTTCGAGTGAGTAAAGAAAATAGGGCCAAATGAGATAGTGTCCAAGGGTGCTTGCAGGGTTTTAATCTCTAGGTCCCACATGCTGGAAGGAAAGAAGCTACTCACACAAGGGGTCATCTGACCTCCACAGGTGTGTATTCCATGCACGTACCCCAACATACACACATATCAGTAGCACCCCAAAAATCTACACAATGGCAGTGTACTCAAGAATTTTTAAAATGTAATTAAAACATGATCACATTTTTCTTCTTTGAGGCTGGTAAAACATTCAAGCTGAGCTTGTGCGTGTCAGCTACTTGGGAGGGAAGCCAGCTGTCCCTAACATCGCCCATCTGAATGCAAGTCATTTTGACTTTTGGAAGGGCCACTCTGCAGTGTTTTCCAATATAATCCTTATTCCTTTATGAGTTTGTCAGGAGCATTAGCATAGATTGACGTACTAGGAAAAATGTTTGTGTATATTGCAGAAGGTACAGGACAAAAAAAAAAGCAGAAAGTAATATGAACATCTGTCAATGGAGAAATGTTAATAAATTACAATGCCATATAATCATCACCAGCCATTAAAACAAGGACAAATGCAAGAGACATTTTTTGGATGATTCTTATCTTGAAGCATTGCATATGCGTGTGTATGTGTGTGCATGTAGTGTGTGGGAATCTAAGCTACCTGTGCATACCTCCACAGAAGAGTCAGAACAATACATATGTGTGTGTGTGTGTGTGTGTGTGTGTGTGTGTGTGTGTGTGTGTGTGTCCAAGTATAGGTCACCAGACATGTTATTGTCCCTAAAGTGCAGTAAGTTATTCAAAAAAGCATCATAGAGAAATAAAAAAAAAAGTTAAATATACAAAAGCAAGTCACAGATTTTAGCATATGCAACTGAGTCTGAGATTAAATTTCAGCCTTGAGACTCACCATGTATATGGGATTTGGGGTCTCAATCTAGTCTAGTCTAATTTGAAGATCTGACATAAGAATGATATAGAATGTGTACTTAAAATCGTAGACTCTATAATATAATAAGAAATGCTATCAACATCCTTATGTATGGGCATGCATATTTACTCTACTAAAACTTCAGAGTTAAAAACAGACTTATTTGGGGATTTTAATTGTAATAACTAAAATAAATAGTAAAACTAATTAAAAATAATTAGAGTTGGCATACAGATAATTCTTTAAAGTATGTCTAAGCAGCATCCCAAACTTTGCACAAAGGCAGTATTCTCAAGATTATGTCAAATGTAACTAAAACATAATTATATTTTCTCCCTGTGCTGTGTGGAGTGGAAGAAGGCTTGAGTGAATGTGTAAAAGGCAGATGAAATCCTTAGTTTACATATACTGTGGACACAAGCACTTGTCAAGGGCCATGCTTCAGACATGTGGGAAACTGGCAAAGACTTCCTGTGGTCTGAGTGCAAATGTTGACAGTGTGTGCATGTATTAGTGTTTACTAATGATTGGCCACTGTGTATAAAAACAAGCAACTGCAGCTTTCCCCTCCAAGAGTTTGCAGCCTGTTGGCCTACAGAGATATCCTATGGAGACGAGCTAACCCCTCCCCCACCCTGTGCTGTATATAACAAAGACACTGAGGGTCTAGGTTTCTGTGTAGTTGGTGTTCCTCTATCTGAGGACACATGCTAGGTATGGCTAGGGATCTCTCTCTCAGTCTGTCTATCTATCTATCTATCTATCTATCTATCTATCTATCTATCCATCTAGATCTGACCCCAACTATTCCATACATATGTGTGTTTGTCTGTCCATTTGCATTCTTTCCACAAACTCAGTCAGGTCAAGAATCAAGTCATTCTGGGTGAGACATTATGAAGCCGGTGAAACAGTCAAACTTTGCCCTTTTCCAAATTGCTTATTTTGATACACAACATGTGAGCTGCCAATTTCCTTGATCAACAGTTTGGGTAAACAAATGAGATCTTATTTACAAGAAATGGTTAGTGTGACTGAATATTGAACTTTGAATAATGAATGATCGGATGGTTTTCATGTATTTGTTGGGAACTTGATCTTGTGTTGATAATTCCAGGTCTAATGAGAAGTAATAAGTGTGCTAATTAGTGCTGACACCTTAGCAAGGTGTTCTTGGATAATGGGAAAGATGGGTAGGGAGATGATTCATTAGAGATGCAGGCCAAGGGATCACTTGAATGCTTTCTCTAGGCAGAGCGCTCCAGTGATGAGAATGTCCGTTCTTCCATGTCATTTTTTCCACTGGTCTTCTCCTCCTCCCCAGCCCCACCTGGCAGGTTCATTCTCCATACCCCTATATACCCTGTGCATCTGTCTCAACCTGCTCTTGGATTTACAAATAAAAGGACAATTCTTTCCAAAAGTGTAGGGAATTAGCTATTGGCAAAACGATCTGGAGGTCAGTTTTCAGGGTCCTTAGGTTTGTGGTTTTTTGTGTTTTTTTTTTTACATGCAATCTAACCACATTTCCTTACTCTGCTTTGCTTGCTTAACTTCCCAGAAACTTGGGCACGATTTTGCTGGCATTGGAGGTTTTCAGGTGTGGATTTGCTAGGCTATTTATGAGATGCCAAGGGTTGTCAAATCGGGAACATGTGTTTTTTATCCTCAGCTCCTCTCTGACAGTGGAACTATTCTGAAAACCATCAGATTCATTTGCTGATATTTAACATTTCTCTCCTTTTTTTTTGTTCACTATAGGTTTCAAGTGAGGTGAATTTTAATGCTCCTTTATTCTGAAACTAACGAAAATCTCCTCCCAATGTTTAAAGAGAGGAAAGGCAAGCTTCACTTTTCAATGAGAAGAGTGTTCATTTTGTTACTTGAACACTTCACAAGTACATTCCTGCCAACAGAATTCAGCTCTTTATTCTTACAAAAAAAATTAAAAAGAGCACTCTTAAGGACATCCTAAACACTAAGCAGAGCTAATAAGATGTGGTTGTGGGCATTCTGAATTTGCCAACATGAGGCTCTGCTGAAGTTATCTTAACAGTGCTATGGGCCAACTCAGGATTCTCTCGTCCCATAAAATGTTAATATTTTCGTAACTCACACAGTTATTAAACTAACTAGCATTTCAAGTGACTGTGCAGAGTCATCAAGTGTGCTGAGAGATTAGAAGAGAGGACATCTGTCAGTCATGGCATCCCTGTCCTCCAGGGATGCTCTGTGTCCAGCCCTTGCTCCTTATCTCACTTGGTTGGTGAGTAACTGCCCTTTCATTCTGATGCTTCGTCTCTGGCCATTGCAGTTTCTCCACCACAGTCAGACTTTCCTATGAATGAGCCAGCGTGGAAGCCCAAGCCTTCCCACCTTGGAAAAACCATGCAAATGTTACCAGCAATCGGGAAATCTTACCAGAGTTGCCACTTTTTGCTGGAGTAGGGGTATTCTCTTGGGGTTCGTAGTTTCATTAATGAAATAACCTAGGAACAGACTCAACAGGAGCTGGAGGACAATTTTATTAGAGTTTAAAAGAAAATCCCTGGGCGGGGAAGTTGTAAATCTCAGCAGCTGCCTGGAGGCAGAAGGTGGAGAAGAAAAAGAAAAAAAAGCCCTGGCGTTTGAGTTAAGCAAACATGAAGTTCAGCCACTTGGCAGGAAAGGGAGCTTTAGAGGGAGAGTGGAGCCCCGAGTGTTAGGAATGCATGCTTTAATAAGAGGAAGGGGCTAACAAGAAAAGACAAGAATGTTTTTCCTCCTAACCCAATAGCATGGTTAAGGTGGATCTGCCTCCCTGACGGGTGGTTCAGTAGTCAGATGACTGGCCTGCTCATCTTGAATGTTAGCTACCTACCCAGGCCAGAGATTCCAGTCTCATACCAAATGGGTCTTTATTGCTATTGAAACATCAATGTGTAGTCATTCTGATGACTCATGCCTGCATGCTGTGCAGAGTACTGACCTCCTTCCTTTCCTGGTCATAGAACCCTGTCTCCTTTACTTCTTACTTTAGTGATTTCAGGCATCAGCCCGTGCTCTTGTCTGTCAATCATCTCTGTGGGTTTATGACTCTGATACTATACATCCTGTGTGGTGGGCTGTGAATAAATATTTGGCTGAGGGAATGAGTGAGTGACTGAGGTATTGCCAACGTCCCATCAAGACAAGGGATGGGATGAGACACAGTTTTATTGATGACAGTAGACATCCACACAGCTTCCCCACTGTTTTGTAAGTTTGAGGAGCAAATCCTAAAGACACGTTTTATAACCCAGACACAGTAAATGCTACCAAGAAGTCTCTTCATTATAGTCACTTTCTAGGATGACAAAAGCAACCACGTGAGTGCTAGGACCCTGGCTTTCTCTGTTTCTATAGCAAGGGAAATGCACCTGTACACCTGAGATGACCTAGCTCTACTCACCAATTTCTAGGTTAGGCAGCCCTTCATATCAGCCTCAGGTCTCCTTGCTTCAGAGCCTGAGCATCTCAGCACAGTATGATACTCTCAGCACACTACATCCAGCAACAAAGAAACCAAAGTACACTTGAACAGTGAAGGGAAACACAATACAGGGGCACGAGTTTGTAAAGCCCGAGTAGAAAGCAGTCCATAGACTCACATCCTCTGACTCTAAGGTGTCAGGCCCTCAGTCTCACCTCATTGTTGCCTCCCTCCTCCTCCTCTTCCTCTCTGTCTGCCTCCAAACATAGAACCATGATTAAGCAAGATACTGTTCTTCTAGTCCATTATACATAGATAAGACATGTAATAACCAAGAGAGGAATAGACAAGGATGAAAAGTCACAGAGGTAGAATGTGTTTTGGGACACACAAATGTTACAGATCTCATTTTTGAAAACAAATTGTACCTTTAGAATTATTATTAGTGTGTGTGTGTGTGTGTGTGTGTGTGTGTGTGTGTGTGTGTGTGTGTGGACTCACATGCCACAGTGTGAGTGCAGAGGCCAGAAGACCCTTTGCAGGAGTGAGTTGTCTTCTATCATGTGGGTTCTTGAGCTCTAACTCGGGTCAACAGGCTTGAGCAGCCACCCTCGTTACCCGGTAAGCCATCTTGTGCGTCAAAATATCCTAGCTTCAAATACACGTCATAGACTTTTCAAAATGCTCTTCCAAAGGTTACTAGGCAGTGTATGTAAAAGGAAAACCAGAGGGGCAGAGGGATTGGAGAACTCTGCTGTTAAAAGCACTGCTTTTGCAGGGAGCCAGAGATCAGTTCTCAGTACCTGCCTGTAACACCAGATCGAAGGGATTTAGTACTCTGTTACAGTTTTTGTGGGCACTGTAGCATACCTCCATCCCTCTCCAAGACACACGAAATTAAAAATGAAAAGATTTTTTTCTTTTCTTCTTTTTTTTTTGTTTTGTTTTGTTTTTCATGATAGGGTTTCTCTGTGTAGCCTTGGCTGTGCTGGATCTAACTATGCAAATCAGGCTGGTCTCGAACTCGGAGGTCCACCTGCCTTTGCCTTCCAAGTGCTGGAATTAAAGGTGTGTACCAGCCTTGCCTGGTGAAATCTTAAAAAGGAATAGACAGCCAGTACTCCCTCTGTGTCCATAAAGCAGTTTCCAGAAAGCTAGAACATACCACATCTGCTGGTCTCAAGTCCTGTGAGTAAAATGATGTGGCATTTGCATAGGACCTGGATCTTTCCACCATACGCTTTCAGATGTCTCTATAATGCTTAATGCTTACGAGACTTTTATAAATTATCATGACACCATGTGGTGTGGAGAATGAGAAGAGAAGAAAGCCTATATATTTAGACCAGAGTTTTTTTCCCCCTCAAGTATTTTCTTATCTGGATTGTTTGAATCTTCAGATACAAAAGCCAGATAACTCCCGAGGGGCTGAGTTATTTATCCATGGCAGTGAAAATTGTAATAGCCAGAGTCAAGATGCCAGGGACTGCAGCAGGGAGTTCATTTACTGTTCAGCAAGGTTGGGATATCATCTAGCTGGTGGCTATTTGATTTTATGCCTTTTGTTTGCCAAACTCTATAAGAAATGCCTAATTAACCATAACACAATGTCATTTCTAGTGTTTAGCCCTTCACAGCCCTACGTTCTATGTGCTTAATAAGCATTTGCTCAATTTAGTTAATTTAATATAACAGGTTAAATGTATTCAATACAATAATATACACAAAATCTGAGAAAAAGAAAAATAGAACTTCACCGTATAGATTCATATTCTTTTTTCCCACAAATAAGAATTGAGTCTGATTTTGTCCACAGTGAAGGGAAAATGTGTGACATGGTAATTTACATAGTTCTCACCATTGGAATGAAAAAAAAAGCATTCCGGGATCCTTTGGGAAACAAAGATTTTTTTTCTGGCAAAATATTCTCAAAGAAATTTCTCACTTCAAACCTGCTATAAATAAAGAAGGACACTTTTGCTTTACACTGGAAATCATCCCATCACAAAATCTGGGCTTTTTAATCAAACTCTGCAATGGAGGAAGGGAAATGAAGAATTATGAACTTCAATACACAGATTTTTTTTGTTAAATAATGATAATTGTTATAGTAACTGAAGCTATTACTCAATTTAGTGTCAGTTTGAAATTGACACAGAAAGCTAAGATAATGGAATTAAGAGATGTCTGAAATAATTGCATGGGGGATAACACAAAGCTGGCATACACATCTAATTCCATGGGCTGCACAAAGTTGGTCTTCAATAATTGAGCCAACCAAGTCTAGTTAGCTGAGAGTGGAAACAGCTTTAAAAAACGATGCATTAATCACACATGCGAGCCATTTTTACATGTAAAGGGTTCATGATAGACACAAAACAATGGAAAGATTCCTAGAGGGGTAGGTTGGGAGAGCCCGAAGGGTGAAGGGCTCTATAGCAGAGGGTCTGGAAATGACTGGTGTAGGGACATTTTCCTTCCTTTGCAACCCCTTGAAGCAACTGGTAGTATAATTCTCTAGTCTTGAACAATGTCGGAGGACTTCCTGAGAAGCCGTCTGGATAGAGCACTTCAGGTAGCAAGCCATGAGGAGCTTTTTGTCTCCCCTTTCCATCCAGAGGGTTTTGCTGTTGTTTGCTGGTTTTGTTGTTTTTTAATTTGTTATGTATTTCTCTGGTGTGTGGGTAGCGCCATCACTCCATGGTACCCTTGTGGAGGTCAGAGGACAAATTTCTGCTTGGATGATAGGAAGGCCTGTTGGCAGGTACCCTTAGCCACCAAGCCATCTTGCTGGCCCATTTTTTGTGTGTTTTCAACCTGTAACAGGGCCAATTTCAGTTTAGTTCACTTTTGAAGGAGATTATTGTTTTAGTGAAATTTTAAGCTTTGCATGGAAATTTGTAAGGCAGACTCACCATTTGTGTTTTCATTTTCTCTTCATCATTCTTTATTTTATGTCAGACTATCATTTGGGATACATTTAACCAGGACTTTGTCTATTCGTTAAATTTTTCTAAAGCACAGAACTCAGACTTATCAATTAATCTGCTGGTTTTCTGTGCCTTCCATGTGACTTCAACTTTACCATTTCCATACTTCTGTACCTCCCTGCTCATTTTGTTGTTCTAGATGTTGAGGTGGGTGTTTAACCTGTAAGTTTCTCCCATTTATTTTTAATAATGAATGTGTTTACTGTTCAGGAATTTTCTTCTGATCATTGCTTCAAATGCACCCCATAATTTCCTTAAGAACTGTGAAATAACAAACTTCTCAAGTCAACAATTCCTGGTAAAATCATTAAATTATAAGGATAACAATCCAAGTCTCTAAGGTTTCCAGAAAATATCAATATAAATAAATTAATAAATTTATATAGGATAAATAATATATATAATTATATATATAACAAATATAAAATATCAATAAAAATATCAAATAAACTATATACAAAAAGTAACACATCTGCATCTGCTCTCACCTAAACTGACACAAAGTGATAAAATAATTTCACATTCAAACATTCAATGAGACAGTGAAGGTGAAGAATATATACACAGGCAACAGGCTTTTCAGACATGAAGGCTGCGAAAGTCACTTTGGATTAAATAATCCAGATACACACTGAGCCATTTTGGTGACTTCCATATTTTTTTCTATTTCAGGAATATTTTCTTGAAGTATAATTTGAAAAATGAGTCCAGTTTCACTGTTTTACTTTTTTTTCAAGATTTCCTGTAAAATAAATACTGTCTCCTGTTTCTCTTCTAGTTTTAATACTTTTTCTCTAATCCTTTCATCTTTGTTCTCTTGGTGACTTTCCTGGCTTTCATCAGCATTTCTATGATTTGAGTCCTTTTCCATGCAGGGAACAGATAAAAGATCCCTTTCAAACAATGTGGAGGGCCACAGCTGATACCTGAAGTTACCCGTCTTGCGAGCTCCATACATCCACCGCAGCGTTTGTGCATACACTCTCATAGAGGAACCGATGCGAAAACACATTCCACACACATTCACATACAGATTTTAATCAAGTTGAGGCATTTCTACTTTAGAGATTAAGAAAATTAAATTACTTCTCACTTGTCTGAAGTCATCCCCTTCTTTTGAAAAAAAATATAATTGCACAGCACGAGTCTTCAGGAAACAATTCAGTCATCATCCACCGCTTCATCTGAGCATCGCTCTCGATTTCTGTGCTTTCACACACCAAAGATTCATTTCCCAAGTAACACTTCAAACAGCCCTTTCTGTGGCAAAAGGCTATTTGTTACACACTTCGAACATGTCCATAATCAACGTTCAGATAATCGTGTGTAGACTCTGAACAAAATGACTCTGATTTTTGCTTAGTAGGTTGCATCTGCAGACCAACTTGTGGTAGAAACCTAATTGCTCAGAGGCTCTTCGTTAAACATCCGTACATGTCCTACAGAGAGGGGAGGACCACAAAATGGGCACTTCCTTAAAAACAAAGGCTTGCTACTAAGTCAAGACAATATATTTTTATTGGCTTGTTTTAGTTACTCTGATTTCCCCTATAGGAGCAAAGGCCAGATTAAAACTGAATAGGACAAAACCATAGTTGGAAGGTCATACTTGCCCTTCTATGTCCACACATGATACCAAGTGCTTCAAAATCAGTGAAGACCCTTTACATCTCTCTCTCTCTGTCTCTGTCTCTGTCTCTCCCTCCCTCTCTCTCTGTCTCTCTTTTTCTCTCTCTCTCTGTCTCTCATTCTCTTTCTCTTTGTGTGGTGTGTATGTGTGTATGTGTTAGAGTAAAGCTTATTAGGTTCAGGCTCTCATATCACACACGTATTACCAAAATGTCATACAATGCAAGGGCCATCAGTGTCACTTCATTTAAAAAGAGACAGAAGTCCCATTTCATGCATGTGAACTAAGTTTCCATGTATGTGTATGTGTGTGTGCATGCCTGTGTGTGTGTGTGTGTGTGTGTGTGTGTGTGTGTGTGTGTGTGTGTGTCCACAGCCTGCATTTGGAATCTCCTCCCTCAGGCTAGGCAAAGACCTGTAAGTAGTACTGTTTTTCCTATCAGACCCGGGGAGTACAGAGGCAGCCCTGTGTGTTATTAATGGATAAAATCTGAACAGCAGCCAACCCCAAGGTGAACCCTATGCATTTAAAACATTTCATCAGACAGCTAAGTAGTTTTCCCCCTCTGAGCAGCAGCTATCTCTCTAGCCACGACTCAATACACCCCGATAGAACCAAGCAGTAGCTGGACTCACTAATGTGCAAATTGATAGTTTGAGCTCTCTACCAAAATATAAACAGCCCCGTCTTTCTTAAGTGTCAATATCACAGGCTGGGGTGGTGTGAGAAAGAGCTGTGGATTAACCCTGGAATTATCTGGCTAAGGAAAGTGACTATGAACTCTTTCCCCAATCAGCTCACTGTCTATGTTTATTTTCAAGGTGTTGGGATGCTCTGCTGACTCCAACCAGTTGGAATCTAGACATTAATCCATGGTTTATGACTTCAGGTTTTTATAAGATCAAGGAAGAAGTGGATGGTTTAAAAAGTCAGGGGTAGGATAAAAATAATTAGCAATATTTTGTGATTTCTTCTGTATTTCATCCCTGAAATGATTTGAGATGCATGATGTTTATTTTTCATTTGTTGTCCACTACAATTCCATTCTCTGATCAGTTTCCCACCCATGGAAGAGAGCTATTTTCTGTGGATCAGAACAGCCTGGGTACTAGGTCAATGGATTTCTGGGTGAACCTAACTAACAGGAAGTCTCAGGAGAAGGCTAAAGGTGATAGTGGCATTTCCCGTCACCTCCTATGCCACACTCTCCACAGTGGCTGTATCTTTTTGGGAACACAAAGAAGAGCTCAGTTCTGTGGCTCAGGTTCCTTCTGTGGAATGCTAACATTACTTCTTTGAGCCTCTGAGCCTGGTGCTTATAAAGTCCTGCCATCTTGATGGTCCTGGACCCTGTCCATCATGAATTAGACTGCACTCCAGATCCATTTCCTTTTCTATAGTTTTTCCCCCTAGTTTTTCTTCTCAGCCCTGTTTACAGCTCAGTAAGTGAGTAGTCTCTTCACTGTCATCTCCTACATTGTAGAATTTCATTTTAAGGTGTGTTACCTTTGTTTACATTGCATTTGTTTACCTCTGTGAAACTATGTTTCTGTACCTGTCTAAAACATCTGATGGTCTAATAGAGAACTAAACGGCCAATAACGAGCAGGAGAAATGACAGGTGGGGCTGGCAGGCAGAGAGAATATATAGAAGGAGAAATCTGGAAGGGAAAGAAGGAAGTAGCCAGAGAAAGAGGAGGATTCCAGGGGCCAGCCAGCCAGCTACACAGCAAGCCACAGAGTAAGAGTAAGATGTACAGAAGTAAGAGAAGGAGAAAAGCCCAGGGGCAAAAGGCAGATGGGATACTTTAAAGTTAAAGAAAGCTGATGAGAAACAAGCCCAGCTAAGGTTGAGCATTTATAAGTAAGAATAAGCCTCCATGTATACTAGTGTGTGCTATCTGGATAGAATTCCATGTTCTATGAAGCATTAATTCAGTTAATATTTATGGGATACATATAATGGTTTCTGACATATAAGAAACATTTTTATTATATTCAGTTACATCACCTGACATCATAATTATAATGCCATATTTAGGGGGAAATCATGACTCTGCATCCTGGTTGTCATAGCACACTCCTAGCATTAGTGCTCTTGGAGTCAAATGGTTAGTAGGAGAAAGATAATGCCTAATAATGACTGAAATGAACAACAACTTGTTCAGACTACCACAGCCTAGTTGCTAAGTCTGCTCTCTTGGATCTAAGGACTGCCTTTCCCTAATACTACTGTGACCTTTGAACTTTGGAGCTTAAGACTAGATAAAATCTGATTTTCTTCTTCCCAAAACAGAAATGAGATTATTCTCTTATTTTATTTAAAAGAACAAAGGCTCATGAGATATGAAGAATGTCTTTTTTTTAAACATATCTTAGCCACCTTTAGTCATGGGGGAAGGGAGGAAAGTACCTATGCCTAGAGAGGAATCAGGCGTGTAGGAGTGGCACGGGTATGTTCAATGACAGGGTAGGGAGCACCATGTTGTTTGGTAACAATGTCTAGGCAGATACCTAGGCAGGACTTGAGTCTGTCTCATATGATGGGAAAAGTAAGGAACAGTAATTAAACAGTCCAGAGCATGAATCAGGAAGGCTCAACAAGGTACATCCATGCTGTCAGTCTTGGTGGTCACAGACCCTTCTGTCAGTTGAGTGTAGTGTGTATCTAATTGAATCTGATAAAGCTATTGATGCCTATTTTGTATATTCACAACAACATTGCCAGCAATTCCAATGATAGTGTTCCAATATTGCCTTTTCACCTAAATCCAAACTGCTCAGTCATCATCACAGTTTGTTGTTACGATTATCTTTAAACAGACTGTGACTATTACATAGTATCCAATGTGATTCTCCATGACAGCCCAGACGGTAGGAATGGGTCTCACTTTAAAGTGTGTTTCCTTTTGTCTACCACTATGTCTGCTTGAATCTGTGTTTTGTTAGTCAGAAATTTTACCTGGTTTAGGGGAGAGAAAGCACCAAAGAACACAGAAGAAATACTTAAGGGGTTTGGAGAATTGTTTGAAAGTTTTACAGTAAACAAAACAAAAACCCTCATTAGACAATTTAAGTCTTGACCTCCCTATGGCTCCCTCAGTTTTGTTCATGCCTTACAAACCTCTTCAGTGGTCCAGTTTTTAGGTGATAGATCTGTTGGTTTCCATAGGCTCTAGGATTCTGCATGAACACACACGTGAGTGTGTAGACACAGGTAAATCCACATACCACACATAGGCACATTATGATCCGTATGTATCCCAAGGTAGGCATCATTGTACTATAAATCAACTAAAGAAAAGAAACTGTTCTTAGAGCTCCATCATTTGCAAAGCAGCTTCCCATGAGAGCTGTTACATGAAGCTCCTTCTGGCCCAGTGCAAAGAGCACACACCAGTTAGACATACAGTTTCATTCCTGGATGGAGGAAGGATACTTTAGCAAGCATTTTAAAATTTATACATATATATATAATATGCATATGTATAGAATATATATATACAGAGATTAAATATATTTATATATACACAAGGATTCTGCTTTCAGAAATCATTTATGCAGCTTATTAAAGTATTTCTGGTATAATGTGGTCTGATTCCCCCAGGAAGAGCAGTTGCATAAATGTCCACTGGGTGTGTTCTAGGGATCATGGAAATGGAGATCTTAAAAGGTCAAAGAGTATTGCTACCCCAGTCTCAGGACCACAACTCTGTCATGCCCCAACATGATGGCACTTTATAAACCACTAAACCTTTTGAAATCTATGTTATAAAAATTGTACATGCATGTTAGGGAAGCCCCTTGAGGGGAAGGAAGTTGGCCACCTGCACTCCTTTGGTATCGATGCAGAGACACGGGGTAGGGGATGCATCAAAGAAAGACATAGGAGTCTCATAAGTGCTACTTTTTCCCTCTGGCTCAAGTGATTCTAAGTTGTGGATAGGTGATGTGGAAAACCATCACATCTCACGAGCTTAGTTCTTCCTCCCAGCCTGTACGTGGGTTGCCTCATCACTCATTCCTGGAGGGGGGGCCACAACATGGAGTAGCAGATTTTAGTAGTCGATTGCTGAGGGTTTTGAGTGTATTGGGCTTTTGGCACATCTCAGCATCCTGATGTCAGGCCAGCCAGGCTGATAGGAAGAATGAGGTGTAAGTTAAAGTTGGGTCTGCCTCAGACCCTGGCAGCACTGATTAGGAATGAGGGCTGCTTGAATGAATGAGTGGGTTTCATAGGACACCATACCCTTGGTGTCTGACTGACTGGGCATCTTTTAGATGTTGGAGGTAATACTTTTTGAACAAATGGACTAGAACTGTGCCCTGGGTTGACTGGAGAGCAGAGGAGGTCAGTCACAGGTTAGTGGATCAACTGGAAGCTTTGCCACAGGTGGTGTCCTGTGAGTGGGGCGTCCCGGTTATGAGCTAGGCTCTGAATGGTGACTGCCTTTGCAGCTGAGGCTTGCTCCTTCAAGCTGTCCTGGTGACTCAACTCGATGCTAGAGGAACGAGGCATGGCAGCTCATGGACCACTGCCGCTATAACCTGTCATTTTCCTTTATCCATTGTATCAGCCTGTCTTTTGATTAGGGAGCACCATTTGTGTACAATCAGGAAGGGACTCCTTTCCATCCTAGTCTTTATTTCCTGTCCATCTTACAGCTTGACTTTCATCTCCTCTGTTATTGCCTTCATCTGGCTATTCTGACTTGTCTTAATGGCATCCAGTTTTCTTGTCATTCCCTTGTGTATTTATGCTATAGATGTTTACTTTGTGTTTACTAAAAGGAAGTTGTAAAACTCTATGTTAACCTATTAATCACTTCAATTCAACTGTTAATAAAACTGTTGGTCCCCAGCTTTCCCCACCATCCTCCCCTGGACACTGCTGCGGCACAAGTTATATCTCTAAATCATGAATTCATTACAACTGTTATACTAGTTTAATAGTTTTGTGTTTTCAATCTTCTGAAAGAATATAAAGTAAAGCTATGAACCAAAGTTATAGCAATGTCAGTTTTCATATCTGTTGATGTTATCTATGTTTACTGGAGAACTTTGTGTTTATACGTAACTTCAATGACTGCCATGTTTTAAATATGAAGAATTCTCCTCAGTATTTCTTATAGCCTAGTGGCGATGGGTCCCTTCAACTTAAGTCTGTCTAGTAATATATTTTTCCTCCCTTATTAAAGAAAAGTCTAAAATTCTTCATTGACAGTTGTCTGTATATCAGCTCTTTGCATATAACATCTCAATCTCTGGTCTTAAAGGTTTCTACCAAGAAATCCATTGATAAATTTATTGAACTTGTTTACATGTGACATATTGATTTTCTCTAACAGCTTTGAAAATCCGCTCTCTCTTCAATATCATTTTAACTATACTTTAGCTCAGTAAGACCTTTGCATTCATAACATGTGGACTCCATTGAATGCAATGCATCAAACTCTTCACTTTGATGCAACAATGAGTCCCCTCAGCTCAGTTCCCCTTTTTCCATCCTTTGTTCTCCCCTTCTCCACCCCATAGACTCAACACTTTCAAGTAAACTTTAATCTTTAATGGTGTTAATACTTCCTTTCATATGGTTGATTCTACTGTTCAACATCTCTAGTGAAATTTTCCATTCAATCACAGTATTTTCCTGCTTTGCTCTTTTCAATAATTCTGTCTCCCACAGCATCCTCATTATTTGCATGTCATTTACTGGTTTAATTTAGTTCTTTGTATTTTTATTTCATTCTTTAAACATATTTAGGACATTTATTTTAAAGGTATTGTTTAGTGGGTCTGGAAATTGTGTTTCTCTGGGGATAGTTTCTGGAGATTCATTTTTGTTCCTTTGAATAGACCATGCTTTCTTATTTTTTTGTATGTTTGTAGCTAGAGTTTTCCTGCCTGGCCCACGGTCAGGGCAAATCTCTCTCACCTGCCAGTCCCACAGTCACTCAGACCCAACCAAGTAAACACAGAGACTTATATTGCTTGCAAACTGTATGGCCGTACCAGGTTTCTTGCTAACTGTTCTTACAGCTTAAATTAATCCATTTCTATAAATCTATACCTTGCCACATGGCTCGTGGCTTACCAGCAACTTCACATGCTGCTTGTCATCATGGCAGCTGGCAGTGTCTCTGACTCAGCCTTCCACTTCCCAGCTTTATTCTCCTCCTTGTCCTGCCCACACTTCCTCCTGCCTGACTACTGGCCAATCAGTGTTTTATTTACTAACCAATCAGAGCAACACATTTGCCACACAGAACATCCCACAGCATATGTTTATGTCTTTTGTTGAAAATTGACCATTAAAAAAATACTGTCACCTTTCTCAGTCTTTATAGGTTGGCTTTGTGCAAGTGAAGATCTTTGGAGATCTTTCTATTCTCTTGAAATTTCCTGGGTATGTTTCCCCTGGGCCTATGTGTGAGCTCCTAAGCCCCTACCACTTCTCTAGTATGAATGACTGCTTGTATGTGTCCCTGTTTCCTTAGTATAGCCCTTGTACTTCTCTGGCTTTATTCTTTGGCTCCAGGAACCTGCAGTTGACCACACTGCATGTCTCAGGATTACTTTTGCTGTGATGAAACACAATAACTGAAAAAAACTTGAGGAGAAAAGGGTTGATTCGGCCTATGCTTCCACATCACAGTTTATCATGAAAGGACAAGAACTCAAGCAGGACAGAAACCCAGAGGCAAGAGCTGATGATGAGGCCATGGAGGAGTGCTGCTTACTTGCTTACTCCTCGTGGCTTGCTCAGCCTGCTTTCTTATGGAACCCAGTACTTCCAGCCCAAGGGTGGGACCACCCATAATATACTGGGCCCTCTTTCATCAATCACAAATTTAGAAAATGCCCTACAGGCTTGCCTGCAGCCCAATCTTATGGAGGCATTTTTCTCAATTGAAGTTTCTTCCCCTGATGACTCTAGCTTGAGTCAAGTTGCTGTAAAACTAGCCAGTACACTACAGTTTCTCATACCTGGCTTATCCTCACAGCCTTTCAAACCTTAAACCCAAGACATTTAATCAGCCTGTAGACAGGCAAGTCCATTGATAATTTGGTTCATTCTGCTCTGTCTGGCTTATGAAAGGTAACTGGAGATGGAGTTCATATTTTCCCCTAATAGTATCCTCCAGTACCAGAGAGAGAATAAAGGGAGACTGAATGAAACCCCATGAAACTACCCATTATTTCAACTGTGTGTTTTTCTTCACTGGTTGTTTATTTGTTACTGTAGGCCTTTAATGCCTTCCAGAGCCTCCACAGAGTTAGATTTAGTTCCTAGTTGATTTTTTAGTATTTATTTGTGAGAACAGCAGTCTACTACGTCCAAGTCTGTCATCTTGCTGATATCAGCTCTATGACCTTAACAGCCATGGAGACCTGTGAACTGACTACCACAGCTGCCACACAAAACAGTAAAGCCCACCATAGTCCAACCAAACTCCAAACTCCTTCATATTCTCTTTTCAGAGTAGTCAGCCTCTCCATCTCACTCAATACACACGTTAATCACAAATATAATTGTATCATAATCCTATTGAGGCATAGAACCTTAAACTTTTAATGTCAATATATTCTGGGTGGCATTATAAATCAGTATATGTACACTTTTTAAGTTTTAATAAAAAGCATGCTCTTCCACAGTTATTTATTTTTTATTGTGTGATTTATTATGTGTGTGCATATTATGTTTGTGTACACACATGTACATGTGTGTGTGTGTGTGGAGTGCAGAAACCGATGTCCAGTGTCTTCTCTTACTGCTGTCTACCTTACTTTTTGATTCAAAGTTCTCTCTCTAAACTTGGAACTTGCCTTTCAGCTGACTGGTCACAGAAGTGCACTGCCATGGCTGGCATCTGTACAAGGATACTGGGATCTGAATTTAGGTGCTGATGTTTCCACAGCAAGCACCATACCAATTGAGCTCTCTGCCAGCACCTTTACATTTTATCAACTGCTCACATAGACCAACACAAAATGATCTTTTAAAACAGAGTTTTCAAATAAAATTGGCATAAAGATGTTTGTATGTAGATCATTTTTTGAAGATTTGATTTTGCATTTTTACTTCATATGTAATGTGTGTGTGTGTGTGTGTGTGTGTGTGTGTGTGTGTGTGTGTGTACTCTATGTGTAAGTGCCTGTGAAGACCAGAAGAGGTTGCCACACCTCTGGAACTGAAGTTAACAGACAGTTGTGAGACAGTTGATTTAGGTACCGAGAATGAGCTTGGGTCCTCAGATAGAGCAGCAAACACTTTTAACCTCTTGAGGCATCTCTTCGGCTCCTAGATAGGTAATTTTAACACTTGTGTGCTGGACCTGTAAGGTAACTAGAATCTCTCCGTTGAAAGGCATGCACATTCGTAGTAGAATCTGCCAAGTCATTGTCCAATACTGCTTCACTTTATACTCCCTCATGGTTCCTGGGCCTTCTGTCCACGCACTCATTAACAAGCTTATAAGCCATAGACAGCCACATCACAGGCAAATGCTGCATATCTTCACTGTACTTTGCATTTGCTCCCAATGAATAAGGCTGGCATTATTCCCTTTGTTTAGTCATTTGTTTTTATTTTACCAAGGAGTGCCATCTTGAGTTCTCTGCCCATTTCTATGTGATGTTTGTAGAAGATCTTCATACATTAATGAAATTGGTCTTCCATCTGTCATAATTTATTTCAGTCAGCTATTTGTATTTTTACTTTGTGATATTTTGCCATCAGAACTTTCTAAATTTTATGTGCTTATGTTATTTATATTCCTTCTTTTCTTCCATGGGCCATGTTTAAATATACTGATGTTTCAGCTTATTATAAAACTCAATAATATTTTCTGTATTGTCTGATTTCAGTTTTGAATCTTTCATTAATTTTTTTTAGTGGCATAGGAAGAGCGGTACATATGCAGTATTATTTTTTTCCAAATGGCAGTTGAGTTGCTGGAATGCATTTTGAAGAGAAATCCATTTTTCTCCCACTCATCTGAGATGCTGGTTTTATGAACTCCTAAGTTTCCATACGCATATATATCCGTTTTTTACTTTTTGTTCCTTGCTTTTAGTCTGCATATTCGTTAGCCTCCTTGCCAAGGTGCTTTAGTTCCTGTACCTGCATAAAATGTGTTATTTTATGCTAAGTTTGGTCATGCTTCATTATATTCTCTTAGAAACATCTCTTCCTTTGCAAATGCAATTTCACATTTGAAATGTAATAAAAACAAAACGAGAGTGTGATGGAAGAAATCAAGAATAATAACAAAACGATCAGTTTAACCAAACTTTATACCTTTTTTGAAAGATTATGTGGTGGTCAGTCTTCACTTTCAACTTGAATAGATTGAGAATCACCTAGGAGACACATTTTGGAATATGTCCATAAGGGCATTTCCAGAGATATTTAACTAAAAGGGAAGACCCACCCTAAAGATAGGCAGCAGCATGGTAAGCACTGGGTCCAAGATGGATTATTAAGGGAAAAAGGAGAAAGTGAGCTGAGCACCGGCAAGCCTCTCTAGGCTTCTGGACTATGGCTGAGCATCGGCAGTTCTCTCCAGGTTCTGGACTGTGGATGAACACCGGCAGTCCTCTCCAGGTTCTGGACTGTGGATGAGTGTAGTGGGTAGCCATTCCAGCTTTGATCTGGAAGTTCCAACCCCCATTGAGACTTCGGCAACTGTCACGCCTACAATGCGGGGCTAAGGGAGGCGCCTGGGGACCCGAGATCTGTATCGACCGGCGCGCGCTCCGTGCCAGGACCCTGGATAGTGGAGGTGGACCAAGCAGAGCTCCAGAGAACACCGCTGGACTGTGATACACCTTCCCCAGACCCCGCGACCTACTTATCCCTTAATTTGTAAGTTACGCCATTAAATAAATCTCCTTTTAACTACGTGGAGTGGCCTTAATAATTTTACCAATAGATGAGCACTGGCAGTCCTCTCCAGGTTCTGGACTGTGGATGAGCACTGGCAGTCCTCTCCAGGTTCTGGACTGCGACTGAGCACCGGCAGTCCTCTCCAGGTTCTGGACTGCGGCTGCAGTGTGTCCAGCTGACTCAAGCCAATGCTCCACGTCCTGCCCCACCATGTCACACTATGTCTTCAAACTGTGAGCCTCAAGCAACCCTTTGTTTCTTAAATTGCTTTTATCAAGTAATTTGTCATTGAAACGAGAAGAGTAATGAATGTACATCACAAGGGAAGAAGGGCATAAAAGGCGAAGTCACAATGTGTGGTTGACAAGGAAGACCACATCGTAAATTTGTAAAAGTATCCAAACATCACTAAATAACTGCAGCCCACTTCCAATCTGAATACCAACAGGAAAGCTCTGCTTAATTAAATATTGCTAAAATTAATATCTTAAAAATATATGTACTTAACCAATTCTGTTGACAACATAAACTGAACAATGCTTTAGAATTAAGGTACTAATTAATTTCTTAGGGATTTTTCTATGTTAGATTTTTTAAATTATGTGTAAGTATGTGTGTCTGGGTGTGGGTACATGCACAAGTGAGTTCAGTTACCTACAGAGGTCAGAGGCATCTGACTTCTCTGAAGTTTAAGTAATAGGCAGTTTTGAGCTGCCTGTGGGTGCGAGGAACCTACAGTATGCACTTTTAATGGCTGAGCCATTTCTTGAGCCAGATTTATTCTTGTTTTATCAATTTTTGAGTTTAGGGCATGAAGTTTCACTACAACATCTTTCACACATCAAGTTATTATACTTTGTTCTCATTTTTTGGCTGTGTGGAAACACTAGAATTGTGTCTTTCTCATCCATGCAAACCCGTTTATGTACAGAGTTGGGTACATGTACATTTTATGCTGACCGACGGCAAAGAATATCATCCTCTCCTTGTTCACAGTGTTTGTGTCTTTTTCCCAACCCAGATCTATAGGACAATCTTACTTGTATTTTAATTCAGATGCTACTTATTATTGTGCCACAGATGACAATCCTTCATATGTAAAATGCAGGCATCTATAAAGCAAGTGCTTTAGCTTTGACTCTAAACCACACTGGCATGTGAAGCTACACATAAGCATTTCTGAAAACCCCTCTCTTTCCCATCCCTCTTGGTTCTCTCTTTATCACTTCTTCCTTTGGTATTTTTCCTCTGTTGCTCTTTATTGGAAAAAGTATGACTATAATTGAAGGAGTGTCTCTAATGAGGAATGAATTTATAGAACATTGAGACTACAGGGAATACGGGGCCTTATGAGCTAACACATAGCACATGACCATTCAGTTCTCCAGACTATGTGTAAAGTCTTGTCTGTGGAGGACAGGATTCTGGGGAATCCAGGGCTGTCAGGTAAAAAGCCCAGTCTTCCCTTCCTTGACTGAAGCTATGTTGCTACGTGCATCTCAGCTGGGGAAATACAAATCTGTGTTCAGAGAGCTTACCTGAAAAACACATCCTCACTCTCCACAATCTGAAAAAAAGACCCAGGAAGCAAATCTCAGAGGACTCAAGTTGAAAAAAAAAAAAAAAAAGCATGCTGCAAAGGAGCAGCTGTTTAAGTGAGGCAAGTAAGGGGGATTTTGTATTTAGCATTCAAATCTGATAGAGACCTACATACATTTTTTTCTCTAAAGACTGTGCATTATTAGAGCTGTACATTGTGTATACATCTTTCTACTGCTGCTGCAAAGCATGCTGGTGCTCTCCCTCTGTCTCGGCCCTGCCCTTGCTTTCCACAGGCGGTCTCTGCCTTCTTCCTTTCTCTCTCCCATACATACACCACACACCCCATAGTTCTACCAAGTTTATTATTTTTTTTTACTAAAGTTCCTTCTCATTCCCAAAGTGTAAGGCTTTAACTATTGTGATAATCAAAGAAAAAAAATGTTCTTTTAATTGCTATAATTATCTAGCAATCACTTCTCCTCGGTTGGAAAGATCTGGCCAAAATAGATCCTGATTAAGAAATTTTACACAGTCATCATTTTCCTCCCAAATATCAAGACTTTATTTGAGGAAATAATTATTTCAGCAAACATTTCATAGATGCACCACCATGAGCCAACAAGAAACCCTTCCCAGGGCTGAAAATGGGTACAGAAAGGCGGAATGATGGCCATGTCGAGAGCTGGCTGGGCAACTGGAAGCACCCATATTAACATCCCAGTGGCATATGAGCTCAACGAAACAGGTCATACAAATTGATTGTAAGCACAGTTTTTAAATATAAAAATTTTAAATCACCTCTAGCAAAAGAAATGGGTACATTTGTCTTCATTAAAATTATAAGCCTCTGCCCTTGCAAGCCAAAGATTTTAGATGTCTGTTTACACTTTAAAATCAAACTGGGGCGTAACACATGACCAAAATCACAGCAAAGAACAGCAATAAATACAGGACTCTCCTTTTGAGTCAGGCTGTATCCCCTAGGGGTACTTGTTATTCTCGGGGTGAGTATGATTTTACCATTACCAAACAGCCCCACCACTCTCTTTGGAATCTTATGCTATACCCCTCTTCTCCCGTCTAATGTTGGGCATGAGCAGACCACAAAACAAATAAATGTGCTGGAGGGGAGAAAGATGAATACAAATACTGTTTCTCAATGCTCACTGTTGTTGGAAAATAAGTATAAGAAGATTTCTTTTTTCCGCGAAAGGACTACTGCGGCCGTGCTTATGTTAGTTCGTGTACGAAGAATTCGGATAAAATGGGAACACTAGCTATTTAAATGAACACGCACGCATCTTCTCCAGGAGCTAGCTGACACATCAGCTGCTAATCAAAGTTCCTTCTTGTTTTTGTATATTTGGATTCTCCCAAATCAAAGTTTTACTTCTGAATACTTCTTAATCGGATCCTAGGGAAACTATTAGTCATGCTAAAGAAATTCCCATTGGATCTTGGCGTCCATAACACTAAGTTCCAGATAATGCTTTAAATAGGCACATTACTGGCCACCCTTGCTCTCAAGAAGCTAGCTTTAATGTCATGTGACTTTGCTGCCCTCCTGTGGCTGCTCCTTGGGGTTCTTAGACCTTGGTTTAAGTCTGTGGGTTCCAGTGACCCTTTACCTAGGTCATCCAAAGTCTTATACTGACTACTCTTTGCCATTAATGCACCATCCACCGTCATCTGACAGCAAAAGATGAACAGAATGAGCAAACATCCTACTGAGAAGGTTTAAGCATCTCTCCTTTTATTTCGTTGGTCCAGTGACACAGGAACAGCTGGAGGGTACCACATCAATTTCCCAAACAAGTTAAACTTTTTCCCTTTGCTTTTCCCATATTCATCTCTGTTTAGAATGAGCATCTTCTGATGTTCAACTCCATAGCTTTGTGAGTCTCTACAATTAACTTCTCATCTGAGCCACTATAACATGAAAACAGCCACAGGTAATATTTAAATGAATCAACATAGCTGTGTTCGAATAAAGTTTTCACAAACTTTATTTACAAACTCATGGGCAACAGTGGGTGCTACTTTTGTCCTATAGACCATCAATTTCTGTTACTTGGCTATTTCCAATCATATTAAATGTTGAAAGCACTTTCTTGATAAGTTAGTTGATAATACATTAGTGAACTAATGAAGTCCATTTAAAATCAAATGCATTATTTTGAAACTTTCCTTCTATGATTGAATTTGTATAAATTTTGGCATGTTCTAGTTCAAATTTCCATATTTCATGTTGTGATCGATCTTTGAGTTGGCATATGGTATCTCTGAGTGACTTCTTTAGTTATCAAGCAAGCAACCCATTACAGTCCATTTTTAGCCACCAGTTTTCAAGGAATCACTTCTTCCTGGAGGCTACTCCTCTCCAGGAGGACAAGTGTGCATGATTCTTTCTTCAATTATTGCCAGTGTAACACAGCTGTGAACATCTATGTCCTCTCAATCTCTTTTCTAAATATATTTCTAATCTGCTGTGGGTTTGGATTCCTAGAGACATTTCCTAATTATCAGTATGTATTTTTCTGTTCTGGTTTACATTTCTGCAACATCGTGTAAATAATTCTCCAAATGAGCTTCCTGTCAGGTTGCACTGCTATTTTCTTGTCCTTGGTTCAGTGGCTTCTTGAGAATCTGGCCTAAGCTCCTTATCTCCCATTGCAAGGCTCACCTCTTTGTTCCATTAATATGTTGCTACCTCCCTTCTTTCCACAGCACCCTGACCTCCTCATGCCAAGCTTCTCTCATTTCCAATTTCCTCATGCCGTTCTTTTTAAAGCCTTTTTTCATCGGACTTTGCCAAAGACATTCTTTCTCCCTCAATCAGTTACAACAGTGTCTATCCTTCCACCCATACTTCTTCAGAATGTTTTACTCATCCAGCAATGGAGTCTCAGCTCCACAGATGATGGCTCTACCCAGGCATCGTTACTCTTGCATTCTGTGTGCACCTTGACCAGCGCCCATACCATTCTATATTAATCCTTTCACATTCTGGGTTTCTTCCACTGAACTCTAGACTCCCTAAACAAAATAATGCCTCAGTATTCTTCATGTTTCTAGTACCATACATTTGACACAGAAGGCTATGAGTGAAGATTGAATTAAAACATGGACAAATAAGTGAGAAAACATACTAATGGATTTACTCACTGGTCAACAAAATATTATGAACGCGTCTTAAAGTTGGCATTGCCATAAGAAAACAATTCATAAAAAGAACACTCTACCCTTCAAACTCTGCTTTACTGAGCTGATTCCAACAGAGCTACCATCTAAACTTCTGTTTTAGAACAAAACAAAATGACCAGTCCTGTTAGAGACTTTGAACTTCAATTAATTAGCCAGCTGCCTCTACTGATGGCAGTACAAGTTTCAACCTCATAATCAACCACAATCACTCATCTCTGAGTCTGGTTGGCAAGGACTCAAGTAGAGTGATCCAAAGATCAGGCTGCCTGATGGATATAACAGGGCCAAGGCAGAGGTCAAGGCTGGGCCTCTGGCTACACTAACAAACCAATTCCATCCTCCCCCAAGGACAAATGCAGCGGGGATTTCACAGCCCAGAAGCTTATGCAGTTCCTCCTTCCAAAGAGTCTTTAAAAATGCTGATCTGGAAGACTGAAGCAACCCACTTGAGACTCATTCTCAGTATGGCAGAAGTTCTGAACCCCAGACTGCAAAATCTCAGGAAGCAGCTGGGTTCCTAATTAAAACAAATCGTTAATAGACTTAGCAGTCCAAATTTATGCTTTTCAATTAAAAATGCTATTGTGGTTGTTCTATCTGTGTACGAGAGAATGTATTTGGGTATGTGCGTGAATGCCTGGTGAGTGGTGTGTGTGTGTGTGTGTGTGTGTGTGTGTGTGTGTGTGTGTGTGTGTGTGTGTGTTCATGTATGCACATGCAAGAAAACAAGCCTTCACTGTGAGCTAGGGGTTCTCCAGGGTTTAAAGAGGCTGTTACAGAGACTGGGTCAAAGCTAAGTTGCAAAGGTTAATTAAATCAATTTGTAATAATTTTGGTAACTTCCTTGATTCTCTATACACATTTCAGAAACAGTTATGTATGGGGAAAAAAGGGACTTTCCCATCATAACTCTTTAAAAGAGAGACTTCTAATACACCATTGAAATGTTAGCTATGTTTGAGAGTGCATTGTTTTTCATTTTAAGGGAAGAAGATGGTTTGAAGTGTTCAGTTTTTCCTCTAGTCCATCCAGCAAGTCAGTAGGAAATTTTCTCACCGCAATGCCCAATTCTATGTGCATATAAACAGGATGCTGTGTCTCTGGGTGAACAAGCCAACTTTTATCAATGAGATGGACATCCTTACCTTGACCACAGGTTATCAGAAAATGGAGGAAGCCATAATTTATGGTGCCCATAAACAGAGCAATTCACTCCCCACTCTCATGGAGGAGGGGTCCATCTGTCTTCATTGCAGTCTGTCACCGCTCTACCTTTGTTACATAGCTTACAAGGCATCCGGTGCTTGGGACAGAGATAAAGTCCAGAAGTTCAGCTGGTGGTATAACAACCTTTCAGTATGGTGCAGCTCCACTCTCAAGGTGTGCTGAATTGTATTTGCACCATTACAATCTATTCATGCCATGTAGATGTGTGTGATTTTAGGCAATGAAATGATTAGAAATCCATCATTTTGTCTTTAATGTCAGAAAGACAGCTCAGAGTCAGGAAGAAAAATTTTTTTCTTTACTTACATGTAAAATTACTTCTCATTCTAAAAGGCAAAATTAAGAAAAAAAAAGTCTGAAGAAGAAAGCAGCCAGATCAAGCCAAACTTACCCACGGTAGAGACCCATGGCTCAGGATTTTACTTCTGGACATGGTTCATTCCATGGTGGTAGCAGGAATTCAACTCCAACATTGTAGTTAATTCCTCAGCAGTTTCTGGCCACAGGCTTGGGATTTAATATATGTGGATGACCTATTATTAATATAGGTGGGTGACCCACAGCACAAGGACTCCTTATGGTAAGGCAAGGGGACTGTGAAAGAAGACAGTGGGCTCAATAAAAGCTGTCTCTAACCCCCGAGATATTTTTAAAAAGGAAAAGAAAATGACCATGTCTCAGATCTGGAGATGGTTTTGAAGCTCAGCTAAGTCAACCCGTTCTTTTCCAGATGAAGAATTCTGACCCACAATAAATGGTCATGGGTTTATGGGCTTTGGAGATGATTGTGGCTGAAAACCCAGTTGAACTCTGGGGCTTTCTCAGACAAAACAGTGGACTGTGCTTCCTCCATTAGAAATCAGCAACAGAGAGATAGGATGAGGAACACCAAACCCACTGAAGGCTCAATTTGTCCAGGGAGGGAGTGCTTCAAGGCTTTCTTCATATGCCACAGCCTATCCATTCCTAAAATAGCATCAGCACACACCCCAACTCCCATTTATATTTTCCAGCTAGGGAAGACATTAAGGCACCAGCCCTCCCAACAAGAGCACCCTCAGGGCCTTCTTGGCCCACTCCCACACTCACTGTTCTTCTGTTCTCAGGATCTCCTTAATTTTAACACCTCTGTTTAAGAAGCATGTTAGGAGTATGCATTCTTATCAAAAAGAAGGAAGCTAAGACAGTCTTTACCTTGTTTAGATTGGAATTAAGACCTCTGTGCTCCTTACTGTGAATTCAGAATGGAGCTGTCAAAAATTATGAACTTCAGCCATGAAACGTCTGGAACCAGGTTTGTGAGGTCACAGTCAATGGCTTTGGTGGTGTTTATTGTGGGATGTGTGGTAAGGTTTCATGTGACCCATCTTACCAAGGTCTGAGTAAGCGTCCTTTGGGATAGGCTCAGATATGAGGTGTCACTGTATGTTACTTCTGTCAGAGAAATGATGCTCTGCTTTGTGCTAGTGTAAGAATTCAGAAGGACATTCTGTAGATAGAGATGAATATTTTAATGCATTGTATCTATTTGCCCATGACTCTATAAAAACTAGAAGATAGTGTAAAAATGATCTCTAAAGGTAGATATAGGTTGACATTTTAGGTCATCTAGGTTAGATTTCTGTCACTCTACACTTTATAGAAGTTCCTTGAATAGTAAAATAGAGAATTAATAAAAGATCGTCTCTACCTTGGACAGTGTGCTGAGTGGATTAGAGATAATGAATATGAAGTACCTGATAGTTCCCAATGTGCACGCTCAACAAATAGGATCCTTCGGCATCATTCACAGCTCAAATTGTGGTAGAACAGCGGTGGACACAACCACTGGCCCTCCTGGACAGCGGGTCTCTCTAACTCATTGCAGCAGGGGCATATTGCTTGAGATAAACAATTCAACTCTTCTATAAAGCATGGGTGTTAAGAGGTTCACTCACTACCCAGGACAGTGGAGGGGACACATTAGGACAGCTTACATATTGGGGGCAACTGTTGGGATATGGTATAAAAACTGAGTGACAAATTCCACCAGGCTCTCCCTAGCCGCTTTAAGAGGCCTTTCAGATTCAGAGGAAATCATGCCACCTGCAGCCTGACTCTCCTGCTGACTCCAGGGTTATGTGACCCTGGCACATAACTTTTCCCGAGTTGCCTATATCTCACTTACTGTAAGTGCCTGTCCCTCATGCTCACTTTCAAGGACTTGGCCAATCTCCTTTTGTAAATAGAACAATGCTTTATATTTCGCTATTACTCTGGAGTGACTATATCAATAATGCAGGAAACGCATCTGTCCAGCACAATGAGATTATTTTTCTGATTTTGTTTGACAGTTATGGTAATAGTTTGGCAAACAATCTACTCCACCATCAATGGTCCCAGATTACAGCTGTTTTTTAAAAAAATCTCAGTCGCTTCTAGAAACTTGCAAGATGGATTGTACACGGAGGGGAAGACGGAAAGACATGCCATGAGCCTTTATGGTAGAAAAATTCTTAACTCTTTCTGTACATAAGAGCCCCAGGGAATATTAGGTAAAGGACACTGTGTGATCTGTGGGTCTATTCTAATAGGACGAAGTGAGAAACAACAGTACAAGGACACCCTGTGGACAGTCATTACCACTAGTGGGGTGAGGAGGAGGGAGCCTGAAATATTTTAGAGAAGGATGAGGAGTTATTGTAATGTTTACAGGGAAGAAAACTGAGAAATGTTATTATCTTTTACATTTGAGGGCTACTGAATGGAAGCACTAGCTGGTCCATACAGTAACACTGTCCTAAACTGGGGATTTCCAGGACTTTCTGTTCTCAACAAATATATACATGCTGTTCTTTTTTTAGAGTTGGCAAATAGGAGTTAATTTATGTTTCTTAAAACCAGAGCTTCTGAAGTCTTAACAAAGCACACTTCTACTGGAATCCATAACAGTTCTGGAGTGGGCTTAATTTCAGTATGCATTTTCACCCTCTGGGATTTCTTCTTTACTTCCTAAGGGGCAGAATGCTGACCTTGCTACCGGCCCATAACCCTGGCCTTTGGCCAGCTATTGTTTTTCAGAGAACAGGAGACAGAATGGTGGCTGTTCAAGCCTCCCAAGGTGCAAGATTTCTTCCTCTTTAAGTTGCAAGGTGAAGGCATTTGGAAGAGCAGTGGTAATGGGTGAGGGCAACCAGGCTGTTCATGTGCTTCATGTCCAGGTGAGTTCATTTTTCTTGTGAACTTTTCACCTAGGCCCCAATTAGTATCCTATTAACCTGCTTAAATATGGAATTGCTAAGATCTTCGAATACTCCAAAATGGACTATTAGGCAGCCCATTTCCTGGCTCCATCAGATGAAAAAGCCAAAGTAGGTCATACAACAGAATTACTGTGATTAATTCCAGCTCTCTTACATGGGCCATGATGTCATTCACGTTAACTGAGATTCATACTCAATGCATCATTTGGATGACTGATGCATGTGAGGTTTCTAAAACACATTTCCAACTCTAAGTTCCTAAGGATTTTCCTTATTAACATAACAAACATTTCAAGCATGTTAAATTGATCAATTAGACAAACGGTGACTTACCTCAACTATAATTTGTAATGTGCATGTTCTCTAAGGTCTAATGTGTGAAAGAGGTTTATTTCTCCCAGTAATTGCAATGGTAGATCCCGAGTTGTCAGCCTTATGAGCTGTTTTCACCGTAGATGCGAGCTGGCTTTTAAACACACCATGAAGATGCCACTTCTCCAGAGTCTCCAGAGCCTACTCAGCATGGCATTTGCAAATATAAATGGCTTTGCGGAGGCTAAAATGCCCCAGCAAACTTCTCATTCTTTATCATATATTCCTAAAGGACCACCTTTAAAGAGTACTTAAAGAGAAGCATTCTGTGTTTTAACATCCCATATATCGAAGCAATTCCTTTACAATAGGCAGATTTAATTTGTTTTCCTGTGTGAAGCAGCTTTAGAGACTTATTAGCAATTTCAAATATTACACCACAATATGTCAAACAAATCTAAATTGTATCATCACAAGTAATCTTATTTAGGTGAGTTCATTTTTTCCCTCTTAAAATGAATCCTACAGCTAGTGTTAAAGGCCATTTGTTTCCCATTAAATGCTTTTACTTAGAAATCGCAAGACCTCTGGGTGCTACAGTGACGGTACATAGAGTTGTGTCATCTTAACATTTACAGTTAACTGGTCACACTCTGCTCTTGTATAATCTGAAACTGTTCAGCACACATCAGCATTTCACAGAGGAAAGTAATGCTTGGTGTGGAGGGCAGACAAATGGTTAAGAGAAAATGCTTACACTCATGCATAAGGATCGAATTCAGATCCCCCCAAGCCCCATAAAATGTTGGGTGCACATGGTGGCCTGCTTGTCATTCCAGCACACTGAGACTGAGATGGGATGCCCACAGCAAGTTGACTAGGTTGACTACCCCATATCGCTGAGCTCCTGGTTCCACTGAGAGACCCTGCAACAATGAATGAGGTAGAGAACAAGCAAAGAAAGTCCAGGACTTCAACCTTGGGCTCCACACTCATGTCACCCGCAGATGGGGAAACAGACCTGCATTCACGCCACACACACAAAAGAAAAAAAACTCTTGGTGTTTTCACATTTACCATTTTGACTCTGAAGCTGTTAAATCATATCAAATTTTGATTAGAGAGCTATCTCAGTGGAAAAACATGTATTTAGCAGCCCCACACCCTAAGTTTGCTGCCTAGCACCACACACACACACAAGACTTGAAGCATACTTTATTTTTATAATCAAGAGTTTCTTGCTATAGTAACTGACCATGTACATTCTTTTATGCAGTCTTACAGAGGAATATCTGAAAGCTTTATCAAAATCTCTAAATTTCAAAAATTTCCCTTTCCAGTATCAAGACTTCATAAACACCCACTTAGCTTAGTCTAGAAGGGCAGCATAGCCAGGCTAAACGGCCACTGTAGAGACCCAGACTGTCTCTCTTTCTTCCCTTCTGATTAGTCCACCGATTTCTAAGAAACCAATGGTGAACTGTGACCTTTAGAAGCTGTATCAATAAATAACAAGCTCACCACTTCAAAGACTGAATGCTACACTTAGTGCTTGTGCTGCTGAGCCAAATATCCCGCCCATAAAGACACGGCAGTGTCAGGGCTGTACTCTCTGACTTCAGTTTCTCTCTGTAATCCAAAAGCTTTCCAGGAACTGGATTTCCAGGTGGCCCGCTCTGTCACTGGAGATATCAGCTAGCCCACATCTTCTAACACTGGCGTATACCACCAAGGTTCCACACATTGTTTGCCTTAATTAGCAAATTACGCTAAAATCTAAAACAAAATTTCACAGTGGGAAATCAATATGACTCAATGACAACTGTTAGGAAAAATGCCATACTCATAGCTGGCGTTGACATTTTCCATCACAGAGGAATTTCCATGGGTTACATGTGTATACATGCTTGTGCACATACATAAAAACAATGGCTAACGCCATGTACTCATGGATTTTCCAAGCAGTATGACTTGTGTGGTGTATGAATAAAATGTGTAAATTTGCATTCAGAGATTTAGAGACTTTCTGTTCATTCTCTTATTTTATTGATAATGATTGTTTATGATAGTAATTACACGTGTTAGTTTTAAAGCAATTTCAAATGAGACAAAGGTAAAACCTCATCCCCCAGTGTGACTAGCTACTTTCCAAGTAGTCGTGGTCTGGGAACTCTCCTACACAGCACAGGTCTGTAGAGAAAATTCCCTCTGAGCTGTAGCACACAGATCTCCATCCCTTTCTGCTCAGGAGATCTGGGTGAGGTTTTACACAGCTCCTTCTCACGTTTATCTTTGCATTTGCTAACATATCCTGTGTCTCAGTTACTTTTCTGCTACTGTGATCAAACACCATGACCAAGCAACTTATGGAGGAAAGCTTCTTATTCTGTCTTAGAGTCCCCACCATGATGGTGGGAAACATGACAGTAAGTGGCAGACATCCCAGCATCAGCAAAACGCTGAAGCAGGAAGAATGAACCGGAAGTAGGGAAAGCTCTTAACTTCTCAAATGCCAACCCCAGTGACACACTTCCTCCACCAAGGCCACACTTCCTAAGCCTCCCCAAATATTATCATCAACTGGAGATGAAGTGTTCAAATGCTAGAGACCGGGGAAGACATTTCTAAACCACTATACCTGATTGCATTAGTCTGAACATTAGATGTACAGATTGTGAGACCACTGTGAGCAACATATGTTTGTCCTTGGATGTTTTCCCATTTTTCAATTGCATTTTCATGATATCCCTTTAAACAGTTGTGTGCGCTTCTATCCCCCCGTTTTTTTCAGTAATGGAGGTGGAAGCCAAAGCTTCATGTGCACCGCGACCACTCTAACCACCCATCGAGCTTTGTCCCAGCCATATGCTATTCTATTATACATGTACCATGACCTATTTAAACATTCTTCTTTTGATAGACATTTATTTCCTTTCTTTAATTTTTTTCACTGTTCCATCTTCTAAGATTAAGTCAATAACTTTGTTCGGATGTCCATAAAACATGTAAACATTTTTTTTTCCACAGAAGAGTTTCCTACACTGTTCGTTTTTAACTTCCAAATTGGCTTTTATTCCTGCCTTGTGTGCTCTGTCTTGGGTGTTTCAGCAACAGAATCAGAGCCTTGTAACATAGAACAGGTTGTGCTGGATAAGTGACATCAGAATATCTAATGTTCAGTGGGAAATGAAAGTGGATTCATGTTATAGAACTACTACTTTTATTTGCAGCTATTCCAAAGAACTAACATGTGGCTTGGACTTCCACAGGATCTATTTGTATTAACCAACATTCAAACCACATCCGTCAATATCACATGTTAACTCAGTGGCTCTCTAATAATCGGTGACACTAATTACTTAAAGCTTAGTAGTTTGGAAATTCCATAGATCCCCTCATAGTCTGTGAACTCAAACCATTTGACTCTGTACAGAAGTTTTAAAAGATGCCTCTTCCAGGAATTAATTTGTTGTCTGTCAGAAGCTGATGGAAGACCTTGTAAAGGAAGCTGCCTATAATGAACATACAAATCTGCAACATTGACATCGCAAGGTTCACCCTTTGTCTGGGGCTGTTAAACATCAACAGAGCTGGTATGCACAGCCCCATTATCCCATCTGCCTTCATGCAGCCCAAGATAAGAGATGCTAAGAGGAGGGGCTAACATTTTTGCTTTTCTTTGGACCTATTTCAAGTCTTTAAGACAACCTCTGCTTTTGATTTAGTCTTTCAGGAAATCTTTTTCAGGGTTACAGAGTCAAAATAAACAATTCCTACTCTTTCTTCCATCACTTTCTCCTTCCCAGGACCACACCGCTGCCTTATGGATGCACTAAAATGCAGACCTGTCCTATTGCCCTGGCCATCTATCTTAACATAGATCACTCATCACTTACTCTGGGATCTGTAACATCTGGACCTATGCCCCTTGCCCATACTGTCCTGAATTCCACTGGATTCCTGACAGTATCACGCTTTTCCAGGTCTCCCCCTCTACCTGGATGTTGGTCCTGTAAGAAGTCACCTTCAGCACTATATCAGGATAGAAAACTACCCAATCTCTGCTCTTGCCTTGGAACTTTATACATCTCTTTTTCTCTTTCCCTTCCCAAGCTGTGCTCTGTATAAGGATAGGATAGGATGCTAGATGTGCAATGTTTTTTGACATTTGCTCAAATTCCCTCTGTACTGCTTGATGTATGAAACGTTAGAGTCCAGGATGCTTTCTCTGATCTGGTGCAGTGATTGCTTCATGGAAAATGAGACCCGGTGGTTGTGGAACCGAGCATTTCAAATGGAAACAAAGTCCTGTGTTTCCTGTTGAGCATGGAGAGGCAGGCTGCTCTGAATGGCTGCACCCCAGCAGTGTACACTGTGAATGCATTCTCATGTCTCATCTAGCTTTCATACATGTCTTCAATGAATATGGCAATTAATAGAAAAAACCCAGCTCCTCTGGGCCTAGTGAGAGGTTCAGTTTTCTGAGTGTTTTTTTTTTTAACTTATTTGCTTCCCTAACACTACTCATACCTCTTTTTTTTCCCACTTCTGATCTTTGCTTTGCAAAATATCAGAACTTACACCTTGTAGGTGAGGGCTGCCTCACCTTACTATAACAACATTAAGGGAGATGAAGTTTCCAAAATGAGGCTGGCCAGTGAACTGTGATGCTGGAGTAATCCCATTACTTTCAGAGGCTTTGAGTCTGTTATAGTCACTCAACTGTAGCAAGGCTGTGCTTTAAAAGGAAAAAAAAAACTAGGTGGCTGCTGATAGAAACTTTGTTTTCAGGACAAAATTCTCTGTCTTTGAGGTTGTGTTTCAGTAGAGGAAAAGCCTTTGGGGAGTCTCATTAAGGTGATGTGACAATTCCTAAATGTTTAGTAAAATGGGTCAAAGAAGTTGACACTACTTATGTCCAGTTGCTTCCTGCCTAGAAGAAAGCTAAAATAAGCAACCTTCTGTTTCTAGACAAAGGAATTCCTCAGCTTGGATCCCTTCTATATTTACTCTGATGTGATGGTCTTTAGGGTTTGAGGAGTTAAGATACGTGGGGAGAGAGAAAAGAGAAAATTAGCAAGTATGGAAGGGCACGGGAGGGGGAGGCATTTGTATAGTGTCTAGATGTCACTCAAATGCATGCTCCGGTATTTGTTCTACTCAGAAAGCTGACTGTGGATATAGCTTAGTAGATGTAGGAAGTAGCATATTTTTGAATTGTAATAGTTTCATGCTATGGAAATGTTTACCAGAGCTATGTCTGATCCACTGACAGAGGTTCTTTGAAAGGGCCTAGAGTGGATAGATGCCACTTCTTCGTTCCTTCTACCCTGTCTCCTGCAGATAATGCAAAACTCCATTGGATGTTGGTAGCTATTAAATGAGCTCTGAAGAGTCAGTAACATCAGCTATTGATAAACTAAAATTAGCATGCTAAGGGAGTTTGCTGTAGTGCTTCTTCCAGTATGGTGCCGGGACGTCTGGCTGCTACAGAAGCCTTAGCAATACCATGCAGCCCCTACCATTTAGGTAGGCAAGCAGATGGCTGGAATTCCCACAGTTTCCAGGAAGCAGGCTTTGTTATCAGGGCCTCATTAGTGTCAGATTGAGTTGTCCTGGGTTTTTAATTGCTACTAAGTTCGTATAAATATTTTACTCTTGTTGATTGTTCAGTTCTTGGGAAACGGCTTTGCTTGGCCATTTTGATTACTATGATTTGGGGTGTCATTTGACTAAGGGTCTTAGGACCCCCCTAACTGGCTTGATAGTACATATGAACATGGGATGATTACATAGGCATGAGCTAACATTGAGATTCTTCAGTGTCAGTCAGTTTCAAAGCACTTTAATTATCTGGTTATTTAATTGTCAACGCAGTCTAAATTCCAGATAACTTGGATTCTATTTTTCAAACCCTAATCTTTTAGACAAATCTTCCTTTGAAAATATCCCACTATTTGACATTCTTTTTTGTTTTAATATTTATTTTGAGAACTATCATGTTTAAGGTAACATGAAATCCTAATAAATGCATGCACATTATTTACTAGAATTAAAAAATTGCAAATATATTTTCTTCTACTTTTATTGAAAGTAGATTTTTTTTCTCACATAATACATCCTGATTATGGTTTCCCCTCTATCTACACCACCTTGTTCCTGTCCACATCCCATCCCTTCCAGAGCCACTCCCTATCTGTCTCTCATTAGACAACAAAGAGGCTTCTAAGTGATAATAATAAAATGTAACAAAATAAAAGGTAATAAGATAAAATAAAAATTAACACATCAGAGTTGGTCAAGACAAACAGAAGGAAAAGAGCTGAAGAGAAGGCACAAGAATCAGAGACTCACTCCTTCACTCACTCAGGAATCCCGCAAAACTGGAAGCCATAATAGACAAAGGACCTTGTACAGACCCCTGTAGACCCTGTGCATGCTGCCTCAGTCTCTATGAGTTCATATGAGCTTTGGTGTCTTCCATCCCTCTGGTTTTTACACTCTTTTCTACCTCCTTTTCCATGGGACCCCCTGACCCCTGAGGGGAGGGATTTGATGAAGACATTACATTTAGGGCTGAGTGTTTCAAGGTCTCTCACTCTCTGCTCAATGTCTGGCTGTGGGGTCTCTGTATTTGTTCCCATTTGCTGCAGGAGGAAGCTTCTCTGATGATGATGGCTGAACAAGGCACTGATCAATGAGTATAGAAGAATGTCACCAGGACTCATTTTATTAATACTTTTTACTTTGAAGTAATTTATTTTGCGTGTGGTGGTGGCACACACCTTTAATGCCAGCACTCAGGAGGCAGAGGCAGGTAGATTTATGTGAGTTGGAGGCTAGCCTAGTCTACAGAGTGAGTTCCAGGATAGCCAGGGCTACACAGAGGAAACCCTGTCTTGAGAAACCAAAAAGAAAAAAGAAAAGGGTTTATTTTGGCTTATGGTTCTAGATAGATAAGAGTCCATCACGGCAGGGTTTTCTCAATTTTCTTTTTGCTTTTTGTTTAAATTAAGTTTCAAAGAGACTGTCAATAAATCATTAAATTCTAAAGTATTCATCTTCTAAAGGTGAGGATATCCTATGTATTATATAAGCACATTTTGTTGTGTCATCTAATATTTAATTTGCAGTCTCTAGCTCTATTATTGAGTTATTTCAAATTGTTTTTCATACTAATTGTTTTTGAACCAAGATCTAATCAGGGATCATATCACATGTGAAGATTTTCATCCTACCTTTCTCTACACGTTTAATACTTATTTTTAAGTTCATAGATTACATTTGAAGATTTCTGTCCTATCTCAAAAACAAACAGAAAACTGTCCTATGTTTGTTGACCACACACTGGGATTCATTTTTCCAGTTGTACTTTCAAGGTAATTTTTCTTATCTTCCACAATTCTTATAGAGTAGACATTGATTTCTTGCAAGGTCCACCATAGTTGATGGGTACTTCTTGCAGCATCATATCAGGAACCATGTATATTAAGCTCTCTTTTACTTTTTATGGGTGTAATTTGTGAAATTTGTGAATGTGCTCACCATTGGATCTGTCTATTTTAGCAGCCCACTTTTTCTTACAGTAACTAGCAGTCCACTACCAGGGGGACTGAGTGGTAGGTGTCTTCATGGCTACTCCATCATTGATTTTAGGATAGGAATAGATGCTAGATAGAGATCCACAGATCCACAAATGATAGATTTAATTTTCTTTTGCTGCTGTAACAGATCATCGCACACAGCAGTGTAGCTGGAGAGTTCTCCAGTCCTGCCTGGCCCACAGTCAGGACAAATCTCTCTCACCCACCAGTCCCGCAGCCGCTCAGACCCAACCAAGTAAACACACAGAGACTTATGTTGCTTACAAACTGTATGGCTGTGGCAGGCTTCTTTCTAACTGTTCTTATATCTTATATCAACCAATTTCTATTAATCTATAAGTTGCCACGTGGCTCGTGGCTTACTGGTATCTTAACATCTTCTCATGGCAGCGTCTGGCAGCGTCTCTCTGCCTCAGTCTTCCACTTCCTATAATTCTCTTCTCTGCTTGTCCCACCTGTACTTCCTGCCTGGCTACTGGCCAATCAGCATTTTATTTATACAGAGCAATATCCACAGCATAGCAGCAGTGTTAAACAATAGGAATTACCGGCTCAGAGTTCAATAAACTTGATGGCCAACACTAATCTCACTGGGCAAGTTTCAAGGTACAAGAAGAATAGCTTCCTCTTCAGGAGGCTCTAGAAAGAACCTTTGCCCTTTCCAGCCTCAGGCTTAATGTCAAGAGTTCACTTTCTCTAAGTGAGATGAGAAGTTAGATATCTCTCCAAGAAGACTCACCCTCATATCTCTGTTCAGACACAGCAGTGGTAATTGGTGAGACTGTGGATGCCCACAGTTGCCTGTGCCCCCCTTTACTTTTTATAGTAAAAGTGACACATTGCTGTTACCTACTTCATTTTTGCTTTTTTATTTTCCCAGCTAAAACTTAATCCAAGAAGTGCCAGAGTGGATTCTCTGCTTCTGTTCAGCCACAGAAGGTGTAATTCCTGGTAGGCAGCATCACTCTAAGGTATTTGCATATGAGGAAAATGGGCAAATATAAGATGTGGAACTTGATGACACTCACTTAGCTTGTAGGAAGATGGAATATGGACCTTAGGGACTTTGTCCTAAGTCGACTCTATCACCGACCAAGTGCATAAATCCTTCTATCAACAACCCTCTCTCCCTCCTCTCTCTTCCTCTTCTCTCTTCCTCCCTCCTTTCCTTTGTTTCTTGTTTTCTACCATTGGAACTTAAGGATTGAGTCTAGACTGCATCATTATTATAAACTCAGAGGTATAAAATGACTTTGCCTTATTGGCACACATAATGAGGGATAATCATTGATTGTCATAACAAGAAAGAACTTTTGGAGTGATGAATCCATCATCTGTTTCATAAGATAAGACTGCCAACTGTAGAGGTGGGATGGCTCATCCAAGATGCAATGGCTAAAGTCAGAGTGACTGGTCCCTAAGTGCTTATCTAAGGTAATTTTTCACTATGATAAAAGTTTTGAGGGCAACACTTGGTCAGACAAATATATATATATATATATATATATATATATATATATATATATATATATAATGTCAATAATACAGAACTCAAAAAAAATACTCACCATTTGCTCTTGTTCTAAGCCTTTGAGCTGAATTAGCTAATTCAAAACATTTATTTCAATCTTCTCCCATTCTTAGCTCAGCAATGAACATTTGACAGTTGTGCACAGAGCACAGTGACATCCATTTTAAGCAACACCTACTCATTACATGAGGAGGATTCAAGTACTGTGAGACGTAACAGCCCTGTTCCCAAAGTAAAATAAATCTAGGGCTACACTCCCACGTACATGCCTCCAATGCACTGTACTTCAGAGGCTTGGGAAAATGTAGACTTCTTCACCCCTGATGAATGTGTACATCATGTTGTACATGGGTTTTCAGTTGATCTCCATTCTCAGTACCCAGGGGAGAACTTCCAGCCATTCAACAGAGTACAAGAAACGTAGTAACAATACAGGGTCATCTGATACCACGCTTTCATTCACAGAATGGCATCAAGAATTTAGTGAAAAATTATGATTAAGACAACAGTTCAACCACCTTACCCATCGTGGCAATCTAAATTAAAATGATCCTAGGGGCAGCAAGGTAATTCATCATGTAAGGGCATTTACTGTGAAGTCTGTCAACCTGAGTTCAGTCATTGGAACCTACATGATGGAAGGAGAGGGTTGACTTCTTTAAGCTGTCCTCTGACATCCACAAGTGCATCATGGCACATATGCCTCCCCGGTCACATGCATAGCAACACACTTGCATCAACACATACACACACAAATGTAAAGATTATTTTAGAAACTCCAGTCAAAATGGATATCATAAAGGATGTTGTTATTTGTATAACAACAAATGCTGGAGAGGATGTAGGGGAAAGGAAGGCTTTGTACAATGCTAGGAGTCATGTAAATTAGTATTGTCACTATGGAAATCAGTGTGGAGTGTCCTCAAAAATGAAAAAGAGGACTACAGTATGAACATCAATAGCTGCATTCCTGGATATGTGCCTGAAGGGACCTAGGCCAACATGCTCCAGAGACACTTGTACACCCATGTTTACTGTAGCACTATTTATAATAGTTTCATTGTGGAGCCAACAACAATGTTTGTCAACCAATGAATGAATGAAGAGAACTGGGTACATAGACCCACTATATTCTCTTCAGAAATAAAATTACATTGTTTTCTGGAAAGTAGATGCACTTTGATCATCAAGTAAAGTGAAATATGCTAGTCTTATTTTCAAAAACACACATTTTATTTATGGTCCCTAGATTTCCTTTCTTCCCATTTGTGTAAAATATATTCATGTGTACATGTTTATATGTACGTGCATGCATACAAGTGCACATGCATGTGTGGATGGCAGAGGCACATATCAGTGTCTTCCTATTTCACATCCCACCTTATTGTTTGAAACGGGTTTTCTCATTGAACCCGAAGCTTACCAGTTCAGCAGGATTAGCTGGCCAGTGAGCTTCAGATGCTCTCTTTCCAACACTAGTATTAAAATCGAGTGAAAACATGCCTGGCTTTTTCCATATGTGCTTGAGACCCAGCCTCAGGTCCTCATGCTTACGTGCACTCAGAACTTTATCCATCTCCCTAGGCCCCTGAACCCTAAATTTTTTATAGACACATGGCATTGTACACAGAAAAAAAAATATATGTATGTATATATGAGACATGGAAACAGTAGTGACTCTGGAGAAGGGGGAAGACTAGAATAGATTGGGGGGGCGGGGAGAAGGTATGAGTAGTTAGTACGTAGCACACCATTAATCGAAATAAATTGTCTTTATGAAACTGAGTACTATGCAAAAGTAAATTACTCCAATAAATTTCATTTTTTTAAAGAATCATCAGCTGGTATAAGATTGCACTTAATTTTTGCTGTTTGGAAGTCAAAAGCACTGGACTAAGCATCACTGTGAGATGGAACCAGCTCAGTCACTTTACTGACCCAGCTGCAGGTTTTCTTGTAGGAGGGTTTCCTGTGCTGGGGGCTGATTGAGTTCTAGTAGGTCCTAGTTCACTTGTGATTTTTTTGTTCTATAATCTGTGTTCTCCCCTTCCCTCAGATTTTCTTCGAACATAAATACAGTGGAACAGAAAGGTTCATAGGAGTTGCTGTTTGGAAGCACTGTGTGTTTATGTGTTCAGTCATCTATCCTGTTCTATTCTTTTCTATGTGTTTAAAGTAACAAGACAACGTTCTGGGAAGAGGATCTGTTTCCTGTTATTAAAATGTTCTATATTCAAAACTATTCTGATGGGCATTGAGTTTGTTCTCTGCCTCTGATTTTCCTTTCTCCCCACTACGGGCCCATTTCTTGTCTTGTACCAACCAAGGTGGGCTCCTCACTGCCACTGTATCTGGTCAGGGAGCTCTGAGATTGTCTTTGGTTTTTTTTTTCTGGTCAATGAACTGTAGGTTCTGTTATCACAGTACGACTATAAGTAGGCTGGGAACAATCCCTAGGAGTCTGTGGAGGGATTACCTCAGGAAGTGGAGCCAAGAAGAGCTGATGAGATTAGCCTTGATTATCTACCTTTGTTTCATAATGTTTTTTTTATAACATATAAAATTAAAATTTGGCATATGATGTTGTGCTTGGGAAACTCTACAAGTCTAACCCCTAAAGAAGCCAAAGGAAGCTAGGAGTCAAAATAGAGCTGAGTCTCATAGGCAACAATTGAACGTAGACCTCAATCAACCATGACACAAGAGTGGACTAGTACATACAGGTTAAGCAAGCACAGATGTGTTTGATATAAAGCTTATTACAACCATGGACTAATGAGCAGGTATCCTAACCAATCACTTTGTAAGAATATCAGCAAACAAATCTGTAAGTAGCTTCTCTGTAATGCTGAAGAATGCTACCATAAAAGACTCTTGAGATTCTTTTTTGTATTTATTTTCTTTTACTCCTATAAGTCTTTTGTCTGAATATGTATCTGTATACCATGTGCATGTCTGGTGCTCATGGAGATGAGGAGAAGGTGTCAGATTCCCAGGAACTGGAGTTACAGATGGTTGTAAACTACCATGTAGAGCTGGAAGTAAACCCAGGTTATTGCAGGAATACCAAGTGTTCGTAACTAATGAACTTGCTCTTCAGCCTGACTTTTGAAAGATACGGAGAGATGCAAAGATGAAACACTCATCTTCAAAAGGAGGTTCTTAGGGCTCCAAAGAAAATCTTGGAAAGCTTTGTATAGGTGTGTGTGTGTGTGTGTGTGTGTGTGTGTGTGTGTGTGTGTGTGTGTGTGTGTGTGTGTGTAGCAGATGTGTTTGGATGTTGGAGGGTACCCATATGTGGGTGTTATGACATGTGGGAAATGGTCATATGACAAACTCCAGGTATAAGTCCTCACTTTCGGACTTATTTGAGACAGAGTCTCCTCACTGTTGTGGAAGCCAGGCTTACTGGCCTGTGAGCTTCTGGATGTTTTCGGTCTTTGCCTCTCATCTCCTTGAAGGAGCACACTGAGATAACAGATGCTTGAGAGACTGTGGCAGTCTTTCCCCTGGGTTTTCAGGATCCATGCTCAGGTCATCAAGGTGTGTGGCAAAGGTGTTTACTCACTGAGATAGGTCCCTAGCCTCTTTAAACTGAATTTCTTGCATTGAAACATTGAGATGCCAATTAAGAAAAAAATTCAGTGAAAACACAGTTTGCATTTCCTACTAAAATGTCAATGAAGTCCTTTGATGCACACTTCTTTCTATTCTCTCTCTCTCTCTCTCTCTCTCTCTCTCTCTCTCTCTCTCTCTCTCTCTCTCTTCTCTCTCTCTCTCTCGTGCTCTCATGCTCTCGCTCTCCCTCTCCCCCTCCCCCTCTCCCCTCCCTCCCTCTCTCCCTCTCTCTCTCTGTCTCTGTCTCTCCCTCTCTATCTCTCTCTCTCACACACACACATGTGTATACACACACAAATACAGTGTATGTGTGCAAACATGTGCATTTATGTTGTACCAAATACATATACGTCCTTCAGTAAGAGAAATCCAGTATCATTTAGGAAAATCCTATTCTCCCATGTTTTCATTTGTTTCTTTGGTCTTCACAAGTGTTCCTGTAACTTTGCCTTATACCAGCTGTCGCCCTGAGTGATTTACAAATTGGTCTTTAACCCTTCACAACTAAATGTATTAGATGCTATTTTATTCCTACCTTAGAAAGGAAAAATGGAGTCTCAAAGAGGTCTTGAGACCTGTCCAGGGCCATGGAGCCTGCCATCATTTTTAACAGGTGGCTTGTGTAAATTTTTCTTGGAGGCAAAAGCCAACTCTGCTTTACTTTATTGTGTCTGCAAAGGTCTCCCCTGGGTCTGCACTCTCCATTAGCTCCTCCTGTAACACTTGGTCACCCTCCTAGGTGGATACTTTTAAATAGCAATATTTAATACATACTCTTTATTCCTCCTTGTTGATATTCTCACATATTTTTAAGTTTTGCTAATAAGTGAGCAAGTATAGAGATGAGACAGAGGAATCTTAGTGTCAGGACATCAGAGAAAACCTAGTTGTGGTGGAGAGGAGGCAAACAGAAGAGTTGTGGAAGCTGATTATTTCAGGAAATAGCAAGAATGGCCCAGGCACCCCTTTTTCTGACTCATAAATATAATGTAATCCCTGGGTACAAGAAACACATTGGCTTTTAATTCTAGAGGCTTTCATTTTCTATCATCAGGGTAATTGAACCATGGATAGTGCTTAATTCTGATCTCTAATTTGCTGCGTACAAGCACAGACATTAGAGTTCTCTCTCTCTCTCTCTCTCTCTCTCTCTCTCTCTCTCTCTCTCTCTCTCTCTCTCATACACACACACACACACACACACACACACACACACACACACATACACACACACACACACACACACACACACACACACACACACACACACACACACAACATTAAGTCAACTTGGTCACTTACAGTTCAGCAAAGAATCCCAGCCCAGGCCATTCACCATGGAATATTTATCAACAATTCAGAGGTTGCATTCCATAACAATAATGACGAATGAGAACACTGATTTGACTAAGTAGGATATCAAAGAGCTAAATGACATCTTTACATCTCACAGGCAATGTCTGGACTGCATTCAGTTCTGGATACCAATTTCTAACATGCTATTTCAAGGTTCTGGTTGAATTCAGAGGAAGTGTCAACACATCTGAGGAACTCACTTTAAGCATCATTGCAGGGACATTTGTCTGTATCGTTGGCTGCCTCCCCATTCTTACCATCCTCTGCAAATCGTCACACACCTGACTCCAGAAATCTGGAAAAAACAAAAACAAAAACAAGAAAGGGTCATGTTCCCATGTGCCTCAGTTTATACCTGATACCATGTGAGAACTCACCTCATTCCATCCAGGGGCCACATTTCAGTATCTAGAAGAGTTTCTTAGAATCGGGGCAGTACAAAGCCTTTCCTCATTGAAATATTGCAGTGCCATATGCCAGTGTGCCTAAGTCACCTATGTGCCAAAGAAATGAAGCCTGTCAAGTTTATGAAATAGCTCCTTCACTGGTGATTGGAGCCTCTCAGGGATCTGTTATTCTTGTTGCTTTCCCTGGGGATGGTTGTAAGTCTCCAATAGTTTTATAAATAGATGGAAAGAACTCACATGGCTCTCCAGGCTGGGACCCTATTCTAATGGAGGAGGCTAATCTGCCTGGTTTTTGGCGAATCACCTTAGCATCTGTCCATTGCATGGCACCTGTCATTTTGCTTGGTATAAGTGAAGCTGTGGAAATGTGGAAAGATCTCAGAGATGGAGATGTCTGCTGAGAAGTGACTGTAGAACTTCCAGAGAGAGCTCGTTACAAAAATCAAAAGCTGCCCCGTGATTCTTGGTTCTAACCGGAATGAATATCAGGACACCACACAGAATGGGATCAATTGCACTTGTCAGGAGTTAGTGCCAATTGGAACGAAAGGGACTCTGATAGCCTGTTATTTGCAGTGCCACCCACATCAGTAACATGTACCCAGTGAGTCTTACCTGACATTGGTTGCTGTTATCACATACAAATTAGCTATTATCCTCAGTGAATCTTTTTACTTTCTTGTCCAAGGCTTAACACCACAATGACAGAGCATTTCATAAGTGAATGGAGCTGTATTATTTATGTTCACAGGGGAAGTCATCCCCACCTAAGTGCTTTAGAGACGTTGTTGACTCAGAAAGCCTTCTTGGGGAAAGCTAAGCAGATTGACTGTATCCAATTCATTGAATCTACAGATTCAGCGTTTTACCTGGTGACTCATTTTAATATCCAGAAACTAATATTCACTCCAGCATGTGAAAACTCATCTTAAAGAAGTACTGCTGGGATGAGGAAGGCTGGGGATGTAACTTGGTTGAGTGAGTGCTTATTGATTTTTGCATGGAATCATGACTTTACACCCCTGTCCCACCTAAATCAGATATGATGGCATACACCTGTAATCCCAGAACATAAGATGTAGAGGTAAGAGGGTCAGGAGTTCTTGGCAATCCTAGGCTAACTTGTGACTTTGAGGCCATCCTGGGATAGGTAACACTCTTGTTTCCAAAACAAACAAACAAACAAACAAAACACACAAACAGAAAACCCAAAACAAAAACAACAACAACAACAACAAAAAAACCCAATTGTATCATTCGCTAGGATTATATATGGGAGAAATAACAACTTGCAAATCTCAGCCATAACAGTACACAATGATTTGGCAGAGAAACACCAAAATTTACAAGTTGGACGGCCAATAACACCCAATTAAAACCAATAACAGGCACCAGCAACTTTCATCTGCACTGTGATTAAGAGGCTGTGGATCCTGCCAGCACTTGCTTCCTTTACTGCAAAATGGCACCACGGATTAATTACCAAAAGTGGTGTCAACTCTAGGTCTATTTGGTGTGATGAGTTCTACATCTTGCAAACAGTGGCCATAAATTCACAGGCCACCTCTTGATAATGAAGTGAGTTTCTGGCTCTCCTGGCTAGGCACCGTTACCATCTGTATAGCCACAGCCAAGCGTTGGAAACACTGGCCTCTTCAGTTCTTATTTACTCCTGGGCAACAGAGGTTGCTGTCAGTTTTGGACATAAATTAAAGAGGGAAGAATGTTCACAAGCTCTGACAGCGCAAAAGAAAGCCAACCATGGATTTTGTTACGAAGGTAGGACAGATAAGCACAGGAAGGATGTTGGTAGAAGTGGGTCAGAGGGCATTAGTTTTACAAGGATAAGGAACAGCATCCTTCAGTGCAAAATGAAAAGTCATGGATGCCTGTGAAACTTGCAGTCTCAAAGAAAACTTTGGTCTAGATGAGGAGGAGTCTCCTTAATTATGCCTTCTGGCTTATTATGCTTTGGGGTGGCACCTGATTTTTCCTTACTTTTAAGCTTTCTTTATCTAAGTCACCAGAAACATTTTGTCTCACAGAGTCACAAGTCTTCAGGAAATAACATCAACACTCCCCTTCCCGATGCCCTGCCAGCCAGCCTTGAGCTTCTGCTGGGACTTGTTGGGGACTTCCAGAGAAATAACTTGGAAAGGGTCCATATCTCTATCATTCCTGCTGACTCAGGCTTTGGGATGATGCCAAAGAGCATGGCGACCCTATGTCTTCTCAAAGGCAGAGGGCCTCCGTGAGGACACAGCCTGACACTAAAGTTCACAATACGGAACAGAATGGCAGTACTTTCTCCTCACACAGCATCTAACTGAAAATAATTTCCACTGGGGAGCAAACCCTCAGAATATCCGGAACCACTCCAAACCATCACAAATTGTTCCTAATTTTCGTCGAAGAGCTTGGCAGCTTTGTGACATGATAGCAAAAGTCTTTCCAGTAGGACCATGCCAATTTCCACTCTAATTTCATCAGTAAACAAGTTTGACGGTATTGGGAAAATTCCATTAATCATTCATGTTCTGAGAAGAATGATACGCAAAGGAGCTGTCAGCATCAGGCAACAACTTTCCATTTGTTTCATAATTAAGAAATCCAGGCCATCAAATGGTGCCGAAATGCAAATTCATTCCCTGGTTGGAGCTACTGGAAAAAGCTGAAAAGGATTCAGTTGCACTTAAGCCCCGGATGTCAGAGGAGCTGATGGATTGTTCTCACTCTTGGTAGAAGAGCTTCAAGCTATAACGATATACTTTGAGTAAGCCTGATGCATCCTTCAAGACAATGCCAATTCTGTAGACATTGTGACTTTTATACCTACTCAGAATTATATTTTCATGATATGAATACATCAATGTACATTTTCCCTGAATCAAACTGCTGGTATTTTTTGAGACAAGGGCTCATGGTGCCTGGGCTAGTGGCAAAATCAGTAAGTACTGGAGGATGTCCTTGAGCTTCTGATCTGACTGCTCTATCTCCCCACTGCTGAAATGGCAGATGTGCACTAACACAACTGGTTTTGTGGTGTTAGGGATGGAACTGAGGACTTCTTTCATGCTAGACAAGCACTCTATCAATGGAGACACAACCCTGGCCTCTGCCTCAAATTTTCATATCACACAAATATGTGGATTGTACTCCCCCCAGATATCCTATCGTTGAGCAGAACAAAGTCAAGAAAACTTCAGCAATGAGAATTCCATGCAAAACCTAACAGGTACGTTTATCCTTAAATCTGATCTGTACATTGTTGTGGCTAGATTAAATCATAAAGGGACATTTTAAAGCTAGAATTTACTAGAATTTAGCCACAGTATTAAGACAGGTTGTGAAAACAATCTTTTGGTCAACCTGAGGCTGTCAGGAGTTTCCCTCCTGGTTTCTTTTACCATTATAAAAGTTTAGAAATTAAGGTTGCATGTAGGAATTTAGAGACATTGGAGTATTCTGGGACTGGTGCATTTTCTCCATTTATCTTTGTAGTATCCAAATGTCCAAGAGAAGCAACTATGTTTAGCAGGAAGGTACCAAGAGAGAAAACAACCAGGAACAACTCATGTTCTTCTACAGTGAAAAAGGACATATCCAGGGAGCCTTTCTGAATTCCACTCTGTGCTCTCTCTCGATTGCTTACTCTTAGCAATGGTTTTTATTCAGCAGGAAAAACCTGCTATAGCAGAATCCCAGGACTTCTTGTAAGTATTTTCCAACTTTAACCTTCTGTAGAACTGATTTCAAGTGGGTCTTTGGGCCACCCCTTAAAGAAATGTCTACTTTAAAATACATGCTTTGGTGGAGGCTTGATAGGAAGCATCACTTTTTTTATAAGAATTGTGAAAGAAGCAGGAAATTCTAGTGTGCTAATATCCATTTATTTCTTATAATCATGTAGCAGTCTGCCTTGCATTTAATACTCTTGTTCAGGTAATGTTCTCAGCATTTTGCAAATTTTATAGACTTAGATAATAAGAAAACATTCTAAAAGAATCACATTAGAAACTACTTTTTTTCCTCAGTGGCCTTCTCTGCAGTTAGAGATATTTGTGATATGTGATAGTTATCAATTATGCCCAAAACAAATTTAATACAAATGTAACAAGAGACAATAATATTGCCCCATGATCTCCTCTGCTGTTTACACTCAAAGTAGTTATGTGACTGTACGGTACTTTATTATACAGTTTACAGAGTTTAAAAGCATTTTTCTGTTTTCATAAATATACAGAGTACTTTGACTATACATGTTCAAATTTCCATTCAGCCTTTAGAGATTAAAAAAAAGGTCACATCAATAACAAATTGTTGCATTGGTATGTCTCCAATACCACATTTGTGATTTCTTTTTGGAACAAAATAAAGCAGTTCTGTGATGTTATCACTCCAGGGCCAGCTTTCCTGTGCTCAACTCGCACAAATTGATGATTTGTGTAGGTACGTTTTGGAAGTCGTATGAGATGGTTGGGAATGTTAACACTATTAAGTTAAGGCATCAGGAGTGCATTCTCTCCCTGACTTTCTATGACGCCTGTGAGCAGAAGATAGTTTTCTAGATGAGAACAAGGAAGAGGGTGAAAACACAAAGCCAAGTCTGTAGATGCCCGACTTCATGACTATTTCACTGCCCAGGCACAGAGTGCTTGCTTCTTTATTGCGTTTTCGCTTCTTGAACCATGGCCACAAATAGGTCAGAATTTCACATTTCAGTCTTGGATTACAACTCCTTCCTATCATTCCATTTTCTTCCTCTCATCATGTTAGACGTGCATTGAAACTTCACGGAGCATTCCAGGGCCTGGGTCATATGTCCTTTCAAGCTCCTCATTTCTGAGCTATCTTTCTTCTGTGCTCAACAGAGAGACTATAGACAAGATCTCTGTGCTCAGATTTTTGCCTGGTTTGAACTTGGGTGAGTCTTGTGTGCGTCCTCTTTACGGTCTTTACGAGTTCGTATGTTTATCAGTTCTGTTGTGTCTGGAAGATGTTGCTTCTGGGGAGTCATCCATCACCTCTGGCTCTTACAAACTTTCCATCTTTTCTTCCACATAGATCCATGAGCCTTAAGGGGAGGGGACTGATAAAGTCACCCCATTTGCAGCTGAGTGCTCCAGTATGGTGATATTTTATTTGTATTAAAATGTTATTTGTATGTTAATAAATAAAGTTGCCCGGGGGTCAGAGCTATTAGCAAGCCATAGGAAAGCAGAGCAGTGGTGGCGTACGCTTGTAATTCCAGCACTTGGTAGGCAGAGCTGGGTAAGTCTCTGTGTGTTCAGGGATACAGCCATTATTGGATACACATGCCTTTAATCTTAATACCAATCATGGAAAACCTGGAGGCCTATACAGACAGGCCGTGAGGAGGCGGTCATGTGGTTGGGTTTACAACCAATGAGAAGGCAGGACAGGAACTCTATATAAAGACTTTAACACAGGGGTAGCTCTGGTTCGGAGAGGTAGGACCACCGTAGGAGGAAGGGTAAGGTTTTAGCTCTTAGCTCTGACCTCTTAGCTTTCTTCTTTGCATTGGTTCTGTGTTTCTTATTTAATAAGAAGGTTGGATACAACTACACTCCAGGGTCTGTCACTCTTTGTACATTGTTCAGGTGTGGGTCTCTGTGTTAATTGTCACCTACTGCAAGACATTTCTCTGATGAGGATTGGATGCAACACTAACCTATGGTATAGCAATATGTCATTAGGAATCATTTGATTGCCCTGTGGCTTTAGCAGAATAATGAGAGGTTTTTTCCCCCTAAGCCCATGACTTATTTAGTCTCAGGCTCCTGGAAACTTTAGCAATGTCAGGAATGGGTTTCATCTTATAGAGTGGGCGTTTAGTCTAAGCAAATAGTTGTTTCTTACTCCCATAGCATTTTTTGCCACTGTTGCCCAACATACCTTATAGGCAGGTTGCTATTATAGGTCACAGGGTTTGTTGCTGGTTAATATTGATGATTACTTTTCTCCTCCAATAATGCAAGAAGTGCGTTCCAGAACTAGTAGAGAGGATGCATTTAGTTGGGCATCAGCTCAGTTTCTTCAAGTTGAATGACGTGGTGTCTTCTGATGGTTGACCATAACCAATAAATACCCTTTGGTGATTGGAAGGGAATCTACGGGGACAATGACTCAACATATAATCCACTCCTGACCTTAGAGGTTTTACTCGGTAGCATAAGGTATCTAGTTGGGGAATTGTCTCTCCCATTATATGGTGACTCCATTTAAATTTCTTTAAAATGTGTATGTATTTTAGAAAGATTCTACAGGAATAGGTTTCTGTATAGTTTTTCAAAAAGGCTTTAGTGTTAGTTTCCCCTCCCTACATTCCCTTCTTCACTTTGCTCTCCTATCCTCCTTCTCCCCACTTAATCCTCCTGTTCTAGTTTCCCAAGGAATCTATTCTAGGTCAGAAACTCAGTTTGACTCAGTGTTCTACCTGAGGCTCATTCACAGGTCCCAGTACATGACGAGTGTGCTTGCTTGCTTGTTAACACATTCTTTGACCCTCTAGTCAAGCAATGCTCCAGTGCTTCAGTGTTTTCAAATGCTACTATGAGGAGAGTTAGGATTTCCAGCTTGTTCCTTTCTTTTCCCCCTGCCTCATGCTTCCCAGCCTACACCTACATGTGACTGAGAAGTCTTTCCAAAGTTCCTCTGCACCCTTCAGAATGAGGCTGGTGCTCCTTGGTAAGATATATCAGTTTGGGCCGCCAGAGGCCAGAATTTGAGACAACTGTTATTCACCAAGCACCTTGAAATCTCTCTTCACCAAGCCCCTTGAAATCTTCAGCACAAGATGTTAGAACACAGAGCCCACTGGCGCACACAGATTAGGAACACACAATGGCTTCAGCCCCTGTGCTTGGTTGTCTGGTAGGAAGGCTTTCCGTTAATCTCTTCTCCAGACTCTCAATTCCATCAAACTGAAAATTAAATATGATTTTTCTCCAGTATTGCAAAATTTGGAAAGGACAAGTCTTTATTCTGGAGCCTTTGTGTCCTTGTTATGGGTGAAGGAAAGGAATTCCAGGTTCTTGAGAATAATGTTCTATTGGACCCAAAATTGCTGTTTTGGAGTAGACATGATCTCAGCCCTTCTGAGGCTCTGGCAGGAGAATCAACAAGAGTTTGAAGCCAGTTTTGACCTTAGACGAAGGCTGTGTTCCAAAAAACGAGTAGCAAAAAGATGAAAGAAAACAAAAGAAAAGGGCTGGAGAGATGACTCGGTGGTTAACAGTGTATATTGCTCTTTTAGAAACTTAATTTGGTTCCCAATGCCCATGCCCAGTGATGCACAGCCACCTCTATCTCTAGCTTCTGAAGACCTAATTCCCTCTTCTGGCTTCTGAGGCACCTGCCATCATGTGCACATATACCCCCCCATATAAACAAAAATAAATCTAAAAAATATTATAAACAATAACAACAGCTGGAAGAACTGATTATTTGCACTGTTAGAAAGAGTTTAGAACACTCAAGGGCCAAGCTCAGGGAGAGTCCTTTGGTTAATCCTTTCTTCAATGATGTTTTAAAATTTTTATTAAAATGCACAGAACATAAAACTTATCATCTTAACCATTTTAAGTGTGCATTTCAGTTGAGGTAAGTATTCTTGTATTGTTACACTATAGATTTCCAGAACATTTTTCTACCAGAAACTTGAAATTCTGTATTTGTTAACAGTAGCTCCCATTTCTCTCTCTCTCTCCGGCCATTGGCACCCACTATTCTCCTGTTCATTGCTGTGATTTTAGCTGATCAAGGTGCCTCCTGCATGTGGAATCTCTCTCTGTCTCTTTCTCTCTCTGTGTGCATGCATAAGGGAAGAGGACAGGAAAGAGAAAGAAAGAAAAAAAGAAAGAGAGAGAGAGAGAAAGAAAGGGAGGGAGGGAGGGAGGGAGGGAGGGAGGGAGGAAGGAAGGAAGGAAGGAAGAAAGAAAGAAAGAAAAGAAAGAAAGAAAGAAAGAAAGAAAGAGGGAGTGAGGGAAGGAAAGAAAGAAAGAAAGAAAGAAAGAAAGAAAGAAAAAGAAAGAAAAAGAAGAAAGGAAGGAAGGAAGGAAGGAAGGAAGGAAGGAAGGAAGGAAGGAAGGAAGGAAGGAAGGAAGGAAGAAAGAGATTTTTCCATTGTGTTTTCTGAAGCTTCGCCCACTCAGTACCAGGTTTCAGAGTACCTCCCTTTGTAAGACTGGTGTGTATTTTGAGACTTTTGTGAATGTGAGTGCAACATATTATCTCTTTAGTATATTGCTTTTAGTTGTTTGAATATTTAACAAACGGTACAGTTGCTGGATAATGATGGGAATTTTCTTTTTTATTACTTTTGAGTAATCGGTATACAGTTTTCCATACTGACTGAACCAGCATTGTTTCACTGTCTTCCAGCATATCTGGACCAAACTGCCAAAGTAAACACCAAATGATGGCAGTATTATACAGTACACTTAAAAAAATAATTCTAGAGTGTGGGGAGAAGTTCAAGGGTCCAATGAATTCCATTTCTAGTAAGTACTTCTTAGTTTCCAAGGAGTCCCTTTCTCAGTGTGACTTCATACAGGAGAGAAGATGGGGAAAGTGGAGTGGGAATTGTGTCTTATTTTTCTGATAAGTCTACTAATCCTATAGACTGAGGACCTCACCCTTATGAACCCCTGTTTTATTGACCAAAGTTTTCTCCTAAGGGAAATTCTGTCTCCTTTGGACAGAATTACATTGGAGTTAGAGCTTTAGCACATGAATATGGGGACACAGAATTTCCCTGACATTCACCAATGGCACGCAAGCATTCCAGCTTCAGATCCCTTGGAACTGGAGTCACAGATAGCTGTGAGCCACCATGTGGGTGTTGGGAATCTAACCAGGTTCTCTGAAAGAGCAGAGTGATTTTAACCACAAAGCTATCTCTGAAACTTTCTGGTTTCAGTTTTAACTCATGATATAGAAACCACTAAGTCACTGATTGTCTCAGTGTCTGTTTTTAAACTTTTTCCTTACATTTATTTATTCATATGTGTGGTCTTTTGTGTGTATGTGCATGTGAATATCAGAAGAAAACCTGACTCCATTCTCTCTTTTTACCATGTGGAGTCCTAGGGGCTGAACTCAAATTAATCATGCTTGCAGGCAAGTGTCCTTGCCTACTGAACCATCTGGCCAGCCCAGAAAGTGCCTGAATTTCTGAAATTTGTTAGTTTGTTTATTGTTCATTTTCTTTCTTTCTTTCTTTCTTTCTTTCTTTCTTTCTTTCTTTCTTTCTTTCTTTCTTTCTCACTCTCTTTCTTTCCTTCGTTCTTCCTCTCTCTCTCTCTCTCTCTCTCTCTCTCTCTCTCTCTCCTCTCTCTCTCTCTCTCTCTCTCTCTCTCTCTCTCTCTCTCTCTCTCTCTGACAAGGTCTTTCTACGTAGCTGAGGTTGTTCTCCAACTCACAGAAATCCTCCTGTTTTAGACCACCAGTGGCTAACATCACACTGTACACCATCATCTCCCCTGGCTCAGCATCTCCATCTTATTACCTAAATACCTGTATGCACACACTACCAATGATACAGACTTTTCAAAACACATAAAAAGATAAAAGTGAGATAAAATATACCACTGCTCTGTGCCAGGAGACAAGGAGTCTTCTTGCCTCTGGTGACCTTGACAATGTCACATTGTATGGGAAAATGTACAGGAAGAGGGGGTGGTGCTGGTGGTGTGCCAGACGCTCTTGTCATCTAATGGGCAGCTAACAGTGGTGACCATAAACTTAAGACTGCTACATAAAATAACACAGATGATACTCCACAGAGGAAATGCAGTGCCGTATGTAAGACTTTACTTGAATGTATAATAAAGAAAGAGGAAGGCATGGCTTACAGCTACAGAGGATTTTCATTTATTAGCCCCAGCTGGTTCCACTCTCATCTCTTTGGCTCACTACTTTGTTCTTCTTTTTCATTCTTTCCATAAAATTAGAAAATATCTTGTCATAACTATGGACTCTTGGAAATGTCAGTAGCCTTTCAGCCATGTCTGTCAGTAGTTCCAGATACTTTGATTTCTTATATACACTGAGTCAGGAGGGCATTCTTCATGGAATACTTCAGCACATGACCAGCTACCATGCCCCATATCACTTGGTGTTCAAATTCTGGAAGGGAGGTGCTGTATTGGATCTCTCTCTCTCTCTCTCTCTCTCTCTCTCTCTCTCTCTCTCTCTCTCTCTCTCTCCCTCTCCCTCCCTCTCTCTCTCTCTGGGCATGTGTGTGTGTGTGCACAAGTATGGGTGTGCATGTGTGTGTGGATGTGGCATGTGTATGGGCAAGTGTAAATATGTTAACATGCATATGGAGACTATAGGTAAATATTGAGTGTTTTCCTCTATTGTTTTTCACACACTGATTAGACCAGGGTGACTGAGCAGCAATCCCTGAGCCCCACCCCCATCTCTGCCTCCACTGTACTGCGATTGCATTTTCATACTGCCATGCCTGTCTTTTTCCACGAGTTCTGGGGATCTGAACTCAGAGTCTCCTGCTTGGGTGGCAAGCACTTTATCAACTGAGTCATCTCTTCAGCCTTCATGTTGGATTTTTAATCTTCTCTTGGCTGCGCTTGACTCTGGAGCATATCTCTTCATGTGAAGTGAGAATTTAACAGTATTCTCCTCTAATGGCCTTATGAACACATCATTGATTCAATTTTCTTAGAAGTGAAGAATGTCAAGTTCTCTTCAGAGACTTTAAGATACATTTTTCAAAGTTAATAATCATATTTGTATTTTATAATTGGGTTTAGGCTGTTCAAAATAATAAATAAGACATATCATTTGAATACATCACTTTTAAAAATCACAGTCTTTTCATATAATATTAGGGTCATGAGAAGGTAGTTTTTATATAATTTCTCAATTAATGAACCCAGGTAGAAGCAGCTCATTCATGTACATGGAATGCTGGTTTCCATGGAAAATTAGTTATTAGCTCCATTAAAACTTCTTCAGGATGGTGAAAAGAACAGCCTCAGAATGATTGTTTCCTGTCCTACCCATATACCTGTGAATTTCATAACTTTGTTTTTCTTAATAGCTGAATAACATTGTATTGTATAAATAGAGCACATTTTCATCATCCATTCATCAACTGATGGACATCTAGGTTGTTTCTATTTCCTGTCTATTGTGCACAGAGCAACAGTGAACATGGATGAGCAGGTATCTCTGTAGTGAGAAGTAGGGTCCTTTGGGTCTATATCCATCGTGGCTGACTTTCTTGGAACGCCAGCGCCCAAACCATGACAAAGACTTATTATTAATTATGAATGCTCAGCCTTAGCTGTTTCTAAATAGTCTTTTAACTTAAATTAACCCATTTCTATTAATCTATGTGCTGCCTCAAGGCTTGCTTACCTCATCTATGTACTCTCCATCCTACCACCCTGCTTCCTCCTTGTCTGTCTGCCTGGCTCCTCTTTTCTCTCTGCCTGCCAGCCTTGCCTATCCCTCCTCTGCGTAGCTATTGGCCATTTAGCTTTCCATTAGACTGATCAGGTGCCTTAGGCAGGCAAGATAAAACAGCAACACATCTTTTTTTTTTTTTTTTTTTTTTTTTTTTTTTTTTTTTTTTTTTTTTTTTGGTTTTTCGAGACAGGGTTTCTCTGTGTAGCTTTGCGCCTTTCCTGGATCTCACTCTGTAGTCCAGGCTGGCCTCGAACTCACAGAGATCTGCCTGGCTCTGCCTCCCGAGTGCTGGGATTAAAGGCGTGCGCCACCACCGCCCGGCCCAGCAACACATCTTTAAATAGTTAAACAAGTATTGTACAACAGTCCAGGAGTGGTACAGCTGACCGACGTGGAACAGTCCAGGAGTGGTACAGCTGACCGACGTGGCTTTTTGAGGAGCATGCACACTGATTTCCATAGTTGCTTCACAAATTTTTACTCCCACCAGCAGCGCATAAGTGTCTCCCTTTCCCCACACCCACATCACCATTGGTCTTTGTTTGATTCTTTTAATCTTAGCCATTCTGGCTGGGGTAAATTGGGATCTCAACATCAATCTAATTGGAATTCTTCTGATAGCTAAGGATGGTGAACATTTTTAAAGAGTTCCTCAGCCATTTGCATTTCATCTTTGGAGAACCTTTTTGTCGTGTGTCCCATTTTTAAATTGGGTGGTTGTCTTGGCATTTAATTTTTTTTTTGAGTTCTTTTATATTCTAGACACAATCTGTCTGTCAGATGTAAATCAGGTAAATACTTTTTTTCCCAAAATCTGTAGGCTTCCTCTTCACTATAGTAATGATGTCCTTTGATGTAGAAAAAAGATTTGTAATATCAGGAAATCTCATTTATTGATTGTTGGTCTTAATGCCTGGGTTGTTAGGGTCTCTTCATGAAGTCCTTTATGACTTCAAGTTATCGTCTACATTTTCCTCTGTCAGATTCAGGATATTAGGTATTATGTTGAGCTTCTTGGTCTATTTAGAGTTGAGTTGTGTGGAGGGTGTAATATTATTCAGAAGTTAAGAAAAACAATCATGGATTCACATATAAATGGATTGAGCTAGAAAAAAAATCATGATGAATGAGGTCACCCAGACACAGAATGACAAACGTCACATTTCTCTTATTACTGGACAATTATCTTTGAATCTTCAGTTATATTTGCTCTCTTTTGAATACCCAGAGATATAAAAATTCAGTGAGGGCCATGGAAGAGGGGCTGGGGGATAGAATTCAGTGGTGTAAAGGATTACAGGAAAATAGTGGGATCAGAAAGGTTAAATTGAGATGGTATAGGGTATAGGAGGATTAAGAGAGGAAGTATGGAGAGGGATAACTGATAGTAAGGCTCTTTAGAAAAAGTCAAACAGAAACCTACTACTATAGAAGTTCCTGGATGCACATACACATATGTAGAAAGAGACTTAGTGGAGTTATCCTACAATGTGGGAGCAGCAATACCCCAAGTAAAACACTTTATGCTGGCCAATTAAAACCCCAGAACCAGGAGTGGGTTAACTCTTTTTGAATTGTAGACTAACAGGGTCACATATACAGTCAAGCATTAAAAATTACTAATAATACTCTTAGACTATTCTCCAGAACCTGACGGTAAGATCTTATTGATGAAGGTACCACATACTTTAGTCACAGAACATGAAGAAATCAAACTGGTACTGACCTGGAGGTTTCATCTCTATTGGCCAACTTTCATTGTGGTGTCAAGAAGACAAAAATTGCCGGGCGGTGGTGGCGCACGCCTTTAATCCCAGCACTCAGGAGGCAGAGGCAGGCGGATCTCTGTGAGTTCGAGGCCAGCCTGGTCTCCAAAGCGAGTTCCAGGAAAAGCACAAAGCTACACAGAGAAACCCTGTCTTGAAAAACCAAAAAAAAAAAAAAAAAAAGAAGACAAAAATTCCAAAGTTTGGTGGGAAGGGATGGGAGGGAGGAGAGGGGAGTTATGGGAGGAATTGGAATGGGGTAAATACATTCAAAATGCATTATAGAAAATTCTCAATTAATAAAAATAGTGCTTATAAGAGAAAGATTTATCTCAAAATCCTCATTAAAAGAACTGTACAGGACCTGGCTCAGTGATTTCCACTGAAGCAGATGGCCCATGGATTCTCAGGGTTTCCCACAATCCTCTTTACCTCACAGCAGCATCTCTACTTTGCAGTATGGGCAGGGCCTGTCTCAGTCTTTTCTGATCCAATGTGACTTTTCTAATCTTACTTCACCTCTTGCTAAGTGATCAATAGCTAATTAAAGTTATGCATCTCTAGGAGCACAGGTTTCCTGTGATAACCCGCATCACCAAGTACTTCCCTTTCATACACGGTGTATAACAGCCACTCAGACAGGCTTCTTTATGTCTCAGTTTGTGGTGAGTCCTCTTCCTCCACAAAGCAGCAGCTACCAAGCCCACTTTTTGAGAAGAGAAGTGAGACTCTCATGCAGGATTTGCAAGGAATGTGTGTAAAAGCTGCTCTCAAGCTCCCCTCAGCAACTACCTCAAACATTCACACTGTAGTTTTTAAAAGTTTGTGAGGTTGGCGTGGACTGTAGTGGCTTAGATGTATAAGTAAATAAAATAAAAATCAAGTGGAAAATTTAAAGAATAAACTACATATTCATTGTTTAAAGAGGGAAGAGAGTGTCCATGTTGGGAGCTTGATGTGCTTACCTTTAGGAAGGGAAAGTGTGTGGGGTTTTTATTCATGGCTTAGATGGAGCCAGATGTAGACAAAGTACTAGCCTTGAGACAAGCTAACTTTTCCCAGATGAATTGGTGGGGGATGGGGGGAGTATTGACTCAATATTAAACAAAGCAAAGTGGCAGATGAATAGTGAAGTGACTACCTGGGCGGAAGTATATCAGTCTCTGCTCTGAGATACAGAGTCTAATGTAAAGGTCGATAAAAGTAGAGGCTGACACCAGAATTCCAAGTGGGCCCTCAAACAAAGAATTGGCTTTGATGACTCCTCATAACCCCAAACTATAGCTCAAAATTCCCTCTAGGGCCAGAGGAAACCAAGGTCACATCCCATTTCTACCGCTGTGGAAGACATCACAGCTCCGGGCAGCAGCTGTGAAGGAGAGAGCTGGGTGAGGACATAACGACGATGGCAGCTGCTTGTCAGCACTTTCCCATGACATCACCCAAGCCCCGGAATGGAAGGGAGAAGGTGTCCACTCAAACTGATTAAGTGTAGCATACTGATTCCTGAAGAATTAGTACCTGAATCTCAAAGATCAGAGGACTTTTTTTTTCCACATCAGAAAAGCACCAGGTGTCAAATGAGCTCTTAATTAAGGGAAGTGGGGCTAGCAAACTCTGCTGAGTAGGGCTGAGGGGTGAGAGAGGTGGGGAGGTGATAGGACATGAAGAAGTTTCTCATTGGCTTTATGCAGGTCAGTCAGTGTGCCCACAGGGACTGTTATGACACTGAACTTATGTTACTAAGTCAAACATAGTGTCCCCCCACCCACCCCTGGCACACAACAATAATATTGTGTGATATGAGAATTTTGTCAATTAATAGTTATGATGGTTAGGGTTGTCAACTTGACAGGTTCTAAAATCCTCTCCATGATGAGCTGAACCTGGGAACAGTGGGCCAGAAGAACTTGAATTTTGTCAAAATCTTTTATCACAGAATGAGGGAAAAAACTAAGCCCATCATGTTATGTTTTGCTCTGACCATATTTTTTTTTTTTACACCTGATGAATTTTACAAATGACTGCATGGCAGGTAACTACTTAAGGTGGACGCTATTCATGTTTGACACTTCATCAGTAATTCTAGTGTGTTAGCTAAATTTCCTGCATAGCCTGTGCTCCTCTGAGAGCAGAAAAGCTACAGCTAAAGGACCGTTTCGCAAGGGTAAGGTTTTACAGGCCAGCAGAACCCCTGCGTGTATTGACCTCCTTGAACTTCCTACTCATGAACACGGTGAAGATCGCCGGGGTTCATTTGTGCAATAAAATTGTCTTCAGCTAGTCACTGACAAAGGTCTAATTACACTTTTCTTCCTTGGCCACTAGGCCAAATTCCCTTACCACAGCACTTAAAGATAGACTACACGCACTCTCACTGGCGACCTAAACACTGTCCATAAACAATGGCTTCCTAAACCATGATGGTTCAATGCCTTTTATATCTCAATAACTAGCCAATTAGCTTTATTGATAAGGTGAAAGCATAAGGCTATATAATAGTAGTGGTGAATGCATGAAAAATACTGAACATAAAAACAAAATAAAACAAAAACAACCTAGCTGATCAGAAATCTGAGTTTACTGAATTCTGCTTCACAATGATAGGAAGGACAGACATCAAAGGATCAAAAAGTCACATTGCTATGACTGCTTGGCCACCACAAGCCAGTTATCCCTGTATCAACTTTTCTGACACCTCCTGCTTATAACCCAAGAGGTCAGAAGGGTCATGAGACCCCACTTTCATGGTCTGTATTTGTGCTGAAAATCAAAATCAAGCTAGCTTGTGCCATTCTGTTCTACGGAAGGTTTCTGTCCTCCTTGAAATGGCCTCAGGGCACCGCTGGTACAGTCTGACAGATGTACTGCCCTAGTCAAACTCCCCACCTGGCACTGTCCCTGAGGTCGGTCGCACTTGCTAGAACATTGCTGGGCAGTGGTGGTGTACACCTTTAATCCCAGCAGTTGGGAAGCAGAGGCAGGTAGCTCTCTGAGAGTTCAAGGCCAGCCTGGTCTACAGAGAGGTTCCAGGAGATCCAGGGCTACACAGAGAAACCCTGTCTCAAAAATCAAAACAACAACAACAATAAAAATCTAAGTTACAGCCTGATAAGATATCATTGTTAGAAATCATTTGATTAATCAGTCTTCTTTATAGATCTAACATCTTTATAACAATGATAACTATTAATAAGGCATTATCGTTTCTGTACCTAATAAGTTTTTATTTTATTTAAAATTGTTACTCATTCATTTATTTATATACATTGTAGTTCTGGGCATCAACACTTAGCTTTGTGCATTATAGACACTTACTCTGCCACTGAAATATATCTCAGTAGCACACTGACATGTAAAACATACTCGAACAAAACGGTCTTTTTCCTTGAGAAATGTAGAGACTCGTTTTCAACCTTTAATGTCACCATCCTCCACCACCCAACCCTTCCTAACACAGTATCATCAGTCCCAGGCAGCTTCCTCTTGACCGACGTCCCAAAAACAGGTGTTAGCCTCAGCACTTGGAAAAGAATCATGAGGAAGACAGTCATGGGTTCTCTCCTTCTAGTGTCTAACCCAGTACTGAAGCCAGAGAAAGAAACTAGTGCCCAAGATAGAATCTGGGACACCTGGTCTAACGGAGAATTAGTGGCACACATGTAACCTGAGCCTTTGGAGACAGAAGTAAGGGATGTCACCTAAAGGAGGGTTGGTAGATTGTGTGGGGCAAGGTGGGGTGGGTGTGCATTACACATACGTTCCTGGAGGCTGTGTGTATTGCAACTGTGTGAAGGATTCTGAAGAGGAAATATCAAGCATGAGAAATTAATGCCAAAGGCAGAGCGTTCAAATGAGTCCACCAGTGATGACAAGTCTTTAAAGCAAAAAAAAAAGAAGAGAAAAAAAGAAAAGAAAAAAAAAGAGGCTCTTTCAGAGCCCATAGGGAATCTAGTGGTATGAGTAAGCAGAATGCCGCTCCAGGTTGGTGGAGAAATTCCCAAGGAAGGAGGTGGGTTCTGGGGGCACATCCTGTATTCTTTAAGACATTCTTGAAGATGAAATAATATTAACAGTAAAGCTCAATTTTACTTGCTCCGATCCAGGCATAACTTTACATACAGATACCAATTTGTTCATAACAGGTGTGCAGTCCCTCAGTTACATCCACCAGTCCCTAATTTTGAGAAATAAATTGCCATCTCAACTGCCCCTCATGTCTGTCCAAGCAAACCAAACCATAGCCTTTGTGGCACCAGGATGACAGCATATGTGAGCCATTGTGTCTGTCCTTACACTTGAGGGTTTTAGCCAACATCACCAAGCTCCTCGTGGAGGATAAACGCAAAGGCATCACATAATGAACTGCGGTTGAAGAGTGAAGCCATCACAATGTAAACAAAACTAAGACTCTGATGTTTTATTTATTTTTTAATCTGAAAAAAGTAAACATACACACAGCTTAAAGAAACATAGTGTTCTCTGTCATTCTTTATGTAGTTTTCCTGCATAATATATTATAAAATATGGTATGAAAACCAAAGAAGGTACTGATACTCTCAAAATATAAAATATTTTGATTACCAAAAAGGTCCCTAATGGTGTCTTTTTATAGGCCTGCTTAATTGACCCTTGTTGATTCCTTCCCCAGGAACAACTAACGTGTATTAACTTTCTAAAATTTTGCAATTTAAAAATTGTATAGAAATGGAATCATATGTTCTGCAATCTGTTTTTTAGTTGACACAGTTCTCTGCAGATCCAAGCATTAGTTTATCCCTTTTTGTTACGAAGTAATATTTCATTGTATGGATATACCACAATTAATTTAGCTACTAGCTCTTTGAAGAAACAATTTGGGTTGCTTCTGGTTTCAATCTACTGAAAAAAAAACTGCTGCAAATATCTGTGGACAGGTTTTTGTGTGGACATGGTCTTTCTTCCTGTTTCTGGTACACGTGCTGAAGAATGCTGGATTGTAGGTTGACAACATATTTAGCTTTTAGGTAAACTGCCAATCTGTTTTCCAAAGTGGTTGGTACTATCTTATATCCACACCATCAATGTTTGGATGATGGATTTTCTTCCCACTGTTGCTGCCAGTGTTTTCTATGATGTATACATGCATACATATGTGCATATATAATTTAGTCATTCTCTTATATGTGTAGCAACAGTCTTGTGATTATGGTCTACATTTCTCTGAAGGCTGATTTTATTTTCTTTTTCGTGTTTATTTGCCATCCTTATATTATGCTAGGCAAAATGTCTTTGCCTACTTGGGGGTCCCTTGCCATTTTCTAAGTTGCTTAACAGTATTAGTTACTGCTCAGATTTAAGACAATGTAATGAATCTAGATGTCAGTCATTTGTCAGCTTGCAAACATTTTTTCCCAGTTTTAATTTTGGCTTTTCATTATTTAAAAAAAACTTGAAAATTAAAAAAAAAAAAAACCACGCAATGAACCAGATCCCCAACCATGCCTTTTATGTTTACTTGTGTGTGTATTGGTGTGAGCATATGCCACATGTGTGCAGGTTCTTTGGAGGGAAGTAGAAGGCATCAGATATCAGGACTTGGAATCACAGGTAGTTGTGAGCTGCTTAACATAGCTTTTGGGAACAGAGCTCAGATTCTTTGGAAAACCAGCAAGCACTCTCAACTGTTGAGAGTTCTCCCTCCCTAACCCTTCCCAGGATTCCACCTGATTTCTCATCTTAATTACATGTTTCAAAATTTTAATGTAGGCAACATCCAATTGACCAATGTTTTTATTTGATGAAAGTGTAACAGATTGACAGACTCAGGAAACATGTTTAATTTCTATCTCATTATTCCAAACAGAGATTTTAGATTCCAAACTATTTTAATAATAGATAGAGAAGAAAGAAATGAAAATTGGAAAAGATCTGAAAAAAAGGCAATTACTAAATTCAAAAACTATTGTGGAGTGATTGATAAATGATTTTAATTCTGAAAAATGGACTGGACTCTAGAAGGAACACAGGACTGGTACGCATAGTAACAATGTCATCAGAGAATGCAAACGTGGAACTTTTTTTTTTAATAGAGACTGAAGAAATTAAAAATAAAGTATAAACATGTTGAACACAGTCAAAGAAAATGAATCATATATGTGACAGATGTTTTATACTGCTTAAATAATGAGTGCCACAGAGCATTTACAAGCTGATAGATTAAGCAGTATCCCTGGTATACAAGAAAAATGTTTGAAACAATGTATCATAAGAATATTTCATAGAGGTGAGATTAACTATCTTGAATGATGAACATTAGAAGAAATGTTAGAAAAATTACTGAAATTAAAAACTAAAAAATTCAGGCACCTTGATTACATTAAAAAGGTCATTTATATGAGAAATAAAATTGCATTGTTATTTTTAAGTCAATGCTTATCACAGAAAAAAGATGGAGTAACTTATTTAAAATATACACAGAGGCGGTAGGTGATCCACATGTTCCTTTGTCTTGAAAAATGAGCTTTGGCATAGGAAGGACATGGATAAACTTACATCATACAAGAAACGAGGAGTTACCATTCCCACGAATTACCCCAAAATGAGCTATCTCCATCTAAATTATCTGTGTAGACACTGATGCAGAGTCTGATGGAAATAATTGTTTGTAGTTATTTGATAGCTGCCTGAACAAGAATGAAAAGGCAGAAAGTATGACTGTCTGTTGTGGGAAGAGCAACACTATGGGAACGATATTTAAAGAACAGTGTGTGTGCTGGCAGGGGCGTATGCATGCTGGCAAGTTTGGTGTTATTATTCTGACAGAACTGTTTGTACAACACAGGATAAAACCAGTGAGTTGATATGAGATATTCCAATCACAGGTGGTCTGTCCCCTTGAGATCCAGAACCTTTGGTGTAGAAGACAGCAAATATACAATTGAAAATTGTTTAAAGAAAGGTATAATCATGTATGCTCATAATCCCAGTATTTGGAAGGCTGAGGCAGGAGGATCATACTATTGAGGCTTGACAGCGTTGGCTACGTACATTCAGAGAAAGGAAGTAGGATAAATGAAGCACAATTCTAATTAGTCTTAACAATAAACACCCGGAGTCAGATAGCAAGGGTGAAAGCTGCAACATCAGAGAGACAGAGCAGCAGCCGCTAGAGACTTCTTACCTCTACGAATGCTCAGACCAAATGGGTCATCCTGTTGCTAAGAATCCTCAGACTGAATGGGCCTTAGATCCTGTCTCCATCCACCTTATATGTCTGTCTCCACCTCCCTAATGTTGGGACTAAAGGCATGAGCCTCCCATGTGCTGAGATTAAAAGCGTGTCTCACCACTACCAAGTTCTGTTTCTTTTTTAGACTGGTTCAATCTCCTGTAGCCCAGGGTGGCTTTAAAGTCCTGATCTTCCTGCTTCCTCCTCCCGAGTGCTGGGATTAAAGGTGTGGACCACCACTGCCTGGCATCTATGGTTAACTAGTGGCTAGCTCTGCCTTCTGATCTCCAGGCAAGCTTTATTCATCAGAATACAAACAAAATATCACACAAGAGGTAAGTTAAATGGAAAAAGGGATCGCCTTGCAGCATTGGATATTGATTGGAACTATCATAGGAACTAAGGAGACACTTGTATTAAAGCTAGCCTCTCCCCTCCAACTCCCCCCGCCAACCCCTAACACCTTCATCTGCCCCAGTTGACCTACTTCCACCCAGTGAAAAGAGGGGACCACCCTTGACTGGGCCTTTCTTTCTAATCCATAGATAGAGCTGTCCTCATTGTACTTTTCTTCTCAGGTTCCTAAGGCAAATTATCACAAACTGGGGATTTAAAAATAGAAATGTGCTTCTATCACAGTTCTGGGAACCAGAATGGCCAGGAAAAAAGAATGCCAGCAGAGTTGGTTTCTAGGGAAGGCCTCTTTCCTGCTTACAGACAGCCACCATTCATACTCTGCTCTCACAGGGGCTTCCAGAAAGAAAGTGATCCCTTATGTCTGGTCCTCTTATGTTAAGACACTCATCCTATTGTTTATTATTATACATTATGTATTATGTTAAGGACCCCACCCTTAAGACCTCTTTTGACCTTAGCTGCTTCCCAAGCAGCCCTGTCCATTAACAGTGTAACATTGAGACTTAAGCTTCATTATGAACATTGGATGGACACAGTTCAGTTTATAACACCCACTGAGAGAGACTGGTTGAATCCAGATTTGGAGAGAGAAATATAAAATATAAGTCATAGAAATTCTGCAATATCAAATAGCCTGGAAACTGTGAGTGATTATTAAATATCACTAAAATATGGGAAACAGTAGTAAATATTAAAAAGCTCCCTCTACTAAATGTGAAAAAGCGAGTTACTGATAGTTGATGGCTCCTGGTGAGGTGAGATCTCAGTGTTCCTTAAAGGTGGGGCCCTTGGTAGATCAACTGTGCTGCAGTGGAGAGCCTCAGACTATGAGCATATGCCCATCACAAACTGGATTCAGTGGGATATATATATATATATATATATATATATATATATATATATATATATATTTATATATTTATGAGGACATGAATTTGTAAGACAGTGAGGAAATAAGGGGTGAACTCAGAAGGAGTTGGGAGAGGGATCGGAGGCTGAATATGATCAAAATACATCGTAGTCATGCATGAATCTCTCAAAAAATTAATGAGAGTATTACATTTTTTTTTTTTTTTTTTTTTTTTTTTTTTTTTTTTTTTTTTTGGTTTTTCGAGCCAGGGTTTCTCTGTGTAGCTTTGCGCCTCTCCTGGAACTCACTTGGTAGCCCAGGCTGGCCTCGAACTCACAGAGATCCGCCTGGCTCTGCCTCCCGAGTGCTGGGATTAAAGGCGTGCGCCACCACCGCCCGGCGAGTATTACATTTTTTAAAACGTAGTTTGACTTTAATCCCAGCACTCTGGAGGCAGAGCCAGGCGGATCTCTGTGAGTATTACATTTTTTAAAACGTAGTTTGACTGGAGGTACCCTACATGGGTAAACAATGACACTTCTAGAAGACATGGGTTATTAAATGAAAATTGCAATGCCAAGCACCTCCCTATGAATTATAGGTCAAGTAGGGACTAGAGGTCTACAAAACAATACAGACTTCTTCCAAGTTGGTTTCCCACCATAAGTAGTTGTTAAGACTCTACTGCTGAAGAAACCACATACTTTGAATGCTGGGCATACAGAAATCAAGCTGGGACTGGGATGAAAGCTTTCTCCCTGATGGCTGGGTTTCATTGTTCTAGAAGGTGCTCTGAAGGCTTCTGGAGGAGAAAGACATCAACGGTTTTATCCATCATTCATTCCACAATTCCAGTCTTCTAGGATAGATATGTCCATGCTGATGAAATAGTGGCATGACTGTTATGTAGTAGCCAACCGCTTTTTGATTACATTTCAGATCTATTCCACAGCTGAGAATACATGCCTGGTACTGTGAACCCGAACAAAGCCCACAGCAGGGAAGGTGACAGCCATTGGGAGAAAACCTACTGTTATTTTGCTAAATGATCATGTTGTCAAACTCCTGTCTAAATACTTACATTTACATCTGTACACGTTGGCTACACTGAAGGGACATTCTTTTTTTATTATAGTGGGTAATAGCTAATATAGAGAGTCATAATTGGCCAAAATGCTGTAACCAAGAGATTATGAGTGTTCAGCCCTAAATGGGACATCTGTATCAACTCCTTTCTCCCCCAAGTATTTAGGACACATTGCAGAAGAGTATAGAAATTCTGTAAGAGTTGAAATATGAGGATTGCTGAGAAATGCTTTGTTCATGACATGGCATGGGTATTTACTTATGAGTCTAAAGCAGCTGTGTTTGCCTGCATAAGATCAAAACAGTCAAAATTACAGCATGGATCATGGGTACTCCTGATGCTCCACCCCTAGTGGAGGACCTATTTTAATGTCAACTGGTTGAGAGATTGTAGCCACTGGTAGGTTGTTCGTGCTCCAGTGAATGATCCCATACCCATTGTTGTAAGGGTAGCACAACAGGTACCAGGATGTGAAGTTGGGAAGGATACATGTGATGGTTTAGGGTATTAGGGAAATTGGAAGAAGGGTGTAGGGGGTGGATATGATCTTAACTCGTTATCTATCTATCTATCTATCTATCTATCTATCTATCTATCTATCAGCTCTCTCTCTCTTTCTCTCTCTCTTTACACACACACACACACACACACACACACACACACACACACACACACACACACACATTTAATATGTGTAAGTTTTACAGCTCTGAAGGGAAAGGTATCTTGGCCATCAAAAAGATAGGCAATACCTGCACCTCAGAAGAGAAAGGTATCCTGGCTGTCAGAAGCTCTGTTGTAGTGGGGCGTGATTTCCTGCAGGAATGTAGCAGTTCTACTCCTCTCTGGGGAGAGCGGTTACATTCAAGAGATTTATTGAGAGAGAAGAATCCAGGAGAGTGGCTGCCTCTGCCAGGGCAGAAAAAGGCAGCTCCCAACTGAACAGGTACAGAGCTTATACAGGGTTTCTTAGGGGTAGAGATTTTCCAGGATGAAGATTTTCAGAGTGAAAATTGGTCAGATTTCAATTCCCGAGTTTGGACAAGCTCAGAGACTGCCTGGATTTTGTGCTCAAGGATTGGTTGGTTTTGTGCTCAGGGACTGGCTGGTTTTTGTGCTCAGGGATAGGTTAGTTTTTTGTGCTGAGCTGGTCAGGGCCAGGGTGTGTTTCTTTCACTGGCCCTTTTTAACCTTTGGGCTCTAGATTCACGACCAGTGAATTGGTTCTGGTCTTAGGGTCAGGGTGTGCTTCTTTAGCTGGCTCTTTTACCCTACGCTATATACACAATATATAATTATAATATACATGTATATATATTATTAATTTAAATGAGAATAAATTAAATATTTTTAAAACAAAAAGAAGGGGATAGAGATAAATAATAGGCTAAAATAAGTATAAAAGACATCAAGTTTAAAAGAAGATAAAGTGATGTAGTATATGGAGACATCCACTTGGGAAATGAGCTATAAAGAAATGCAAAGCAATGTTTATGTCAGTTGGAGATGTAGTCACAGAATGCTGAACATGGGCTGTTGCAGGGTCTTGGAGCCTGAAGAATGTTCTATGGTAAGAAGTTCTATTTCTTTGCCATGACTATAAATGCAAGGCTAGAGATCCGTAAGCAAATTATTAAGCTATAAAACTATTTTGTGTGGTTCTATATTTGTATTTTAATACTAACATTTTATTTATTTATTCATTTTTACAATAAATCGAGCTGATAATCTCATGGGCTATCGAGAGCAGAATCATTCAAGTGTCAGTAGGTGTCCTAGTCACCTGCATGTAGTTCTCTCGCTTTGAATTCTCACGGTGAGGATGGCCATGGTAGTTAAATGGGGTAAATTATGGCAAACCTTTGGCACCATGTTTGACATTGGAGAAGACCTTCTTGAACAGCATCAATTTCTGTTAACTCAGTGGTGCAAATCCAGGGCAACAGAAGAGCCTACATTCGGAAGCAAGAAAATAACTGAAGAATCGAGGGAAATAAGAAAATTGAATCAGAGAGTAAATTGTCAGAGATAAGGAAGGAAAATTCAAAAGTCCTGGACTGAGAAGACGGCTCAGTGGTTAAGAATCTTGTTGAACATGTGTGAGAACCTGAGTTTGGATCCCCAGCACCGATGTCAAAGACGAGCATGGCAGAGCATGCGTAACTCCAGCTCTGGTGGGGCTGGGGACAAGCAGCACCACAGAGCTTGCTGGTCAGTCAGCCTAGGCAAAAAACGAAGAGCCCAGACTCAGTAAGAGACTCTCAAGGGGATAAGGCATGAGTGGTAGAAAGGACACCTGACATCCATATCTGGCCAGTGCACAGGTGCTCACAGGTGCGTGCTTGCCGCATCACACATCCTAGAATCTCCTCAGACAGTGAAGAGTGAAGGAAACCGCCTGAGCATCAGAATCTGGTATTGCTCATAGCGATGCATTGTGAGATTTTCCTTTGGCACACTCATGCGAGTGCTGAAAGAGGCTGGATCTTGAGTGGGCCCAAGAGAGACTTTGTCTCCATCACCATGCCACTTGCAGCTGACCCCCATGCATATTCTCTGGTCCCTAAGGCTGAACAGGTGGCAGTGACAGAGTAAGGCACCGAGATGCAATGTTTTCCAACCAGAGATGCTGTTCTCTACTCGAGCCTGAACATATTAATCTCAACCCTTCCTTAGCCACAAGCAGGGGCTCTCTTTAGTGCTCTTGTTTACAGGGCATGACCTTCAGCTGGGGGAGGGGGGAGGATTCATTATGTACTTAAACATGTAAATATGCATTTACTGGAAGGTGGGCAGATTCTCCACTTCCCTCACTCCTGGGCCTATTAGTCATTTAAACATAACCTGAAAACTTATTGAGAGGCATTGAAAAATTCCTGCTTCCAAAAAAAAAAAAAAAAAAAAACCTAATGCTGAATAACTTCTGGAAGGATCACATAATAAACTATGGATATTTGCCAGGAGTGAAAGGGAAGTGTGGTTTCACCCTTCGTTAAATGTTTCAGCTTATGGATTCTTCTAGAAAGAGAGTTGAATTGTGTGCCTCAAGTGCTTTCATTTCAGAAGCATGGAGCTCAAGGTCAAAAGAACCATTTGCTCTGGTCTAACACGGGTGAGTGTCATGAGGAACAGATCTGACATATTTAAATAAAACATTCTAATAGCATGTTCTGGCCTTGGAGGCCTCAGGCAGCATATGTATTTGTTAGACACTGGGGCTTAATTACTCTCATAAATGAATTATACCAATTTCAATTTAAAACCATAAGTGTTACAGTTGAACTGGGGTCAAATTAAACTTTCTGTCAATTACGCAGATTACTTAAGCAATTATGTAAATTGTTAATAAATTCTTAAGTGATGTGGAATTTTTCTTGAGAAAAATATCTGTTTTAAGCCATTGAAGTCTAACACTTGGAGAGTCTGGAAACTCGGAATAAACCACAGCTCTCAATATCTGTCTCAGGAGGCCTCTTGGGGCTATGTGCTGAGACAATTAAGCCTGGGAAATAGTGTGTTTCTTCCTTGGAACTTTCTGGTCCTTTGTTGTGAAGACATACCTTCATTAGTATGGACAAGGAGGTTGGGGAGGTGAGGATTAAATGCCAATTATTCAGTCAGTGTGACCACTGCTTTACAATTCTTTATCAACGAGCGTTCACACTGTCTCTTTAAGAGCAGTTTGGTCACTGCTTCCCTGCCCTTAGATGGTACCCAACAGGAAGATGAAAATCAAGCAAGATCACGGACTGAAACCACGCTTGGCCCTCCCTCCGATACTATGTTCATTGCCGCTTCCATAAACCAGCCCCTGTCTCCTTCCATCATCTTCAATAGCCTGGGTTGCAATGTATGAAAGACTTCCTTTAATAAAACTCTCTTCCCAGACAAAGAAAGAGGTTCTGTTTTCGCTGAAGAAAGATGGAAAACACACAACAAAGGAACACCAACAACAAAGACTAAAGTTCTAGTTAGAAAAACCAACTCCTTCGCAGTTTTCATTTTGCAGGTTATAAAAGGGCACTACCCACGTTCACAAACTGGCATTTTGGAAACCTCTGCTGCTCAGGTGTTCACGCTAATGTAGTAAGTGCTCAAAAGACACGTATTTGCTTATTATGTTGGATTTCAAGATTTTTTTAAATGTAGTCTTTAAACATCCTTTTTAGAGTAATGAGACCTCTTTTTAATATATTCATGTCTGCTCGTGCTGCCGAGGGAAAAGAGCTGAAGATCACAGAGGACCAAAATTTATACTTCATGGGAAGTGGGACCAGCAGCACCTGAACCAGGTCTCAGGACTTCTAGAATCTGCTGTGACGATTTGGTACATGGCAATAATAATCACCACTTCTGTCCTCCGTGGTGGCTTTGATTTTTCTCTCCTGTGTCTGTCTAGGAAGCTATGTCATGTATCTGGACATCTTTATGATGAAAAAAGAAAGCTTTGTCATTATGGTAGATTTCTAGGGGTAGAAACTCACTTCCCTTCGCCTCTCTTCAGTATTAACTATGAGCCTAATAATAGTAGCTGTAATTGCAGTATTAAGACCATGACCTTTCATGTAATTATTTTTTCCCTTTCCAAAGTGTTGATGGAAGAGGTTTACAAGTCCCAGAACAGAAATGCCAAAATAATCTTGAGTTTGGAAGGGCTGTTCCACCCATATGCAATCAATCATGATGAGGCATGTTTGAATCCAGCTAAGGCATTTCTGAAACTCACCTGTGACTAAGTGAAGCCCTAATAAAGGTGCAACCCCTGACCTAGGCCCTCTGAGTCTCCTCCCTTATGTAAATGAACATTTGAACATGAGTTATGAAATGTACGACATATCAAAAAGGAAAGCACCTGATGTGGCAGAATCTGCATATTGATGAGATGAATGATAGAATTCAATGAATGCTAAATTATGTGTCTGCAGAGGGCTGCCTTTGTGAGAATCTGCATGTCCCTATCTGTAAACTCCATGGTATTCAGGAGAAAGCACAGGGCAGATGTACCTGGCAAACCTTCCTTTTCTTTTCTATCTTAAAAAAAAAATTCTTTGTGATACAGAGGAAAGACTTTATAAACTATGAGATGAAAAGGTGGCTTTCAAATGGTGCATGCTTTGTGGCGACTCCCTTCCCGGCTCTTCTGCATACTTAAAAGTCACCACCTTGAGCAGGTTGCTTGCTTTTAAAAAGACATTGCACCCTTCGCAGTTCCAACCCAGAGCTATCAGTCCTGCATTTTGAAATGTCTTATTGTCATCCCCATAAGCATTTCTGTGAAGGCAAGCGAAGTCAGACAAAGCCCCCCAGTATTTTTTTTCTCCTAATCCATCCAGCAACAATGCATGGTGAGCACCTTCTCTGGCCCTGGTTTCAGGGCTACATATGACTGTAGACAGAAAGCTATTTCAAGCATTGAAAACAGCCTTATTACCCTGCCATTTTTGAGCAGGTTTTTTTTTTCCTCCCTTCCCCGTGACATTAGAGAGTCCGAAGTGACATACATTTTTTATAGCTTCATAAAGTCGTCTCCTGACCGGGTCACCCTTCTCATAACTAGGGAGCAGAACGCTTGAAAAAACCCATTCATCACCGTGAAAGCAGCCCCTGTCTGCGGGTTCCAATATGCACAGCCTGGCGAGAGGCAGCTCAGCGCAAATGCTAACTTACTCCTTTGCTAATGCCAAGTGACCCACTCGCGTCCGTCAGCACCAAGAGGGGGACACAGAGGGCATGGTGGCTGTCCGCATCTGCAGACGCCCCTTTCCATATAGCCCTGTACCGAGCCTTCCTGCTAAATGTACTGAACACATTCAAAAATTAGTTTTGTATTTATACTAATTAAATATTCAATTAAACAAAGATAAAATTATGGAGGAAAATTTGTTCTTGCCTAATGGACTATAGCTCATTTATTACTTTTTTTTTTAAGATACACCATTAGAGTCCCTGTTAAAAAGTGCTGAAATTGTTAGCCATAGATTTATTTCTTCAAAAAAAAAAAACCATTTTTTTTTCTCTACTCGCTTTGTTTAGACATCCACTCTTAGAGTGACCCATTGCCTCATAACCGGTAGATCAAAGAAGGTAGAAAATGGCAGAAAGATGGAGAAAATGGAAAAAAGGAGAAAATGGTTCCCTTTATATTTCTTATGATACACAGAAACTCCATCTACTGAAAGAGAACTCTCTTCAAGGGAATCATTCCTGAATTTTATGGTGTGATTCAGAAATGTGCAAGCTTTGAGGATTTGAAAGATCTGTGCTTGCAATGGATTTGAACTGTGTTAGAATCCATGTCTCCTAACAGGTACAACCCCCCTGAAGGTCAAAGGAGTCAGGACAATGCGCAGCCCACCCTCACAGATAGAGGGGCTCTTCTCCCAGGCCTTCTGCTTTCAAAAACCTAGATTCAGATGGTCTCGCTGCCAGCCTACTGGTCTCAGAAACATACATTCAATAGCCCTGTGCCAACACTGCTGATCTCAGAACACTGTATCAAATTTGAATTAATATGAAATAAATGCAAATTAACAATAAACACATGATCCAGGAATGTTTTCCGTTGGGGGGATTATTGCTCTATGAAACTGAATAGGGGGTATATATTTATATTCATATTGTCAAACTATCCTAGTTTCTTTTCTGTTACTGAGAAGAGATACCACAACCAAGAAAACTTATCGAAAAAAATAGCATGTGTTGCTATTTTCACTGTTCCATAGAGTTCAAGTCCATGACCATCATGATGGGGCACATGACAGCAGGTGGGCAGGCATGACATTGGAGCACTAGCTGAGAGCTTATATTAGATACACAGGCATGAGGCAGAGCAAGAGAGAGCTAAGTGGGAATGGAGTGGGCTTTTGCAATCTCAAAGTCCACCTCCAGGGACACACCTCCTCCAATAAGGCCACACCTCTCAACCCTTCCCAAAGGGTTCCACCAATCTTGGAACAAGTGTTCAAATATATGAGCCTGTGGAGCCTCTTCTCATTCAAACCACCACACACAGAGATATATTAGTAAGTAATACAGCAGTATTTAGAATGAATAGAGGAAAGCCCTTTTACATGTAGCATAACTATATATATGAAATATATATGAATATCTCAAAGTAACTAGATATAATTCGGGAAACAAAATAAAATGTATTACTCTAAAATGAGATGCTGTGTATTAAGCACAATCTCATGGATGCTGAGGCTATCATCACCTTTACCTTCTCTAGTCTTAGCCAGATGTTAGATTGAAAATCAGGACCCCCAAACTGTTTTCAAACACCTCACACAATGAATATTGCAGATATAAACTATTCTCTTCTCTAACCCCAGCCACATCTGTCTCATGTGATGCTTAGTATACACCATTGAAAACAGGATGTTGCCCTTTCTCTGGTCTCCTTCCTGGCTGTGCTTGACTGTGGAAGACTGAAGTCTTTTTGCCTTTGAGATAGTAGTCCATATAAACACCACAATGGGGTTATAAGTAGTAAAGGAAGAATATTAGAGTTGAACACACATCTTGCCAGTGATTTATTCTAGACAGGAGATACAAAGTTCTTGGGAACTTTAAGTTACTTTTGTAAATTCTTTCTACTAAAATGGAAAATACGATTCAACATCTTTCAAAAACAGCTATGGGATCCGAGAAGGATTCATCTTGGTCAGGTGTCCTTTGACAGCACCCGGATATGCTGCTGTTTCTACAAGAGCAGGTGGGGCTGCAGTGACATCCCATTGGATTTTAAGGCTCAGTTATAAATGCAGGGGTAAAATAAAATATTGTGATTAATAATGATCAGACCTGCAAGCATGCCCAGAGCCTTCAACTGTAAATAGTCCCACACTCCCCAAGGATCTGTTCTATCTCTCCACTTTGTCCCAGAGATGATTGTCTGCACATTGTGGTTGATGTCTTGAAAACCCTACTTCACCAATCAAGTTTTTTGTTGGCTGTTAACAGGCTTAACAATTTTAATTTATTTCCTAGGAAGTCCATCCCCTTTTACAAAAATACTGAGAAAATGAATGCCAGTGTCCTCAGAGAAATAGCTAATATCTGGTATCATTCGTATGTACTTCAATGCACTGAAGTACAGATGAGCAAGCTTCTGGTGATACAAGATTTTCATTCAATAAAAGAATTGCATTTTACTCTCTCAAATTTCAGAATCCAGAGTACTTTCCACAGGAACTAAGGTTTTTTGTTTTTTGTTTCTTTTTTAAAGTCCCTGAATTGAGAAGAGCAAGTGCAGAGCAGGGGGCAGGAATACACTTTTGACAATGTTGTTCACCTTCATTAGAGCTCAGTTGTTTTTGATAAACACACCAGTTGTAGATAACCACCTTATATTTAATTAAGCCATTTATTTGACAGTATCTGTATCACATGAAAACTCAGCATTTTTTTATGACAGGAAATGACCATGTTAGCTTACATTAGTTTTTTTCCCCTGTTGTATATCTTACAAAGAAAGATTTAGTTTTGTCTATTATTCTATAATAATTACTTTAATAAAGTTGTGCTATACATGCCTGTAAGGTATATTATGACCTAAAATTAATGTTCTCTGCCTAATCCTATCCCAAACATAATCTGTGATTATGTTTGATTTCTCTAAAATTCCCCTGCAGTCTTTGAGCCAGATGGTCTATACAGCTTTCCTTCCTTTGCCTGACTTCTGATCATCCAGCTGTGTCAATTATAAAAAGAACTGTACTTCCAGATGCTTTAGGAGGACTAAGTTTCAGGTAGGGGGTTACAGTTAGGAAATCATTAAGATTAAATCCTCAGCACTAATGCAGTTTGTTGGCACTTAGTAGGTCCTCAATAATTATTTTAGTGAGTAAATTAATAATGTAAATAAAATGAGCATTACTGCTAAGGCAAGCCTAATATGAAATTGAGAAAGTTTAAAAAATGCTAAAATGGAGAGGAAGTGGCAATTTTCCTATGACTGCAAGGAAATGGGATGGCAAAGGAAAATACAGAGGAAGAAGAGATTTCAGTAAATAATCAAAGGACTTTTCATTGGTGAATTGCCAGCTCCTGTTTGGTCCCTAAATTGATGAAAACTGAACTACAAGGGGCCAAGGGTCTGGTTCTCTCTCTTGTTGTTTGAAAGATTGCCCTTCACAACTTACAGAACTGGAAGACACAGACAATGCCTTCATGACACTCTGGCAAATGTAAGGAATCCTAGTAGAGGGAGCCAGCTCTAGCTAACCGAAGTGGCTAGAGTCCAGAGTGGCCTCAATCTTACAGCTAGATGGTAGGGACTGGATAGATGGCATGGTGATTAAGGTCACATAATGTCCCCACAGTTTTGCTCCCAGCACACATAGCAGGTGGCTCAGAACTGCTTCTACTCTAGTTCCAGGGCATCCAGTGTTCTCTTCCAGTTTCTGCACCCACTGCACTGAAATGCCCAAACTCCCCCACACACCCATAAGCACATAACTAAAAAATAAAATACTCAAGGAATAATGTTGAATTCACTGACAATTTCAAAGTGGAAGAAAATTCCTAGGTTTCAAATAGCCCACTGTCCTGAAATAATAGTGTCTTGACAGATGAGTGTTTGAGATAAATTTTCAAAATAGCTTTATTTTCTGAACAAGAAAAATGAGACCTAGAAAAGACGTAGGAAAGTAGTTAGCCTATATCCACAACAACAACAGCAACAACAAATATGCCTCTTTTCCTCTTTTAAGAACTCTATTTCCTTAAGGTAACTCTCTCTGCAGGAAATGATTTACTTGAATTCATTTTTGGTATTCCAGATCCATTGTTCATGCCACAAAAATAGATCGATTGAAACAATGATCAGCAAAGAAGTTTCCTGGGACTTTAATGAAATAAAAGGACACCAAAGGTAAAGAAATTCTCAATATGTATTCAAACTCAAATGCCTTTATTTAATCTGGGGAAATCAAACCTCATTCAACATTGCCTTCAATATTTGGCACAGATCTCAGTCTCATCCCAAGTTGCTAGCATCACTCTCCTGCCCAATATTTCTACCCATAACCTGCATGAGTCACAAGAAACCAGAACCTGTATGCTGTCCTTTTGATATGTCCAGCAAGTGCCTTCTATCAAGGTGCCTTCCACCAAAGACTGTATGTTAAAGACATATCTCCAGTTGGTGACACTCTCCAGGGAGGGTCTGAAGATTTTATGTATTCTGCATCTAGTTGGAGGAGTCAGTTAGGATGTATACCTGGAGGCTCTCTGTCTCTGTCTTTCTGTATGTGTGTGTCTCTGCCTCAGCCTCTCTCTGTTTCTCCCTGTCTCTCTGTCTCTCAGTCTTAGTCTCTGTCTCTCTCTCTCTCCCCCTCTGTCTTTTCTCCCATCACAATGTAAAGAGCCAAGTGATCATAGATTACCCCTCTGAATCATTAAGCCTAAATAAGTATTTCTTCCCTTAAGTTGTCTGCTCAGGCATATTGTTTATTACCGAGAGGTAAATCTGACACACTTTCCATTCTATTTTCCTTACACCACATTTAATTACTAAACCAAGAGAACTTCAACACCTAAAAGTGAATGTTTTCTCTCTTACACATCCTTTCCAATTGTTCTGTCATGATCTATACCCCAAATCCATCTCACTTGTTTTAGTATGACACTGAACTTCTGTTAAATTATGCACTTTAATAGTTTATTTACTCACTTGTCTATCATAGAGACCAGCAGACTGTTTTTGTATCACACAGTGGATAGGTTCTAACAGTTCAGAGTATCCAGTGAAAGCAGAATGTTTAATATGGTGCTCAGCAAATATTTTTTCAGCTGCCAAATAGATATAGCGCATTCCAGTCTATAGACACATATTGATCACTCAGTAAATGTTAAGCAATGCATGTCACTATTATAGGTTCCTTAACACCTTAACTAAGGGGCTGGAGAGATGGCTCAGAGGATAAGAACACTGACTGTTCTTCCGGAGGTCCTGAGTTCAATTCCCAGCAACCACATGGTGGCTCACAACCATCTGTAATGAGATCTGGTGCCCTCTTCTGGCCTGCAGTCATACATGCTGTAAACGTAATAAACAAATCTTGCCGGGCGGTGGTGGCGCACGCCTTTAATCCCAGCACTCGGGAGGCAGAGCCAGGCTGATCTCTGTGAGTTCGAGGCCAGCCTGGACTACCAAGTGAGTTCCAGGAAAGGCGCAAAGCTACACAGAGAAACCCTGTCTCGAAAAACCAAAAAAAAAAAAAAACAAAAACAAAAAAAAAAAAAAAAACACTTTAACTAGACAGAAATATTTTAAATGTTCCTGCTGTTCAACTCTAAATATCTTTTAAGAGTAACTTTACTGTGGAAGAGTGGACCTGAATAGTCTAAAATAATCAAAAGAGATTTTCAGCACGTAAATAGTAAAGAAATGCTGAACATTTATGGTTATAGGTGTACTAATTGACTTATTAACTAATAAACATGTAAACTCAAAATATTATGTTGCATCTTGTAAATATGTATGTGTGACAGCATATGAATAATTCATTAGAAATAGAAGTGGATCTAACTGGGAAAGCCAAGACATCACTTACACCTCCTGCACACCTAAAAGCTCTCATCTCCTCCAGAAGTACAAAAATGTTCAAGGGCAGACCTGGCTCTTGAATATCTAAGTTACCAGTCCTCTAGAAGGTTCTATTGCAGCAACGTCAAATCTAACCAGCTTGAAGAGGTTGTTGAAAAATAAACCTGTTTGATTAGACAAAATTTGGCAGTACCTTCTGAAATGCTTCTCTCTTGCTGAAGAAGTCACAGCTCACACTTATTAGAGAACCAATTTCACTCCAGTGCTATTTATTTACATAAAGTTTTGATGCCATTGCTGTTTGTCTTCTCACACTTAGTGAACTAGGGTTGAGTTTCAATAGTAGGCTGACAGATAAGAATGTCCTCAAATAAAACAAGACAGATATCCAAAGCAACAGACTAGCAAATAGTAATACAGAAATACAAGAAACATAAAAAAGAGTAAACATGACCTTTCCCAAAAGATCATAACTCTTTGTGTTGGCTAGTGTTAGGAAGAGGGTACCTCAACTGAGAAAATGCCTCCACCTGAGTGATCTGTGGGCAAACGTGTGGTGCATTTTCTTGATAGATGACTGACACAGTGGCCCCAGCTTTCTGTTGGTGGTATCATCCCTGAGCTAGTGATCCCAGATGCTATAAGAAAGTAAGCTTAGCAAGCTACAGGGAGGAAATCAGCAAGCAGTGTTCCTCCATGGACTCTGCTTCAGTTTCTTTCTTCAGGTTCCTGCCTTGAGTTTTTACTCGATTTCCCTCAATAATAGAGTATGACCTCAGAGCTATAAGATGAAATAGACCCTTTCTTCCTCAAGTTGTTTTGGTTACAGAGTTTTATCACAGCAATGGAAACCCTAACTAAGATAGTTCTTAACTATGAAACTGAAAGACATAGATATAATTAAATTGTCAGATGTATAAAGTTTATTAGTAATCATGATCAGTTAACTAAAGGAGGACACAAAAACAGCAAATGGATTCAATCCAGAGCCTGTGGTGGAAAGTCAACAACTTAGAGGAAACAGTCAAAAAATAATTGGTGAGAAAATCATCAATGTTGATGAAAAACTAAATAATATAGAAGAAAATTCGGCAATGAAATTAAGGTTTGAAGAACTAAAAATATCAGGAATAAAAAGAAAATCACTGAATCAAATAAAAACATAGTAGAAAGCCTCAACAAGAAGGAATATCAGAGATAGAGGAGAAGGTCAGTGAAATGCTGCATTCAAACATAAAGAAAAAAATGAAGAAATATGACCCCAGAATCCAAGAGCACTGGAGTATTAGAAGGGACCAAATCTAAGAATCTAAAGGATAGAAGCAGGAGCATAGAAGGAGTACATGATGTATTCAATGAAATTATACAAGAAAAAATCCCAAATATAGAGAAGGAAATAGGCATCCAAACATAACAAGGCATTTAGAACCTTAAATAAAAGAGATCAAAGAAGAATTTATAATGAAGATGTCAAGAATGCAAAGCAAATAAATAATTTTAAAAGATATAAGAAGAATAACTCACTGTAAGATGAATTGCTAAATGATCTTATTAATAAAGAACCCAGTGCCAGCTATTGGGGTAAATTCTGAAAGATCAGAGAAGCACAACAAGCCACACCCACCCTCACCTAGACAACTCCTCATCTGATTTTGTTTCCACGAATTCTCAGATTGAAAGCTTCTGAGTCCTCATTCAAATGGATCTCAGCTGAACTGCTGCTAAAAGCCTAAAAGCTTAAAAGTCTCTAGTTCCTGGTCCTTATGCCTTATATACCTTTCTGCTTCCTGCCATCATTCCCTGGGATTAAAGACCTGTGTCTTTCCCAAGCAAGACATGAGATCTCAAGTCCTGGGATTAAAGGTGTGTGCCATCACTGCCTGACTCTGTTTCCATTGTGGCTTTGAACTCACAGAGATCCAGAAGGATCTCTGCTTCCCAAGTAATAGGATTAAAGGTGTGTGTGCCACCATTTTCTGACCTCTACGTCTAATCCAGTGGCTGTTCTGTTCTCTGACCCCAGATAAGTTTTATTAGGGTACACAATATATTGGGGGACACAATATATCACTACAAACCACAAAGGCACATATACCTCGATAATACCAGATCTTTCATTACTAACTCAAATGTCATGAAACTATGCAATGATATATCTCCATCTTTGAAAGTAAAAGACTTGTCACCTGAGATTGCTATATACAGCAAAGCTATCATGTGAAACTAACTGATGGATAAAGAAAGGCATTTTATAACATACAGAACCGAATGTGGACTATGACCACTAACAGCCAGCACTCTAAAAGATCCCTAAGGAATGTTATTCACAGAAGATGAAGAAAGGCAACCTGGTCCCAAAACCATATGAAAAAAAAGTGCATTTTATTAGAGGGAAAGATCAACTGAAGAGAGCTAGGAAGTAGGTCTTTAGGACCAGCATAGTAAAGCAGCAAACTTTTTATTTTAATTGGAAAGAAAATACAGAATAAACAATCATCCATACAACCCATCAAAAATTATAGAAATTTCTACACATCTCTCAATAATAATCTTGAATGTAGTTGGCCTCAATTCACCAGTAAACAGACAGAGACTAGTTGACTAGATTTAGTACTCCACTGCCTCCAAGAAACACATCTCACTGACAAAGACACAAGAGAGTGACAGACAAAGGATGGAAAACAGCAAGCTGCTGTAGCTATTCTGCCATCTAATAAACTCAATTTCAAAGTAAAATTACTAAAAAGTGATAATTAAGGTTTATACATGTTAATGAAGGGAACTATTCATGAGAACTTATCATAAATACAAATATGTATATGCACATCATGGATTGGGGCTCCCAGTTTCATGAAACCAACACTAACAGGCATACAAGTTCTGATAGTTCCTGACATGAAAAATAATGGTTAATTTCAGTATCTTGCTCTCATTACTACATGGGATATCTAATCTAAAGATCAACAAAGAAACTTCATGGTTAAACTACACCATAGATCAAGCAGACTTAAATATGTAAAGAACATTCCACCTAGTAGACACAGGCTACACTTTATTCTCAGCTGACCATGGAGCCTTCTCTAAACTAGATCATATTCTAGTTAAATATAAAGTAATTGCAATGCTTTCTTGTATCTTTTGGGGTCATAGCACAATCGCACTAGAAATCAATAGCACAAAAAAGCTATGGGAAACAGAAATACACTAAAACTGAAGAATATACTTTTGAGTGACAGGTGGCTTATTAAAGCAATAGGTGGAAATTAAAAAATTCCTAAAACCAAATTAAAGTGAAAGTACAACTTGCAAGAAGGTTTAAAGTACAATAAAAGCAGTTCTGAGATGATAAAAAAAATCAAAAATAAAGTAAAAACAACAACAACAAAATCCCAGATATGTAATTCAAGGACTTTAACACAGGAAAACAATCCAGACTCAACATCAAGATGTGGCAGTTGTTCAAAAGAGTAGAACAGAAATGAATGAAATGGAGACTTAAAAAACAATACACAGAATCATTGAAACAAGTATTGCTGTTCCAAGAAGACACGGGTTATTAAATAAAAAAATCTCTGCCAGGTGTAGAATATTTCCCTGTGAGATACTGGTTAGGGAGACCCCTGAGTCACCCCAACCAAGAAAGACCATTGCTATTGCTCTTAGTTGTCTGCCATATTCAGATGTTAATAAGAAGATATTGCCAAAGACAACTAACATTTCAGTTGCTCAACACAAGAGAATCAGTCATGACTGACCAAGAAACTACCTGGTTACTCGCTTGTTTTCATAGTGCTATAAGGTATCATGCAGACCAGGGAGGAGAAAAGTCATCATTGGTGCTACCCAGTGGTGAACTCTAAGTGCTGCAACACTAACCTGCCAGGCAAGATATAACTAAGATGAAATAGTGTCATCAAGATTATAGGGGAAAACTGCTGTGGGATTGCTTTCTTATTGGATTTGAGGCATTCTCTTAAGTGAATTCATACCTGGTTGAAACATTCATACCTGGTTAAACATGGTTGAAAATTGACTGATGAAGTTATAGGCCCTAGAGAGGTGATAGGTCCTACTGCTGTTGTTTTTTAAATATACATGTTGTCAGGATGCAATTTAAATATGTATGTTTATATCTGCAGATTAGTACTACTTTCAGCCTTGTCCAGGGAAGCTTCATTTGAAGCAGGCAGAAGTTAATACAGAGACTCACATCAGGTCAAAGTGCTGAGAAGAGCTGACTGTTGACTGCTCATCATTAACTGAGTAACTCATGCTAATCTCTACTTGTGAACATCATGGAAAAGAAGGTAGAATTTAATAACAGCACAATGAGACAAAAAAAGTGTTGGGAAATGTGATCTTCTGGTCACTACATGGTCCTTGAACTCATAAGTTCACTGGAATTATGACTACCTATACAAGATCAAGCCAAGAAGTCTAATCAATATTCTAGCAAGCAGTAGTAATTAGACCCAGTGTGTTGAAGAGTGGAGAGAGATGAAGGTAGGAGAGGAATGTGTTGAGGAGCTTCTAGAGAGAGTAGGTGGTGGTGGTGGTGAAATTTGATGGTGGATAGGATCAATGCATATATGGACATCATGGTTAAAGAGAAAAAATACAATGAATCCCTACTAAACTGGTTGTAAATAGGTTGTAAAGAATTTAGTCAATCCACAACAGTTTAAAAGATAGAAACAATAACAAAAGATTCAACAAAGGAAAGGTTGGGAAAGGTTCATACTCAAATGGTATCAGACCATTAAAGAAGAGCTAACAGTGATGTTCCTCAAATTGTTAAATAATGCTGAAATTACCTTGAAACCAAACTGGATAAAGATACAACCAGAAAGGAAGCATAGGCCAACTTTACTGATGAATACAAACTTAAAGCTTCTCAATAAAATTCTTACTAACCAAATTAAAAAACACATCAAGAAACTCACTGTCATGATGAAGCTGGTTTCATTACAATGATATATATTTGGTACAATATTGTCACATAAATTAATAGCTATTATGCACCACAAAATAGGCTTAACATAAATCACATAATCATTTCAATTGATGTAGAAAAGGAATTTTAACATAGTGCAACATTCTGAATTGATAAAAAGAAAAACATAAAGAAACCAGGAATAGAAAGGCTGTACTTCAATATAGCAAAGTCTATATACAATCAACCTATAGCCTCATTGTTCTAAATGGGGACAGTGGTGAGCATATCCTTGGAAATCTGGGACAAGGGGATCTTTTTCTCTACTCTTCTTCAGTGTAGTTCTCAATATCTTAGCTAAAACAATAAGGCAAGAGAAAGAAAGAAAAGGGATACAAAGATCACAGGAAGAAGTTAAATTATTGCTGTTTGTAGACAACTTGATCTTATATTACAAGAGACTAACTATCCACCAAAAATATTTACTCAAACCAAACATTCACTTTGATTTGGAGCCCTCTTTTTCCTTCCAACACTTGTCTAATCTATCACCAACCCCAGTGGAACCTAGTTTCAAGGCTTACCTAGATTCCATCCTCTCTCTCTCTCTCTCTCTCTCTCTCTCTCTCTCTCTCTCTCTCTCTCTCTCTCTCTCTCTCTCTCTCTCTCCACTAGTGCACTCCGGCCCAAGCCATCTTCATTTCACATATTATTTTTTGTAAAAGTCAGATACAATTAGAATTCACCTGCTGGAGTGTTTTCATTTTGTTGTGGTAAAGAAAAATTTGTATAATCCCAGTGATTTGTGTAAAAAAAAATCCAGTCATAAAAGAAAGGCCAAGCTACTTATCATGGTCAATGAGACCCCTCATTGGCTATTTTCCCTTATCACTTCTCTCCTCTTTACCACCCTGACCTGTCCATCCGTGCACTCCAATTCATTTCAATGTTAGAATCACTAACATTTGTCATGTATTAAAGAAAAAGTACTTTATTTACAGGTTTATGTGTAGCTCTTTTTTAAAACTGCTGTACTGAGTTTTGTGAATACATGAAATCTTCTCAGCGAGGACTTTGTTAACTGTTATATTGAAAACACATTCATTGTGGCCACATCCCCACTCATCATCACCATCACCATTCCCCAAGTCTACTTGTCTGCCTTATAACACTGCTTCAAACACAGACATGAGAATCCAGGCTTCCTGAGAACACCTGTACTTTATTTCCCTGTATTTATGACCTTACATGGGCACATGCAGAGAGTAGGTGTGTGAGTGAACCAAAATATTTTAAAATGAATATTTGAGTAAGTCCTGGGACTTCCATAGTCATTGGGATTAGCTATGGTAGTGAATGTATTTCCACTCTGTAAAACACCAAATGGTAGATAGATAATATTTACACATTTGTAGATTGGTGAGAAATATTTGGAGAAATGGACTGAAAGCACAAATGTTGGTCTATGATGGCCTAGGTGATGATGCTGTATCAAATGAGTAATTCCTGGGACAGAGAGTTTGTAATTTCATAGCTGATCAAAAACTGAGAGACTAGGTGTATGTGATGGGTAGCTTTCAGTCAACTTGACATAAGCTAGGGTCATCTGGGAAGAAGGGACTTCAGTTGAGCAAATGCTTCCATTAGATCAGCCTGTAGGCAAGTCTGTGAGTCATTGCCATTACTGGGCAGGTGGTCCTAAGTTGTATAAGAAAGCAAGCTGAGAAAACCATGGGAAGCAAGCCAAGAAAAGTATTTTTCCATGTTCTCTGCTTCAGCTCTAGCCTCTAATCTCTTGTCTTATGTTCCTGTTTATGCTTCCTTTCATGATGAACTCTTAGGTATAAGGTGGAATAAACTGTTCCCTCCCCAACTTCCTCTGGTCAGTGTTTTATCATGGCATTAGAAAGCAAGCTAGGGCAATGTCCATGAAGGGAACTCTTGAGTTAGAGACATTTATGCATAAGGAAGGAGAGAAGATAGGCTCGAACTACATTGAGAAGTGAGGCAGGGGATTTTTTTTTTAAATCCGTGCTTACACAACATATGAAGAAGAGGGTGGTTTTCCTAGAGAATGGTTGTCATGATGGTCCACTGGCAGAATTCAAGTTTATCTGGTACATGGAATACTCTCACCAAATATGAGATCGAGCTCTAGGCCTTGTGGACATCCTACTTCACAAATGAGTCTGTCAGATACGCTAAGCGTGTAGGTCGAAGATGATGCCCCAACATGCAGAGAAATCTCAGGTGACTGTCCAGGCAGCTGGCTGTTTCTGTCATAACTCATTGTTTAGAAGTTGCTTGTGTGCACTTCCTGTTTCACTAGGTAATATTATTTCCTTCTCAGGTCTCTGAGGGAGTTGAAGATTAGATAGTCATAGTTACAGTTTTCCTTGTTAAGAAATTCAGAAAAGAAACTCACTAAGAGGTGTTAAGTGTCTAAGTTTGAAAGACATCATAAGATAGTTTTCTGTTGGTAATATAAGTTAGGATAGAAAGTAAATTAGGTACATTTTGAACTCACCAAAATAGGATAGATAATGGAATATTTTCTCTGAATTTGTCAAATGCAAATGGATTAAACATTGTTGATGTATTTATTGCTTGTATATATTGTATATAGTTATTGTACTTATTCTATATAGGTTTTTCTTATATTAATTATAACTTTTAAAATTTTTATTAGACGAAAAAGGGGAAATGTGGTGATACTTTATTTGTGCATTAATAATTAAAGCTTGCCTGGAGATCAAGGGGGAAAGGCCAGTCATTTTAAGTTAACAAAGAAGTCAGGCAGCACATACCCTTAATCCTTTAGCAGGCAGGATCCCCGTGTATTCAAGGACACACTAGGGAACAGAACAAAGTGTGGTGACACGTGCCTTTAATCCCAGTACCCACCATAGAGACCTGGAGGTCTGTCCAGACAGACAGTAACAGAGCTGTGTAGGAAGAGGAAGTGAGGTAGCTGGGCTAAGAGTCAATGAAAGGGCAGAAAAGCAAGGCATATAAGGTTGGGTAGTCAGGAAGTCATGCTGTTTGGAAGCTGCAGAGTTGATGAGTGAGGTTAGCTGGTGGCTTTCTGTATTTCCCTGAACTCTCTAAGGCTTTAATCCAAATTTTTGGCTCCATGTTTGTTTGTTTGTTTGTTTTTTTATGTAATAAGACCTTTTAAGATTCCTGTTACAAATGGTTAAGTACAAGCTTGATTGTGTGAGACAGACACAGTCAATGCACTTTGTATCACTGATCTTCCCAGAACCAAAAGGCCAAGAAATTGATGTAACACCCTATGAAAGAGCAACATCTTATCTAACAGGAAAAAACACAGTTCCCTAGAGAGAAAAGAGCAATGTTGTGTCCATAAAAAAATCCTAAGTTAAATCAAGTAAATTATGAAGTTAATAATAACTTGCAACTTCCAAATTGACAAAGAAACAAACTACCACATGCAATAGTTAGCAAACTTCACAAAAAAATAACAGAAAAGTAAAAAGACTACTGTTTTCCAAAATGACTTTAGGTTTTAAAATTATCAAATAGAATTTCAATTTTGTTAAATGTTACAGTCACTAGAATTTAATAAAAATGTGAACAATAGTTGAAAAGAATCATGAAAATGTTCTGTTAGATTTTGATGTAACCCATATAGGGCCTCTGAAAATAAAATGTAGTATTATAAACTTATTGCCTATAATGATGACTTGTGTCAACATGACTAGACCATGGAATTCCCAGACTTTTGATGAAATTTTACTCTGAGTGCATCTGAGAAGGAATTTCTGAGTCAAATTTCACTGACTTTAGACTTTATAAAGCAGATTGTCTTGCTCATTGTGACTTGGCCTCCTCACATTCATCCATCACCCACATCCCATATCAAGAGTGAGCAAGACAGAAATCCACCTCCCTGACTTATTTGAGCAAGTATGTTGATGTGTTTCTGATTTCAATAGCAAATGACAAAACCATCTCTTATTTGGTCTCAGGTCTGAATTCAGGCTAAAACTGATTCCAACAGTTCTTCTGGTTGTTAAGTGATGGACATTGAGTACATCATATAAGCAATTCTCTTCACCCTCAAACTTGCCAACCACAGGCCTCAGATTCCTCAGCCTCCATAATTCCTTATCCCATATAAAGGATATATGTTACAGTGTGCACAATATTATCATAATTTTAAGTAACATGCATTCCAAGCAACACTTTGACAAATTAACTAAGTTGTATATTTCTATTTGTGATGTATACAAAAGTACAAGCAAGTGGCACCTAGAGAGATACCTAGAGCCTATCCACTTAAGTTTAGAAAAAATAATAACATTTAAACTATATCTTCATTATAAATACAACCCTTTGAAATCCACTATGGAAGTTAAAGACAGCTCAATTCTATCATCACCAATTATCTTTTCTGTATAAGAAAGAAGATGGGATGGGAGAAAGACCTTTTTTGTCAGCTTTTGCCAGTCTTTGGCAAAGGTTTTTTTTTGTTGTTGCTGTTGTTTTTATGAAGAAATTGAATTTTTTTAATTCATTTATCATGCTACAGTGAGTTTAAAAGCCATTCTGAAGGCAGGAGTTAAAAGAGTGCAAAGAAAAAAACTTAGAACAACATAAAGAGACAAGGCTCTCAGAAAACCACAGGGAGCACACATACTCCTGAACTGACCACAGGTTAAGATTTAGAGCTGGTCAATTCCCTGTAATCCAGTGTGGATGACACACACACAGAATACAGAAATGTAATCTTTCCTTCTCTGGTGACTGCGTGGCTGAATGTTCAGCCTACTGCTAATGCCTGACTTCAGAAGAGAGTGTCTTAACAGATGTTCTTGTCCAGAAAGGTCAATTTTTAAAGCATTCTTCCTTTTGAATGAGTATTGCTTTCATATCATTATAAAGTCAAAAAACTATAAGTCAGATCATTGTAAATTAGACCCCATCTGTAAATAGGTGAGATAGTTCTTTTCTTTCTGTTTGTTTGTTTCAAATTACTCTGAAAGGTAATGTATGTACTGTTAAAAAGGAGCAGGAATGTTTTTCTTATTTACTTAAAACAATAGAGCAATAACTAAGAGATTTGTGGAATTGTACATCAAAGCCAATAGCAAAAGCCAAGAGAAAAGCGACAGAATATCCAATTCCAGAGTGAACTGAAGGCAGAAACAAAGAACACAAAGGAAAACTCTGGAACAGATAGCACGAGAGAAACAAGCCATGTTAGCATCTCCATCAAAGGTAAAGGGCCGAAACACCCTCACTGAAAAGCAAAACCTTTTACCTTGATACAAGACCAAAGTGCCCACCTTCATCATAAAAGAATAGATAGGTTAAAAACCTATGATGAAAAGATGTGTCATGCAAATGGTAATCAACAGAGAACTGAAGTAGCTCTATTAATACCAGATGATAGAAGATGTGGGGGTAAGAGATGAAAGTTTAGATTCTAACATTCTGCTAAAAAAAGAAAGTTAATATCTGACATGAGGATAAGTTAGGTTGGTTTGATGCTTCCTCATTGAATTCCACAGTCTTATGTCACCTTAGGCCACATAAATGTATGTGACTATAATTTATCTTTAAAAAAAGGTAAAGTGGTCAGTCTATATATCATAGACATCGTGATTATAATTTCTTGTGTATTTAATATAAGCTTCAACCAAGTGGATGGAACAAAAAGAGAGATGGAAAAATGGACAGTTATCATTCCAGACATAGTCAGGGTTGTCTCAATAATTGGTGGAGCAGTAGGTGGAAAGTCACAGTGTAAAGGAACTGAAGGACATTATTCCCAACATGACCTACTTACCATTCATAGGCCACTCCACTCTCAAACCACAGGAATGGTTACTTCACGTGCATGCACACTATACAACTAAACAGAGAGGTGGTATTCTCAGCCAAAGACCAAGCTGCACCATCTAAGAATGAATTAAAATCCAAGTGTATTCTGTGAGTTCAGTGGGATGAGACTAGAAACTAAAACTATAAAAGGATCCAGATGGACTCCACATAGTTGGAAATTAATCCGTTAGTCAGAGAATCACGAATCACAAATAAAATTACAATTTCAGAAAAGTGTTAGTCATCAAATAAAATAAAAACACAGTATATCAAGGTTTGTGGGTGGTATCTAAGGCAAGATTAAAGGAAAATTTATGTCATTAAAGGCATATAATAAAAAAGAGACATGATTCTCAAGTAGTAATAAATATTCTGCCTTAAGAAAAGTATAAAAAGAATAAAAATTAAAAACAAAAGTCAAAATTGGTTAAATTAAATAAAATAACAAATTTCTAGCCAGGGTTCCCAAGACAAGCAAAGAAGTTGCAAAAGGTCAGTATCTGATATAATACTGAGGACATTGGAGATGCAAAGATACTTAAATTCTCATTAGACAGTGTTTCAAATAGCTATCACAACATATTTTATTCCATAGAAAATGTATGAATTTGAGGGTAGCCTGAGCTATATAGTCAGACACTATCTCAGAAAGAAAGAAAGAAAGAAAGAAAGAAAGAAAGAAAGAAAGAAAGAAAGAAAGAAAGAAAAAAAAAAGAAAGAAAGAAAGGAAGGAAGGAAGGAAGGAAGGAAGGAAGGAAGAAAGAAAGACAGGAAGAACGGAAGGAAGGAAGGAAGGAAGGAAAGAAAGAGAGGGGGAGAGGGAGGGAAGGAGGGAGTGAAAGATGGAGAGCCAATTCCACAAAAGACACAAACTATTAAAGATGATTGACATCAAAGAAATGTCCTTTAGAAGAGAATTGACAGCTTTCAACAAGAAATGAATGTGCAGGTAAATGGTCATCATTGATGGGAGTTATACTTGCAAATCACCATGCCTTTGGTATTTTTTTTCATGGAATGTGGTATCCCCAAACTTTCAGAGTGTATAATTCAGCATAATAAAAAACAAAGTCACACCAGCTCTATCAATAGCCAGTCAAGGAAGTGGGAGGGAATGGTGAGTCCTAACTTTTACCTCTGAACTACTAGCTGTTGTTAGACTTTGGCAAAGAGAATCACCATCTTTAACTGTGTATTTACTACTGAACTCACCACACTCCAGCAGATTGCTCCATATACATCATCACACACTGGCCCTGGTTAACATCAGTGGGTCACAATACACAACACACATACACGCACTCACTCATACACACACACACACACACACACACACACACACTACATACATACATACACAGAGAGACAGATTCATGAGATGTAGGGCAAGGAAAAGTGGGGGTGGTAGGAAGGTGAGTGTAAGAATGGTCAGTAAGCATTATATGCATGTTCAATACTGTTGAAGAATAAGTTTAATTAAAATACTTGAGGTAGACGTAGCCAATTCTACACAAATAGTCTTGCAAATTGAGAAGGAGGAATGTTTTCCCAACTCCACATATAAGACTAGAATTACTCTAAACCCAAGCCATGTATACATTAACAGAAAGTTAAATCACTCTAATTTACTGATATATATTGAGAATAATCTTAAATCCTTGCAAATCAAATATTTCAACATATAAAATTGAAAATGTGTTGAGGTAATTATAGAAATACAAAATTGTTCAACATTTGAAAACATGTTCAATGTAAATGACTAGATAAATAAATAAAAAGAAAACCAGTGCAGTTCTTTATGTTTAAAATATTACAAAAAGTTTTAAATTATACAATTTGTAAACAGTTAGCATCTATAAAGTTTCTTCAACTTCATAGTAGCCATAAAAACTTATTACAGCAATTATAAAGTGTTATCATTAAACTAAATTGCAACAGACTGAACATGTGCTCCTAAAGTCATGGAATTTCTTGTTGGTATTGCAACTCAGGAGCATCGTATTGGAGGTCCTAGCCAGTGAAACACCATAAGAAGGGAAAATAAAAGCCTTTAGATCAGAAAGAAAGATGCAAATCTATTGATATTTCTGTATATTATTGCCAATATAGAAAATTCTAAAGAAGCTATAGAGAAATTTAGAAAGTTAATCTTTGAGATTTTGCAAGGCTATAAGAATCATAGTACCTAAAATTGGTTATATTTCTATATGTTAGCAAATAATCATATTTAAATTATTTTCAGTAGTGTAAAGATTATCAAATACAAATACATATGAAAGATATATATAATATGTAATTGATAATAACCACAAATTACTGATGAGCTAAATCATACAAAGCTAAGATATATGAGAGATAAACCATGTCCATGGATAGGAACCACAAATCTTACTAAAATATGAGCACAGAACATTGTCACTTTCAGATAAATCTTTATGACACTTGGTGAAATAAGACTTCTCAGGAAGTTGCTGAGTGCTACATTTCCAAGGAAAACTAAAAAAAAGATCGGGTAGAGGAAGAGGGAGAGAAGTGGGTTAAGACTGAGATTTTAGCAAATAGAAGGTTAACAAACACAAGGACAGACTCCCAACATCATTAAGCATTAATAAAACACAATGTGAAATAGCAATATGACATCTCCATGAATATATAATGGAATAGATCTAAACAACTCTGAAAATAATTAGCAATATCACAATGTGACACAACTAAAACTCCATCATTAGGTGGGTGTGAAGTGACGCAGGGACTTTGAAAATCATATTTAGAGTTTTATGTAAGTTAAATATGTGCCTTATCAAAGCAGCAACACTGTGACAAAATGGTATTTTTTTCATGAACAATGACATATAAGTCTACACAAAGATTTATGTATGAATGTTTGGCTTTAGTCACAATGGCTCAAAATGGAAATGTGTTAAGTATATCTCAAGTTGGAAATGAATAAACAAGTTGAGTCAGCACCTTGTGGTGGGTGAATAATAAAGCAAAGGATGGATGTAAGTCTTTCAGAGTTACCCTGCTGTCCTGACTTTGTAGGGCACATGCACCTGTAATCAGTCTAAGTAGGTGTGGAAAGGAGACCAGTGATTGCTGGGAGGCAAGAGTAAAGGGGAGGGATTGACTGAAGAGGATGTGAGGGGGTTTTCAGCATGGTGGACAGGTAAGGTTTCCAGTGATTTTGCTGCTCCAACGTGGTGCACGTTTTTAATTGTTCACAAAACTGTGTGCTTTATAAGGACAAATTTTATTGCACGCAGATTACACTTTATTAAACCCAACTCCACAAAATGTTAAAAGAAACACCAAGTGACCCTTAACGAAACTGTTAAACAAAGTACTTAAATATAGTCCCATCATTCCAAAGAGCCAACTGGGAGCCTGAAAAATAAACAACATGCTTATTATCTGTGTCTGTTAGGGAGAGGGCTCTTCCGTGGTGACAAGAGAACATGAGGGATATAAGAGGCAGCTGATTAACTAACCCTGAGGGTGCCAGTCAACTGACATTCTAGATATTTGTCTGGCCACAGATTTCTTCAAAGATTGTAGGAAAGAGAGGCATGGTAGATTAATAAACTCATGTAGTATACTAAAGTTTAATATCCCTAAGAATTAATACATTGTGCTAACAGCATATAAGATGTCCTTGACATTGTTAGATAGATTGATAGGATTTTTGGAAGCCCCTTCAGGGTTAAAACTTAGCTAGAGTATTGCTTTTGAGCAATGAGTATAAATTGTGTGAAATCATATTTCAACCAATAAGTTTTCATAAAAAAATCTACCAATAATAGATAAAGAGTAAATGTGTATATACTACAAAATTTAACAAAAAAGATTCCTACAAAATATTTGGAAAATTTCAAGATTTAAAAATATCTGGAAAGGTTATAGATTAAGGATAAGGTAAAATATGGAAATTTTGTGTATTTTTTGAATAAGATACTTGGTTTTAAAGAAAGATGAATTATTCTGTTAAAATCCAAGCTCAATCTAAATTCATTATGGACAAGGATCTGAATAAAATGTTCTCCAACTCTAATTTGACATCATATTTGTTAAGCCTGAATTCAGATAGACTGGAATATCAGAATACAGCAGGAATGCTAATACGTTTTCCAGAATGACAAGGGCAGAAAACTTTTGTGATTTCCTACACCAAATGTATCACTGGAGAAATTCTGATAGTAATTTAAACTTTGGAGGGAAAGCCAGGTCTTTGAACACCTGTAGTTCACCAGCCTCTTTACATTTTGATTTCTTGCTCGTCCATCTACTTCACCAATGCTGACTCAGGACTGTGTTCCTTCTAGCAATAAAATAAATACCTATGTGGTCTGACACTCAAACAAATGCTTCTTAATTAAACATACTTACCTTAACTGCAAGAAATCTGATGGAATCTTAATGAGCTATGGAGAGCCAGCACAACAAACTTTCTCTATCAAAAAAAATATATATATACCTTCATGTGAGCTAAAGATTTTCTTTGATTTCTTTCTGAATTTCTTAGAACCGTTATCTTGGTGGTGAAGACTCAGTTATCAAAATTTTGACAGAAATCAACCTGCCAAACTCAAGAAGAAAAGTGAAGCTCATAGAGAAGACATGTGGCTTGACCAATATTCATTTGTCGTGCTATATTCATCCAAATACTATTCTGAAAACACTCCCCCTGGGTTTTTAAAGAAACCAAAATATCAGAAAATCCAGATGAATTTTCAGAACATTCAATTCATGTAATAATATATGTATATATGAAGTTATATATATATGTATATATATACATATATACATATATATATTGTAATATGATTAGCCACTCAACTCCCTATGGCCAATAAAATCAATAAAACTTTGAAGTTACTTAAAACTTTATATAATAACTTACATATGCATTACTTAGATGGTGTTTGGTAATGCTAGCCTTGTGTACTGTAAACGATAATAAATTCATTGCTTTAGTAAAAGACATGATAATTTACAAAGAGTACCAGTATTTTAATGGCTACCAGATTAAGATGTAATTCAATTTTCTTAGCCTTCGGAGGTGACTGAACTACAAGACATTATACTATGTCAAATAAATATATAACATATGGATGGACAGTCATTCAAATTGAGTGTCAATTTGTTAATTTCTACATCCAATTAAAATATTCTATCTCAATAAAGATATTTACATAGGAAGCTTGTAGCCAGTGGAATGTTTGTTAAAACAAGAGTAGTTAATGGTTCATAATGGGTGGTATCTTATGATGTGATATTAAAAGGTTACAGTGCTGACATTGGCTTTAAAGAGCCTGGGCACTCACTCTGTGTTGCCTGGAGAACACACCTGATGATCACTTCTCTAGCTTTGTTTATCATGGATGTAGGCTACCAGCAGTCTCAAGAGCAGACTTCCTTCAGGTTCATTCTAAGAGTCCAGCTCTCATGGTGTCTTCAGTGGAATATGTTTAGACTCTTCAATTAGAATGCATTTATCTTTGTCTGTCCTTACAAAGCATCTTACTGAAGACCAGAGAACAAGTAACTGGCAAGAAAACATTTATTGCCTCAAATATTTTCTGACCATGTCTCATAGCACTCTAGAAAAGTCATGTCTGCTGCTTTTAGTTCACTCTAATGTCTCTTCTATCTTTAATTATGCAAAAAATTATGAAAAAATAAAAAATGTTATTTTGAATTCAAATAAGAATGCAGAATTATATACATTCCATGAAATTCAAATAATTTTTACTTTTTATGCTCTCTGATGAAGGATAAGTGGGTGATATGTTGTTCCAATGCATACTAATATGACATATAAGTTAACATACCTCATCGTCTATACATGTAATAAATAATGAGTGGGACAATTTTTTCAAGTTAGTTTAAAAGACAGCATTGTCTGTTTGATATAAGACTGCTTCTTTGTAGCCTTAGTAGTATGAGTCATTATTGCTGTGGAATAACCTTTTTGTACACTGTGACAATGTCTCTTTGCCAAGGTGCCTTCTGATTGGTTTAATAAAGAGCTGAATGGCCAATAGCTATGCAGGAAGAGGTTAGGCAGGACTTCTGGGTAGAGAAAAAGGAAGAGGAGCTAAATCCAGGTGGGAGAGAAGCCATAACAGATGGAGAGGTAGCAGGACATGCAGGGAGAGAGGTAAAAGCTATGGGCCACATGTTAGCACATATATTAATAGAAATGGGTTAATTTAAGTTATAAGAGCTAGTTAGAAACAAGCCTCAGCTAAGGCCAAACTTTCATAATTGATAACAAGTCTCTGTGTCATGATTTTGGGGCTGTGGTCCAAGAAAAATTTGCCTACATATGGTGTCCAACATGTGGCTTTAATATCCAAACATAGGACCTGAGAAAGCTAAAAAATGTTCCAGACAAGGAGCCAGACATGGCTTTCTAGTCCTGCAGTCTCTCAGGTAGGCTCATGCTTGTCATACAGAGGTACAGCTACTGGCCACTGCCTATGGGCTAGAGCTAGCCACCAGTACCATCTCTCAGTGCCTTGTTTTAACCTGAGCCATGTGGTGGCTGACATAGTGGTTTAATATTTGTCTTATGCTATCAGAGAATGTGGCAGGTACTCAGCAAAGACAGATCTAGATGAAAAAAAAACCCTCTAAATAGGTTACAGTGTGTTTAAAAAAAATGTGTGTAGGCTTAAAAAGAAAAGACAATGGGTATACAGTCATAGAAAAATTAGTAGTTTATAAATAATAAAGATAAAAGAAAGAATAAAATAATATTAAAAGGATAAGCCACATAAAGATGAAACATATACAAGGAGACTGGATCCTATATGGTGTCTTGTTGATCTTGAAATTTTTAATTGCTGATGAGTGAATGACAACTATTGAGAGACATGGGATCATTAGAGGGAGTAATGAATTAAACCAGCTTAGATACTTTAGTAATTCCTTAACTTTAAAATGGAAGTCAAAAAATGTACTGCTTTGGGGAAGAGGTTTTGCTTTTTTTCCACAGTAGAAGAAAAACTATGAGAACCATCAAAATTGATAAGATTAGATTTGAACAGGAGAGACCTCTTGATTAGAAGAGGCAATAGTTTGTCAAAAAGCATGGGCATTCAATCTAAACTAACTTATAAGACTAACAAATGCCTTTCATTTGATCAGATATGACCTGCCAAAAAAGGGAAACTCCCAAAGGTTAGAGTTGGGCAGGGTTTTGTTTCTGTCTTTGCAGGAGAATGAAGGCATCCAACTTAAGAATCTAAAGACCATTGGACAAATGAGACATCTAAAGGAAAAGGACAAATCATCCATAAAAATATCCCCAGAAAAAGAGTAAATTGGTCTAATTGTATAGCACATTTTCAATAGGATAAAATTTCACAAATCTTCCCAGTTGTTTCTGCTGTTCTCTATAGACATATAAGGCAAATAATCTTTTTATAGTCCCAGTTTATTTAAAAGTCATACCTGGCTTTGGAGTTGGAGCATGGCTCTCTCTTTTTCTAAACCCAAGCATGCCTGTTAAAGAAAAATCCAACATCTCTGTCTCATATCAGAAAAGCTACCTGGTATGTGACAGAAGAAAAAACAAAATTAAGGGACTATACTACTGTCAATAATCTCATAATCCTTTGGTTTTATTTTGACTCTTTAATTTTTTAATGTATACATATTATCTCAAAGTTTATAAGATTAATATATATATGTACATATACATTTTAAACTTTCTGTCATGATATTAATAGTCATATAGATTTCTAATTCTAGAAAAAGGCATCATCTAGTTTTCTGTACATGATTTTGGGCTTGAGTCTGAATCAGGTAACTAGAACTTAAGTTTGTGTACCCCAGATATATTTAACAAATACATCCTTTAACTTCTCCACAACCTGATGCATATGACATTTACAATGTTTAAATATTCTGCAGTGAACAGTGATCATTCCTAACAGCAACATTTAAAGTCTCCAAAAGGATGACAGGGCCTCACAATGATGACTCCACCTTGTTTGTGGCAATACCACCTAGCTGACAAACATCACCCAAATATCATCTTTGGACAACAAACTGCTCAGGACAATTTCAACTGCTAAGATGGTCCAGCTTTATAGACTACTCCAGTCAGGACTTCAGATAAGCCCTGCACTTTCCTATCACACAGAGCCTGGAAACAGCTAGCTCCCCCAGGACTTGACTATTATCTCAACTGTTTCAGGGTCCCCTAAAGGTGCTGCCACCCCCAGACGATAGAAAGCATTTTAGAAAACATAACACCCACATTCCCAAGAATTGGGGTGGATTGGTTTTGGTTGTTTGGTGGATTATGGATGTTTATCATTTAGGGGCATTGATTACAAGTTGTTATTGGTCACCGTCAGGGAGGAAGCTAAACAAAGGAGATTAGATTCAAGGATTTTGTTCTGGAAAGAAAAAGGGGGATATAGGAATGATAGGATAAAAGGGTAGATTATTGAATCTACTTTTAAACTAAAAAAACAAATACTAGTCTTAAATATTTTACATTAGAATGGATTTTTGTACATTGATACAAATTAAAGGTTATTTTTGTTAGAGCATATTTTACATAAGTTTCTACTCTTGTTTAAGGTATTGTACCTATGCAGCTCAATTAACAATGTAATGTAAATTTCTAGTCCTTGAGAATTACTATTACAAATTGTTTAGGATAATAAGGAAATGCAGGTTAGTAGTTCATCACCTATAAAAATCAAACTTGTAGTAATGTTAGGTATGGTTTCATGGTCAAACATATATATTTTAGATAGACAGGTAGTCTTCAAACACTGCAGAGACCTAGAGAACATGGCATTTAAGATGTTTTAACAACATAAAGCTTTTCATGACAAGGACATATATCTGCTCCTGGCAGCACCAATCCTATTTCAGAGAAGATCATGGGCCCATGAACCTCCATATGGAGTTTGCTTTCTTTGTGGCAACAGTTAGCTACTGCCTTGGCTACTGACAGTATGTTTTCCAAATAGGACAAGCAGAACATAAAAGAAAGTCATTGCTCAAATTTGCCAAGACAAAGCAGGACAGTCCTTCAGAATTCCTGCTTCACACAAAAGTATGTCAGATATTCTAGGCCAAAGATCGATGCCCCAATGTTATAGAGGAACCTTAGGTGACTGTCCAGACAGCTATCTATTTCTGTCATTTCTAGAGTTTTGAAAGTTGTGTGCACTTCTCTTCCTGTTTACTCGAGTAATATTATATCCTTATTGGGTCTCTGATGGAGTTGAAGACTAGATAGTAATAGTTACAGTTTTCCTTGTTAATAAATTCAGAAAAGAAATTCACAAAAGTGGTGTAAAGTATATCATATTGAGAGACATAAAAGCTTAAATTATTTATCTAAAAATGTTTTGAAGTCTAAAAAGATAGTTTTGGGTTAGTAATACACATTACGATAGAAAGTAAATTAGGTACAAAACTTTGGACTCACCAAATTAAGATAGATAATAGAGTATTTTCTCTGAATTTGCCAAGTACAAATGGACTGGACATTGAGTGTAATTCTTACCTGATAATTGTTCTTATTATATATAGTTTTACTGTGTTAGAAGTTAACTCCTTTTTTTTCTTTAGACAAAAAGGGGGAAATGTTGCAGAATAATCTTTTTGTACACTATGAAGATGTGTCTTTGCCAAGGTGCCTTCTGATTGGTTTAATAAAGATCTGAATGGTGAATAGCTAGGCAGGAAGAGGTTAAGCAGGACTTCTAGGCAGAGAAAAAGGAAGAGGAGATGAATTTAGGTGAGACAGATGTGAGAGGAGACAGAGAGAAAACAGGACATTCAGGTAGAGAGGTAAAAACCCTGAGCCACATGGTAGCATGTAGATTAATAGAAATGGGTTAATTTAAGTCATAAGAGCTAGTTAGAAACAAGCCTAAGCTAAGACTGAACTTTCCTTATTAATAATAAGTCCCTGTGCCATGATTTGGCCATCTAAGAAATATCTACCTACACATTATCTTGAAGATAATTATTGTGTTATCTAAAGAACCAAGAAGAGGTGCCAATCAGGAGACCTGTTATCTCTCAAATAAATAAATGAAACTTTGAGTATGATGATGAGCCTTCTTGGTAATAATGACCACAATCCTTTGCAAATTCTTTTTTTCATAATTTATCTGATGATATAACAAATATATTCTAATATCTAAAGATCTCCCTAGAAGTCACTTTCTTTGCTCTTATAAAAGACAACATTGAAATTAAAAGTTTTTTAATTGAAGATATGAATGATGGTATGAACCTGTAAAGCTAGCTACTCAGGAGGCTGAGGTGAAGAGGATCACAAGTTCAATGCCAGTCTTGGCTACAGAATGAGTTCCAGGCCACCATGGATAACTTAGTGATACCCTTTCTTAAAATAAAAAGTGAAAACAGAGATAGACTTCAAGCTCAATGGCAGTGTTTGACTCACAATTAAAAAAAACATTTTATTAGTTATGTTTATGTGTATTTATGTATATGCTGGTGTGCTTTAACCATGACAAGCAAGCGAAGGTCAAAGAACAACTTGCATGAGTAAATGGTCTCTTTCCACAGTGTGGGTCCTGGGGATTGAACTCAGATCCTAAAGCTTGGTGACAGGTGTCTGTGTTACTGAGCCATCTCTCTGGCCCCAAGTTGAGATCCTGACCTATAATTCTGAGATTTGTGGAACTTCCCTTATAGCAGGATGTCTTCTGAAAGGAAATGGACTCTCTTAACCTTTATTTGATGGTTTATTGCAAATCTATAACAATTGGCTTTGAGTTTATCAAGTTTGAACTGCACAGATATGTTGATATATGCATTGTTTTGAAAACTATACCAACTCAAGATATTTGCAAATGAAACTCATAATGTTAAATATGTGAAGATTACATAAAATTACATAGATGGTAGTGTATTTTAAAATTGTACATTATATAAAAAACTATTACAAAACTTCAAATCTATTAATGCTGATCTATACACAGACCATATATGTCACCATTTGCACCTGAGATAAATGTAAACATATGGAAAAGTATAATATTGAATCCTAGTGCATAAAATTGCCTACCTGTAGTATATTCTTTACAATTATAATTGTTTCACTAGTACTGTCTGCTGCTTTTGCAAAGTCTAATATTGTATGTGGATTTCTGACTATACAGAAAGTGGATGTCTCCAATGCCAGAGTTATTTAAGAGTCAGTTGCAGCTCACTCTACTCATTCTACACACACACACACACACACACACACACACACACACACACACACACACACCAAAATAAAACAAAACAGTAAAGTCAAAAATCTTACTTCCTACTATTGAGGAAGGACAGCTGAGAGAGCTCCAGCTTGAACAGGGTCCCACAACTAAGAGTGACAAAATGAGAATTGACTTCAACATCACATACCATATTCTTAAAGATAAAAGTATGTCTTTTGATGCAAAATATATCCTGTTTTTCAAGACGGCATTTGTTACTTTTCCATGGCTGTGATAAAACACCATGACCAAGGTAACCTACAGAAGGAACGCTTTACCAGGAATTACAGTTCCATCACCATCATGGTGGACAGGTGTGGCTGTTGAAAGAGTTGAGAGTTCACATCTAAAACCACGAGCAGGAAATAGAGACCAAACTGGGCATAAGCCTTTGAACTCTCAAACCCTGTCCCCAGTAACTGCTTCCTTTAGCAAGGTCACGTGACCCCTCCTTAAAAAAATGACAACCATCAGCTGTGGACCAAGTATTCAAAAAAGATCAAAAGCTTGAGACTTTGGGGGACATCACATTCAAGCCTATTCAGAGACTGGAAAGCAACTCAAGGCTTTAGCCCTGTGTTCTGATCACAGAACCTTCAAATAAAAACTATGCTATTCCCATTAGTACAAAGCATAAATGTCATTCCCAGTATGAAACTTGCTATTTCACACAGTAGGTATACTAGTTTTGTTCATTTGTTTTGTTTTATTTATCATTTGGGCTAGATAAACTTAGCTATGGATGTCAGCATGAGATCACACAAAACTCAAAATGGCAGGTGCCAAAGTTAGGAGACATGAGGACATTGAGCTCAGCAGAATTTCAGCCCATTGATAAGTATGAGGAGTCTCTTAAACCTGGAGGAATAACTGTCATCAACAAAGTGCAGAGAAATCCACCTTTCTCCATTAGGAGGCATTTAGTACAAATGCATATTGGAAAATAAACTTTCAGTGCAAGAGATTTATTGTTTAATACAATGTTCATCAAGAAAATATTGGCAGACAAGTCCAATGGAGAGTTATCCATCTTATAAAGTTATTCACCTCCTGCTTCCATTCCATAGAGAAGAGGTCTAAAGAATTTAATTTTGATTATCTTCTTCTACAACTCACTAATATAAAAGTTACTCAACGCTCCCATTATTATAACAAGTGATAAAAGTATCTAGATGCGTTAACAGTGCCTTCTCTCAGAGCCGGAAGTTCGGAGCACGTTAGCAGCCAATAGATCTTTGAGAGCCTCACATGCCTAAGGCTCCCGTGCCATTAAGATTTCCAGTGTGTCTTCCCTGGGTGGATTCAGCCCTCGGGTGCTAACTGAGCCTCTCACCTGAGCACACACCTGGGCAGGTCCTGCAGAACGATGGAAACCAGCTGCCACAGCGAAGCCCCCTCACGCCACCCTCCGTTTTCCTGGTCTCCTGCCTCCCATCTCTCACCACTCTCTCCTACTGCATCTCCCAGTACAGTTGAACTTTAAGAGGCTTAGGAGAGAGAAGAAATAAGACTTTAAATAATTTATTTGGAGAAACATCCAGTGAAGAGGAACAAATCATGTTTCGCTAAAAGAACTGGGACCTTTGACACTCCCCTTTTCGCTCCACTACCTGCTGCTGGAACTGGATTGCATTAGTGAAATTTCCTTTGATGGCATTTTAATATTCTGCCTTGATGACTTTTTAGCAACATTTACTTTCAGAGGTCTCAAGTGTTCCCTCAGAGGAAATGAAACATGTCAAAGCCCATTACAAAAATCAAAATTTAAATACCTCCACCGCATTCGCGCTTACACACAATCCCATCAGTGCTTAAGCTGGAACTCAGAACTGTTCATTCTCTTGCTCAGTCAGTAATGAGTACATTTGATGAAGCATCCCGGGGTCAGGGAACACATGTCAGTGATCTAACTTAACCCATTGATTGCTTGGCCACTGAGGACCCCCTCAGGGTTTGATTAAATTGCAACATGCAAATCATTTTCAACTGCATTGAAAGAATTAAATTTGGGGTGGGTGGGGAGGGCTTTTTTTTTTTAACAACTACAATTCCTATAAATAACAGGGGGAAATGGAAATGCAACAATGTAAATTAAGTTCTCAGGGAATTACTATGTGTGTATTCACTCTATGAATCGATGCATTCTGTTTTCCTCCAACTCTGACCACTGTTGCCCCTTTGTGGAATGTTGCTGAGAGGGTTGCATTTGTTTAAGTAATAGTTTATCTTTCTCCCATTACCCAGATGCCCTTGAGAAATTCCCATGTATTTCTGGAAAAGAATATTTCATTTGTCACCATGAGGCTGGTCCTCAGTGTCTACAGTACCTAGATCTTGTAGGCATAAGCTATTCAAGTCACACTTATTGCTATTTTACATCACAAGGAAAAACTCCAGAAATTCAGCATCTAGAGAGATGGTTCAGTGGCTAAGAGTGTTGGCTGCCCTTCTCAAAGACATGGGTGCCCACAATCAGCTGTAATTCCAGTTACAGGGGATCTGACACTCTCTTTTGGCCTCCACAGACTCAGGCAGGTGAGTGATGAGCAGACATGTATTCAGACAAAACACCCAGGCATATTAAAGAGAAACAAACAAACCATAAAACCTCTAGAAACTCAATAACTCCATGAAATCCACAGATACTTGCATCTTCTGATATGGAAAAAATTTCTCTGTGTGTGTGTCTCCCTTCTTCTCCTTCCTCCCTCCCCATCCTCTTTTCATGACCCCAAACATGATGCTATGGCCTGTGGGCAAGCTTGTTGCTGTACTTTCTCATCAGTCTAAAATGATGAGATTTTAAGGTCCTTCGCAGTGATCCATCAGGGACAGATGATACCATGGCTGCTTCCGTCAAGAGACTTAAGACATCTTTCCTTGAGAGATATCTGAGCTTAGTGTAGATGTGATGAGGAGCTGTGCTATGATCCTACCCCAGCAGTCTCTTCCAGATCTTTGAAAACATCTTAATCATCTTAAAAAAATATTTATTTTTGAGATTATAATTACATCATTTCCCCCTTTTCTTTCCTCCCTTCAAACCCTTCTGTATACCCCTTGTCCTCCTTCAAATTCAAGGCTCTTTTCATTAATTGTTGATGCAGATGTGTGTGTGTGTGTGTGTGTGTGTGTGTGTGTGTGTGTGTGTGTGTGTGTGATTATTCCTACACATTTAAATACAAGTTGTTCAGTTTTGACAATGTTTTTTGTTTGTATTGGTTTTCAAGGCTGATCATTTGGTATTAGATAAGTAATCCCCCTGCTTTCCCTGGAGAAGAACATTTTTCCTACTCTGTACATGAGTTGCCTGTAGTTCTTTGTGCAGGGTTGAAGTCTCCTGGTCATTGTCATGTCTACTTTCACATGTCCATTGCTGTTTTCTTCCTTCAGCTCATGTTTAGACAATCACGTTGGTGAAGCTTCTCAAATTACCATGAAATACAATCTCATAGCAAAGTCCCTAATTCTTTGTCTCTTACAATCTTTTCTCCCCCTCTTTCTCAATGATCCCTGGGCGTATGTTGTAGATGTATCCATTGGGCTCCACACCTCTGCATTTTGAGTGGTGGTCACTTTCTGTAGTGGCCTCCATCTGTAGCAAAGAGAAGTTTCCTTGATGAGGGGTGAGGATAACACTTATTTGTGGGTGTAAAGAAAAATACTTAGAATGAAGCTAAGGATTATACTGGTTTAGGTTCAAGACCCATGACTTCACTATCCCTCGGCAGTTTGCTAGGTCTCCAGAAAACATCCAAATCTACTGTCCTGTGGGGCGTTTATCCACCACCCCCACAGTTCCCCAGAGTTCTCTTGAGTGTGAGCAGCAGGAAATATTAGATAGAAAGATTTATTTCGTGGAATCTTGAGGAGATAAACAGATAGAAAATAAAGGATAGCCTCAAGAGGGCCTGGAACCTTTTCCAACGAGCCCCGACTGTCTCTGCCCCAGGGATTTTATAGAGACACCAAGGGGTGGAGCAAAAGACCTCCTCCCCCAGCACAGCCAAGTGCAGACCATCTCAGACACCTGCATTCAGGTCCGTGGTCCTAATCATCCTCTATGCGGACCTGCTGGGTAAAGCCACGAGGAACCAGAGAATGGGCTCCCACACTGTCCATAATGAATAACCTGGCACAAGAATTCCAGATGTTGAGGACAGGGTGTTTCTGAGCTTTTGTTAGGATGGCTATAAGCCTGTGCTCAGTGTGTATTACTTCATATGGTATAAACCATCAGTTGTGAGGCAATACTTTATTGTGAGATTTGCAAGATGGGGAATAATTCTGAACCCTGATGGACACATACCTCACACCTTCTGTTCAGCAATATCCATGAGGTACAGACTAAAACACAATATAATGTGGTGATATTTGTAATCTAAGAAATAAAGCTTGCCTGAAGATCAGAGGACAGAGCCAGCCACAGAGTTAAACATAGAGGTCAGGCAGTGTTGTCACACACCTTTTATCTTAGCACTCTTGGAGGCAGAAATCCACCTGGATCTCTGTGAGTTCAAGGCCACACTGGACTACATGAGATTGATGCAGTCTAGGAGAGAAACAGAGCCAGGCAGTGGTGGCACACACCTTTAACCCCAGTACTTGGGAGTTACACGCCTTTAATCTCAGCATTTGAGATCTCATGCCTTTGCTACCAGTATTTGGGAAGCACACACACCAATTAATCTCAGCACTAGGAAGGTTCAAATAGGAAGCAAAATGGCTGAGTGGAGAGAGCCATATAAGGTGTGAGAAGACAGGAACTAGGTCCTTTCAGCTGAGGACTGAGAGGCATTCAGTCTGAAGATTTGTGGAGACAGGAATGGCTGAGGAGTTGATGAGGTGAGAAGTGGTTGTGGCTTGTTTCTTCTGATCTTTCAGCATGTACTGCAAATTCCGGCTCCGGGTTTTTATTATAAGACCATTTAGGATTCGTGCAACAATATATTCCTAAAAGTCAGAAGGTAGCCATTCTATACCTTTATCAATGTAAACTGGGACTATCAGAGCACAGGGGTGTATTAAATGATGTCAGGAAAACCAGGCCTGAGAACTTATCAGACTCACTGGGCTATGTAAAGACTGGGTTATCAAGGAAAGCTGTAATAGTTGGTAAACTGCTTCCGATTCCACCCTCATATTTTGTGGATTTATTGTTCCTCAATAAACTATGACTTTGTAGAAAGATACAAATTCATACCTACATTCCTGACATAGCATGGCCTCTACACGCCTCTCACAACCAGGGCAGCCTGATGCTTCTCAGTAATGGTTGTCTCAGTCAGAGAGAGCAGGGATGGGTTGGAGATCTTAATGACGTCTAAGACTTATGTAGTATTTGTTCTTTTACCTACAATGAAGTTTCACTTAGAACAAATAGATACCTTCAGATTATTTGCTTTAGGCAGTGTTCCCTGCTTCAAATCTCAGTGCAAATGGGTTGCCAGAGGGTTAGGAAGACCCAGTACTTGGAAAACAAACAAACAAGCGAACATACACACACACACACACACACACACACACACACACACACACACACACACACATACACATCATGGAGCAGGACAAGGAATTAAATTCTAGATTGAGAGTGCCTGAGGATATACGGCTCTGTGGGTAGAGCACACTTGCCTGCCGTGAATGAAGCCTTGAGTTTGATCCTCAACACCACCACATAAACCAGATGCACTGGCACATGCCTGTGGTCCCAGAACTTAGGAGGCAGAAGCAGGAGAATCAGGAGTTCAGTGTCACACTAGGATTCACAGTGAGCTTGGGGCCAGCCTAGGTTATGTGAGGCCCTATCTCAAAACAAGCAATAAGAATAAAAACAGGAAAGAAGGGACAGAAAGTAAACCTGGGATTCTCAGTAGGACACTGGAAATGTGGAAAGAAGGGAATAGCGAATAACTTGGCGGTGTGTGTGTGTGTGTGTGTGTGTGTGTAGGATGTAAAGAGGGTGAATCTGCTATCCATCACCTAGCAGCAAAGTTACTAAGAGGTGACTCTGACTTTTCCATCTACCCCGGAGTCTGGTGCAGCACAGTGCAAGGAAACTGATGTTTCTGAGCCCTGGGGTATACAGCCTTGCCTGCCATGAGCGGGGAAAGCCCCTTTCAAACTTTTTAAAAAGAGAGTAGGAATGCTGGAGGGACAAAGAGGATGCTACAGAGTGTCATAGAAACCGAGACGTTGAACCAATCGTTCCCTCTCTGTCTCTCCCTCTCTCTCTCTCTCTCTCTCTCTCTCTCTCTCTCTCTCTCTCTCTCTCTCTCTCTCTCTCTCTCTTTAAATTTAATTGATTTATATTCACCTCAACTGCAGTTTCCCCTCCCCTCTCTTTTGACTGTCTATGTTCATCTCAGAACTGGGAGAACACAACACATATAGTCAAGATGATGAAAAAATGAGGAAGTTGCTACATCGATTCCATTGGAAATCACGGCCAGTCACACTTGAATCCACATGGCTCCCCTCCTTTTCTTGGACTTTACCTCCTGGACTCACAAGCCCACACACATACACACTGAAGTCCTTATTCTAAGTCGGTATTTCTTAGTTCAGTTTAGTCCTCTGCTGCTTACCGTTTTCTACGCACTTTCAAATAACAGAATTACTTCATCTTTTTAAACTCTAAATTGTGAGACAACAACTGTCACTTTTATAATCCGTTTGCTGAAAATCAATGACAAACTCATGTTGCAGCTTTCATGCGCCAGAGAATGCACATCAACCTTCACCTTCATGCCAACCCCAGCTTTTCCTTACACAGATGCCCTTTCATTAGCCGCTTATCTTTGCAGACACCTTATCTCGTGTCTTGGCTTGGTTGTCCTTCTCTGCTTGTCTGCTTACAGCTGGAGAGGTGAAGCTTTAACTGTGCTCTAGAATTGCGATTTAGACTTCCTTATCCATGATTAGGAATGAGTGGAGATGAGATAATTTCATTTGTATTAAGTACAAATGTTTCTGAAGCTGCGGTTTTTTTTATTGTTGTTGTTTTGTTTTGTTTTTTTGGTCTTTGAGATCAGTAAACTTGGGATAATGGTCAGCTCAGCGGTGATGGCTGAATGCCCCAGAATATGTACAGCACACAGCTGAGTGCCTGGCTTGTAAATCTCTCTTTCTTAAGATGTGTTCCTGGTGCCGTCACTGGAAATGCTGGCACCACTGGTACCATTTCTTTCTACTGAAATCCTCGAAGGTATTCATGGCATTCTATTTAAAATACTTCTTCCTCTTTGCTCGGCAGATTCCCAGTGATGTCCTCTCATAGCCTTGCCTTGTCCTCAGTGGCTTTTACCTCTGCTAGCACTTCTCACAGCCCTATTTTTCATTGATTAGTGTTTTTCTTTGACAGTTTCACACATGTAAACAGTACATTCTGCTTACTCTTATTTCCCTTCCTCTCCTCTCTTCCCCCATTCTTCCTTGTGAGTCCCTTTGCCAGGTTCATGTGTTTCGTCTTTGTTTTTAACCTGAGAAATTAGTCAAGGGTGAATGTGCTCAGTGATCAGCAGGAGAAGAGGGATGTTATTTGTAATCAGAAAGATAGAGTTAGGCCTGGGATGTGGCATAGAGTCTGGCCAGGGTTGAGGAAATCCTGGGGGACTTTTAGTGTCCTCAGAACATCACCAAAGAGAAACGAGAGTGGTCCTTCCTACAACACTGTGGAAAGCGCTAGAAATGTGGGTCACTAAAATGAAGGTAGACTGAGCAAGAAAAGGTGTTAAGACTGAATGAACACACCGCTGTTTGGTTTACTCTGGATAAGTTTTAGTTTTGAGAAAAAAACAACAGACCTATTCTATTGTTATTAGCTGTGTCTAAAAATGCTTCAGCTGAAACCTTACTTATCAGAAGATTCCCATTCTAAGAAATAGGGAGAATAAGAAAAGGGATAGAGCTCACTAAGCCAGGCTGAGAGACAATCAGCGTCAGTCTTCTACTAGGCTCACATGTGATAATGCCTCTTTCTCTCTAAAGTTCTGTTTTCTTAATTTGCTAAAACCTCTCTAAATGGAAAATTATTAATTATGGCATAAAACCCAGAAATAAAATATCTAACACACAGAACCTCCTTCAAATAATTTAGGAAAATCTCCTAAGTGGGCTTTGATTGAAACCTACAGAAGAATTTGCTTTTTTATTCTGCCTTTGGAAGGCAGAGCTCTAGAAGAATTTATTTATAAATAGGTAAAGATTGGAATCTGTTTTCTTTGTAGCTGTATGTTACATTTATATCAGAATGTGTCATGAAGAACATTTTAGTCTCTATGGTGCCTCTACAGTTACTCAGGCAAGGATATTTCTCCACAAACTTAACACATGGTATAAATTCCTGTCTTGAATGTGATTCATCATTAGTAAGATGACTATCAACATTCACAGAAGGCCCTTGCAGTCAAGAGATGGTGATGTTCCTCCAGCAGATCCCACTGGAGACTACAGAGAATTTAACTGGTACTGGCCTTTTCTCTTGGCATGTCCATGTAATAAACTCTCAGGCGATAACACAATGCAAAATTAATGTGCCCATTATTTGCAGCAGGTTTATCAACCTGATCCAAGACCTGTCTATGGGATCTCTGACCCACTACCTTCTCCCATTGATCTCCATCCTGGCCCTCACATATATTATAAATCCTCAGAGCAGCACATCACGCTGCTCTTCTGTAACATGAATTTATGCTAATGGCTGTCTGCATATGCTTATATCACATATCTATATTAAGCTTAATAGTCTGTTACATTGCTTCTTAACCCTGTGTCCACACATGATTAACTTCTCTGATTTCTTTCAAAACCGTTATTAACACAGTGCAGCATTTCACTCAACATGTCAAAGTTTCTGCCGGAGTTAGGTTGATTATAAGGCCCCTCTCTGCTTTTGCAAGTAAGAACACATAAAAATTAAAGATGTGTGAAGACAGACTCCCTTCTGTGTATTTATACAACCTGGACCTGGCAAAAGCTTGACATCTAAACCATGCTCAGCAAACAATTCCCCAATTTATCATCTGTGAATAAACATAACAGGAGATGCTGGGACTCGGTCAAAATGGGCTAGGCTGGTATAATCTGGTACTACTTGAGCCAAACCATCCTTAAAGTTTTCTCCCCCTCTTTCCTTTGAGGAATTTCAGAATTTGGCATCAATATATGTGAAATATTTTGTTAAACTTACTCATTGATTTTGAATGAATAAATCTAAAGCTTTGAGACTAATTCTCCTAATACTATAGCTTTAAGATAAATCAATGAAGGGAACCTAAGTATTAAAGATTCCTAGAGAAAAACATAATCTTCAAAGCACATGTCAAGAACTATCATCAATGAACTTAAAAAATATTCAATAGGCTTATAGGTTCTCCTTGATGAGAACTCAACAATTCTGGCATGGTCAGGGTTTGAAGCCAATTAGCTAGCTCCAAGGACCAGCATTCACTTAAAAATTAGATTTTTATAAATATAAGAACAATAGGAATTTGCTATAGATCAAGTGAATAAGGGGTTATTATTTAAGTTAAATATATGTAGGCAATAAAGTTTATCTGTAATAGTCAATAAACTTTGATCATAAAAAATTGTGTGATTGCAACTTCTGGAGGCATCACGATCCCTGACTTCAAGCTCTACTATAGAGCTACAGTAATAAAAACAGCTTGGTACTGGCATAAAAACCGACATGTGGACCAATGGAATCGAATTGAAGACCCTGACATTAATCCACACACCTATGAACATATAATTTTTGACAAAGAAGCCAAAAGTGCACAATGGAAAAAAGAAAGCATCTTCAACAAATGGTGCTGGCAAAACTGGATATCAACATGTAGAAGGCTGCAAATAGATCCATATCTATCACCGTGCACAAAACTTAAGTCCAAGTGGATCAAGGACCTCAACATAAATCCAGCTACTCTGAACCTGCTAGAAGAGAAAGTAGGAAGTAGTCTTGAACGCATTGGCATAGGAGACTACTTCCTAAATAGAACACCAGTAGCACAGACTCTGAGACAAACAATCAATCAATGGGACCTCTTGAAACTGAGAAGCTTTTGTAGAGCAAAGGATACGGTCAACAAGGCAAAGCGACAGCCTACAGAATTGGAAAAGATCTTCACCAACCCCACATCTGACAGAGGACTGATATCCAGAATATATAAGGAATTCAAGAAATTAGACATCAAAATGCCCAACAGTCCAATTAAGAAATGGGCTATAGAGCTAAACAGAGAATTCTCAACAGAGGAAACTCAAATGGCCGAAAGACATTTAAGGAACTGCTCAACATCCCTAATCATCAGGGAAATGCAAATCAAAACAACTCTGAGATACCACCTTACGCCTGTCAGAATGGCTAAGATCAAAAACACTGAAGACACCTTATGCTGGAGAGGATGTGGAGCTAGGGGAACTCTCCTCCACTGCTGGTGGGAATGCAAGCTTGTACAACCACTTTGGAAATCAATATGGCGCTTTCTTAGAAAATTGGGAATCAATCTCCCCCAAGATCCAGCTATACCACTCTTGGGCATATACCCAAGAAATGCTCAACCACACCATAAGAGCACTTGTTCAGTTATGTTCATATCAGCATTGTTTGTAATAGCCAGAACATGGAAACAACCCAGATGCCCTTCAACTGAAGAATGGATAAACAAAATGTGGTACATATACACAATGGAATACTACTCAGCAGAGAAAAACAATGGCATCATGAGGTTTACAGACAAATGGATGGATCTAGAAAAAATCATCCTGAGTGAGGTAACCCAGACTCAGAAAGACAAACATGGTATGTACTCACTCATAGCAAGATACTAGACATGAAACAAGGATGACTTGTCTGCTACTCACATCACCAGGGAGGCTACCTGGAAAACAGGACCCCAAGAAAGACACAGGGATCACCCAATGACAGAGAAATGGAATGAGATCTACATGAACAGCCTGGACATGAGTGGCAGTAATGAAAGGCAAGGGTTGAGGGAAAGAGAGCTTGGGGGAGCGGGAGATCCCAGCTGGATCAACAACAGAGAGGGAGAACAAGGAATAGGAGACCATGGTAAATAAAGACCACATGAGAATAGGAAGAAGCAAAGTGCTAGAGAGGCCCACAGAAATCCACAAAGATACCCACACAACAGACTGCTGGCAGTGGTCGAGAGACAGCCCGAACTGACCTACTCTGGTGATGGGATGGCCAAACACCCTAATTGTTGTGCTAGAAACCTCATCCAACTACTGAGGGATCTGGATGCAGAGATCCATGACTAGGCCCCGGGTGGATCTCTGGGAGTCCAATTAGCGAGAATGAGGAGGGTTTATATGAGCGAGAATTGTTGAGACCAAGGTTGGATAAAGCACAGGGACAAATAGCCAAATGAATGGAAACACATGAACTATGAACCAATGGCTGAGGGGTCCCCACTGGATCAGGCCCTCTGAATGGATGAGACAGTTGATTGGCTTGATCTGTTTGGGAGGCATCCAGGCAGTGGGACCAGATCTTGTGCTCATTGCATGAGTTGGCTGTTTGAAACCTGGGGCCTATGCAGGATTGTTTGGCTCGGCCTGGGAGGAGGGGACTAGACCTACCTGGACTGAGTCTACCAGGTTGACCTCAGTCTGTGGGGAAGGCTTTGCCCTGGAGGAGATGGGAATGGGGGGGGGGGGTTGGGGGGAAGGTGAGGGGGACGGGAGGGGGGGAGAACAAGGGAATCCGTGGCTGATATGTAGAACTGAATTGTATTGCAAAATAAATTAATAAAAAAAAAAAAATTGTGTGATTGGAGGCTGCAGAGATCCCTAGAAGAGCATTTGTTATTCTTGTAGAGGACCCAGGTTTAGTTCCCAGCACCCACAGGATGGTTCACAAGCATTCGTAACTCTAGTTCGAAGGGATCTGACATTGTCTTCTGACCTCCTTGGCACCAGGCACATATGTGGTGCACATACATACATGCAAGCAAAACTCATACACATAAAATAAACAAAACTTTAAAAAATGTTGATACCTGTATGGACAACCAAAGGACAAAACTTACTATTTTTCCAGAATGACGTTTGCTACCAGTTTACACATTATAAATAATAAATGGATGCATCCCTGTTTTAAAGCATTAGTAATAACTTGTTTTATTCTTACATTTTCTGTGTTCACACACATATATGGCTGTTTCTATTACTTGATACATGATACACACACATGCTGCCTCAAACCCACTTTTGAGATGTTCAAACAAAATGATGTGATGGAGAAGCCCTTCTTTATAAACACGTCCCTCTCTGAGGCCTAGCTCTATCACCTGTTGTATTTGCATCTAGAGTAAATTCTGATCACTGTAAACCATGCCTTATAAGTGAAATAGGAAGGACCTCAAGAGCATGATGAGGTAGATTTGGCATGAATCCAGCCTCTATAATTTTCTTGTTGAAAGAACAGATATTTGGCTCTCATTTTCCTCACATACAAAATAGAAATACAATCTTGCGGCATCATGCATGCAGCATAACCCCAAATACAATAAGGATAATGGTACTCAATAAACACAAAGTCTTCATAATTCTCTAGTAATGAGCCCTTCTGAAAACACCGTCAAGATCTGCTTAGCATTCTTGATCATGAGTCTCCCTGTTCTCTTAAAAGAGGCAGAACTCTTTTTCATTAATTCCCATTCCCAAGGGCTCTCATGCATAGCAGGTTTTACTAAAGAGTAAGAGATGAGAGAGGAAGGCTCTTAGAAGAAGGCTCAGTCAATGAAGTGCTTTCCCTAAGAACATGGAGACTTGATTTCCGATCCCCATCACTCACATATAGAGCCAGGCATGCCTATAATTACAGCGCTGAGGAGCAGGGGAGACGGGAATTCCTCTTGGTCTTGCTAACCAACCATTCTGTCTGACCTGCAAACTCCGGTTTTAGTGAGAGACCCTGTCTCCATAAAACAATGTGGAGAGTAATCAAGGAAGGAAAATGCCAACTTCTGGCTGCCGCATGCACCAGCATCCATAGACATGCACAAATAACAGAGACACAATACAGCTTCCCTAGAAGCAATTTCAGTCTGCATATCAAGTGTCTCCTGCTTTTCGTTGGCATGCACTATTCATGGAAATCACCATTGCATTCTATCTCTCTGGAAACTCATTTCCCACAGTTACCCTTCTTGGTTTATCTCCATGCTCTTACTCCTGAACTCCAAAATTGGGAAAAAGCGCTTTAACTTTCAACCTCTAGATCAGACCAGGCATACTTTTAAATTCCAAAATCAGTAATTTGTTTTTCTCGTATTAATTTCTTTCCTAACCATTGGGAGAAGAGTTCTTAATGCCAGTCCTCAGACTGGTACATGGAGTCACATGAAGGAACAAATCAGACAATTGTCTTTATTAGAGGAATAAGTTCTGCAGTCCAGAGTTTCCCAGGAGAAGGCAACGGATTGCGTTTGTTCCATAAACACTCACAGAAGATTGTTTAGTGGTCTTTTATTGGGTTTTAATTACATCCTCACATGAAACTGGATATACTTAATCTAGGCATTGCAAACACGTGTTAATATGGTTGGGACAGCTATCAGATACGATTTTATTAAAGTTAATAACCATGTTATCTGATGTGCTGCCTTACAGAAAGTCCAGTGTCTATTTGTCATGCCGTTGCTGCAAAAGTTACTCATTGTTTTTTGCAGGAAAACTTGAAATCCTTCTTATGTAAAATGTCCTAATTTTTAAAATGATATTATATGGGTAAAATCATAATAAAGCAGTTTGGAGGCCTGTCTGTGTGAAGGTTTTGACTTACGTCCTTTTCATATGCCACCATCAAATGAAATCCCAAGATCCTTACCTGTTGCCATTTACAGAAGACCTCGTGGGCCCCTCAGGTTTACAGAGCACTTAATTTGAGGTTAAATCCCCTGACAAACTGGTGTCTAAAGACAAAGAAAAGCTTGTCTCTGGACTTCTTCAAATATTTGAGGGAAAGTTTCTCCATTGAACATGAAAAATTGGTTACCAAGTTTCCCTATTTTGTCAGCATGCAAATAAACCCTTTTATTTTCTTCATAAGGTGTCTTGTTCATTTGCATTGACCTTCTATTTCATATTAGTTTACATTAATGAATGGTGTGCTCTGGCTGGTTTTATTCTCATCGACCCTTGTAGCTTTAACTCTGAGATTGCTAAATATCAAGGCATATCTCTTGACTCAATATATCATATTACCTGTAATAAGGGAATTCCATCAAAACCTACTTTTCAAAATGAAAATGTGAAAGTGCAAAGGTCATATGAATTCTCTATTTAAAAAAAGTTTATGGGTTTGGGAGTGTAGCTCAGTAGTAGAGTACTTTACTAAATGTCCTGGGTTAGCTCAGCTGAACCACTAAAAAGGAAGAGGTTTTTTTTAATATAATTTCTTTAATTAACATTGTTATGGGACAAGAGATACATAAGGCATTATCTTAACAGGCTTTTTGTACCAAAGTAATAATACAATATGCTTCTCATTTGTTTATTATGTATGCATCTAGTGCACAGCTCTGTGCAGATTAAATGTGTCTAGTTGGACAGTATTTATTTTTCTATGCCTCAATATTTATGTCAAAAACATATGTGATGCATATGCTAAACAAATATGAGAAAACATGTTTGCTATCAGATCTAAAATATCTCTGGTAATGGAACACGTTTTCATTTTCATAAGGATGTGTTATTAGAGCTCAGAGCTAAATAAATGATTCATAATCCTTGAACCCTGAGACATCTTCCTGTGAACATACCAGCTTCATTTCCCTTCTCTTGTCTCTGAAAAGCCCATGTGTGCACTGCACGATTTTATATGAAACAAAATGCTTGGGAGAGTCCTTTCACAGCACATTACATTAATGGGACCATAAGATTTTTTTTTTTAAACCAACTTTTCAAATGACTGCCTGCTAATTCCAAATTGCCTTTCACATTGCCCGTGTTTCTCATTTGTGACTCTGCTGCAGATTCATAAAATAAGAATGGTAGAAACATCTATGATAAGAATTTTTAATAGGCCAGGAGTAAGTTCTAGTTGATCCCAATATTCTTTAGACAGTCCTGGAGAATGGGAAATTTTTTTCTCCAGCAACTGGTGAATTATTTTGTCAGTCAATATAATTTTTTGATTTTTTTCTCAAGAACATTTTGCTATATTTTTAATGGCTAAATAGTGTTTGTTTGGCCGTGGTCACTTACCCCAACAAGCATGATATTAACCCCTATGTTTTTTAGTTAACATTTCCTGTTTTACTACCCCCTTTGACCCTCCCTTTGTGCCACTGAGACCTACATCCATCAATGCCTTTTATTAGCTTCATCATTTAGATTTAAAAATATAGGGGTAAGTGATGGGAGCTCAGGGCAGAGGAGGGACTATGGGTAGGGATAACTAAATTCTAACAACCCTTTCAAAAGAACCATATAGAAACTTTAGGAAAAGCTTCCTAAAATAAATACATACACGTATCCCAAAAGAGCTTAAATGCACTCAGCCTACAACTAGATGACAATTCTCTACTAGATAGCACAGGCTAGCAAATAAAAAGTCCAGTGCTAGAAAAGAGTTTACTGTTTTGGAGATGTTGTTCAGTGAGATCTCCTACACCCCAAACATCACAAGCTATTGCTTTTGGTTACCCTCTAGAACTTGATGGTAAGATGCTATTGCTGAGGACACCTCATGGAGAAACCGAGCTGGTACTGACCTGAAAACTTCATTTAGTGCCTGAAGGAGTTATGCAAGATGGTGAAGGAAAAAGCATCCATCAGTCTTACCCAGATGTAAACTTGGACAGCTACAAAAATGTCCTGTCTGACAGGGCATGTCCACTGATACAATAGTGGCATGAGTGTCACATGGGTAACTGTACACTTTTTGTTTGGACTTAGGACCTGCTCGACAAGATGAAACCGTTCATGACATCATTATGAAGGCTAAGAACCTAGATTATAGACCCTAGTGGAGAACTTGCTACTTTTTTTCTCTTCAGTAGACATAGCATTGAACTAACACTTAATGACTTATCATTACGTCCCTAGATTGGTGCATATCTCTCAAACTTCATCAGAGAAGCTTCTTTACGCAGTAGGTGGTGATTGCCACAGGCACTCAAAAATGGTCAAGGTCCAGAAAGTAATGTAATGGGGAATTCTCAGTTCTAAATAGAACATCTATATCATGATCTCCTCCCTCCTCCCAAGACTTAAGGATCATGGTAGAAGAGGAGCTGGAAAGAATATAAAAATCATAGGTGGTGGATGATTAAAAGGAAGCAGTGTTTTCCACACACAACTGGGCAACTGCACATATGAACTCAGGGAGAATAAAACGACATGTACAAGGCCTATACAAGCTCAAGTCAGACAAAAATTCCAGCATAGAGATGGGAGATGGGCACGAAGTTCCACCCTGAGATGAAGTCCATTGGAAGTTGGTAGCTGTGGAGACAGGAAGAGTAGGTTTTCTATAAGGGAATGGCCCTGGTTGGTTGACCATGCTCCCGTAGACAGCTATGCACCCAAGAGTATGTGAGCAGCACAAATTGGACTTGATGAGTTAAAAAAAAGAAAGGGTACAAAAAGCTTGGTGAAGAGAGAAGAGGGTGGATATGGGATAAGTTGGGAGAAGAATGAATATTATCAAAATGGATTGTACAACATTCTCAAAGAATTAATTTAAAAAATAAGAATCACTTTTAAAAGTGCATTGATTTTTATTTTTATACCCATTTTGTTTATTACAGCAAACTGATATGTTTAACAATCAGCAAAAGGTGAGGGAGATGGCTCAGATGGTACAACACATCCCTGCCAATTGAAGATCAGAATTTAATACCCCACATGCCCAGTAAAAAGCCAGGCATGGTGGCAAGGGGGCAAATACCTTAATCCCAGTGATGGAAAATGGGGGTGGAAACAGGAGGTGCACTTGTAAGCTTGCTGGTCACCTAGTCTAGACCATCTGAAGAAATCTCAGGCCTATAAGAGATCCCGTCTCCCACAGAAGATGCCTGAAAAATGTCACACATGCACCTGTGTATACAGAAGAACCCACAACACAGAAACCTGTACACACACACACACACACACACACACACACACACACACACACACACACACATACGTATACACACTTACATATATAGAAGTCAGCAAAGGAAAGACATGAGGCAAAGTCCAGAGAAAACCAAGTACAGAAGTCCTGCAGATCTCTAAGAGCCTGCATAATTTCCCTAGGGATAGCTTGTGGCAACATATGCAAAGTGCTGCTAACTAGTGTGCTCAATGGTGAAGGCATGGATTAGTCTTACATCTGACATAACTACTCAGACTCCAATCCCATCAGAGTAGAAAATGGGGTTCACCACAGGTTACACCATTAGGAAAAATGTGTCTCATCAAACTGGCACAGCATTGCTTAAGGCATCAGATACATCACTTGTGTTATAATATTTCAAGAGCTTATACTTTATCTACCACAGCCAAAAGTCAGCATGGAAAACAGACCTTTCTTAGGAATATTGAAAGTTTAAGAAACCAGAACCTTCCAAAGTAGTTTTTTTCCTATACTTAACTTTCCTTACACAAATAGGTGTGGCATGCTTGATTTAAGTAATGGTAAAGAATAGTCTCTACTCCTTTTAAGTAAGCACACAGATGTCCACTGTGACACATTGTGACCTGTGTGTGTGCATGCGTGTGTGTGTGTGTGTGTGTGTGTGTGTGTGTGTGTGTGTGTGTGTGTGTGTGTGTATGTGTGTGTGTGTGTGTGCCCACCTTCACTTAACAGATTTAAGGTCTTCCTCTGCCTCACATATTACTCTAAATGACTGATTAAATGTAAGCCAAGCACCTCTGCCCAAATCAAAGAAAATACTACTTAAAAAAAGCAAATGGAAAAATGAGCTTCAGGATGAAATAATGGATAAAAACCCATTCATTGTCAGGAGTGCAACTTGAAGTGTGATGTTTTTCTCTCATTATTATCTGATACCTTTTCCATGTTTATACTGATAACTTATTTTTCAATATTTAGCTGGAATATTGAGGATGTAGCTCAGTTGGTAGAGTGCTGCCAGCATGCAGAAAGCCCTTTGTTTGATCCTTAGCACTACACAGGCTTGACATGCTCACATATACCTACAATCTTGGCACTTCGCAGGTAGAGGTTGGTGAATGAGAAATTCCAGGTCATCCTCATCTACATGAAAGGCTTGAGGCCATACAATGGAACACATTCTCAAAAAGCAATCAAATGTGGCACAAATATTCAACTTTAGTGTCTTGGCTAGTTTTCACTCTGGCTTGGAGAAATTCCATGCATCAGATCAAAAGTTAAACATATTCAACTTTGAACAGCTGTATAAGCAACACATACAGTTACACTTACATGGCCCAAGATACTCTCCTCTTGCTCTGACAAAAACATGGATCAAAACTAACTCAGGTGTAAGGGGTTTATTTCATGTTATATTTCTATGTCACAGTCCATCACTCAGGGAAGTCAGGGTAGGAACTCAAACTGGTCAGGAACCTGGAGGCAGGAACTGAAGCAGAAGCTATGGAGAAATGTTACTGCTTACTGGTTTCTTATATATGACTCAATCATCATGCTTTAATACAGAACCTAGAACCTGTCCAGTGGGCTAGGCCCTTCCACATCAACCAATGACTAAGAAAATGCCCCACAGATCTGTGTACAGGCCAATCTGATAAAAGCACTTTCTCAGTTGAGGTTTCTCTTCCCAAATTACACTATATTGTCATAATTTGAAAAGAAGAACTAACCAGCTCATATACTAATATTCTTTCAACATAAGCTGTTTTAGCACTCACAAAACAAACACATATTCAAATGAAACCTTTTGTGATTGACATCTGAATTTCTGTCTATCACGTTGGGTTAAACTGACTGATAAACTGGTGACTAGTTCTTATAAAATTGTACCCATTCATCTCATTTGGATTCTCACTGTGGTGGTTTGAATGAAAATGGTCTCCATAGGCTCATAGGGGGTGATCCTCTCAGGAGGCACGGCCTTGTTGGAGAAGGTGCGGCCTTTTTGGAAGAAGTGAGTCACTGAGTGTGGGCTTTTGGGTTTTGAATGCTCAAGCCACGTCCAGTGTCAGTCTCTCTTCCTGCTGCCTGCTGATTCAGATGTAGAACTCTAAGCTCCTTCTCCAGCATAGTCTGCTAGTACATTGTCATGACAATAATGAACTAAACCTCTAAACTGTAAGCCAGACCCAATTAAATGCTTTCCTTCATGAAAGTTGCCATGACCATGGTATTGCTTCACAACAATAAAACCCTAAGACACTCATTTCCTTGCTTGTTATATGAAAGGAAAGGCTGGGAAATGTGTGCCCTGCACTCCACAGAGCTTAGAAGAGTAGCAGAGGAAAGAGATCAGATTTGTTTCAAAGCAAATTGTGGTGGTGTTGCTTTTTTTTTCTCTTACTGTTCAAATAGCAATTGAATCATCAGAAACTTTCCATCACTCAAAGATGAATCCCAGTGGGATTAGCACTTTCACTGGTCATTCTCTGAGACAAAGGGGACATGGGCGATGAAACCAGATAAAATCCTACAAAGTTCAATGCAGCAGCATGGTAGAGTGCTATGGGAAACAAGTGAATTGCATGGAAGAATAAAAAATGGAAAGGAAAATTAGACTTTTCACTAGTGGAAAAAAATGACTGGGCGACTCTGGGATGTGTTACAACAAGCTCCTGAATAAAATAAATAGAAAGTATTTTTCAGGCTGTGGGGATTGAATGAATGCAATCAATCTTCCTTGTGTGGGAACTGCATCACTCCTACCTGCAAGCTCCCTCTAGTGAATTAAAAACCTCAAAGCAACTCAACCTATAAGCAATAGTCGTACTTGAGCAATGGCCACTTAGCTAGGACAATCGCTGGGACCTAACCAGTCACATCCATAATAACCCTGCAGTTTATGAATGTCTGCTGCAGGAAAGTACATTTCAGCTACATTTTCTTTCTTCTTTACTTAAATTATTTTACACACACACACACACACACACACACACACACACACACACACAGTCTTACTTTCTTGATAGGACTATCATATTATTTTCAATATACAAAAATATCTAAAAAGTGACATTGATCTGGGATGAGTTTCTAGCTCAGCAAGTCAGTGCTCACAATGCAACATGAGGACCTGAGTTAGGGTCCCTGGCGCCTACATAAACTGAATGTGGCAGTGAGCATCTGAAATCCCAGTGCTTATATAACAAGGTGGAGATAGACGTAGAAGTCCTAGAAACAACGGGCCGGCCAGCTTGCTGGAGGACAGCAGTGAACAAGAGGCCTTGTCTCAAACAATCTAGAGTTTGAAGCCCACCATCCACGTTGTCTTCTGACCTCCACATGCATGGGTAGACCATGTGTGCTCACCTTCACACACATAAACACGTGCATGCACGTGCACACAAACACATGCGTGTGTACATACACAAAGAAAATTGATAAAATTTTCTTTTAGATGTTTTAGAGATTCCAGTTATGTATGGGGTAATTGTCTTCATCTGTAGAAACTGCATTTAGGTCACATGGCATAAATATATGGTCTATTGTTTTTTATATAGATTCAATGTATGTATATGGCTTTTTGGAAACCTCTGCATTCTTTATATTCAACAAGCACACAATATAGAATATATTCCACTGACCATCAAGAATGAAGGATCAGTGTTTTTTTATTCCAATAATTAGCTTGTCATGAAGGACACACATGCATGGCAAGCCAGGGCATTTTAAGAAAATCTTATGGGACTAAGGACACATGTGGTCAATATCAGTGATCTTGTGTAGCATGTATGAGGTCCTGTGTTCTAGCACCATTCAAAAAATAATTAACTGAAAATCATATTTACAAAATATCATCACAAATACACGCAACGACCCCTCTCCTACTACTGAAAGGATAGCTCTTTGTATCTACTTTTATAAGATACTGGTATTAGGCTCAGATTGGGCAATGTAAATATTCACTGAACTGGAGAAGCCCAGGGAAAATGTTGTTATTGAGTGAGACCATATGAAGGACAGAGAAAGAGGCCTAGATATAAATCCAGGGAACAGAAGGGAAATGATTGTTTGATGGCCTGGTTAGTCTTGCGTTAGCTGTACACAGGTTGAGTTATATGGAAAGAGGGAAGCTATTAGAGAAAACGCCACTACCAGATTGGCCTGTGGGCAAGCATGTGATGCATTTTCTTGATTAAGAATTGATGTGGGAGGTCCTAGCCCACTGTGGGAGGTGCAGGTAGTTCTGGGCACTGTAAGAAAGCAGGGTGAATAAGCCATGGAAGTCAAGCCAGTAAGCAGGGTTCCTCGATGGCCTCTGTATTAGTCCCTGCCTCCAGGATCCCACCTTGAGATCCTGCCCTGACTTCCCTTCATGATATGCTATATATAAGCAGTTAGCTGAAACCCTTTCCTCCTTGCTGTCGGCCATGATGTTTTTTACAGCACTAGGAACTATAACCAAGATAGTCTTCATGCTTAATTAAACATCCATTAATGTTTAACACTTATATTACATTTGGATTGAGAGTTTGGGGATCCTATCTTCATTTTTGATGCTTTACATAGTAGACATTCTTTAGCTGTTTATTGAGCTTGTCAGTATTTAGTTTCAGGGGGAAATGATGGGTATCCAGTCTACATGCTCATGTATAGTACACATAAAAATAGAGAAATTAATTAACTTTCAGTTTGGCTAAAGCTAGGGAGAAATTTTCTTTACCCACAACACTATTACAATGTCTAGAAAAGATGAGACAATGGCCAAGAAATAGACGAGATGCTAATGTGAGCTCAAGTGACAAGAATTGGGCGTGTTTCTCTTCCACTGGGGACATGGGCTTTGAGGGCTAAGTATTGTCAGTCTGCTCTGTTTCTTATAGGACTTCTAGGAGCACTTAGTCTGGTAGGTACTGTTAAGTTGGTAGCCAGCTGGAAGACCTTGTGCATGTTAGCACAGTCTACCCACAAGACACAACTCTGTGTCATCTCTGTATCAGTCATTTGAGCAGAGACACTTGAGAATCAAACAGAAAACAGCATCCAGAAGAATGTCTGAAAACTATGAGCAACTCTTGGTGCTTAGATTTCTTTTCGATCAGCAAAATGGTAAGCATGCCGACACCCAACGTGGGTTGTTGGGATCAGAACTCAGTTCTCCATGCTTGCATATCAAGTGTTTGACTGACTGAGCCATCCCTTCAGACCTTGATGCTGTTTTATACCCCTGGTTTTAGATTCTTCAGCACTCCAGTCTGTTGACTTCAATTTCTCCATTAGTAAAAACCAAAATAATCTTTGTGTCAGTTATACATACATTGCCTGGATATAGAATTTTCGAAACTGTTTCTTGTAATCACAAGATGCATTATGGGAAACGATCTAAAAAACCAAACTGTAAATTAATTAGACTACTTCAAATGAGGATTTGGCTAGACATTTGTATTGCCTTTGCAGATAAATGGAAAGGGACTGAAAGTAAGAAAGGTTGCTGAAGGGAGGACAGGGAATTAACCAGAAGTGAAGGATGTGGTTACCCACAAAGCAGAGCAAGTTTAGTACAGGACTGGAGACCTCCTTGATGGTTATCATTCATCTCTGTTAAAGACACCCAAACTCAGCCCTCCTCTCTCATACTACCCTGTTCTTTGTGAAATGTGAGGAAATGTATGAAGAGAAGCACAGAATGGAATCTAGAGTGAATAGTGGGTTTGGCCAAGTGTACAAATGACAGCTAGATGCTCCAAGGGAAGAGAAAGTAAAAATAATGCACCCCATGGTATTGATGTTATCAGAAGACAAGAATAATAGAAAGGATGTTTTCTGCAGAAAATTTTCAGTTCATGAAAGTACAAGTGACTCCAATAGATCAGTCAACATAGAATTCATTTCTATTTAATTTTTTTTTATAAAAAGCACCAGATGTGGTGTTATATGTCCGTAATGCCAGCACTTGGAGGTGGAGGCAGGAGGATTAGGAGCTCAAGGTCAGCCTAGATCATATGAGAACTTATCTGAAAAAGAGGATCCCAAAATTCATTATTAAATTTTCATTAAAAATGAAAACCAAATCAAAGAATGTTCTTTACTCTATCATACAATATTGCCTAGTAAGTCTCCTGCATAAAGATACATGGATGGATGGATAGATAGGTGATATAAGAAGAGACAGAACAAAGATTCATTTAAATGGCAAATTAGATAAATTACCAATCTCTCCTGTGTTTATTATGTGTTTATGTACTCATTTATTTTAATTTATGACAAGATTCCTTATCAAGTTCCATGGGAACTTAAGGTTAAGCCTTCTAATGATTATCTATGTATAGAAAGATCTATCTATACACATGAGTAAGGTTTATTACTCAATTGCTTAGAATACCATCCTAACATTTAGATATGATTTTGCCCAATTTTAATACTAAACTCATTTCATACATGGAAAAACCCTTTGGGCATAGCCAGACCTTTGTGTGTGTGTGTGTGTGTGTGTGTGTGTGTGTGTGTGTGTGTGTGTGTGAGCATGTAGAGAAGATGTTTACTCCACACAATCAGGAAGCTAGGTTTAAAGGCCATTTCCATTAGTCTAACTCCTGAAGTGTTACTTTATCATTGACTCCATGTAGGTTTGTATGGTTTCATACCATTGTAATAATGAAACAAGCCCCAACCTTGCATAATACAAATAAGCCAAGGTAGGAAAGGGTTGCTTAGAGGTTGGAGCAGCAGAAGGGAGCAAAAAAGAAGTGGGGAAAATCTCAAAGTTTCACCAGAGGCCACACCAGGCAGCCTAAACTACTCTATTTTTGTGTTCGTTTTGGCAGAAGCAGAAATTCCATTGCCAATATCTAGTGGATAAAGAGCCCATTTCATAATACAGACAATTTCTGAAAAGCAGAAAATGACTGTTTCTGGACTAGCCACACTTGAATACAGACAATGGGCAGTAGAATGGAGTCTTCATTCATTCAAAAAGCATGTATTATATGATTATTTAATGATATGATCTAGGAGAACAAGTTCTGCCAGAAAACACCCTCCTATAGGATATATGTGAGCAAAATGTTGTAGGAGACAAAAGGAAGAAAAAATTAATCCTGAAAACATGGACTTCAAGAATCCTTGAGATGGAGGTGGAAAGATGGTTCATTCGTTAAGTGCACTGGCTGCTCTTGCAGATGACCTAGGTTCAGTTCCCAGCACCCACACAGCAGTTCACAAACATCCGTAACTCTAGTTCTAAGGAATCCAATGTCCCATTCTGGTCTCTGTGGGTACTAGGTATGCTTGTGTTTCATAGACAAATATGCACACCAATACCCATACACATAAAAAAAAAATCCTTGGAACACAGAGAAGTTTAAATCTAGGGACCTCAAGTTTCCACACTTCAAATAAAGGTGAGCAAATGTTTAAATGAAAGTTAATGCTATTGTACTCCTCTCTCAGATTACCAGAGCTAGCAACCCCCAGACTCATTAATATGCTACAATCAAGTATAAATCCATAATGTGAGATTAATGACCAACAGCAAGAGATGGGTACTAAAGTGACAGTCTATTTTCTCTGTGTGTGGGAAGTATGACACCAAAGGAGTTCTTATCTGGGGACATTGAAATTTAGGAATCCATGATTAAGATAGAGGTTGGGATATCATCTAATGAGAGAGACCAGGGATAGATTCTCAAATTCTGTCTCTTCACACCTTCAAATTGGCATAAACCACACACTGATGCAACAGACTGATAGATGAAGTCAAAAGTATTTGAACAGATTTTTTTGATTTTTCGAGACAGGATTTCTCTGTGTAGCTTTGCGTCTTTCCTGGAACTCACTCGGTAGCCCAGGCTGGCTTCGAACTCATAGAGATCCACCTGCCTCTGCCTCCCCAGTGCTGGGATTAAAGGCATGCACCACCACCACCTGGCTTATTTGAGCAGATATTAACACCAATGGACAAAATGGTATTTGGAGTTCAAGTACAAACATGATCTTTTTGTTAAACAAAGAAGATAATATTCATAAAAGTATAAAAATCCCATTGCCACATCTTAACATTTAGAATTTCTAAAATATAATGAGGAATTATTAGTTAGGAAAGAGTGGAAAAGATGAAGGCTTTGCTAAAGAAGAAAACAATCTGAAATGGAATTTAAGATGACTGAAATATTAGTAATAAAAGGCAAGGGTTTTGAAGAATAACTTGTAGCTATTGTCACATCAGTAAAGGTATATACCACCATGAAGGAGAACTATAAAGTGATAAGACATGGCTTCAGAGAAAAAGAAATAACACCAAAAAAGGCAAAGTATATATATATCCATCCCCTACAAAAAACATACTTCAAAAATACAAGTTCAGGGAAAGCAAATGGACAGATAGGAATAGGAATGATACAGAGAATTACTAACAGAAGATACAAATGCTTTGAAACTAAGAAAAAAGAAAAAATCAATACAAGAGGACCTTATACATGATAAAATATTAACCACAAACCCAACAATTAGATGTATATTTATAAATCATAACAATATGTATGTATGAGGCATGTGTGTTTATGTATGTTTTCACATGAGTACAGTATGTTTGTATGTATGTCTGATGTGTATATGTGTGTGTGTGTGTGTGTGGTGAATTTGTTGTGGACACTCTTATGTTTAATGCAGGAAGGTGATATGTCATGTATGTGGAGGTCAGAGGACAACTTTGAGGACCACTCTTCTTTACCTTCTACCTTTCTGGAGAGAGAGACTTGTGTTTGCCTACTGAGTATGGCAGCCTAGCTAAGACAGGAGTTTCCAAGAATTCTCTTTTCTCATCCATTCTTATCAAGCTATGGTCCAGATTTCATTCAGGTTCTGGAGAGTCTAACCATGATTCTCACACTTGTATAGCAAATGATTTACTCTCCAAGCTATGTCCCCAAACCCATTATTGAGTGTTTTTATTGGGGTTAGTCACATGCATTTTGTTGAGTGTGACTACAGCTGGACCTTCAGTCTCCAGCAATTAAAAATTTGGAGCCGAGGCTTCACATCCCAAAGCTACACTATAAATTGTTTGTTTAATGCCTATATCTCAAGGCTCTCAGATAAATATAAACATGGTTATCAGACATATTCCCCATCTTAGAGGTCAAGGGCACATTCTGTATACACCCATGCAAACTACTTAAGGGCCAGAAATACCCATTGATAAATTCTATTACACAAGTGTAGAATGAATAATTTTAATCTGAAAGAAGAATGCCACACAGCAGAGAAGACATACTTTGAATGTTATGTTACGAGGACTGTAGAGTTGTAATGTTGAAATGAAACAAATACACTGGATTTACATATAGATGCAAACTCCTTGACTCTATATTAGCAAATACAATAGTATGATACACAGAAACCCGAATAGATTGCCACTAAGTGAGGTTTATTCATGGAATGCAATGCTTTCTCAACATTATAAAAAAAAATAGGACTCCTCAGATTAAAGGAATAGTCTAGAAGGACATACAACCATTGAACCAGAGACAACTTTCATAGTAGAAGGAAGAATAAAGTAAAAACAAACAAACAAACAAAAAACCCAGAAGGGTCTAAGCAAAATGTTATGTGAGCAATCTAAAGATGAATCCTAATCAACTGCTTTCTTCCTAGGATGAAGAACATGGAAGGCCAGGGTGTTTAGTGCCAGTAGTAACTTTCAATGTTGCTTGCATTCTTAGACTAGTGTAGTAAGCAAAGAAACGGTATGAAATTTGAAAATGGAGAAATGAAAGCTTATTTGTAGATTATCAAATGCTTTAAAGACAAAATCTTGGGCAATCTAGGAAATCTACTAAAAACAAATGTAACTTTGTTAAGATTGACAGATAAGAGGTCTATGTGTGAAAGCAAAGAAAAGAAAAACAAAAAATTATTTTCCATGTCTAGATATTGTCAATGAATAAATAAAATAAAAATTTAAAATTACCTCCACTTATAATAACAAAGGAAAATGAAAATAATATTAACTTCACCAAACATATGTAAATGTTGTACACAGAAACTGTAAAACACAATGAAAGAAGGCTTTATGAACTGGAAAATCTGAATTATAGTAATTTATCAGAACCTCAGAACCTCCCAAGTCACAATCTCCCCAGACTGAAAATAATAACAATGACAGTAATAATGATTTCGCAATTAAAAACAATTCCTCTTGAGAACTTAAGTCAAGGAAATAAAGGGAAAATGTGGACAAACCTTCTATGTCAACGGGCTTATATGAAGTTGTAAGACATCTTAAATAGTATTATAAGCAATCAGATTTAAATAGACAACTTATTTGTTCAAAGAGTTTGGAAAGGCTTCTATGTAGACAGTAATGGTGTGAAAACATCCTCTGTCTCACTAATCACCAGGGTACCACAAATGGAACTGCAGTGGAATAATGACTTCATACCCATGGCAATGGCTTAAGCTAAGCTGTCATGGCCCAATACTGGTAAATGCATGAGGCATTCCATTTGCATACATTGAGGTGAGAATATAAACATGCTGGTCACCACATTGCAAAATCTGTATGTATCTCATAAAGTTAAGCTTCTACTCACTATACAGCTCAGGAAAACGACTGTTAAGTGTTAACCCAACAATGTTTACCCATGATTCTATGGTGTATGTTTATGGTCATATTAATCATGAATAGAACTCAAAAATATTATGTTAAATCATCAACATCATATTAAAATGACAAAAATACAACATAGCTCCTAGTAAAGGCAGAACTATGACAGGGAGATTCATAGATGTCAGGGAAGAGAATCAACTACACAGACCACAGAGATCCTCCAGGTTGGTAGAAATACATTGTGTGTTGACTATAGCAAGGTGTGAAACATGAAGGCCACAGAGATCAAAATTCACCCAATGCTTGTTTACTCATGGTAAATGCCATATGTGTCTGCTCCTGAATAGTAAAAAGCACTGGCAACTATTTTAAGAAAATGTTACAATTCTTAGTGTTTGCCAGAATAGACCCATGGAAAGTTGGTGTTTAGATGTCTAGATAGATAGACAACTGTGAAACATTACTGTGTCAGGAAGAGAGAACTGTTGAAGCAAGGTCTCTTCTATTGTGGTTCTGATCTTGAATGCCAAGTCATGTCTTCTGAATTTGAATTTCAAAGCAGAATTTCATCTACGTAGTCCTCAGATCTGTTACAATTCATGGAGTAGGCAGTATACTTTGCTTTTGTGATCTTTTTGTTGTTTTTTTTATGTTGTTTTGTGGCAGGGTTTCCTGTAGTCCTGTAGTCCGTGATGGACAATGTAAGGTTTTGAATGGGATGTCCCCCATAATCCAAGCACCAGTTGGTGGCCATTTGGAGAGGCTTAGGAGGTGTCATCTTGTTGGAGGAAGTATGTCACTGAGGGTAAATGCTGCTGTTTCAAAAGACTTACATCTCTCTTTCTCTCTCTCTGCTTTCTGTTTGTGGGTTGAGATGTGAACTCTCAGCTCCCAGCTCCAGCCACCATGCCTGCCTGCCGCCATACTTCTTCAATGTGATGGTGATGAGTTCTAGACCTGCTGATACTATAAGCCCCACATAAATCCTTCCTTCTTTAAGATGCTTGGGATCATGTTGTTTTATCACATCAATAAAAAGTAACTAATATAGCCTCATCACATAGTTGAGAATGACCTTAATTATCCCATCTTACCCCTCTACCTCCAGAGTTCCAGAGTCCCAGAGTTCCAGGTAGAGGCTGTCATTCCCAGATACAGACTCAGTTTCTCACTCTCATTTTTATATATTCTATGGGTGCAGAGCGTCTCCAGGGTTCTTTTCTCCACTTCAGCAACATCAAGACTGAGATAGAATGGCTGCCAATGAACAGAGCCCTTCCTGCAGGTAAGCAGGGTTCAGCCACGCTCTCATTCCCCGACGCATCTCCACCTGTGGCTTCTCCATGTGGTCTTTTCCACACTCTTGGTTGATATTGCTGAAATTGGAATCACAGAAGCAATTCTGACTGAAAGAGCAACGTTTCAATTAAACAAATAATCAAATTCAAAATGTTATTCGAATAATTTGAGTTCTTAAATTAAGCACAGAGGGGTTTTTTTTAGCCCTGCAAGTAGACTATAAATTACATTTTCCGCTACATTGGCAGTAAACGGGTAATTAATATTTCAACTTTTCCTTCTCAATGTTGATTTAAAAAATAAAATTAAATAAGCACAGAACATAAATCAGCCCAGCTATCGCCGATTAGATGTGATTGCCCATCTCCTGTTTATGCTCCTTTCTCTGGAATAAGTGCTTCAGTTCTGGAGTGAAGCCTGGCCAAACAGAGCATATTTTATGCAAGATGAAAGGTAACATCATTGTAGAGATGACACTTGAAGCCCTCGTCACATAATAAAGTAACGAGGAAATATTTTTGCACTAAGTATATACATCATTTTCATATGCAGGTAATAAATACCTTGTGTTTAATACACTGTCACACTGAAACTATCTTAAACACTGGAGGAACATAATTTAATGAAAAACTAAAACATAGCCACTAATGTTATACTTTATAAATGATCTATTATTTTGATTAAATGAGTGAAGAAATGTCATTTCAAAGTAGTTATGAGAGAATTTCCTGAGTGCCAGTGGCTGCTCAGAGTGTTTTAGATATGCACTAACTAGAGAAGATCTTGCCTTCAGTACTTGAATCTAACAGATGTTAACTATGAAAGAAGGGCTAAGTGTAGCAGAGGTGAGTTGGAGCGAGGGCCAATTGTTTACAGTGATGTGTGTAGTTTAAGTTTTCCTGCCTGGCCCACAGTCAGGGCAAATCTCTCTCACCTGCCAGTCCCACAGCCGTCAGACCCGACCAAGTAAACACAGAGACTTGTATTGGTTTCAAACTGTATGGCCATGGCAGGCTTCTTGCTAACTGTTCTTTCAGCTTAAATTAATCCATTTCCATTAATCTATGCCTTGCCACATGGCTCGTGGCTTACCGGCATCTTCACATGCTGTTTCTCATCGTGGCGGCTGGCAGTGTCTCTCTGACTCAGCCTTCCACTTCCCAGCTTTATTCTCCTCCTTGTCCCGCCTACACTTCCTGCCTAGCCAATGGCCAATCAGTGTTTTAATTATTGACTAATCAGCAACACATTTGACATACAGAACATCCCACAGCAGATGTGGACCCCAAATCTGCCAGATCAGGTTCCTCAGTGTGAACCCTGATGCTAGTGCAGGTTTATGCTGGGCCAGTGTCTCATGTCAAGTGTGTAATACAGTTGTGACTATGCTTAGAAGATGGGTCACCTTTCACCAGTTAAAGGTATGTTTTTTGTTGATTAGTGCTTGCCAACTTGATAAAAACTGAAGTCACCTGGGAAGATGGAACCCCGATTAACCAAAATTGCCTCCAGATTGGCCTGAGGGCATCGCTGTCTGGAGTGCTAGTGCACCGTGGACACTGCTACTGCAAGGCAGGCAGTCCTGGGAGTCTGTAATAAGGCAGGATGTACAAAGCATCGGGAACAAGCCACCAAGCCAGGAGATAGCCTTTCCTCCATGGTCTCTACTTTAATTCCTGACACCATGTTCCTGCCTTGCCTTCTCTCAAGAATATACTGGAGCCTGTGAGCCAAATAAATCTTTTCCTCCCCACATCGCTTTCGGTAATGGTGTTTGTCCCAGAAGAGGAAGCAAATTAGAATAGCTGTGTTCTTACAGCCAAGTCCATCTCTACATCCTTGGCAATTCACTGAATAGCAAAGGACTCACAAACACTTCTTCTTTCCTGCAAAATCAGGAGCACCTGCCCAACAGGGGAGATAACGTTCCCCAGCAATAGGTACAAACAGAAATGCTTAGGATGACCCAAATCAAATAGCCCAAGCTGGAAATCAGACTTGGCCATTTCTCCTGCATCTCTAATTTGGAATGAACCTGTAGATCTTCTGGCCTATCGGCTTCGTGCTCTCAGGCTCCTGACATGCTCAGCTGCTCTCCTCCTACAGATGGCCAGAACCTATGATGCCCAAATACCAACTGTCTGCTTTATCCTAAGGCATAAGCTCTGTCAACATCTCCAGCACCCTCAGTCACCTTCTGTGTGATGGAGTGTCTATCAGCACTTACATGTCCTGTAACAGTGAATTTAAAGACACGTGCTACAGTCTCTGTCATATGTGGTGGTATTGTGTTCCCCAAAATATTGTACACCCTTATAAACTTATCTGGGGGTCAGAGACAGAACAACCACTAGATACAAAGGCTAGAAAATGGTGGCACTCACACCTTTAATCCTAGCACTCCAAAGGTAGAAATCCCTCTGGATCTCTGTGAGTTCAAGGCCACACTGGAAATGGTCAGGCATGGTGACACACGCCTTTAATCCCAGAAAGCGAGCCTTTAATCCCAGGGAGTGGTGGTAGAAAGCAGAAAGATATATAAGGCATGAGGACCAGGAACTAGAGGCATTTTGGCTGGTTAAGCTTTCAGGCTTCTAGCAGCAGTTCAGCTGAGATTCATTCTGGATGAGGACTCAGAGGCTTCCAGTCTGAGGAAACAAGACCAGCTGAGGAACTGGCAAGGTGAGGTGGCCGTGGCCTCTTCTGTCTCTCTGATCTTCCAGTGTTCACCCCAATACCTGGCTCAGGTTTGATTTTATTAATAAGACTCTTTAAGATTCGTGCTACAGTCATAGTTTCATGTTATTATCTCCGTGTGTTTAGTGTACCACAGTGTTCTATTCTGTCATCTTTGTTTATTTGTTAGAATGTTGGAGGTTATAATCAGGGCCTCAAAGACATGAGGCAAGGCTTACCACAGAAGGAGACCCACTCTGCTCTTTGGGTTCCATTTTGCTATAAGGCCTTAGATGTACAGGCTGGCTTGAAATTCACTATGTAGTTTGGCTAATCACCAGCTTATGACCCTCTTGACTCACCATTCTGAAGAGATGACATGACTTGATTGAGCCAGTCTATCTGGCCATTGTGTTCTTTCTTAACCACATAACAAAATATTGATTCTGCTGGGGGGAGGAAAGAGGGAATTTACATCACTTTCAAAGCTGCTCTGCATCCTGATGTCAAGGGATGACTTAGTAACCAGACTCATATTTGTATTTACTCATTGTATTTACATGTCAAAACATCACTAAAATCGAAACAACATGCTTTATTTTATACCTTCTAGGTCTTTTAATAAGATTCTTGTCGGTTGTAAAGCTAACAACTCAATTTTCAAGCTCAATGATTTTACCTGCGATTTTTTTTACTCACTCATTTGCTAGTTAAGTTAATGTGCATTATTGTATTTGAAGCATGTGGTAGGTGAGGGAGGCAAGAAACCGTGAAATAAAATGGAGCCCTTGTCCCTGCTAGGCTGAAATACCTGTGGGAAAGAGGAAATCACAGATTATTACAATTTAGGGGAATTTAGAATTCTGCTTCCTCAATACCACATCCCAGGCAGAAATCATGTGAAGATTCCTGTCCCACACATCCAATTTCAGTTGAAGCACTTCCAACCAGATTTAAAACTCATCTATTAAAAGGTTCTAAAAAATGTCCCGACTCTAACTCCTGCACTACACAAAAGCATATTACTTCTATCACATCAATATTATTTTCTAGCTTGTTGAAACTGGGGCAATGTCCTTGCTGCCACAGGACACAAACTGAATCTAACCTCCCATCAGCCCAGCAGGGCTTTCTCAGGACTCCTGCTCTCCTGGTTTCCAATTCTCCCACCTACCTGGCAAAGCTTTCTCACTGTGACCTCACCTGTTCCTCACACAGTGTGAGTGACAGATGTGCTGCCATCCTGACTACTCTCAGGACACACTCAACATCCCCAGGAGAGTCAACACTCAATCACAGCCAGAGGTACCCAGTGCAATGAGGGGAGCATCTTTGCTTGATTTGGTTTGCCGTTTCTGGTGATGGTACTTGGGACAATGTGAATGGCAGACAAGAGTGCTCCACCACTGAACTTCTGCTCAGCAAGTGGATTGAGGTTCAGGAAGTGTTAGGAGCAAGTGCCACCTCACCAATAATGAGTCAGGTGATCTTGGCAAAGCCATTACCTCCTTCTTTCTACAATGAGGAATTTCACCATGAGGAGAAATAAGGAACTCCAGTATATTCAGAATACCTAATTGAATTCAGGGAACACAGGGACATATTTGAGATTGTCACTGCAGAAGTGACCTACTCAGTAAGAACATTAGCCCTGCTGATTATTAATGTTGTCTGTATGTATCTCTTACCTTTCTCTTATCACAGCATACTGTTGGTTTATTTCTGACCCATCAGTGTACCAAAGCCTTTTGTTTATCTGTTTTATTGGTCTGTGTTTCCATACACAGACAGGAAGTCCTCACTGTCCTGTTAATTTTTTGAACTTCAGAAGATAATGCCCCATGTGCCAAACTAACATAACATTTATAATATAAAAATTCTGACATCCTGCTTTCTGCCTTTCACAAAACAAATAAACAACAGCAACATTGATTTTTATTTTTATTGTAGCAACCATTCAATAGCATCAATGGTCCCAGACATAATAAGGAGATATAGTCCTGAGTGTTATTCATAATTTAGGTCTATAATCAACTCATTCACTAGTTGAGCTTTAGACACTGGACAGAATGAGACTGTGAAAGCAAATGGCAAGACATGTGACTGCAGTTACAGGTGGCTAACTTGTGTGTGACCTTGAGGGAGCTTCACTTTCATTTGTAGAGCAGTTAACTTCTGAGGTCCTTTCCAGAGATGGCATACAATGACTCACAAACTCTGTAAGTTAGCATGGACTTCTTCCTCAGCTCCCTACAGAAGAAAATATGAGTTTTCAATTTCATACGTTGGTCAAGTAGGTTATCATAATTGCCCTTCTGTACCACAGTTATTATTTCAAACATTAAACAAATGGCAAAGAAGAAGAAAAAATAGGAAAAGAAACATGTTGGAAAATGGATGGAAAGAAGAATTTTAAGAACTCTACCATCTCATTCTGGGTTTAATATTCAAGCTGTTACTTTTATGCAAGGTTGGAAATACGGTTCATTTTCTAACTCAAAAACAAAAAATTCTCAGTTACTGTAGTAGTCACTAAGTGAAAGTATTTGTTTTCTGGAAGTAAGTACTTATGCAACCCTCCTCTCCTTATTTATGCCAAAAGGTATAAATAAGAAAGCTTATTACAAGGTAAAGACCAGAAGGTAATCAATAGGCAGAATTTTCTAATTAACTCATGAATCCCTGGTCTTCCTGGCATAGATGACAAAATCATCATAGCCATCTTTACAGAAAGGAAAAAAAGTGTATCCAATGAGCTAAAGATAAAAGCTGTAGAAAGTCTCAGACTTTAGAATCAGTAATACAACTTTTTTTCCCATGACACAATACTATAATTTTCTTTGTATACTTAATATTTTTATCACACAACTTGTCAAACTATGAAAGGCAAAACAAAGTTTCCCAATATCTGAACATATTACCTTTTTTTCATTTCTCAATGATGATCACACTCTCTGACTTTCAGATATATGTATTAAGCACATAACATTAACATTAAGCACATTCATCATAGAACAATTGGTCAGGAAGGAAACACAGATATTCCATAATTCATGTAGGAACTTAATATAGTTTTCCATGAAAGGTAATTTTAATCTCTTCTGATACATACCAATTACCATGAATAAAATTTTATTAAATATATAAGTACATGTTTAATGAGTACATTGTATGTTAAGTCTGAAAAATATTTCCACAATGCAATGGATGCCTAGTAACCAGATTGTGTATCCTACACTACAGGATATAATTAATTTTAAGAGTAAGTCACTAGCCAAATAAAGCACATGTGATTGCTAGTTGTTTGGGATTTCTGGTAAATGATAAATTCATAGGAACACTGAGGGAAAATGCTGTGATGACTTAGTGTGGATTTTCATATGAACTATTATCTCAACACTTGTTTAACTGAATAACTCTAGGTCTTGAGCTGAGGCCTTGCTAATATTTTGACTTGGGCAGTTGTTAGAAGTATAAATCAGTCATATGCACTGTAATGCTCCCTCCACCTCCAAGGGTGCTGCAAGTCATTACAATTGAAAAGATCCTCAGACATTATCAAATAAACACCTGGCTAAGAGGTACTGGTCTCATGCTCAATTTATAATTTGTAAACACCTATATATGTAGAGTTATCAATATATAAGTGTGAAGATAGGCATCCATAGGAAGGTCACTGTATTAGAGTATAAAGATCAAGTTCACAATTAAGCAAAGAAGAAACTAATGAAAATATCTATAAATAGTTATAAACGTGAAACAGATGTTGACAGCTGACTGTTATCACCAAAACCTATAGTTGACCTCTTGAGAGAAAAATGTTATTGTTTATAGGAATATTGAAGAATAAAAAGGTCAACCAAAAATATGAAAGATATAGAGATATTGGGAATACAAAAAATTGTTTAATTCTATGTCAAAATACTTAAAAGTTGTCTGTGAAACAAGAATGTTTGCTCAGACAGAAACATGTAATGTTGGTTAAAATCATTTTAAGACAAAATAATTACTTTTTGCTTAGTTAAAAAAAACCTCAGGAAGCTGAGGTAATATAAAATATTCTGAGTGAATTTTCTTAAAACATCAAGAAAAAGTTAAATCATGTGCTATAAAAAATAAAGAACAAAAATACACATATTATTTTTCACAGTTCTAGTCTGATTTCAGTAAATCCTCCTAACCTCTTAAAAAGAAAGGAAATTAATATTTCTATTCCATGCAATAATCATTATCACAAATAAAAGTAATCTGTTAGAGTAATTTTGAATGTCACCACTATTAATCATAGTTATTTTTGTCAATGCAACATGGGGCTGCAGTATGCAACAGAGACAAGAATACTTGAAAAGATGAGGAAATACACACTAAGTTTCCTCCCTAGAATAAATAGATAGATTTATATTTTTTATCTTGAATAATGTCAAACATTGACCTAAATGGAGAAGTAGTGAGAACATCCCCACCAATGTGAGGAGGGGGATCCATCTTATTATGTCTATTTGACATGATTTTTGAGACACTAACATAATAAGGAAAGTGTAGACATCAAGGGCTTGGTTGAACCTAAATAAGTAGACATAAAGATCTCAGAAATAAATGGAATTCTTGAGCCAGTAGCGATCTGAGTGATGGCCAGTAAGTGTTCTCTGCTAAACGGGCATAGTGAGACCAGAATTGTTCTTAAATAAAGAGATATTTCAAGGAAAGCTTTTAAGGTCACAGAAGGTAAACTTAAATTTGTCTTTACAACATGTTGCAGGGAATGGAGAAGTTACTTCTTGATTGGAGGGTTAGAAATGTGAAGGTTTTTGTAGGCATGAGTCAATGTACAGTCATGTTCATGGCCTTCACTAGGTAATTCTGAGCTACACACACACACACACACACACACACACACACACACACACACACACACACACACACACACTCCTGCATTCATATATACACAGACTCACAGCATGCACTCTCATCCACAGTCATTGTAGAGACAAGCAGGCCTCTTTTTTGACATGTGTTCTCTGGAAAAGTTGGTTCTGTGATGGTTGATACTGATTGTCAATTTGACAAGAAACAGAATCACTGAGGGAGCAAGCCTCTGGTAATGCTTGTGATAGATTGTCTAGAATCTGTCACTTGAGGTAGGAAGATCCACCCTACATGTAAGTAGCACCATCCTATAGGGAAGTACATCATATTCATGGAGAAAGGTACTGAGTACCCTCTCTCATCACCCTCTGAGTTTGTCAATGAATATGTCCAGTTTTCTCCTGGTCTTTCTGCCTCGTCTTCCCTGCCATGATAGACTATATTCCCTGTACAATAGCCTCAACCATCCTTCCTTCTTTAATTTGCTTTTGTGAGATATTTTGTTGAAGCAACAAGACAAGTAATCAATACACTCACCTTTAATGTATTCTGGGTGTTTTTCTTAATAATCAACTTTGGAGCACCTTACTGATTAATATCCAAGGTGGAGCCTTAGTTAATATCACTAGTTAGAAAGAACAAGTGCTGGAAATACACCTAAGTCCTCTCCTAAGTGTTCACCAGGGCTAGGTACCCATAAAGAAAATGTTCAAGGGATCTAAAAGAACAGAGATTTTTGAATGAAAAATTGAGAAAGAAATATAGGAGAGAAGGAGCATTTAAGGAATCTAGGAAAGCCTTGGGACAGGAGAGTGGTCCACAAGTAGACATCCCCTGAAAAGGCTATAGAAGCAGACAGAAAGGGATGACATTCAGAGAGCCAAGGTGGAATTGAGGTTTGAACACAGACTGGATGGTGTAAAATGGCCATGTGCTCTCAGACCTGTAGATTGATACTAATTAGCCTCCCTGTATCTCTCCTCCCTTCCACCCTCCTGTCCTTTCATATTAGATTTGGGGTATCTTAATACTTTTGCCTCATCAACACTGGTAGAAGAAAGCAAGATATAAGACAGAGTACTTTGCAGTTGGTGTGATGATCTGTATGGACACTCTTAAAATATCACCAAATTATGAAGAACCAGACAGGATGTCTACACTGCAACAGCCAGTTGAGTGTTGACTTCAACAAGCAGTTAGAAAGTATTTATTTTTAAGTGCGCTATTTGTGGCATCAACCCAAATGATAAACTATCATCATAAATCTAACCAAAGTATGAGAAAGGCTTATCTGAACATTTTTTAATTTTAAATTTTATGATAGTTTATTAAAAACTATAAATAAATATGGGAATGATACATATTCATGAAAATAAAGAACATCCTGCAGAGATCAAATCTCCCTAAATTGTTCTGTGCATTTAATTAATTCCCATTCAAATTCATGGTTGACTTGTTTTTAAGTGAATTTGACAAGGATTTCAAATATCTATATGAAGAAAACCAAGAATTCTCCACTGTGACACACTTCTGATGAGATAAAGAAGAACTATTCTAAGGCTAGAGCTGTAGTAATTAATGCACTATGGCCTTAATAGGAAGGCAAGTGGACCATCAAAATAAAACAGAAACTGAAAATGTACTGTATAGACATTGTGTGTGTGATAAACACATGTAAGGCTACTGGGAAAAGAAACTGTGATAAAGGTGGTAAAAAAGAAACTCTTGGAACAACACCTAATTCCTCATTGAAGAGAAAATGCTGGGCGTCAACAGGAAGTTCAAACACCAGGACAGGAAGTGGCAGATTTTCAAGTTTATGACTTTTATTAGGAAATGGAAATTCTCAGGAAGCTGACCATAAAGTTATTGAGCAACTAACCATAATAACATGGAGTGGGCTATTTCTATCTAGGTAAGACACATACTCTGATTCTAGGGTCACACATGTGACTTAGTATACTATTTTTCTAATAAGCCCTGCATGACCTTCCCTAAGTGGTAGTGTCTTCGTTAGGGTTTCTGTTACTGTGAAGAGACAACATGACCACGGCAACTCTCATAAAGGAAAAACATTTAATTATGGGTGGCCTACAGTTTCAGAGGTTTAATCCATTATCATCATGGTGGGACATGTGGTGTGCAGGCAGACATGGTGCTGGAGAAGGAACTGACAGTTTTACATCACGACCTGCAGGCAGCAGCAGGAGTCTGTCTCCCAAACTAGGTGTCAAAGCCGACCTCCACAGTGACACACTTCCTCCAACAAGGCCACACCTCCTAATAGCATCACTCCCTCTGGGGGCCATTTTCTTTCAAACCACCACAGATAGTAAACCTGTGCAGGCAAAGCAGAATACATAAAACCCACCCCATTCCTCACATTGATTCTAACCTATAATGAGCCTGAAAAGCTGAGCAAGGGTGTCACCCTAAAAGTGTCATCTTTCATGTCACCCTGACTTCATTTTAATTATCAGTAAAAGGAGGCGAAAGAAAAAGGAAATTGGTTCTTTCCCAGTGTTCTGCCTTTCCCCATGCAAATTATTTTTTTCTGCGTGTTTACTTTATTAAGAACTTGATTGATCTTTTCCTCTGGCCTCCACTCCTTTATCTACAGAGGTGACCCAACCTATGATGCCTTGCTCAAGGACTCAGTTGGTTTTCCAATTCACTGATAGCAGAATCGTATTTATCCAATAAACATCATCAATAACTATAAGAGTAGAGATCGAGACAAAATCAAGACATCTCCTTAAGACACTCCATTCCTTTAAAATTAGAGGTATTTGATACTTTAAGTCCTTGTTTCATGAACTGGCTTTTTGAAACCTAGGTACTATGCTGAGACCCTTTGCTCAGCCTTGGTGTAGGGAGGAGGGGACTGGACCTGCCTCAACTCAATCTACCAGGCTGGGCTGACTCCCTAGGGAAGACCTTGCCCTGGAGAAGGTGGGAATGGGGGGTGGATTGGTGGGGGAGGCTGGGGGGTGGGAGGAGGGAGGACAGGGGAATCTTTGGCTGATACATAAAATTAAATTAATTATAAAATAAAAATATTTTAAAAAAGAGTTGAAGAAGACTAGGGCTCTACAAGAGCTGTCTCCCTTTGCTGTTGCTAGTATAAATTGCTACAACAAATATTTGGTAAATAATTATGCATCATTCTGTAAATTTGAATTTTTGTATACCTTGAAACTTCTCACCTGTGTACATACATGTACAATGGAAACTTTAACACCTACCTATCAGAAGACATGCACAAGAATGCTTACTATAGCTCTTTAGTTACCTGAAAACAACGCAACCATTCTAAGACCAGAGGATAAGAATTGAGTTACAGTCAGAAAAGGGATTGAAGTGAGAAAAAAATGAAAAGAAAATAAAAATGAAACACAGTCACATTTAACGTTATGAATGATCACCAATATAATATAGATGAAAAATGAGGAATTAGAAGAATACTTACAGAATGGTAAATACTTGATTAAGTTCAAAACAAGGAAAATACGAAAAATTATTCACTGAGTTGGTTTTGTATCTCTGTGTGCACTGGATGACTCCTTTAGGAAGGGCTGCATGTAATTCAACTGTAGATTTCTCTTCTGACCAGTAGAGATATAGTGTTACCAGTAACTTCTGAAACCACCACCAAGCAGCCGAGCAGACCTGGGGATGATGAAGAACATGGGCCAGTTCTCCACTGTGTATTCCTGCTTCATCGTGCAAGCACATGGAGTTTGCAGCAGACCATGAAAGGTTAAGCTGGACTCTCCCTATCCTACCTGTGGTCTGTGCTTTTCTTCCTAACATCTCTGGTCCCACTCTGACCTGAGACAGAATCTTCACTTCCGAAAATTGATTTCATTCAGTTTCTTGGTGTTCTTGGTCCTCTGATGGGTTTTTTAAATAAATTCCCGTTTTGTAGCTCATGAGGGTTATGCTAGCTGGGGTAAGATCAGTAGTGAGCGAGCCCCTTAGCTTTCCACCGATGGAGCATGAATCGGTGTTGGCATTAAACCATTCAAAGCAATCAACTCTTGTCCAATGTGTCACTTTCATTCATCTCTAAGTGTCACCCCCTTTCAATTGTTTAAATATATACTGAGTTAGTAACGTATGTACCTTGCACATCTCGGAATATAAGTTTTATATTTTGTTTACAGAGATCCTCTTTAGTTCTGGATTCCTTACAGAAAGATATCTGCTCATGTTTTCTAATAGTACTCAAATGTACTTATTTTTAGCACAAAATCTTTAGTCCATCTGGAGTTTATTTTGGTGTTGGAAATAGAGTAAAATACAATTTTGTTTTATTTTCCAGATGGCTACTAAGTTGTCCCAACTCCATTTATGGACAAAGGATATGAACAGAGTTTTTACATAAAAGTCATTTTTAAACATATGAAAAGATGTTCAACTACAGTCATACTTTTTAGAACCTTCAAATAATAACTATAGTTAAACATTATCTCTGAAATATCAACTTAAATTAAGTATATGCATATCAAATTTTGTGTCTAGGTGGTTTACCTTTAGATGTTTTCAGATCTGTTCATAAATGCATAGATATATGAGCATTCATTTCTAACTTGTTAGTCAAAAGGGCAGAAAAAGAAAATCCAAGTAAAAGTCTTTTAAGGTGAATGAATTCTCATGTCATCAAATTAAGGTACTATGAGGTCTTTTTAAAAAGGTGTACAATAATTATGTTACAACAGTTACTGAAAAACAACAACAACAACAAAAGGTCATGAATTTGAAAGTGAGCAAGGAGCGTTACATTGGAGTGTTTGCTGGTGTGTGTGTATGGGGGGTGGGACAGAGTGATGTAATTATATTACAATCTGAAAAATAAAAGAAAAAATTGTAGATAGTAGGTAGAGTAGGAGGTTAGGCACTTGCTTAGCATGCACAAGGTACTAGATTCAATTCTCAGCACAAGAAACAAGACAGTCCACATTGCACATGCTTATGAAGTTATAGGAGACTTACTGTATTGAAAAAGCAAATCTAGTTGTGGGTATTTTATAGTCAGCCTCTCCTCAGGGGTGGGAAAACATGGGCATCCATCTACATATCAACAGGAATACTTAGTCACATTTCTGAGCACACTACTTTGTAGGCCTCTGTTGTTTGGTTTTTTTTTAATGTTTACTCTCTGGGGGTCCTGCCACCTAGCTCCCAAATAAATACAGAGGCTTATTCTTAATTATAAATACCCAGCCTTAGCTTGGCTTATTTTTTGCCAGTTTTCCTTAACTTAAATTATCCCATCTACCTTTTGCCTTTGGGCTTTTCTCCTTCTCTTGCTTCTGTAAATATTACTCTTACTCCATGGCTTGCTGTGTAGCTGGGTGGCTGGGTGCCTGGCCCTTGAAGTCATCCTCCTTCTCTGGCTACTTTTTCCCTTGCTCCTTCCCAGATTTCTCCTTCTATATATCTTTTCTGCCCTGCCAGCCTATCCTTTCTTCTGCCTCACAATTGGCTGCTCAGCTCTTTATTAGACCATCGGATGTTGTAGACAGGCGAAGTAACATAGCTTCACAGAGTTAAACAAATGCAACATAAACAAAAGCAACACACCTTAAAATAATATTCTACTATAGGCTCCCTCAAGCACCTAGTAACAGTGGTGGCTTCTGATGAGAAAAACCACAAACGAAAACAGGTCTGCTATGAGGGAGCATTTGCTCTTGGGTGAATGCTTATTTCTGGACATAACTTCAAGGAATTATTTAAGTCAAGAGAGAGGACTGCAAGTTCCTGTCAAAATGTGGTGTTGATGGATTCCTGTGCCACTGAAATGCCCTCAGTTTGATAAAATTCATTAGCTAGGTACAAAGAGAAATGTAGTTTTCAAGGCTTCTGATGAGATAACCCAGCTTAGCAGTGTGTGACTGTCCCCCTAAACAAGTGATGGTTGGGTTGAGCTTGAAGGAGAAGCCGAAGGGATAGTCTCCCTTCTTCCTGATGGAAAAGAACAGCCCCACCCATTATTACCTTGCTTTATGGATCGAAAAATAGTAAATGTTCTTCAATACTTTTTTTTTAATAAAGCAATGAATACGAAGTCACTCAAAGCCATCCAAAAAATCTACTATCATTCCCAGTCTTCTGATTCTAAGCAGCATGGTGCCAGTGGGAATAAACTGGCTTCATACACATATGCAAACCTGGAGCTACAGAACCAGAAAAAGGCCGTAAAAACATTGTAGTCCTGTGGTTTCATTTAACATGAGGACAGTGAAGTCTCAGTGACAACAAAACATGTCAGAGACCCACCACATTAGAATCATTGGGGATGGGTCTCTGATTCAGGAGAGAGCCTCCAATGTCCCAAGGCTTTTTTTTTTTTTCTGTTTACACCTTGATGATTATCTAGCCCCTTGATATTGACACTGAAAAAGAATTTGGAACATTTTGCAGCCATGGCCATAACTCACTCACTCATACATCAACTTCTGTGTTTCTTCCTTTACTACTTATTTTGCTGAAGTTTTCCACCAATAAAATTCTACCCTAGGAAGAAAACTGTTGTATTCTATTGACTTGACAGTTATGTACAAATATAAATCCTACTAAAGACAAAGAAACTCTTTCAAAGGGAAAACACTTCTTTAGGCTGTTGGAGGTAAAAACCCTGTGATCGTTGTATCTATCCATGAGCTTGCATTGTCATTTCATAAGGCAAAACAGAAGGTGGCGGGAGCCTACTGCCGTCCCTTAGTTTCTGATGGAACATATTCATCAAAAAAGCATTCAGTCCCCTGAGCTTCAGCCATATGCTCCAGGAAAATGTCACCAGTTAAAGATGTATTCATTTGCTGTTTTGAAAACTCTGTTTGATATTCATGCATTCCAAGTGTTTTGACCTAGATTTCTGTAGAGGCAGTAGATCCAGTCTTGTGCAGGCAGCTAGACAGCTGTTGCTTGTGTAGTCAAAGGAAGAATCTAAAGTTAAAAAGAGAGAGAGAGAGAATGAAAAAATGAAAACATTTATTAGTGGGTGCCAACATTTCGCACAGCCAATATGTTTAATACTAGATTAACTAATATAAGCATATGGGGATGCATTTGTTGCAAAGCTTTAAAGAAAAGAACAAAGAAAAAAGTTGGAAGTAGCTAAAGTTCAAGGGAAATGGAATTTGCACTTTCTCCTGTAAATGAAAGCTTGGTGAAATGGCAACATACTTTAATTATAAGCAAGTGGCTAATGTCACAGCATTTAAGACTTTATTTTAGAGGCCATGTATGATTTCTGATGCTCTGCACACGTCTTAGATAAACCTAAAGTCTATGTATGACAGCAGATCCTTAAAATGATTTTAGATACCCACCTTTTCCCTAGCCAGAGTTGTCTATTTGTTTGTGTGTAGAAGATCTAGCTAATTCAGCTATAAATTGATGCTGTTTAGATAATAATGATAATAATAAATATGGACACTTATCCATAGCAGGTCCTTCTCTTTCCACCAAGATCAAATGAAGATGCCACAGTACCCATGTATTTACTTTCAGCCAACCCACCTACAATACATACCGTACTGCCCATCTGCTTCTCCTCTCTACCCTGTAGGATGATTATCAGTTAAGTTATAATCATGGAATGCTTAGTACTCCCAGATTTTTGAACTGGACTCTTGCACCTGTGCATATATAAAGCAGCCAAGAACGTTAACCCATTGATCCACTCAACCATAAATGGTTAAAGAATATCCATTCAGTCCACAGACTGTGCCAGATTCTGGAACAAAGGCCCTTTCCTTTTGTAGGCTACAGAATTCTTAATGATATAAGAGATACAAAATGACTTGTACCATTCATGCCACTGGAATGGGGGATACAGCCCAAGAGTAGATTTTTTTTTTTTTTTTTTTTTTTTTTTTTTTGGTCTTTCGAAACAGGGTTTCTCTGTGTAGCTTTGCGCCTTTCCTGGAACTCACTTGGTAGTCCAGGCTGGCCTCAAACTCACAGAGATCCTCCTGGCTCTGCCTCCTGAGTGCTGGGATTAAAGGCGTGCGCCACCACCGCCCAGCCCAAGAGTAGATTTTATGGAAATTATTGAAGAAGAGATTGCGTGCTGATGTGGCACACAGAGATGTGTCATCACGCACCTCTGAAGTCATGAGAGCACAGCACTTTAGTAACAGTCATTTTTATGATTGCCTTTTATTTTCCCTGTTCTCAATTCCTAGAATGAAAATTTGATTATAATTCTCCCCTTTGAGACAAAATTCACTTTCCTTGGCAAGCAAAAGACCCAATGAAGAATATTTCTCTTTCAGCAAGGATTGAGCTTCAAAACTAAGGGAGAAGCTGGGAAGGAGTTGACAATGGTGTTGGGGTGTGGTCTACTCTACTTGACTCTAAATCACACCTAAAACTGATGAGTTTCTTAGTACTTTATCCTGTTGTGAAGGACACCCACTGACTCTATTATTACCAATAAATGATCAGTCAATGGTTAGAAAATAAAACGTGATGGACATCTGAATAAAATTTTCAAAGGTATAATTGTTATTAAGCCCCATTTTGTGCAATGAATTTCAAATGTGTAACCAATTACCAAAAGATTTGGAAATTTTTCTTCCTCACTTTTAGTAGTCATACCAATTGTATTAAAATCCTCCTGATTACAATTAGAAAAAAATTTAAATATTTGTTATAGAAGACCTGTTGCACTTGGAGCATTTTCAGTACAGCAAGCATGTTTTGATACTTTCAGTCTGCATATCTGTATTTAATAATAGTGACTCATTTCATGCGTGTATGTGTATACACATGTATAAACTCATTATGAATTTACAAAGCAGAATAAGATTCCATATTAACAAGCATTGGGGCAATTCTTAGTGAACATTCCTTGTTCTTTCTCCTTGCCTTTCAGTATATATATATATATATATATATATATATATATATATATATATATATATATATATATATATATATATATATATGCTGTGTGCTGTGGTCCTTCATTTTTGTGATTGGCATTCTCAGTAAATTTGGCATTTGCAAGCAATATTCATTGAATTCATGCCACCACGTGGTTCAATAAACACTAATGCTGTACATAATTTCATGCTTATCTCTATTTCCTTTGGGATATCCTCAGACTTATTCAGCTTCTATTCTGACCAGAACTAATAGATCCCACTATATAAGCTATCCTAGAGTACGAGGTAAAATAAATCCTGCACATGTTGAGGTTGTACAGAAGCACAGAATAGGGAGGATGAGTTATCAATGCTCAGAGTCCTGACCGTTTCGGGTGGACACATGGGAGGCAACTGGCAGCAATTAGGATTGCAGATCTGACAGCTTCTCTGTGAGCTGCCACATTAGGTTACGAACTGAGCATTACAGAAGACCAAATGTTTCTGTTCCAGTGCCAGAGGATTGATTTATTCTCCCTCCATTTTCAACCTGGCAGCAGAGGACATCTAAATCTGAAAATAGCAATGAAACACGTGAAGCCAATGTGTCTTAGTAAGTTAGAGTACAGGTAATGGCCTAGATGTTTTCTGCTAGAAACTTTTGAGGACTGGAAGCGGATGGGTGTGTGATTTCTATCCCAAAGTTTGATCTCTCACTAAACTCCAATTGCTGCATCACAGAGACAATAGAGAAACTGAATAATTTCTTTCATTAATAACGTACTAATTTCTACCCATAAAGCCTATAAGTCCTAATGTTCACCAATGTAAAATTGCATGAAGTTAGCTGTATTACAGCCAGTTTGAACAGATGGGTTTATGAGACTCAAATATATTTCTTTGCAGAATTTGGCTATGTAAGTAATGTGCGCTACTGTCACAGGGAGCCTTGAATTACTGCAGCTGCCAGATGCTTATTCCTTTGCACAGCTCTGCGGAGGGGTTTCCTTCCTTCACTTATAAGTAGAGTTACTGAAAAGGTGAGCCTTTTGGTGGAATTAAAGCACTCTCTCCATCTGTCCTTTCCTCTTCCATACTGGAGTAAGGTGAGTGTGTGGAGGATCATAAGAGGTTGGCATTAGCCGGGCGGTGGTGGTGGTGGTGGTGGCGGCGGCGGCGGCGGCGGCGGCGGCGGCGGCGGCGGCGGCGGCGGCGGCGCACGCCTTTAATCCCAGCACTCGGGAGGCAGAGCCAGGCGGATCTCTGTGAGTTCGAGGCCAGCCTGGGCTACCAAGTGAGTTCCAGGAGAGGCGCAAAGCTACACAGAGAAACCCTGTCTCGAAAACCAAAAAAAAAAAAAAAAAAAAAAGATGTTGGCATGACCTCACACATCCCTCAGCAAAATCAACAGATCCAAACAAGAATCTAAGGGCAGGAAGATGTAGAGTCCCAGACATGCTGTCAAGCAGATGGAATGAGTCCAGATGGGGAGAGCAGGGTTCATGGAAAGAGGCTGCTGAGGTGAACTTGGGAGGGGTGGGTGGATATATAATCAAGAAAAGTTTCTACTACTCTGGAAATTGTGAAAGTAGCTATGCAGGGTGAAGAGAGAAAGGGAAGCGAACCCTGTATTGGAACTGTGAGTTAATGCTGGGAATATTTGTGAATGAGTTAAAATCAGAAATAGCCAATTAGGAAAATGGAAAGTCAAATGGGCTTCCATTCATTCAGAGAAGGCAGAGGTGAAAAGAGTGCTATGTTGTCAGCTCTTTAAGAGATACTGCATTACCTGCTCCTGCAACAGTGGCATTATTCTACTCGAAATCATTTGCTGCTATGTGCATGTAACCATACATCTCCAAAGCATTAAAGTCCACAGTCTTCAGAGAGACTGGAAAATACCCATTATAAATACCACAGCAGAGAAGGCCTCCAAGAATCACACAGAGGAATCCTCATGCATGCTGAGCTAGAGAACACTAGAGGAAGAAATGAGAGGAAAGTTTACGTGTAAGTATTGGAATATTCAAATGATTCTCTATATGAAAAATCAAACCAAACAGCGGGTCTTCCTGGGCAGTTGATGGGAAAGCTTTATGGCAGTGTCTGAGATACCTCACCTATGTCACCTACGTTTACTATGAAAATTTTAGGACTTCAGCATACAAGGAATTATGCTTTGATGTTGGAGTAAAATATGATAATGGAGCTTTACCTTGCGTGAAGTAGGAGCCTAAATGCTGTAGGACTCCGATGCACTTCTCATAGTCCCAATACAAAACAATCCAAGTACCTTGGGGCTGGACTGAGATAGTAGGAAATAAAATTTTAATTGTATCTTTGAAAGATAGATATAACATGTCTATTTTACAAATAAGACCATTAAAACACAGAAATATTAAATCATTCCCAAATCTGTAAAATGGTGGGAAGCAAAGGCATGATTTAAATAAACATACTTCTGAATTTCTTCAGATATTTTCATTTCACTTGGGGATATGTGTCAATGTCAACAGTTTGTATTTTAAAAACTTTCATAGTGACTCAGAACTAGGCTCTGAATGTAAATAGTCCCAAATATGTCTGCTGTGCTCACACTGTTTGGGTCAGACTGGCTTATGGCCATCCACACCCTCCTCAGAATTCTTGTCAGTTTTCTAGAATCAAATCAACATGGAAGGCAATAATGGCCAGGGCCCTGAAAGATAAAACAGTCCAACCATCTTCCTGTTGTTTTTGATAATAGTGACTACAAATGAGATGAGGCAAGGTTACTTTCAAAGGATATGACTTACCAATTCTCCAAATTTCGGTTGAGTACTTAATAATATAAGAAGGAAATGAACTAATAGTTTAGTTGCCAATTTTGTACCATCTTCCACTCTGCACCACCTGCTTCTAGATAAAATCCATACACACAAAAAAAAAAAAACCTCATAAAATGACCAAAAATGTCAGTAATGGGATCTATAAGAGTCTTTCCTCTGTAAAACGCAAACAGATAAGTAAATACAGAGATTCAAAAGTAGGTTGATTGAGTTTCAACAATCTGAGTACTGTTTATTATTGCGCTCACTCTTTGTTTTCGTTTGTTTGTTTGTTGTTTCTTTGCTTTCTTTTAGGGAGTTTTTGGAGGGTCCTTTTACAGTCTAAAAGTGGGCAACTCTTCTATCTTCCAAAGGATATGTCTCTACATTGGATCCACTGACCAGCTATCATTCCTACGATGAAGCACCTGACTAACATTAGTGTCTACAGTTGTCCTAGGTAGAGGTTCCATTACTGTGAAGAGACATCATTACCAGAGCAACTCCTATAAAGGAAAATCTTTAGTTGGGGCTGGCTTACAGTTTCAGAGGTTTTGTCCATTAGTACCATGATGGTGTGCCAAGCAGACATGATGCTGGAGAAGACGCTGAGATCTACATCTTGATCCACAGGCAGCAGAAGCAACTGTGCCACTGGGCATGGCTTGAGCATATATAAGACCTCAAAGCTTGCCTGCACAGTGACACACTTCCTCCAACAAGGCCATACCTCCTAATAGTGCCACTCCCTATGGCTAAGCACTCAAATGCATGAGTCTATGGAGGCCATACCTAGACAAACCACCACAAGAGTCCCAGGACCAGGTATGAAAACTTTGCCAAGGTGAAGGTAGAATCATAAACTGAGCCTCCATTATGGACCTAGTATCACTTTTGATGATCCCTCTACTAAGAGCAAAGATGTTCTTTTGTACAGTGTAGCCAGGGAGTCTTTTGGAGAAGGAAAACAGAGTAAGAACTTCAAGATGCCTGTGCTCTACAGTTCCGTACATCACATGGAGGGAGTAGCAGAGGTCTGAAAAGACCAAGCAATTTGTTCAAGGTGGCAATAATATGGAGCAAAAAGGGCAAAATTCAAGTCCAAGCCTGTCTGACTGTAAGGTCAATAACCTTGTCATAACATTAAAAAAAAAAACTAAAAAAAAAAAAAACTAAACTAAAAATGTGAGCATGGAGTGATTCCCACAGAAGAAGGCATGTGGAAAAGATGCTCACACATTTGTGCAACATGAGACTCCGGGAAAGATATTGGTTAGTTTTCAGTTTACTGTTTAATCACTGGGGCTGTCTTTAAGTTGGGGAAATCTATAGTCAAGTGTACAAGAGAGACCATCCAAAGAGACCTAAGTCATCGGCAGCCAAAAGAGAGCCAGAAACCCTGCTGTTCCCTGGCAAAGTGGCTCTGGTTCTGCTAATAGACACCAAAACAGAGAGCTAAACAGGGAAGAATTGAGACAAATATTTATACAGAGGGTGGGGGAGGACACCTGGCAGTGCAGGTGAATTAGCTGTAGAGTGAAATGTTCCCCGCAGATTCAACCATGAAAAGTGACACATTTTGCAGTTAGACTGAGTGCAAACCTGTTCTCCTTCTCAGTCCCATAGCTCAACAGAGGCACCGGATTCCTTTTGTTTCCTTCTCCTGTGCACACGATTTTGAAATGAGGTATTCAAATGAGTTGTCGCTCCCCTTTAAAGATGCTGCCTTATGAGGACAGAATCTCAAATTTCTCCAATTTCACTCAGACTGGGGATGTCACCTATAATCTCCTGGAATACAACCCAGCTCTGACACGTAGGAGAGCCCTGGCCATTAGTGTAATGCACAAATGCAGGCAACTGTAATGATTATTTAATTGAATATAGATGTTGGCGGAATACCAGTGCAAAACACCATGCATTTTAAATCAGTCCCGACGCATATTAATGCAGCACTCATAACAGGCTGTTTCCTATAGCAAATGTAAAAGACAGACTCGCAGACTTGCCCGAGTTTATAACCTACCTCAGCATGTGTTCTCTCTCCCTCCACATTTCTCATATTTCAGGGGGACAAAAGGGGGGAATTTGACAAAAGTTTTCATTTTGCTTCAGTGAGCAATTTATGTTTGCATAATGAGCAGAGTAGCTCTGAAAAAGTAAGTTAATTATTTACAATATTTTTAATTGCACTAAAGACTATTTTTACAGAAATATTTGCTAGGACACAATATTTCATGCAGTATTTTAGATGCTGGATAAAGATGAATGAGTAAGAAAAAATAGGGTTTACCAATTTAAGTTCTAATAAATAAAACTCTACAAAATGAAAATATAAATTAAGATAGCAGAGAGGATGTCAACCTTTTGTAAACACAATTGTTTTAATAATGAGAGTAGAAAATGATAGTTGAGTATAGGACCTATTTTATATTGGATTTTTTTTTTTAAATAGGAAAGTACTCTGTTACAGTAACCATCAACTATCAGTGTAAATTGTGAAATTAGTTATATTGATGGATATGGAAAATTTCTAAAAGAAGAAATATAAAGAATGAGTTGGGAAAGGAACAAGAGAAAGCTCATTATAACAGGGTGAACTAGATATAACAGGAAAGGGGTAATGGGCCCCAAGTGCCAGTGTGGTCCTGGAGGCCTTCGCAACCATAACAGTGACTCAGCATCTCTCTCCCAGTGAGATAGGATATTCAAGAAGAATGCTGAGCCAAGGATTTCTGGTGATTTTAGAAATATAGAACGGAATTCCCAAATGCACATATTTATTGTTCAGAAACTGCAAAGTCATGAAACAAACCTCTGTTATTCCATGCCCTGAGGAAATAAAGTTGAGGTGCTGCAAAGCTGGTGTTCTCTTCTTTACATCTGTCTTTCTTAATCAAATTTGGATGTGACTGTAACTGCTTGGTTATGTGTTAATGGATGAGCACAGCACATGTGAAATATAGGAGGAAGAAACATTCACCTTCATCTCACAGAAGTGACTGCCTCTGCACAGTTCACATTTAGAAGAATATCTAGATATTTATAATGCCCAGGAAGTTTCGTGTACTTTAGTGTTTCATCTTTGCCACATTCTACAAAAGAAACATTATCTTAGTTTGCAGAAATGGGGTTCTGACAACTAGTGATTTGTCTAAATTCCCAGTAAGAGACAGAGCTGAGCCCCCTGTCCAGGGCTCTTTGCGCAGCACCACAAGTGGCTCCCTTAAAAAAAGACGTGTCATTGTGTGAGAGGAGAGCAAAGACAGAATGGCAAAAAAAGGGGGGGCAAGAGCCAGCTGTAGCTCTCCGAGTCAAAGAATTTGGGGTTCATAAAAAAGTAAATGTAGGCCGGGCAGTGGTGGCGCATGCCTTTAATCCCAGCACTTGGGAGGCAGAGCCGGGGATCTCTGTGAGTTCAAGGCCAGCCTGGGCTACCAAGTGAGCTCCAGGAAAGGCGCAAAGATATACAGAGAAACCCTGTCTCGAAAAAAAAAAAAAAGTAAATGTATAATTACATTAGAATCACAATCCCACTACTGGATAGAAACCCCCCCCAATAATAGAAAAGGATACTTGTATAAACATTTCTTCATGAATAGTCAGGAAATCCCTTTTTTATAATAATCAAAACATGGAAAAAAGACAATTCCTATCAATGAATGTGTGAGTAAATAATTTGTGATATATTTATACAATGGAATGTTTTTTACCATAAAAGGGAATGATCATTCTGCAAATCAAACCTAACATGTATAATTATTTTTAAAGTCGAATAACATAGTAATATATAAAACACTTAAAGAATATCTTCCCCATTTGCACTCTGGTAGTAATCACCTCTAATGATTAGTCATTATTTCTGTGTCCTTTGGTCTCAGGAGGATCTTACATGATAGGAAAGCATTGTAATTTTGAGATCAATGACACACACAAAAAAAACATACCAAGTTGACTGATTCGTATTGGATTTATAACAAACACATTTTCTATGAGACTTTTTTCATTGTTTTTAATTATATAAGTCTGTGTGAGTGGAAATAAACACATAGACCAAGTAAAATAACATACATACAATGTCTGGCATAACTAGCCATTGACCTAGTTTAAAAACTTGATTACTATTGAGTAAGATGGACATTATGCTAAGGGTGATAAACTAACTGTAATGGAGAAAGAGGCAATGAAAGCTAATAAATCCAATGAGCTTACAAATGAGCCTTGCTTTGTTGTTGGACACAAAACACCTACAATATTCCAATGCATTGTATGTGATTGTCACAGCACTCATTTGAAGGACCACATCTTACCTGACATGCATTATACCCTAGAATTAAAGTCAAGTGACTTATCATAAACTTGAATAAACTCTCTTCATTACTGTTACTTTTAACCCAAACCAAGTAAAACAGGTAGAACTGAGTACAAATATCCACAGAGTTCTACATAGTTGAATTTACAACTTATTAATGCATTATGAACAGTATCCTAGCTATGTATGGTCTCTAGCTCAAAGCATACAAGCTTCAACATATTAACCTTAACTCAGAAAAAACATCACAATATATATCTCAAATTTTAACTTTTTATTATAGGACTATATGTATCTAAATAATAATAATCACATAGACATAATACAGCTTACTAATATAATTATCTTGAATCCTATTTTCATTATCCTCAAGTACATATTTGCTGTATGATATTTTGCACCAATGATTTACACACCCAATCTGCACTCAAGAGGTGTGAAGCTCAGGCTGTGATAACACTGGTAAGCTTGTTGCATGGAAATATCTCTTTCCTCCGGGGACAGTTGTAGAGGCTCACGTAAGTGGCATAAGTGCCTGGAATGCTTTGCCGTCACTGCAGCTTTTACCTTGGCCCCGGTGAGCACCCTGCTCACTGTCTCGGTGAACTTTGGGGTCATTCTTGGTATATCAGAGTCTGTGGAGAGACTTCTGAAGTTCTTTTCACTTTCTATGAATTCTAAGACACTGTATATTTGTTATATAATTTATGTAGTTATAGAAATTGCAGAATTGAAGAGGTCAACTAAGATTCAAAATCCTTCTTAACAACATACTTAGAAAATGAACTACAAATACTATTTCGCTGACATGACTCTACAATAGCAACACTTCCAGAAGTTCCATATTGAAATACACTGGGATTGCCATAGAAATTAGTTTTCCAAACTCTTGGTCACTCCTCCCTGGAATGGAAATAGAGCACATCTTAGAGTACACAGGAGGAATGACAATGTTAAGCAAATAATTTACTAAGCTAGCTCAGAACCCTTTAACATGAGGTTTGAAGAAGCAGGAGAACAATTCAAAGGTGAACAATGAAGACAAAACATGAAGAGAGAGCACACAAAAAGTCCAAGACAAATACAGAATTGTTCTTCTAGAGTGATTGGAAGAGGGCTTCATGAGGTTGGAAATACAATTACAGAAAAAATTTTGACTCAGATCTTAATTCATCCCCACTATTATTTAAACAAACATTGCCTTTCCTTTCTCCAAATATATTAAACCACTGGTGAACATGTCTTTAGGAGTTAAATGTGTCTCCTCAGAAACTTTTTAGGAAAATAATAGAATAGAAATATTGGGATCAGCTGACACTGGGAAACTTCCCATTCTGACCTCGCTTCCCCAGATCCACAGGATGAGTGAATGACAGTCAAAGTGGGTAGGACAGCTGGAAAATGGCTCAGGCAAGCCTTATTGGAGCTGTTTACTGGAATATTAAGGAATGAATGTTTTGTACCCTCCCCCATTCATGTTGTAACCCCAACCTTCAGTGTGATGGAATTCTAAGCTGGGTCTTTAGGGAGCTGATAAGATCATGGAAATTGACAAACCACTGTATAAGATGCGTGTAAAGATCTCTTTTGCCATGTGTACATAGAAGATTGAAGAAAACAGCCTTTGCATGGAACTACCTTTGGTAGAGCTTTGCTCCTTCAGCTTCTCTGACCTTGAAGTGAATTAGATACAAGTAGTATCTAATATTCCCAGGATACTGGAGCTCACTGGGCAAAGCAAAAAGATATCTGAAAGGTAAAACCACAGCTTAGGAAAATCAACCAGTTATAGCTATATATCAATCACCTCTAAATGTTATAGCTATGGAAGTATGTTCTCATAGAAAATAATGTAAACAGATGTTTCCTATCCAGACTGTCTGGTCCAAATAACCCACTCAGAGGCAGAATATGAATTATAAATGCTCAGCCATTAGCTCAGGCTTGTTACTAGCTAATGCTTACATTTAAATTAACCCATTTCTGTTAATGTATGTATTGCCATGTGATTCCCAGCTTGTTACCTCATTTCTACATGTCCTGCATTCTCGGTAGCTGGCTGGCATCTCCATTGACTTTGCCCTCCTTTCCATCATTCTCAGTTTGGCTTTCCCACCTAACTTCCTGCCTAGCTACCAGCCTGTCAGCTTTTAATTCACCAATGAGGGTAATACATATTCATAGCGTAGAAAGGATTGTTCCACAGAAAAATGATGTTTTCCTCACAGAGTTACAAGTAGCATCACCATATGACCTAGAAACCCATCACATTCATAACCAAAGAAATTGAAACCTGCATCTTGAAGAGATATATGTACCCCATGTCTCTGACAGAATAGCTCAAAATTCTCAAAATGTGGGAACAAAATGTTGGATGCTCACCGATGGAAAAATAAAGGAAATATAAATGCATCAAGTAGAACATTATCCATGATACAAAAGAAGGAAATCTTGCCATGTAGTATGTGGATGAACCTGAGAATTTCATACATAGAGATGGATGCTCTATGAGTTTACCCATATGTGGGATCTGGGATAGTCAAAGGTGAATAGTGTTTGCCAGTGGGTTAATATTAGCCAAGGATCTAGCTGTGCAAAATTAACTCTGGAGAGCCACTGTATCACATTGGGCCTCTAATTCCAAATACTCTATTATATTATAAAAGTTCACTAGCAAGGTATATCCTAATTACATGTTCTTACCAATGGGGCAAAACCCTGAAATTAAAGGAAAAACTTGGAGGTGGTAGATAATGCTATGTCACTGATCATGATGCTGGATTTTACAGGGATATGTTTGCCTCCAAACACACTGTAATCTATATCTTTAAATTTGAAAATATAGTTCTATGGAGATAAATATAAAACATATATGAGACACAATAATCATAAGAGAAAGGGAGGAAAAAAGGAGAAACATATGTGTTTAAGTGTGTATGTCTTAGTTTGCTTTCCATTGCTGTGATAAAATGTCTTGATAAAGGCAACTTGGGGAAAAAATATTTCATTTTTATCTCATAGCTTGTAGTTCATCTTCATGGGAAGCCAAGGCAGGAACTCAAGCAGACAGGAACCCGGAGGCAGGAACTAAAACAGAGACCATGGAGGGATGCTGCTTACTAGCTTGCTCTCCATAGCTCTCTAGCTTATTACTTTTATGAAATCAAGGACCACCTGCCCAAAGATGGCCCCACCCACAATGGCCTGGGCCCTCCCATATAAACTGCTAATCAAGAAAAGGCTCCACAAACTTACCTCCAAAGTGATCTGATGGAGGTATCTTCTTAATTAAGTTCCCTTCTTCCCCAATGACCACAGCTTATATCAACTACACAAAAGAATAACTAGTACAGTATGCTAACTATGAAATGAAATAGTATTGTTTGAGCAAAAGCTCTGGTAAATGAAGTAAGTAGCAATATAGATGTTGACAAACTAAGACATGAACTAAAGCCAAAAGGAAATGCAAGAAGATACTACACAAGTAAATTGGAATTTGAACTAATCAAAATGAAACAGGAAAACTGGGAGATGGCTCAGTCAGCAAAGCAGACCTAAGTTTGGAGCCCCAGCAGCCACATAAAAGCCAAGCATGATGGTGTGCGCTAGAGAGGGGAAAGCACGTGGATTTCTGGAGCTCGCTGGCCTGCTAGCCTAGCCAAATAGATGAGCTCCAAGATCAGTGGGATAAAATAGAGATAAACTAATGGCCATGAAAGACATCTGACGCTGGCCTTTCCCCTCCATACACATGTACGCAGAGGTGTGCGGACTTTTCACAGATATCCACACACTCACACGAACACATAGGTAGACACACATATGAGGGTACACAGAGTCAGGGAACACAAGGATATCAGAACGTGGTAAACAAGTAGGAAAATAGAGTTGTAAAGTACCACAGTTAAGTTATAGTCAGTGAAAATGTTGCAAACGTTCTGATTAAAAGATGGAAATTGAGATCTCATCCTGGATTTTTAAAACTCCAGTTTTGATGAACACGAATTCATTATGAAGCACCAATAAGTTACTCTAGGTATACCAAAGCTGGCTGGCCTTGAAAAGAACAAAGTATATTACCAAGAGCAAATAATTATCATTAGGTCAATTCATGGAAATATACAAAGAATCCTTCTTATATATTATATAATATAGTTTTAAAATACATGGAACAGAGGCTGACAGAAAGGAACTAGGTAGAACTATCCCTCACCTGGGACTCTAATCTCTCAATAGCTAAGAAAACAACTAGAAAAATAATAAACATGAACATTGTTATTATAAACAAAAGAGAAATGACTGATCTATATAGAGTATGCCATGTAAAGTGGAATATACATGTATATTCATTTGAATATTTGAGGAAGAAATAATCTCAAATCTTTTAATATAAAATAATTTCAGTGAATCTCACTTATATTTTCTGAGATATACATTAGCCTGGAATGCCAAAAGTGAAAAATGAAGCCAAGCGGTGGTGGCGCACGCCTTTAATCCCAGCACTTGGGAGGCAGAGGCAGGTGGATCTTTGGGAGTTCAAGGCCAGCCTGGTCTACAGAGCGAGATCCAGGAAAGGCACAAAGCTACACAGAGAAACCCTGTCTCGAAAAACCAAAAAAAAAAAAAAAAAAAGTGAAAAATGAAAGATCACACTGAGTCTGATAGCCTTGGCCTGCCTGTGATCTTAGCTACTTGGGAGACTGAGGCAGGAAGACCACAAGTTTAAGGACAACCTGGATTACCTTAGTGAGGCATTGTATTGAAACAACATGTAAAATGCCAGGGACATAGTTTGATAAGACACTTATCTAACATTCTTAAGGCTCTATGTTCAATCCTTAGTACCAAACAAAAAAAGTTAGGGACAGGGAAGAAGAATTACATGAAGCCTATAAAATATTACTTTTGCCTAAAAGTGATCATTTAGGGAATATATAAAAATCATAACCAAGTGCTAGCTACCCTTAACATGCAAGACAGACTTAATATGCTAGAGTCAATAGAAGAACTTCGGCGTTCATCTTGGATGAGGTCAAAGCTTATAAGTCCTCTTGTTATAGTAAGTAAAAGATGAAAACCCTGCAACCAATGTTCTTCCCATCTATATCATAGAAAATAAGGTCACAGGACAAGCTGCTGCACTGACATCCAGAGTGCTGGGCTTGCCTGGAGCAGAACTGATAGGAGCATGCTTGGATGACTGGAGATGAGTGTGCATTTGTGTGTTCCGGGAGGCCACAGTTGTAGTCACACTTTCACCCTAGAAACCCCATCAAGGATTCTTCTGCTATGAAAAATTAGTTCATTCTCATCAGGAAAAGCTGCACATAAGAAGAGTCTGAAAAACGTGTCCCATACGAAGAACTCCAGCATAGACCCAGCCTTCCTGTCACACTTGTAGGGAGCAAGTGAAGTCTTGAACAAGTGAAGTTCTGAAAGGATGTGTATCGTTTAACGTTAGTCAGCCACATCAAGGACCAAGATAGGAGACCCACAGGAAATTGGCAAAGCCTTTCTCCCAGAGACAATGACAAAAATCAGCAACTCCAGCGGCCTCCTCCCATTTGTTTTCAACCTGAGAATGCTTTCCTCCAGACACCTCCTACAAAGCCTAGCTAACTCTTCCCCTTGCACTGTACATAATGAACACACTGAACTTCTGGGTTGTTGTGTTATTAGGTACAGTTCCATCAGAGTGTCCACAGCCCACCTGACCCCAGCTCTTCTTTGTGTATTTCTGATCTTTCATTCCTTGACACTCCTAGTCAGGGTTCCAGGACCAAGGCTTCTAGGGCATAGCATCTAATAAATAAATAAATACAGACTACATCACCAAAGGGAAGTATGCAGTACCTAGACTGAGGAGGGGATAAGGGGAAAGGGAGCAACACAGAGAGAAACCTCTATTCCAAGGGAAGGGGAAACACCTCTGAGAAAACAAACCTGCTTAGATTAATGCAACAATGATAATGGAGAAGAGGCTTCCCTTGCCATACTCTACAACCCTTACATATCAATATTGTCAGTCCCAAGAGAGGAACAATTTAACAGAGAGTGCTGCAAGCCACAGACTCTCCCCAGGGAACAGTAAAAGGAATCAGAAAGTCACAAGGAGAGGATGACAATAATAACAGAGGCACCAGGAGCTTGGGACGGAGGTAGGGTAAACATTAACCATAATCCACTTCCTGGCCAGACTAACGTGAGACATCACACTGAGGTCCTATTGCTCCATAAATTTCAACAGCAAATCTTACAAATTATGGCAAAAACAAAGGAAAAAATTCACTTCACAGAGACAGAGTAATCTTTAACATTAGATTGAGATGTCATACATATTTAATAGCAACAACTTAATATTTAAAATATCCCCGAAAAATAGGTGATGTTATTCTGTTTCGTATCATTATGACAGAAAGCAGCTGGCGCTCTATATCTGCAGGTTCCAGCTGGACCCATGGGCTCAACAAACAGCACATCAGCATACAAAAATACTCAATAATTGCCTCTGTCCAGAGGTTTATAGAATGTTTTTCTTGAGATACTACCCAGCCTGTACTATACTCCTTGTGACTCCACCTTAACTGTAACTGGGGCAATAGGCATGTGTCACTCTATCTGTCTCAGTAGACTTTTATTCTCCTCATTCTCTAAACAGTGTAATATAGCATCCTTTTTCACATCATTTGCATTGTATTAGGCATTAAGGAATCAAGAGTTGACCTGAAGTATCAGAATGTATATTAGTTATTTGCAAATATTATCCCATTTCACGAAAGTGATCTGAGCATTCATTATTTTTAGACTTCATCTTAGTCACTTTTCTATTGCTGTGAAGAGACATCACAACCAAGGGAACTCTTACAAAAGAAAGCATTTAAATGGGGCTTCCTTACAATTTAATTCCGGAGGTTAGACCATCATCATCACATCAGGGAGTATGGCAGCACACAAGCAGACATGGCTCTGGAGCAGCAGCTGTGAGTTCTACATTGTGTTCCATAGGCAGCAGAACGACAAAGAGACTGGGTCTTTTGACATGGCCTTTTGACAACTCAAAGTCCACCCACAGTAACACACTTCCTCCAACCAGGACATACTTCCTAATCCTTCTAATCCTCTCAAATAGTGCCACTCTCTGGTTGCTAAGCGTTCAAATATGTGCGCCGATGAGGATAGGGGCTATTCTTATTCAAACCAACACAGGCTCCAATTGAAGTCCTAAAACAAACCAAAATACAAGGTAAGACTAGGTCTGGGTTAAGCTGCTTAACAAGTAGGACCGTATACACTTGTTATAGAGCTAAGAAACCTGAGGACTAAGTGCTAGCAGGCGCCATGTCTGGTGAAATCATTTTGGAAAACAGCCTCCTCACATTGCAGAAGATGAGGTGAAGGGGACAAGAAATAGTCCTGTGCTCTAAAAACATGTGTCCTAATTTATTTCATAAGCCATTCCCACCCCATTTTTTGAGACAGAGACTCGGTATATACTTCTGGCTGGCCTGGAACTCCCCACATAGACCAAACTACCCTTGACCTCATAGATATCCCTGCACCTCTGCCTCCCAGTGCTGAGATTAAAGGTGTGTGCCACCATGCCCAGACTCTTAAGATGTCAATGTGTGATGCAATTTCAGGAAGAGTTTCAGAGAAGACAAATGTTCACAGTTCAGCATATGTTTAAATATCTAATGGAAAAATGTAAGGCAACCCTAAATCCAAATGAGGAAAATCGGAAATGAGATGACAAGTGTAAGAAAGAATGACAAGGAGCGCTAGACAGTCCAATGTACCGGAATGCGGTGTCGTCATGAAATTGTTGAAGAATCCGTAACTCAAAGATAGGTCATAGGCCAGAAACTTCACAAGCTGACATATAAATCTGGGCTGGGGGCAAGGGGACGGGGAAGTGGGGAAGAAGCAGTTCAAACAGCATCGAGAGGTAATGCCCACACAAACACCCCCACGTCCCAAAGAGCACAGGAGAGAAATAACACAGGAGAGGGCAGAAAGATATTAAAAAATAATGCCTAAGAACTGTTCTGAAAGAAAGAGAAACTAATAATAGATACCAAGTAGCTCCAAGAAACACAGGTAGTATCAAGAAAAACAAATTCTTGAAACTAAGCAGATAAATGAATACAAGATAACCTCCAAACTGCAAATGAAGCCATATGATATTAAATTTCAGGAAAACAAAAACAACAACAAAAACCAGAAACAGCAAAACAGGGAAGTGTCATCTTCAGAGGAGGCCAGAGACCGCCCATACAGACAGAAAGAAAATGGCACTGAATTGGTTAAAATATTGAAGGAAAACAAAACGAAAAAATCAGCAACCTAAAGCTATGTCCACCAAAGCCCCCTTAAACATTGAAGGAGGGAGTTGGCGTGGCGGTCACAGCAGTCACTCCTGTGCTCTGAAAGTTGAGGAAGAAAGGAATAAGTGATGAGTTCTAGGCCAGGTTGTGGGTGTAGTGAGTTCACTGTCAGGGTGGGCTCATGGAGTAAGACTTTGAATGTAATTGAGTTAATTAAAAATAAAGGTAAAGGAGACACCAAGTCATTATAAAACCACTGTCAGTAAGGAAAAAGACAAAACAGTAGATTACCCCACAGAAAACAGAAACATAAAGCCCCATAAGTAAAATAAAATAATGATACAGATCAGAAAATATCTGCACAACAAGTAAGGAAAGTAGTCTAAAAAAACATAATGAAGGTAAAGTAAATTTATAAAGGGTAACTTCATAAAGCAATAATACCAACAATGCATTCAAATACTTACATATATATTAATCACACTTCTAAATAATCTGTCAGTCAAATAAGGTCAAGGGGAACATCTAAATATTTTCAAATAAGTGAAAATACACCTTGTTAAAATTAGCAGGACACAGAAACAGAAATGATCAGAAAAAAAAACTCTCAGCATTAAATACATACAACTAAAGACAAGATCTAAACTTAATGAGTCATATAAATATTTACCTTTGGATATTAACAAATAATTAAACTAAACTAGAAGCTTGAAGAAGAAAGGAAGCTTTAAAAAAGAGTGAAAAAATTAATAAAATTGAAAACATAGAAACCAACAAATCCCAAAGCAATTTCTTTGGAAATGTCAAGAAAAGGTATTAACTTCTAGCCAATGTAATCAAATGAATATAGTGAAGAAAGGATAGAAATTAGGTACATTCAAAAGACAACCACCACTCCCTACCCCACAAAAATCAGAAAGACAATGGAGAGGGAGATATATAAACAAATCTCCATATGGGCTGGCAGAGACTCTCAAAGTGATGTTGTCCCACCAGAAAATAGTTTTACAGCCTGTTCTTCAGTTAAACCTGTGTTTACTCAGGAATTCAGCAACCTCTCCCAACCTATGGTATTTATAGTAGAGACATGAAAATGTATGTGTTCCCTGGTGCTGTGTATAACATTTACTACAGCACTACCTATAGTTGCCAGGAACTGGACATGAGCTGCATACTGTGTGATTCTGTTCATAGAATGTTCTGGAAACAGCACATTTTTGGGAAAAGAAAACATCAGTGTTTTCCAGGAATTCTTTGCGGGCTAGGGGATGGGCTGTTCACTCCAAAGTGGCAATGGGGAGTATTGGTGACAATTTATTGCTTTGTGTGTTGATTATGCTATAGTAAATTATATCTGTAGATGACTGTAGATGCCTATGAAAAGCATGAAACTGTATGTCAAAAACAGGGAAATTTTGTAAATCTGCAAAAGTAGTGTTTTAAAAGATGCAAGGCTGTGTAGAGAGCTCAGTTGGTAAAGTGCTTGCTGCAGAGGCAAGAGGACCTGGCTTTGACCCTCAGCACCTACACAAAAACATGTGCCTGGGGGTACTTGTGATCCCAGCACTGAAGAGGTAGAAATAGGAAGATCCGTGGGGCTTCCTGGTCATTAGTCAAACCTAGTGGGCATCCCCCAGGTCCCAGAGAGAGACCCTACCTCAAAAAGCAAGATGGGAAGCTTCTGAAGAATGATACCTAAAGTTGACCTATGGTCTCCATACACGTGCATGTGTGAGCACATGCACCTTTGCACATGTACACACAGACACACACACACACACAAACACACACACACACAGAGAGAGAGAGAGAGAGAGAGAGAGAGAGAGAGAGAGAGAGAGAGAGAGAGAGAGAGAGAAACTATTAACAAGAAATACCATCATGTTGGTCCACAGTTCCCATGGGTACAAAATGAAATGAAGACAGAGCTTCAGTAGGTAAGTTGCATATAGGCATTTGACTATATTTTTAAAAACGTGATTATGTAGGTCAAAATGGTGAATAGAAGTGTAAAATGTTTCAGTTTTGGAACACAGCATAATTTTTCTCCAAAGCCAGGCAACCTGCACTTGATTAAGATGGTTTTGAAGTCGTAAACCTGGTAAGTGGATGAGCCAAGGCTCCCCACTCCACCTCCTTATTTGGTATTTGTCAATCCCACCTGAGAAATTGTTCCAAATTCCTTTTCCTACCTATCACACAAATCACCCAGGGAAGGGTAATCTAGATCATGAGAAACCCTAACATTATATTGCAAGAGGATGTTTACTAGACTGGTAACGTGAGGTCTGTATTGAAGAGAATTCTAATTTTTTTGTAGGAGAGAGCAGGTTCCAAGAATAGTTTGCAGAGGCATGACAGGCCCTATGAAGGACTCAGGTTGGTTTCATCCATTAGTATGAGTCCTGTTTATTGGTGAAATTATTAAGGCCACTCCACATAGTTAAAAGGAAGATTTATTTAGTGGGTAACTTACAAATAAAGGATAGGTAGGTCGTGGGGCCTGGGGAAGGTGTATCGCAGTCCAGCTGTGTTCTCTGGAGCTCTGCTTGGTCAACCTCCACCGTCAAGCGTCCAGGAACAGAGAGAGCGCTGCCCATCCAGATCTCGGGTCTCCAGGTGCCTCCCTTGACCCTGCCTTGTAGGCGTGACAGTTGCCGAAGCCTCAATGGGGGTTGGAACTTTCAGATCAAAGCTGGGATGGCTACCTACTACACCTGTTATTGACAGAATTCAAATATAATTCATGGCGAATGCTAATAATCTTGTGAAAAGTACTGGTTCTATTGATGACCAGTGAGGTTCCTTCAACTTCCTCTCATTCTTAGACATGAACTGAGCCTCTACAAAGCAGTGAGTTCTTGTACTAGGATGCTTCCCAGCTCAGAATTGGGGCTGTTGACTTTTAGGTTTCCTACTGATTCATCTATGTGGGATCTGCCTGGAGTGTGATGGTCTCCAAATTAATGGTGGTGAGTATGCGTTAACTCTTATCCTCTACAGATCTTCTGAAATGATAGGAAATGGCTTCTTTTAAAAAGTATCAGGCTTGCCGGGTAGTGGTGGCACACGCCTTTAATCCCAGCACTTGGGAGGCAGAGCCAGGCAGATCTCTATGAGTTCAAGGCCAGCCTGGTCTACAGAGCGAGATCCAGGACAGGCACCAAAACAACACAGAGAAACCCTGTCTCGAAAAACAAACAACAAAAACAAAAACTATCAGGCTCTGGTATAGAGTAGGAAAGGAGAAAACTATGAAATTTGATTTTCTCCACTTCCTATGGAAGTCCTCAAGTGCTGCAAAAGGCAATGTAGAGCTCAAGGAAGGATTCTGGTCCCCAGCATGTCTACTCACTGATGAACTCTTGAGGCAGAAGAGCAATGGTACACAGACAAGGTCAAGAGCATGTCTGCCCTCCCAATGTACTCTAACCTGAAGGAGCTTTCCGCTCCATATGTACACTACACTACACACACACACACACACACACACACACACACACACACACACACACACACATACAGCCAGCACAAAAGTAAACACTAGCAACCAGCATGCACACAGAAGTCTGCTCTGCTTCTGGTGAGTGCTGTGGGTCGATATTTCTCAGCGAAACAGCACAGTATGTAGGAGAGATGAAGAATGAGTTAATGACCTAGACAGGAGCAGATAACATATTGGAGATATGTTATCCTATCATATCACCCAGACAACTCCTCTTATCTCAGATTCAGAGATAAGAGAGACCGTGCTTGGCACCAGTCTAAATAATGTGTGACAGAGTTTTGATCCTTCCTGATTTCTAACGAGTCAGTGCTCCATTAATGCCCATTTCATTCTTTAAAAAAAAAAAATTGTTGATGACTTCTTTTTGCTGCAGTGTGAGCATACTTTTTTCACTTGAATCTATTCCAAAAAAGTTTATATAAAAGGTAAGGCCCAAGAGCAAAACTTGGGTCATGAGACTGCAATATATATATATACACAGAGAGCCCAGAGAATTGAGAATCAGATAAGAAAACTATAGAATTAAAGGCAATTTTAAATAGAAATGAAGAGTTGTACATATAAATCAGAAGGATGATGCATTCTGAGCAAAAATAGTATGCTTACAAATTTCAGCTTAACATAATCGCCAACGGCCATGTGATGTACCAAGTGTTTTTCCTCTGGCTCCCGAGTTCACAGATTCCTTACAATTCTCTCGAGAGCTAACCTATTCAGTGACTTCTGTCAGTTTTTTCAAAACTACAACGTGGGAAAGATATTTTTCCAGAAATACTTGAGATGCAAACACTTTCAGTTCGAAGTGCTCTTCTTGGGAAGCGGGTACTGGTGGACACAGGAAGTGGAGAGGCCAGTGAAGAAGTCCCCAGTTTGTCTTTCATCCTGCCTGCTCCTGGTGCTTCCTCTGTGTCTGTTTGCGGCTGCTCCTGACAGCCATGCTGATACCCCTCTTTCTTCCCTCTTTGTCTCTGTGTCTCTCTCCCGTCCATCATCAAAACTGAAAGGCCCCAGCTGGAAGTCTCTTCCTTTTCAAGCCCAGCCTTACTGTTGCCTTAGTTCTTCCTTTCATCTGTGTGGTGCTTCACTTCCTAACCAGTTCCTCTCCAATACCTCTTCTAACTCCATTTTATTCACTCTTGATCCTGGCCATGCCCTTGTCCACGTCATCATCTGGGTACCAGTTCAGTCATGTTCTCTTTAACCATTGCCTGCATTCTCATGTGACCTCCTCTAGTCCAACATTTTGTCACTCTTCTGTTTTACTTCTCCCAGTTACCTTAGGTTGCTCATATTCCCGCTATCACCTACCTTTCTCTGTACCAATCGACTTTCAGGTCAATAAACAGACACTTGATATAATTAATGAGCCCCTGCTATTTCCTGGCCATTGTTCCCCATCAATGATTTGAAGTCTTCTGTACTCAAGTCACCCATTCCTATGTCTCCTTGTTACTAAATATACATCTCTACCTAAATGTCCCTCAGCTTTACTAAACCCTGCTTTAACACATTGAAGGAGACACCTGTCTTCCAACAAAGTTCATTCCTCTCCCACCACCCACCTCAATGCTATAATGGTATCTCAATAACTCAAAGCCAACTCATACCTTATACACGCCCAAGGTATAACTCATAAATACCCCACCTAAACTTTTCTTCCACATTACTGCTCCAAAGGAGTGGCTCAGCCAGAAATTCAAGGGATGAATTTTCTTACATCTCTTTGCCTCCCACCTTCCATCACATTCTGTGTACCAACCTCCTGAACACCTATCTCTTCCATCTGCCTCTTCTATCCATTGCCGTCTCTTTAGTCTAACCTGGACATCCTCTTTGATCTGAAATGATACAGTAGCTTCTCAGTCAGCTAAGTACTCCTTCCATCAAAGATTCAGAAGCTGTAGCCACACTAGGGCCCTTTCATTCCCTCCTAACAGACAATGTTCCATCCTACCTTAGCAAATTCCGAAATACTCTTTCCCATGCCTAGGATGCTCTTCCAATAACTACTTACTGGACCAGTTAACACCTTCCTTCCATGACATACCTTTAACACCATCATACATACCCTATCCTGCATACCAGTAGGCACCATTTACATAATGGCATCACATACTCTTTTCTGGCATTCTCTAGTAGATTACAAACTTCAGGAAATTAAGATCTGAGACAATTTTCAATTTTTTTTTAAACTGAGAATCTGCCACAATGGTAAGACTCAGGGAGTATTTTTCCAATAAGTGATTTCTCAGCCCCTCCTGCAGGATGCTTAGAAGCACTTGGACCTCTCTGTAGCATTCTGACCCGGGGTGACAGTACCTGTCTTTTATTCGTGTCCATACTCTCCATCCATGTTCCACAAGGCTCATTGTATAGAATTTTGATAACTGGTCCTTACAACCTCTCCTGGCTAGCCAGATTGCTCTAATTCAGGCAGGAAGACATGAAGATTATTTACATATCTTCTGCCACAGTAGAGAAATTTGGTCCTTACTGACCACTAGGAGAGGTGGCCTTAACAAGGCAGACCAGGTGATGATCTTCCAGAATTCAGCCCAGGAGACTCAAGTTGACACAAAACACGTGAAGAGATGCATTTATGGATTAACGTGGGGAGGCCAACTCGCATGACTTAGAACATAGAAACTGTAGATTGACTAACAATTGGCTCCAAAAGTCTCCGTCCTGGTTCTGCTTATGCCTTACACTTGAACAGTCGCCACTGGCTACACTTAATTTTCACATTAGTAACACATTCTCCTTCAATGGGCCAACCAGGAACTCAAACAATAGAGAAAGCACGGTTCTGAAAATGTCAGGAAGTCATTAGTAAATCCCAGCTCGGAAATTCTGGGTTCCTACTGGGCTTTCTAGATAACCGGCCCTGAAAGTCCAGGCTACAGAAACATCTTTTATTTCAGCGCTTGACTAAAAACTACAGTCAGAGTCAAGAGGTGGAGTCATTTGTGAGCTGGTTTCATTGGGGACCGTGCCATTAGCAGGTGTAGATTTAGCCTGTCCTTTACCCTGGTCCCCAATGGAGTTTCCTTTCACTTTGTGTTTTCTTTTCGTGTGGAAGACGAGGGTGAAAATATCACCCGGTTCTCAGTGTGCTGGACGGAAGAAATCATCCACGCGGAGCTCTCCGATACATACAGCTCTAAAACCACAAGGTCCCTGGAGAGCCGCAGAGTGTCACCTGCTCAGCGCGGGCATCTCACGGAAGGTCCCGGCAGGATGCGCTCGCCCTCGGCGGCGCGTGTGGCCGCGCGCAGCGAACAATGGGCGGGGAGCGGGGGCTGTGCCGCCGGCGCCCGGTTTCCGGACTCTCGGTCGCACACATCCCGCCTTTGTTTCCCCGCCCGGCCGCGCGTGTCGCCGACGCGCTGCCCCACCAAGCGTTTCCGCCGGGCTGCGCCGCGCCGGAGGCCGCGAGGTCGCCGGGAGGAAGCGGCGGGCGGCGGGGCGGCCGCCCGGACGGAGAGAGAGCCGCCGCCCGCTGTGCTCGGGGGAGGCCTGCACGCCGCGATAAGGATGGGGGGCTATTGTCTGCGAACAGCCTAGAAGGCTGGGACAGCCGGCTTCGCAGCCCATAGGGGACTTGCTGGTCAACCAACTCTGCCTACCCTGGACCAGACCTGATCACTCCACCTTGCCCATCCTGGACCAGGTCTGGTCAAGCCCAGCTACCCATAACCAGGTCTTGTTTCCCTCCACACCTGGGGCATGAGTTGATCGCCCCTACAATGCCCACCCTGCATTCAACCTGACTTTGCCCACCTGGGAACTGGCTTGTTCACCCTCCAAAATGCAACCTGTTTGGTCCTTGATTGCATATAATTCTCCACATGAGCAACTACGAATTATACCAAAGACCGGCTGGAGACAAAAATGTATTTCAACAGACAGAAATCCGTCAACTGCAACAAGCCTTCCTGAATGCCAGTTGTAACCTTATTCCGCTTTCTTTGAGCTGTTAACGCTGCAAATTGTAGGTAACCAGTAGCAATTTAGAACACCAACATTCCCCGACCCTTGGAGGAGGAAGATCTTGCCTATTTCTGTTTTTGTTTGTTTGTTTGTTTTTCCATCCTGACCATTAAAAGCATTGCAATGGAAAGGAAAGACAGAAGGACGGGCAGGAAAACTGGGGATGTGTCAGCTCACTGCCAGCTCCAGGTCTTTACATACACGGAGCAGTATCTGAGGTTTTCCACAAGGACAGTGATGGGCAGGAATCACTGTCTCTCAGGGTTGCTTTCAACTAGTGAAGAACTTGAGGGGAGGTAGGAAGAGCCCAAGAACTGGGGACAGATTTCTATTCAAATCCTCATTGGTGCCACTTCTGGACTGTGGCCCATGCAAATTATTTAATCATTTCCCATCCAACTAATAACCAGGCCAGACTCTGCTTCGCTTCCAAGTTCTGAGAGAATCAGGTACATTCAGGATGGTATAGCCGGAGACTTCAATTTTTTTTTTTTTTGGTCTTTTTCTTTATGTATAAAATTAGACCCTTAACATCTGTCTCCCAGTGTCCTTGAAGGAATGAACGAGTCTTTGTGAGCCTGTGGCTACTTCACCTGCTGTCCAGGAAATGTTGGTTGACTTTTTGGTCCATTCTGTTTGTTATTTGAGGTTAAGATACAGGAAATAGCAATATGTATTAGACATTCAAACTGAGGGGCCACCATCAGTGAAAACAGGATGTAAATGCCCACCTAATTATAACTTGCTGGTCCTCTTGCCACTGTGTGACCTTGAACAAATAAATCTATGTTTCTGCAGCATGAGAAAGAGATGCGTGTGCCTGAAAGAGTGATGGGGGCCTGCAAACAATGCACTCGAAGTTTCTCTTGAAGCAGTAGTGCCGGAGAGAACACACCCAACAAACTGCACCCACCAATAAGGCTGACCACAATCACTGAACTCTAATTCCAACTAAACTTCCTTAATTTTCAGTGACAGGTTTCATAAGCAACCCAAAGGGGGGGGGGGTGCCTTTTCTTTTTAAAGAAATAAGAATGAACCAAAATTTCTCCTTCTAAGACTTTTTTGTATGTGATAGACAATCACAGTCAAGGTGGCCACAAGGTGTTCCCGCCCCTCCAGGAAAAACTCCACGTCTGACCCACTTCTCTCTACTCTACCCACCACCTCCCATCCCCCACTCTCACTCCCACAGATTACAAAACCCACATTGATGAACTGTAAAAAAAAAAAAAAAAAAAAAAAAAAAAAAAAAAAAAAAAAGCAGTGGTGGTGCACACCTTTAATTCTAGCACTCAGGAGGCAGAGGCATGTGGATCTCTGAGTTCAAGGCCAGTCTGGTCTATGGAGCAAGTTCAAGGACAGCTAGGTTACTTGGAGAAACCTTGTCTCGAAAACAAACAAAAAATGATGAACAGCTCTGTTCTTTTTTTGGGGGGAACTCAGTCAGGCAAACAGAGTAGCCATTCGGAGTAGAAGATGGAGATATGGAGACTACAGGGAAGCCTCGGGAGACACAGCAAAATGCCTGAAAAGTCCAACCCCCCACCTTACCCCCCCCCCAGGTTAGGAAGCAGCAAGCACAGTGGGTTAGTGGAAGCAAGCGGGAACAGAGGAAACATAAACAAAGCTAAGTCAATGGAGATATGGCAGGATGGGTGGCAGGGATTACTGACTGGTTCCTCCTTTTCACAGGGGCACCCCACCTCAGACTGCAACTGCCTAGGCTATTGGACATTTCCTGGCGCTGTCAATCTAGAAATTGTGGGTGGATTTCCTCACCGGCTGGAAAGCTCATAGTAGTGGATGTTCTTTTCTTTTTCTCGGATTATACTCAGGCTCGAACATGGAAGACCTCAGAGCTTTAAACAGCCACATGTGTGGTGTTCGCAGGTGTTCTCTGAGTGTGGGTGGGGGGTGGGGCGGGGCTGACATGGGCTATCTTCTTCAATAACTCCCCGTTTAATTTTTAAGTGATGGTCTCTCAGTGAAATCAGAGGGCACGAACTCTGTCCCAGGGATCCTATTTCCACCTCTGGAACCCAGGGGTTACAGGAGTGGGCTCCTTGGCCTGGCTTTTCTGTAGGTGCCAGTAGTGCATGGCAACTGCTTTACTGATTGAAGTACCTCCCCAACCCAATTTCAAGTTTTCTAACCTAGATATATTGTCTTTGTAATAAATAGATGCATTCCTGTTCACATATACACAAGCAACAATCACCTAGGTGGCTTAGCAACTGTTTTCCTATTTAATTATAAGCTTTCCAAGAAGAAAATCTCAGTGTTTTCTTTTAAACAATTTAAAGTACACATTAATTCAGTGTGTGTGTGTGTGTGTGTGTGTGTGTGTGTGTCTGTCTGTCTGTGCGTGCGTGTGCGCATGCAAGCTCACGCATGGGAGTTGGTTCTCTCCTTGAACTCTATGGATTCTAGTGATGCAGCTCATTCTGGTGTACAGCCTTAGTGGCAAGCACTTTTATTTGCTAAGACATCTCTCTGGACCAAAATGCAAATTCTTGATCCTCTTTCATAAAACATTTGCTGGATGAAAGTGGGGCAAAACAAACACTTCGATTGACCTAAACTTTCTGGAACAAAACGTTTTCTCACAGAATAATTATTCAAAGTAGGTTTGTCCTGTCCCTGGAGGCTCTCACAGCAGTGGTATCCAGTGGGGTTTCCTGGTGTTTTGCTCATTTGAAGGACGGTCCGTCATGAATCTTCTCCTGAGGTCTCATTATTCCTCTATGACTCAAACAGGTCGGTGACTTCACATGAAAACATTTTACCAGGAACCTGAGATTTCTATTTTTAAAAAAGAAGAACAACATGTAGCACTTGAAAATCCCAATACCGTAAAGAGATAAAGAGATTGTTTCCAAATTCTTTGAGGGTTTTCATGATCCAGATTTGTATCTAGAGCTGTTTGTAACTAAAAAAAAAAAAAATAGGAAAGGAGCACTAAAGGAGAAAATAAAATACAATGAAGAACTAAGCCATTCAAGAATGTGAGGCCATTTTTCCCCTTGACACTCAAGGCTACGGCATGTGGGAACTGGACAAACGAGGGTAATTTTCTGCCATGGGTGCAAGGTGTAACAGCTGAGTGACATTTGTAACACACACACACACACACACACACACACACACACACACACAAATGAGCCCCACTACCAGCTGCCAGTGCCACTTGAAAGTTAGTGGGGAAAATGTGAGATCGCTTGTGTGTGTGTAAAGGAACTAGTGGTAGCACATGTTGAAATGAGCATGAATTGTGGTAAGGGATATTTATTAGGTCTAAATATTCATTCAAACATCTTGCATGGAGGCATGAACCAACAAATGCTGAAGCCTGGCAGTCTTGCCAATTATTTTTGTTTGTTTTATTGTATTTGTCTAAGGAGCATGAACAGGATGCTATCAGAATTAAGCAGCTGAGCCCTAACCAAACATGATCACAAGCTCCACCCAGTACCCACAATTTGATCAGTGAGTCATCTCTTTTGTCAAACAATGATTCTGGAATTCTCTTAAACTTCCTGGGTACAGGCTGGAAAGGAAGGTACCTGAGTAACATAGAAAGCATGGGATGCTTAATTTTAATGGAACCACCCCACTCCACATTTGGACACAAGCTGATCCTTTTGCTTGACAAATATGTTCTAGAAGGAAATTCGGCCTAGATGTTATGTGTAACTTTATCATATTCCCCTTTGAGCACTACCATTCTTACCCAATGCTCTCTCTCCTGCCCAAAGTCATTACACCCTTCCCCTTCACATCGTTCCTCTGTAAATGTCAGACATAACTACATTTTTATTTGTAGAGACGTCACTGCCATGAATGAGTAAAAAATTTCTGCTCCCCCACCTCTCTCTCTTTACCCTGTGTGCATTCTCCTAATATGATTTGTTGAACAAATTGTTCCATTAATCTGGGGCTGTTTGACAGAGTGAGAAAATAAGTGCCAAACTGAGAGGATTCACAAGAATCGGAACTCGCAGCGCGTCTTTCTCAAGGTAAATAGTTATTATATCAGGGTGTCAGGCTGGGGAAATGGATGTGCTTTCATTCTCCGTTTGTAAATGTCACTTTTCCTCAGCCCATCAGGGTGACAAATGAGGTGTGGGTTACAGGAAGAGTTCATTCTTTGACAAAGTTCTTAACAGTCTATTTCAGCAGCGCGCGCACGCACCCAGCCCTCCTCACTTGGATCAGGAAAACGCTGTAGCAATGCCAGCGGTTTCTCCCATCTGTCCACACTGCTCCATCAAAGTCCTCAGCAACAGCACTGTAGCCCAATGAGAAACCTCAAGCAGGAAAAGTGAGCAGACGAGGGGGTTGATTTATAAGTCATTACTCAGATTTCCAAGGGAAATTCCACTTATGGTATCTCCAGATTTTATGATCCCATGACATTTCATTAAACATGTTGCTTGAATCTTCTTTTACCCTTTCTACATATATTTGAGTCTTTTCTGTGGCTTTAAAAATAAAAGTCAATTAATAAGTGAGCCCTGTAGTATACAGACAAGCTAGGTAAATAAGTTGCCATGAATGAATGAGTGCCCAAATGAAAGAATGTTCTATGTATGCCTCACTCTTTCCCCTAAGATACATTTCTCTGATGTAAGCTGTGAAATAAAATATTTAGAATGAAATTAAATAGATTGTTTATGTAACTAATGGTAGCCCATGACAATATGTAGAAATTTCCAGAAAAAGACTTGATGGCTAACATACTGTGATGAGGTGATCAATACTGAAACACAGTGTTTAAGCTATCATTACTGTTCCAGGAAGCACAGTTAAATTACTCTATTGACTGGATGGGTCATAGAAAGGGTTATCACTGCAAAGTCTCATCAACTAATTTGTCATATTAACACTTTTGTAAATAGAGTCTGAATCAGAAGATTCAACAACTGAGCCATCACTTTCTGCCTCAGCCTAGACCACCATCCTAGGTGGTCACTGTCATGGTGTTGTTCAATGTCCCTAGGCCTTTATTCTTCCTGTGAAATGGGCATCATGTCAGTGCATAACCTAAGCAATCATCACAAGGCACTGGAGGAGACCAACTAATCTAACAGTCATATAGATACAACAATCTTATGTAAAATTAATTGTATATGTTCACATGTATGAGTTCTGGGAGAGGCTTTCCAAAGAAGTTAAGGAACCCCAAGAGGTAAAGAACTACTGCATTCCGGGTTAGAGGGTAAGCTTCAAAAAAACGCAAGCAACAAGCAGGGATGAGGAAGAGAAATCAGCCATCTTCAAGTCCAAGAGAAGGAAAAGATGTGTTGACTGGCAACATCAAATTCAGACAGGTCCCAGGTCTGTTGGGTTGAGAGATGAAAATGCAAATGTTGTGGAGAGGATGCTATTCACTGGTCCTCAGGCTCCAGGGCAGCCCTTCAGGTATTATGTGAAAATTAGTGTGAAAGACCAGCAGAGAGTGTATTCCTTTGCTTCTGTTCCTGTAATAAAACACCGGTGAAAAGCAACTGTACCAGGAAAGGGGGCTTGTCTTACGCTTCCACATCATAGCCCATCATTGAGGGAAGCCAAGCCAAAAACTGAAGCAGAAACATGGCAGAATATTGCTTCTTGTTTTGCTTCCTGTCTCAAGTTAAACTTCCTTTCTTAGGCCGCCCATGATCATCAGTATAGGTGTAGCACCATCCACAGTGGAATGGGTCTTCTCATATCAATCAAAAATCAAGAAAATGCCATACAGACATGCCTAAGGGCCAATCTGATGGTGGCCTTTCCTCAGTTGAGGTTTCCTCCACCCCAGTGACTCTGGTTTTGTGTCAAGTTGACAGATACTAGCCAGCCTGCAGTGCTTTAATTGGGAAAGGCTGAAAAGAAAGATAATCAGAATCACATTGGTGAGCTGAGTTACTATCATAGTCATTAGACCTTGGACTACATGAGTGTCCATGTGAGAGCCAGAGGGGAGAACCATTGGTAGATGGATAAAGGACAGAACCACATCACGTGACTTTCCTCCTCTTAATAGTGCTCAGGTACCCAGGCTCCTTAGCAGCAGGTACTTTCAAAACTCATTTATCCTGAATTTTTAACAAGACAAAAATCAGTAAAGTGAACTTTTACTAGATCCCCCCAAAAGTTAGAAGTGAAAGCTTTGATTTATTAAAAGAGTTCAAAGACAATCTAAGAGCAGGCAACTTTTCACAGATGGGTGAAACCAGAAGCTCAAGTGTCCAGAGTACATTTGAAGTTCCTAAAGCAAAAAGAAAAGAACAGATTTCTGTAGAGCAGAAATATTTTCTCTGTCAACATAGGGTCCCTGGCTGGATTTAAAACAAACAAACAAACAAAAAGACAAACTACTGAGGACGATTGAATGAAGACATGCACATAGACTTTTCATGTGACATGGGAATCATAGTAAAGAAATGAAGGATCAAAGAAAGGGAAAGCTGGGAACTTATGTGCTAAATTTGATGATTTGGTAGAGGCAGAGACATAGGATTTACAGTAGAGCTGTGATCCAAAAAGATGAAGAGGGGGACATTGAGGGAGTGAGGGTGGTAGCAGAAGTTAAGCAAGGCCCACTGCTTAGATCCCTCCCTGATCTCTGCTTAGTGACAAGTTCACTCCTTCCCTTGGGGGTACAGAGAGGATGGCTAGTGAATGCAGTTTTGTGTTGAATGGAGTTGTATGAGCTTGAGCTAGGCAGGAGATCACCTAGATTTTACCATCCACTTCAAAGGAGAAAGGACATGGGGACAAGGATGGAGAAGGTCAAGGGGGTCTTCCTGCTCCAAGAGTTTTCTTGATTTACTTAAAGTTAAAGTATTCATTATGCCAAGGTGCTGTATTTTGGGCTAGCCGTATATGATGAAATCAATCATTGCTCATGAGAAAAATATGATAAAGACTTCAACAGGTATCTTCTCAAAAGAAAACCCAAAGTAGCAGTGAGTAGAGTAAGGTCATATTCATTGTCATTGGAATTCGGAGACATGAAAACTAAAACCAAAGGCACCAATTATGGTCTGGTTGAGACTGTATCTCAATTTCTTTGGTAACAGATTGCATTCAGAGGGTATCATTTCATGTTCTTGGTTACATAAAATATCCAGAAATGTGCTATGAATGATGCTTTTCAAATGATGTACAGGGGGGCCTGGAAATTAGAAATTCTTTATTCAAGATCACGGGTAGTTTAAGATCCATGATTTTGAAATTTGAATTTTCTGCTGCCATTGCTAGCATATGTTTCAATCTGTCCAAGTGTTTTTCTGTGATTCCAGGAGAGCATCTGTGAAAACTGAAATGGTTCCTGTAAGGAAGTTGTCATTTAGAATGTTCACCTAGCACTTGTTGTTCAGGTACCTTAAACCGTAAAGCACTGTGGTAGAAGACCACCAAATCCAAGAAAAAGGTAGGAAGTAGAAGGAGGAATTTACTAGACTTATTAAGTTTAGACAGAAAAACCTACGTGAGCTTTATGGAGGAGTGGGGTGTAGGTTGGCAGTACCACTGAAACAAGACGTAGGGAAGTAAGAACCAGACTAACACAGGCGAGCTAGAGGCTGTTGAGGGAAAGCTGAGTCCTTACTAACTTTTCTTTCACCACAGCCAGCAAGGGGATTTTATAGCTCTTTCCTCAAAGTATATTCATTACACTCTATTTTTGTAGAAGATAATGAATTACTCTCCAATTTATAACCATATCCTGGGACATAAACGTTGACATAAGAATTCTCAAGTCAAATTTTAAAGAACCATCTATCACCATCTTGCACATTTTCATACAACTTCTGACGCTGCTCCTGGAAGATGCTGAGAAAGCAACATGCTGGGGTTATTTTCACAACATATGATGCAAATTCTATAAAGTCAGAATTAAAAGAAGGAATGCTCATGGGAAAACCATACAAGAATATAAATGACCACAATAAAAAAATAATATTCACCTTTACTGGTGTCCAAAGACATTTAAATTCACATGAGACAGTCCTCACATTTTTTTTCTTTTAACAATGGAATGCTTCCTGCTGCTATCCAGGGGAAGAGAGATGCCATCCCACACTGTGGTAGGAAGGGACTCTTTGTGTTTTCTTGGAAGCAAATGACTAACAAGATGTTTCAGAAGACTTAAAGAGTCACTGTTTTGATTCATTTATTCTCATTTCCAGAAGGGAAATAAAGGATCAGAAATGAGCTCCTTGTTTGATATCAGCACTGTCCTTGCTCTGACACCTGTCAAAGGGGCTAGAGATATAGCTCAAAGGTAGAGATCCAATAAGAACAGACATTATCAGACAAGACAATTAGAGACCAATATCCCTCATCAATACAAGTTTCAAATCTTTGACAAAATATTTGCAAGGTAAATCCAGTAACAGATCAAAGGTAACATCAGTACTAAGTGGGGTTTATTCCAAGTGTACAAGGTTGGACTAGAGCTAAAGATAAATCTATGTAACTTTCCTTATGAGCAGAATAAAGGAGAAAATACAATTACCTTAGAAAAAGCAAAGTGAATGGTTATTAATACTAAAGTGTTGCTACATACTGGGAAAGAAAATTAGCCCCAGTTAATAAAGAACAAGCACAGAAAGGCTTTTCCTTGCATTCCAGCCTATGCTAAAAGATGCAAGCAACATCTTCCCCTTCGGTTGGGAACAAAGATGTCTGTTCCCATCACTCACATTCAGGGTTGTATTGGATGTCTTTGCTGATGACGTAAGTCACAGAAAGAAATATTAGGTATATACATTGGAATGAAACTCTTTATTTTAAAGTGATGATATGATTTTATATTTCTAACTCTCAAATAATTCCAAAGAGAGGACAATGGAGAAAGGAGGGAGGAAGAGGACAGAAGGGTAAATAGAGGGACAGGTGAAGTGATGACAAGATTTCTCCTCTCTGGTCTAAGATTTCAAGCCAACGAAGTCAAGTTCCTCCAAGTCAGCACTCTGTAAGGAAGAAGCCACATTCAACTTCAGTGTTAAGATCATGAAGCCCAAAGGTGAGAAGCCAGACACGCTGAGTAGGGCATCTTTCAGGCACTGTTGGAACTGGAGACGAACTCACACCTTGGGGTGCATCTGCGTGAACTCAGTGTTACAACAGCTGAGAAAAGTGAAGTAGCAGGTGCTTGGAAAGCTACCATAAATCTTGTGCCAGTTCCTCAACTGAAATCTTTCCAGAAAACGTTAAGTCCAGCCAAAGTGTGAATTGGAGAAAATATTCCATGGGAAGTGTGCAGCCTTCAGAGCTCAGAGGAGAACCTGATTAAGCTTACTTAAAAATATCATGTGAAAAATAAGCACAAGGACCCCAGAATCCACACCCTGATGGCTGTGCTTGATGAGGATGTCTTCTTCCCAAGTGATAATGTGGTCCAGGGGATCCACATCCACGGAAAACTGGAAAATAGCTGGTAAAGAAAAGTTCACTTAGACAGAGCACAGTGGAGCCATGTGGAGCCTAAGGTTGAACTGTTTCTGGAGTATGCTTACAGATTAACACGCTAATTTTGAGTCCCCAGAATTCCAGTTGCAAACAGAAATATCTAAAAATGTAATTCATGGTAAAATAAACAAAAAAGAAAGAAAGAAAATATTGTCAAGCCATTGATTGAGAGGTAATATTTGTGTATCCTATGTGTCACTCTTGAATAACCTTCAGTATTAGGAAGATGAATCCTCCATTGGAAGGTGCAGTGGTTGAACAGGTAGGTAGTTGATTAACAAAAGCAACATTTATCAAGTAAATCCCCAACACTGGGCTGAGAGTTGGTTCAGTGAGTAAAGCACTTGCCACATACGTGTGAGGACCAGAGCTGAGATCCCCAGAACTCATTTAAGTGTCAGGCAAGCATGGAGGTTGTTTGTAACCTGGTTGGGCAGATTCTACTATATTAGCAAGCTCTCCGTTCAACTGAGAGATTCTCCTCATCAAAAAAAAAAGTGGTGAATAATTGGGGAAAACTCAACTTCCCAAACCAACCTCAGGCCTACACAAACACATACACACACTTATATGTCAAACACCCGTGAACATGCTCTCTGTCTCTCTCTCTTTCTCTTTCTCTTTCATACACAGACACACAAAAAATAATACCCAGTATGAACCAATGTACTGCCTTACCAGTGTTCCAAAGCTGAAAGACCACCATGGAATCACACCATGGAGACTGTGAGCCAATTCATTATGGGATCATTACAGATACTGGCCAGAAAAGTGAAAAGATGACTAATATGGATGATAGATTGAGTTAAAGTGAACCTAGATAGTGCATTTTTTGTAGTAAATCTGTCAATCACATATGTGTTGGGTTATTTCATTTATCCAACAAAATGGAAAGATCACACAGTTGTCGTCATTGGCAATAAAGGGTCAATATGATAGCTACAGCTTTCAAACTGCTTATAATTTAATTTAGAAGGGCAATACAAATATATCTCAGCATTTTATGCCCATGGACACTTGCAAACACTGTGGAGGGCTCATACAAAGATGTAGCTAATTTGTAATGCGGGTGAGATAAGGCTGTAGGGAAATCTACAGTGGAAAGATGAGCAGACATTTGCCCTAAGTACAGATAAGGAACTGGGGTGTCAGATAGCAGGAATAGCCTTTGCAAATCCACCAGGCTGGATATACCGAGATACATCCAAGAATGTGAAGGTGGTCTCGGTATGAAGCATAACAAGTATAGACTCCAAGAAGTGGAGTATAGAGCAAAGAGGCCTCTGCTTCCTCTGCTGGGAAACTGAAATCACAAGTGAAGAACATATGTCAGAATCTGTATGATTCCATTGTAAACATAAAACACCCAGAGTTGTAAGATAATATTTATTTCTTCTCATGGCTTGAGTCTCCCTACAAGGAGTTTCCAGCTGCAGGGGAAGGGGATGAGATAATAAATATAACAGGCATATTTGGAAAAATGTAAATTTCAAACTTCTCAATCTTCAGGACATTTTTATGTAATCTTAACTCATCGTCTCAATGTCTCAATGTATTTCATTGAGTTCTGCGTGGCTGATAGGAAATAAAGGTGAGAAGAGGAGCTGGTTTTGCAGATTTGGTTGGATTGCTGAAGCATTGGAAGTGTCTCCATTAAGTAGAAAGTGTTGAATGATTGGGGAGAAAAATGACTCCAACCGTCTGGCCAGAAGAGCTCAGCAACAGATGGGTGCACTTATTGAGAAACTCACAGAGGGATTTTTATCTCCTTAAAAATTATCTGTGCTAACTGGTTTGCCATGATTATTCAAGCATGTGTATGTGGTGTGTGTGTGTGTGTGTGTGTGTGTGTGTGTGTGTGTGTGTATACCTACATTTGTAGGTCAGAGGTCACCTGCGGTTATCCTTCAAAAGCCATTCACCTTATTTTCCTGTTTTTTTTTTTTTTTTTAGAGACAAGGCTTTTTGCAGGTATGTGGGTGTGTTCATTATTAGGCTAGCCTAACTGGCTAGAGAACCTGAGGGAATTCCTCCTTCTCGGCCTCTCTGGTGCTATAATTCCATGCACAAGTAAACAATGGGTAGCCAGGTGGGTTACGGGGGCGGGGGGCACTTTGTGTCTTACAATGCAAACATGGGAGAGAAAGAGAAAATAAATGGAAGACAATTAAAAAATGTCCTTTCCATATATGTTGTGGGAAAAGACTTAATGGCATGGAACATCAGAATACTCTACTCTGGGGAATGAAATCCAACTGCTAACTCTTTGGGGGCCTATCATCTAGATCCAACTACCAATACTTGAACACACCCATGGATTGACAGGTTTTACAACAATGGGCTCCCTGTGTTTCTCACTCTTAACTGGATTTAACTAGTCAAAAGATATTTATTGAAAATTAGCGAGGTGAGACAAAGGGTATTAGAGTATCCACTTCCTCTCTGCATGACACCATTGCTTCCTAAGCCAATGGCAACTTTCCATGAAGATTACCCTCTGTGTTCCTTTACTGTTCCCACTTCCTTTTAGACCTAGGATTTTCTTGGCTAAATATGTCCAAGGCCATAATTTCTTACCACTTGCTGGATCTTCAAGTCCTTGTCATGCGTGTTTAATAGTCCCTGTTCACAAATCACCCCATTCTAAGTCATTCTTTCTGAGTCTCAGGTCATGAAGATTGTGAAAGTGGATTTCCTTTAGCTTGAGTAAGTTCCAGACTGCACAAGAGATTGCTCAGAACAAAAGTTGTTGAAGTCAATGATAACTGCTTTAAAGAAATCTTCTTCATTTACAGTATTGAGAAACCCATGTGCTTCCTAGTCTCATATTTTGTTGTCTTAAATCAATGAATGCTAACTTGTCTGTGATGTATCATTTTTGCTTCCTACTTAGTTCCTCTTGCCTGAAGATGATGGCCAATCAGGGAACAACAGAAAGACATCAGACCTGTCATAGGAGAACATCCTTTTATTTGTAAACACCATGCTGTGCTCAGAATTATCAGTGACATGTGTGCTCACCAAGCATATAGCTTTATTGCTTTAATGTGAGTAAATTGTCTGCAATTTAGGATCCCAAGAACACATATCTATTTGGGTCAAAATTACCTCTTCTCACTCTAATTTACAATAAACTTGTAATGTAGTTCTAGTCACAGTAGAAATTTCTGAACTTTCAGCTCAGTCTCTATGTCTGGAACTACAGAAGGAGAAAATAACCAGATAGTAATTCTAATTTTCTTGTGATTCTGGTCAAGTTGGAACCTAGTGGCATATACTCAAGAAGATTTTCTTTGCCTTGACCCAGGGCCAGGTTCAGGAGGTAGGGCCTAGTAGAAAGAAGTTACATCATTGGGAACATATCTTTGAAGGGAATATTGACACCCTTGCCCATTCCTGTCTCTCTCTGCTTTTTGGCACCACAAAATGAGCAGCTTCTTCTACTAGAAGCTCTTTCTGTGATGCCTCACACGGACACAGAGGCAATTGGGTGACAGTCCTACAGACTGAAACCTGAAAGGAAGCTAAGATAAACCTTCCCCTATGCTAATTATCCCATGTATTTTTTTTTCCATGACAGAGAGGTGGCTAACACACCCACTTTTCCTTAAACATTCTGTTCATTCTAGAAAAGACCAGGAGCTTGAAGTCAGGAAGATCAATGTGCAAGCTCTTGTCTGATTACATACTGTGTCATGAGGGACAAGTCACAGGCAGACTTCAGTTTCCTCATTAGTGTTTAACATTGTAAGAACAAAGTAGTAGGACATAATTGATTGCCTTGTAACATACCAGTCACACTGTAGGTGTTTATTTATTTATTAGGAGTTCCAGTCACTTTCTGCTTTGCAAAGATAAATAAATAAAAAAGAAAAGATATTTTATAATTGTAGAGCATCATGAAAATTTCCACAAAAGATACATGTCTTTCTATCATTTGCGAAGAGGCAAATGCTCTCTTATTGGTTGACTGTGGATGGGTTATGTGACTTCATTTAGCCTATGATATATTAACATACAGATGCAAGCTTGAAAATCACCTGAAGATGAGAACTTTTTCCCTTGTGGTGTTTGTAATTTGGGGACCATTGTGCCAGTGTATGAAAGACACCAAACTATGCTCTGGCAAATTCAACATCAGATAATCAGCCACAGATAATTTGTATAAAGCAGCAGCTTCATATATTAACCCACCATTTACCGCATGGACCAAGAGGAGTATAAGCTGGACCATTGGTTATCGACTTAGCCATAAAACTTTGTTTTACACTGCAATGACTAAGTGATATGCAAATGAAAATTTCTATGCTCTGATTTCTGCTATTATTAATGTCTGTCCAATCATGCCCACCACAGTTCTTTTTGGTTTATGTCCAGTTTTACAAACATGGAATAAAAAGAACTATGTTGGTCCCTTAAGTTCTGGAAGGTAATGGTGTACACAATGAATCTTGTAGATCTTAGAGTAAATGGGAAGGGCATTCTCCTAGTGGTAGGAAAAGAATCAGTCATTAAAGAGCAGGAGAGATGCAACGTGTAAAGGAATAATTGAATCTGAGAAGCCATATTGATCTTAATAATCAAAGAGGGTTTAATGCTGGCAAAATAAAGCAAGGTTATTATTATTATTATCATCATCATCAATTAATTAACTAATGGTTCATAAGTTATTATTAAAGCCAAGGACTGCCAAAGTAAGTTTTCTAGCAGATGGCTGCATATTCAGCCATACCCCCCTACATACACATGTGCATCCTGTTTCCACAGACACATGAACATACACATGCTCATAAAATAAGATGGAAAAATATGAAATGATTATGATTTTAAGATATTGTATTCACATATGCAAAATTGCTCAGATGATTAATGAAGTTATTATAAGTACTATTCAAGGAAGTATGGTAGCCACATGTAATACAAATTAATTCCTTTTAAAATTTTTCTTACAAGATTTAGCATTGAAACTACTTATCATGGCAATTAAGCCTTCAAAATACCCAGAAATAAACTAAATGAGGAGTGGATGAAACTTAGAAAAATAACAAATTTTTCCTATGAGACATAAAGTATGACCTAAATCACAGAGGAGAAACTTCTTTCTTGGATGAAATAACCAAAATTTGTACAAATGTCAATTTCCCTCAAGTCCTCTTCTTTTTTTTTTTTTTTTTTTTTTTTTTGGTTTTTCGAGACAGGGTTTCTCTGTGTAGCTTTGCGCCTTTCCTGGAACTCACTTGGTAGCCCAGGCTGGCCTCGAACTCACAGAGATCCGCCTGGCTCTGCCTCCCGAGTGCTGGGATTAAAGGCATGCGCCACCACCGCCCGGCCAAGTCCTCTTCTTAGTGCTGTGGCACTCACATCAAAACCCTGATGTGTTCTTTAAAAACCTTGACAACCTGATAATAACTTTTACCTGGAAGAATGAATTCATGAAAACAGACAGAAACACTATGAGTAAGAATAATGGAGGAAGATTGCTTTGCCAGATATGGAAATTTAAGGTAAATTGCAAAGTAATTAAAATAGTGTGTTTGGGCTGGGAGGACCAACTGATACATCATTAGAAAATGATGGAAATTCAGGAGATCTGCACGTATGCATACTGAATCTATGTTTCACAAAGCTTGCATTTCTCAGCAGAGGGAAAGATAGATTATTCAACAATTGATTTGGCATTTAGAAATGAAATTAAAAGCAACCTGAAGCCTCTTAAGTAACATCAAAAAATAGAGCAAAATATACCGGCAGGATTAGATGGCTGAATAGGAGGGAGCCTCAGAATAATTTTACAGTTTGGAGGTAGAAGAGGTGTAGGGAAGGAAGAAACAAGACAGTTGAAATGGAGGAAAAGCTGAAAATTAGCCAAATAAAAACATCACTTAACTTGTGTTCTAAGACAAATTGTAAACAATAAAATATTTTCCAATTAAGAAATCATGATTTCTAAAGAAGAAATAATACCAATCAAATTTTAAAACTTTCTTAAAAATGATAGCGAAACGAGGGCTAGTGACATAGTTTAGCCAGCTTGCTGCTCTGAACCTCCAGAGGACCCGAGTTCAGTTCCCAGAATCCATGTGGGATGACACAGAACCACCTGTAACTCCAGTCCCAGGAGATCTGATTCTTTCCTCTGGCCTCACACTATCAGGCATGTGGATACCAGGCATGTGGCACATACTCACACAGATACTCTCATACACAAAAATAAAAATAATATAAATCTGAATTTAAAAGCTGTTAAAGCCATAAACCAGTCCTACCTGGGAGAATAAATATGTTTAAGTCAGGGTGAGAGTGTAGACTCTTACTAGAAGAGAAATACAGACTTTGAAAAGATGTTAAATTTTATATTGTTTTCATAAATAGCTTTATAAAATAGGAAATATACATTACTAAAAATAAAATCATCAGATGCATCATTTTTCCTGTGCAGTTAGTATTTCTTAGGTTTCCCTTGTTACAATAACTCAGTTTCTTTTTGCCAATACCACCCATATGGAAAATGAGTGAATTTGACTGACTGAAAATAATGTAAAAAAGACAAAGGTTTGTTTCGATCTAGAAATGCACAAGTAATTTTGATGACTCTAGCTCTCTATTTCTCATGTTGTTTACAGTATCTATTTACAGTGGAATAAATACTGAAAAAGAGAGGAAACAGTTAGCAAACTTTACCGTGATTTGAGAGAATCATTCTCACATCCATTGCATTTAGTAAGCAAAGACAGTGGCTGCTGCGTGCTTTAGATATTTCATTTCTTTCCAGTGATTCATGTGTACGATATTTTACAAAACTAGCAATCTGTGTTCTTCTCCTTTCCATCTACCCTTGCCTTTACATCCCTCTCTCTGCTCCTCTCCTCCCTTCACCTCTCCTGCTCTCTCTCATTTTTTCCCTTCACTCTTTCCATTTTAGTATCTAGCATGGTGGATGAATTACACGCAATGGTAGAGGGAAACTGAGCCACACAGGGAACACTGGCGATCATATGACTGAATATCCAGCATAGATGAGAGACCCATTGGGTTAAATGAGGACTTGTATTAATTAGGCAAATAAGAAAATATATTTAAAATAATGGAGGTAAGTTTCTTACTATCAGAAAAGACATTTATGACCATGGAAAAGGCAGAAGACCAGAAAGAACTATTACACTGAATTAAAACTGGAGACACATGTATGAATACACAGATAAAAGAAATAGTGATTTATCTATTGATATTGAACACATTTACATAGTTACATATATGTATATTACATACATAGAATATATATACCATTTATTAAGCACGATTATGAATAATATTAAAGATATTGCATATATAATTATTATATTATATATGCAATTATGATATGTATATCTGCCTATAACACACATATTTATAAATTGTATAACATGCATATTATATATTCATTAATATATTACTTATCATTTAAAATATGTATCAACTATTATATGCAATAAAATTTTGCATGTAATTAATACACTATATATTATGTTACATTATGATATGTATTATATTGTACTTTATTGCATAATGTGCTACTATTTCATGAATTGTAGCTGGAGTTTTCTCCAGTCCCACCAGGGCCTGCAGCTGCTCAGACCCAAATAAACACACAGAGGCTTATATCAATTAAAACTGTATGGCCTAATGGCTCAGGCTTTTTGTTAGCTAGATCTTACATATTAAATCAACCCATTTCTATAAATCTATACCTTGCCATATGGCTTGTGGCTTACTGGTATCTTTACATCTTGCTTCTCATGGCGGTGGCTGACAGTGTCTCCTGCTTCAGCCTTCCTGTTCCCCAAATTTGCCTCTCTACTTGTCCCACCTATACTTCCTGCCTGGACTGGCCAATCAGCATTTTATTTATTAAACAATCAGAGCAACACATTCAAAGCATACAGAGCAATATCCACAGCAATGAATATTAATATACAACATTTTATCTATATAGTACCATGTAAGTATATTTTTACAATTGTACCCACTGAAAGGGCTTATTATTAACTGGTAGCTGACTGGATAAAATTTTGTTTGGAAAATAATGACCTAAAAGATTTGCCTAATTGGAAAAGATTTCCCTTGAAAAGCCAAGAGTGAGACATCACTACATCACAACCTCTGGAAAATTCTAGGGACTCAACATATTGGTTATGTCTACAACTATGTTGTGACAAAAGCCTTGGCAGAAACAACCTACAGGCATTAAAAAAATACATATTTAGATGTATTGTCTCAAGCCTGTGAGGCCATCATGCCTGGAGGAATGTGATAGAGCAGGGCAACTCAGTCCACGGCAGCCAGGAAGCAGAGAGGTATATACAGGAAGTAGACAGGGAGCATATAGCCTCAATGATTCCATTTTCCCTGCAATAACCCCCACCTCATACCTTTAACCACCTCCAAATTATGTCCTCATATCATGGTTCATTCTCTAGGTCAGGCACCTGGTGATTTAGTCTTCTTGAAAAGTCCCTCAAAGGCCTGCCCAGAGGTTTGTATTCCTATTTTCTGATATAGGTCTAATGTACAGTCAAAGTTAACCATTACACTCACATAAACTTTCACTGGGCTACTGGGTAACATTAGGAGATGGAGGACTCAAGAACAGGAAAATTTATGACAATGAGTCTAAGCAGGAGTTGGGACTGGAGAGTCAGGATCTGCAGGTGGCAGTGTGACAGCCCAATGGAGAAGATGAGCACAGAAGAACTTGATGGGCCAAAGCTCCCTTGGGAGGAATTTGATACAATGAGAGCACAGCTAGTGAGAAGCTGTGGTCAGCTCCTGGTGAAGATTTAGTGCACTCAGATACTGTGAGTGCAGTCACGACTCTTGGTTTAAATATCTGTGAAGGATTAGCATCCTTCACTGGACATTCATCCACTCCCCATCAGATACTCCTGCTGGCTATACCACTACACAGTCATGCTGCAGACCAAATGGACCTACCTTGCACCATCACACTGAAGAGAAGGGATGGAGAAGATATTTTATCAGATGAATAGGAGGAAAAATTTCACAGCAGTGTGACAGATCCAAAGCTCTAGGTGAACAGGGGGTGGTGGCACATGCTGAGATTCTAGCACATGGGAAGCTAAGACAGGAAAATTGTGAGTTCAAGGCCTTTCTAATCTAAATAGCCAGTTCAAAGTTGTGCTGAGCTATATAGCAAGATTCTGTTTCTCCAACATGAGGACCATGTCTGACTGCTTCAAACCAGATGAAGAAAAACGATGTGCTATGAGGAGCCTGGGAATGATCCCAAAAGCTTGCTCCCATGCCAAGAGCTGAAAATGATTATGGGATTTGTCTTCTGTATTTGGGGTTCACTGTCAAGTTCTGGTTTGGGGGGAAAGACATGGGACATTTTTTTCCAGGCTTTACTCACCTTTAGGGAGAAGAGAATCTTGAGGCATCCCCTGGAGCTTTCCTTACTTTGCAGAACACTGTCTCTCACTTCCACTGGTGAGACCCAAGACCAAGCCTTCTGAAAACAAAACAAAAACAGAAAACAGTTCCTCTCCGGGGTTCTCACTTCTAGGGAAGGAAAAGGAGCCCTAAATAAAACACAACCCACCTATCAATCAGTAGAAGGAAAACAGAAGGTGAAATAGAAGAAACAACTTTTTAAATTGTACCTTTAAAAACATTCTATCACCGAATAATATTAGCAAAGTTTCTGTTCACAGAGCCTTGGAGACTTAGATTCCTCCAAAGGAGATGCTTGTAAATCAGTTCTGAGTGCTATTACAAAACTCCTTAGGCAGGCTAATACGCAAGCTCCAGAGATTCGTGGTTCACCGCTCTGAGGCTCAGAAAGTACAAGACCAAAGTGCTAACAGCATCAGTGTCCAGAGAGGAACAATTTCTCATAGGGGGTGCCTTCCTGTTGAGTCTTGCTGGGACCGAAAGGTGGACAGGCAGCCTCTAATCTTCTTAAGGCACACAATGTCCATTCTGAGTGATCACAAACCAGGTAGTTCTCTCAAGACATAAGGTAATCCAAAGTGTGGATATTAAACTGTAAGCATCGTCATTGTAGTTACTATCTTTATAACAGTGAGAGGCAGAGAAAGGAGCACGAACTTCTCCTGTTTAAAAACTTACTAGCTAAATTTATTGTTTTGTGAAAAGAGCGTAGGAAAAACAGCAGTATTCATTCAAGTAGATGAGCTTTAGAAATCTTCACAGGAGGCTGAAGAAGGAAGTGCCTTCCTTTACCACTAACCAGCAGCTCAGTGCCTGTGAGCAGACTCATACAGCAGGTAAACATGGACTCTTGAGGGCAGGACATCCAGCAAGTGGCTTGGGAACTCTTTCCAATATGGTTTGAACACCTAGCAAGCCAGTCACATGGGAAAGAATACCCAAGACTTGGTGACACAGAAGAACTTCCCTGGTCTGTTTTCACAAACAAGAGGGTCAGCAAGTACCATTACCACTGCCCCTAACACAGCGCTCAGTAAAACCTGTCATCTAGAAGTTCTAGGGAGCAATGCTTCCTTTAGTAAGACTTTAGGAGAAAAAAAGTCAAGAGGGTGGATAAAGGGGCAAGTTACTCAAAGGCCTACCTGGAAAATGATGATACCTAATACATCCCTGCGGCATTTGCTTATTTCCCGAATAGATCCTTATTAAGGACCCGCTATGTGCATAAAGTGAAATAAAAATGAAACAAATAGACCATGGAAAGATAGAATATGAAATTGTTCAGTAACCACACAAGCTTCTCGGCCATGTTTGTGCCACCTTGCCTAGGGTGCAAGAGCCTCGTTAGATTGGATTCCATTAAGTAACAGCAGATAAGCAAGAATAAATGACCTATCATTCACCTTTTTGGAAGAAAATGTTCTTTTTACTTATCTAGTTCATAGATCAGTCTTTTAGAAAAAAAAAAGCTACTTGTAACACGAATCTTAAAGGATCTTATTAATAAAAACAAACCCAGAGCCAGGTATTGGGATGAACGCTGAATGATCAGAGAAACATAACAAGCCTCAGCCACCTCACCTCGCCAGTTCCTCAGCTGATCTTGTTTCCTCAGACTGGAAGCCTCTGAGTCCTCATCCAAATGGATCTCAGCTGAACTGTTGCTAAAAGCCTAAAAGCTTATCCAGCTCTAGTTCCTGGTTTTCACACCTTGACTTATATAAATTTCGGCTTCCTGCCATCACTTCCTGGAATTAAAGGCGTGAGTCACCATGCCGAGCTGTTTCCAGTGTGGCTTTGAACTCACAGAGATCCAGACAGATCGCTGCCTTTGGAATGCTAGGATTAAAGGTGTGTGTGCCACCATTTTCTGGCCTCTATTTCTGTCTGGTGGCTGTTCTGTTCTCTGAGCCCAGGTAAGTTTATTAGGGTGCACAATATATTGGGGAACACAATATTACCACAACTACTGGCTTCTGTAAAAATCATTTCATTCAAATGTTTTCATTCAGTGTTATCTGTCTTTATAATCCCAGCAGGTTTTTGACAACTGTCTTATTTACCCTCATATACAATTAAATTGCTCCTTATTTGTGTTTATTTAAATATATATCAATAAAATATTATATTATATATTATTAAATATATTTATAAGTATATAGTATATTCTTTCTAATTACAAGTATGTATTTTTTTGTTTTACAAATATATATATTTGTAGAAAGAACTTGGCCTGGGAGTCAAAAGCATTCTTTCTGCCTCTGTGACCCCTACTTATCACTCAGTGTGATCTTTGATAAAACGCTTATTGCTTCTGGATTGTTGCTTTTGTCCTTAATGTAACTGAGAAGAAACCTTTCCCTATAGAGTGTTGTGGTAAACATGAAAAATAAAGTGACTATCTCAGATGATTTTCCCCAAATCCTGACTGGTTTTCAGCTAACCTCTGCAGTCACACTGACACTATGGATTTTCTCTCAGCCTTGCTTGTTCTGTGCAGACATATTACACATTTCCAGAGACTCAACATGCTTTGTTTCCTCCTTTTGAGGTGCAGGGGCCCCTTTCACACACTACTGCAAAACATCCATGTACTCAAAAGCAAAGAAACTAACTTGAAAGTAAACCAAATGGCAACGTATTGCTTTTTTCCTCCAAGTAAATGTGGTGTGGGAAGTGGACATTCTTGTGAAGACTTGTTTGTGTTCTTTAGTCAAAAAGTGACAGAGACAGCTAGAAACGGGAAACCAAACCCCATGGTTCACCGTGGTCATTTCAGACAAATCCTACATCGAATTGCTACCTTCTATCATTGATTCTAAGATGTTTTGTGCCTCTTGACGGAAAGAGAAAAGCTGCCCTAAGTGATGGCTTTTGCTTTCAGTATTCTGAAAAGCTTTCACCCTGTGATGTATTAAAATATTTAATCACAATCACATGCTTCTGCCCCTATTTATACAAGTGCTTTATAATGCTGTACATTACAGCACAACCTGCATGCCTCTTAATGTGACCTGAGGAGTCAGTCGGCATTTATTACAAATGCGAGGCAGTGTGCTTCTGGCTGAGCAATTAATCACTGACACCAAGGAATTTCTTCTCTTCAGGTGGGGAACCCATCCAAAAACGAAGAAAAATCATCAGGCTAATTAATTCTTATCTGCAAAGAGCAATTAGATAAATGACCTCAAAAAAAGACTTGTCACCCCTAGTGAGACACTCACTTTCTAAATAGAATGTGTCGCAGCCTCTTTTCTCTGGGCAAGTGATAGTGTGAAATGGAGATGACAGAAATGAAGGGGGAGGGGGACGATGGGGGGTGGGTTAATTAGAATGAAGGCCAAGGAGGGAGAGAGAGAGAGAGAGAGAGAGAGAGAGAGAGAGAGAGAGAGAGAGAGAGAAAGAGAGAGAGAATTTCCCATGATTCTGTACCCTGCCCTTCTTTCTCTGTGAACACAGATCACAGTCAGGTTTTATAATTTAGTGGTGGAATCTGTGTGGTAGACTACCATCCGCCTTATTTCCTAAAAATCAAAGCCATTAGTGAGCTGTGTGCTCTCTTCCTGATTTGCCATGGCATAAATGTTGAAGGTAGGTGAAACACTACTTAAACCAGGCAAGTATGTCTTCTCTTTCTCTCTCCCTCGGTCCCAACCCCTCTGCCTGCCTCCCCTTCCCTCCTCTCCCTCTCCACTCTCTCCCCTTTCTTCCTCTCTCCCCTTCCACCTCTCTCTCTCTCTCTCTCTCTCTCTCTCTCTCTCTCTCTCTCTCTCTCTCTCTCTCTCTCTGTGTGTGTGTGTGTGTGTGTGTGTGTGTGTGTGCGCAGATACACTCACCCATGGTCCATGCAGAAGCCTGACATCAATATCAGTGTCTTCCTCTATTTCTCTTCACCTCATAATTTGAGACAACCTCTCACTAAACCTGATCTTCCTGTTTTGTCTGAACTGACAGAGTACTGAGGATCCTGCTGTCTTTGTGCCCTAGTGCTTGGGTTAGTGGCACACATTGCCAGTCCTTGCTTTCTACATGGCTGCTGGGATTCAGAATTCAGATCCTCATGATTCTGTAGTAATGGCTTTATACCCTGAGACATCTCTTCTAAAGTTTTTTGTGGCTTTGGTTCTTTCATCATTCCCGTGTCTGACAGCAGAATCAGAAAGTAGAATACTTTGACCTTAAAGGCCGACCAGTGGGGCTCAAATATTTAGATGTTCCAGATGGAAATTTCATATGGTTTTATACATAAAGGTGATTTTGGTGTTTGATATTGTCATGCTTTGGTTTCAAGCTTTTTGAGACAAAGTATCATTGCACATTGCAATAACTCTGCCTTGACTCAAACTTGAGATTTTCATATCTTAACCTCCTGAGTATTGAGATTATGTGTGAGAGTCTCTGTAGGTCAGAGTTCACAATGGAAACAAATTGGATAGAATTAACATACACAGTGAACGGGATTCTACTAGGTTGGCTTATAGAATATGAGCTTCATAGTCCAATGATATCTATTTGCATTCTGGAGAGGCTCATCTCTGGGAAAGATAATTTCTCCCACTCTCAGTATTTCTTAGTTGCCAGTGGTTCTTTGTGTTGGGATTGGATCCATGATATCTCCCTTTTCCACATTAGCTTGTGTACTGGTATCACTCTTGTTCAGATCTTGTTATGACTTATGGTTTTAGTTTGTTTGTTTTTTGTCCTCCTCTTCATTTTCCTTGGTCAAATGAATAGAAACTCCTAGCAACATATATCAGATGTAACTTGTTTTTGATGACTATAATAGTTAACCTTTGTTAACTTGATGAGCTTTAGAACAAGACATGAAAGATGAGCAATGAGCCTTTTTGGAGGGGGCATTTTCTTCATTAGGTTAATTAAAGTCAGATCTACCCATTGTAGGCAGCACTATTCCCTAGGCTGAAATCCTGGAGTGTATAAACAGGAGAAAGGCAGCTGAGGTTGAGCATCACCTTCTAGTTCCTGACTGCTAAAGCAATGTGATCAGCTGCCTCTGGCTCCTGGTGCTGTGACCATGATAGACTGTATTCTCTCGTGATAACCAAAATAAACCCTTCCTTCCCTAACATGCTTTTGCCAGGGTACTTATCAGAGCAACAGGACAAGACCTTGACAATTTCATGGTCATTCGTGTTAATATTTGAATTATTCCAGCTTGGGTGACTTAGTCCGATTCCCAGTTCATTCTAGGTGCCACTGACGAACTGTACCAATGTGGATCTTTTAAGATCTTCCATTTGGGAGGACACTGTGTGATCCATAATCCATATGGAAGAAGTATAGGAATAAAGGGGAACAAGAGAAAGAATAAAACGAGGATCAAAGGGAGCCGTAGAAGAACCCAGGGCTGGTAGGTGAGGAAGGCTGCATTCTGGGCTTGTTCTGAGAGCGTCCCATGCGCTATTTCACATTCCCTCTTCCTGTGTAGCTCACAGATTATTTTTCTGTTTTTATTCATAAACTCAGTAATTGTGTTTAATAAATAACAATAATATGCCATAATCATGAGGAAAATACAATATGCTGCTGAATATAGAAAAAGAACAACTTAGAATATGAAGCTCCTCCATTCACTGGCTGTGTATTCCACAGTGGGTTTCAGCTTAGAAGAACCTCTTGCACTTCAAAATTAACAAAAGTACAGAGACAGAAGGTCACCAAGAGAAATTGTTCAGACAGAGCAGGAATCCACAGACATCTAATGAGTTCAAGCTTTACACGTGGGGCATGAGAAAAAGCATAGAGGTTGATTCATCCTGCCCAGCCTCCTCTGCATCTAGTTATCCATTCAATACCTGCCTCACCCAGCTGGAGGACACTCGCCGCAAATTGTTGCTTGCCAGTGGCAACAGTACCGAAGATGATGTTACTGAGACAGCTTAACTAGCCCCAAAGAGCAAGCTTGCCTGCTTTAAAAGGAAAAGGCAAAAACAAAAAACAAAAAACAGTATTTATTTTTACTATGAGCTAGGTAAACATTTAGTGGGAACTGATTTATTTTTATGTGGGTTTTTTGTGTGTATGTATGTGTGTGTATTTATGTATGTGTGTATGTAGGCTGGTAAATGTGTGTTTGTGTGTGTGTGTGTGTGTGTGTGTGTGTGTGTGTGTGTGTGTGTGTGTGTGTATTCACTTGGTAATTCAGGTAACATGATTCAGCGTCAAAACAGATAAAAAACAAACAGGATGTACACCAGAATGTTTTAAGATTTATTTCACATTAAATGAAAGTTAAACAGCTGATTTCAAGTTATCGTTCAGTACCACCCAAAGCTCTATTTATGAAGAAAGGAGGGACTCAAATGTACAATTTATACATTCACTCAAAGACCTAAAACTAAGCAGGCTTCTGGCAGTGAAAAAGGTAAGTCTTTATCCAGCTTACACTAACACAGTAATGCATAGTAAGAGGGTGGCAATGGATGCAATTCATTTCCATTAAGGTAAGCTGCTAACAGAGGGCTGTGCCTCCACAGGACTCCCATCAGACTCTTAGAAAGCCAAGGCAGCTTTTCAGTGGGTGGGAAGTGTACCTGCAAATGAGCCTCTTATTAAACTGCAATTCTGTTCCATAAAACTCCACTGGAAAATAGTCCATGTTGACAGCAAAACATAGGACGTAGTTAGTGTTAACCCCGGGTCCCTCAGTTCCCATTAGAGGCACGTTTTCCTTCAGTGGAGTTACTTCAAGTCAATTCTATGCACTCTCCTGTTCAGCAAAGAAAAATACAATGTGTCTCTCTGAATGTTCTGTACCGGAACCTCAGATATTTAAACTTCAACATTCAGGAAATGTAGCTTTTGAACTTCTGAGCTGAGGCATCAGGAGAGAAGTCACCAAGGGCTGATGGCAGGGATGGAGTGAACAGTGTGTGTGGTGTTAACTCTGTCAACTTGGTTGTCTTAAGGAACACCTAAGGCATCACTGAGGTGGGGGCTCTTTGAGTGTTTCTGTGGGAGTTCCACTTGACAGGACTGAGAGCTGGGAGAAAGACCACTCTAAGTGTCGCTGGCATAGTCCCCATCACTAAGGTCCCCAAAGAACGAAAAGGACAAAAAGAGGGACTCCTCCTCTCATTGATTCCTGAACTACTGAGCCATGAGCAAGATCCTGAGAAAGCTGAGAGCATGCTTTCTCCATTGTGCTCCAATGCTTCCCCCTCCAGTAAATGTGATCTAAGATAAATCATTTGCTCTTACGGTTATGACAATGAGAAAATTAACAAAGACAGTGTCCTGGTCCATTTTGTTTGTATAACAAAGTAGTTGAGACTAGGTGCTTTAAAACAAAGAAAGACTTATTTAGCTCACAGTTAAGAAGGTTCAGGAACAAATCTAGCACAGTTTGGTTCTGATGAGGCACTCATGGTACCGGACAACATAAACACAGGAGTGTGGGTGAGTAGATCATATACCTAGACAGGAAGCCAGAGTGGCCAGGGAGTGCCTATGGTTATTCTTCTATAACAAGTCTCTTCTGGATACTAACTTATGTATCATGAGAAGGATTTTAATGTCTTCTGAGGGCAGATTTCCATCCAGACCTAATCACACCCCCGTCAACCCTACCTCCATAAGAACTTGCTAAACTCAGGAAGAAGTAGAACTCCAATTCAAATCTGTCTATGTTAGCTTAGGAAATTCTTCTGCAATCCTCATACTATATTTCTCTCGTTATAATGTTAGATTTCTTCCAGGAAAGAAAGGCAGGCTCTTCAATATATTTGGAAACTGTAGAATAAAAAGAAGCTGACCATGTTCATAGAGGAAGAAACTCAGTTATTCTTTTAATGAATGACGAAACAGGTGAAACTACCTTATAGTTATGGATACATCTTCTTACCTGGACAATACTATAGTGTTTGTTGGTAAAGTACTAACATGATTTCTTATGTAAAGTACAATTCAGATGTCTACTACTGCTCTTCTAATCAGCATTGAAACATAGTCCCAGCAACTGTTATGTTAAGAAAATCAAAAGTATGGTAGCTCAGCTGAAAGATTTTCATTGTTCATCGTGCAAAAAGTTACAGTTAGAGTCTGCAGAGAGTTAGTGAAAAATCACAAAAATCAAATATATCTATAAAATAGAAACCAAACAGTAGCAAGAACATATATAAATAAGCCTAAAATGAATTCCTAACTGTACGGTGAAGGGTCCTCTGTGAGGAGCAATTTGGCATCATGGAAGAAAGCCACTCAAGCATATTTCAAACTTTTCCTGTTGCTCTTCTAGTTCTTATTATGATAAACAGAAACTAATACATGAAGGTATCGAACAAAACACGGATCAGTAATTGCGTCATTCAGTAACAGTGCAGCAGAAAGTACATAATCACATAGGTTTACATGGGGAGAAACGTGATATGACCTAATATTATAATTGCAAGGAAAGAATCCAACTGCCAATTGCATATGTGATTTCTATAGCGTGAAGGAATCACCCAAGGAAACAATGCATTATTAAGGGAACAAATGCATTTCTAAACTAAATGGCAAAAAAATTGACAAAAATGCACAATTCTGAGCAGTACTTGCCTCTGATAACAAGAAAATGTCAAGTAGAGACACAAAGTTTCCAAGATACCCTTCGTGATGGAAACTTCTAGGTTTTCACTAAGTTGTACATTTTATTATTTTTTTAAATCACATACTACTTTTTTTCAATTTTTAACAAAAATAATTATTGAGAGAGTTTGGGAATAGATACTTGTCCTGATTCTTATTATTAAAAATAGGGTTATTTAAATTCATCAGATTAAATCAAAATCGATCTTACCTAACAAGGTCATGCTATAATTGTTATTGTATCACAAGATTAATATCCTATATAATACAAAAGCAATGGGAATTTGTCTCCTAAACCTTGAATTTCAGATAATTTCAGATTGAAAAAAATACAGTGAACATACTGTCACATAATTAACATTTATTTATTAATATTCTCTTTATAATATCACTTTGAGTTTTCAAATTCTTTTGCTACGACATATTACAATCTCTCTCTCCCTCACCCCCTTTCTTTGTCTCTGTCCTGTGTTTCTCTCTCTCTCTCTCTCTCTCTCTCTCTCTCTCTCTCTCTCTCTCTCTCTCTCTCTCTCACTCTGTGTGTGTGTGTGTGTGTGTGTGTGTGTGTGTGTGTGTGTGTGTGTGTGTGTGTGTGTTTGAGACAGGGTCTCACTATGTAGCTCAGGCTTGTCTGAAACCCATCATTATCCTGCCTCAGCCTCCTGAATGTTGACAATTTTATGCCCCACTTATCTCATTCTTTTGGGGTGACCTGTGGCATCCTCGTCAAGCTGGGCTCCTTGTGCTTTTGGCTGAACCCAGGAATACCTAAGCACTCCCCTGCTTTCTGTCATAGCATGCTTCTCCATGTTCAGTGGGTTTCCTAGACACCAGCTTAGCAAATACTGATCACAAACTTTTCACTGACAGCAAGCCCATAATTTTGATGCCGTTGCTACTGTTCGATAATTTGCTATTGTTTTTTGAAATTGCTTTCTGATTTAGTGGCTGCATATCAACCTTCACTGTGTCTATCGTGATTTGTTTGGGGGGAGGGGGTTGAACTCAAGTGAACAAAAACGTCTCTATTTGTTTTAACTAATCTGTTCAAAATCAACTGAAAATCCTAAGGCTGTGGACTACATCTTCCTCTTCTTCAAATTCTAGTTGAGTCTAGGGAGTGTAGCTGCTCAGTTAATATTTGAGAAATGACATTATACTAGATCCCTGTACATGTAGGAGCAGGCACTCAGGAACTGAATAAAAATAACCTGGAAAGGGGATAGGCAGAAGTCTGTGAGTGAGCAAGCCCACTTCCCTCAGATTGGCCTCTGCTTTTCAAGGTTATCATCCTTGTCTGAGAGCTCTTCACAAACGCTGTTGACTTTCAGAGAACAATCTTCCCCCTGGCTCCACACCAAGTCCCCACTCCTCCCAGAATAGTGGGTTTTTGAGGGACTTCTGCTTCAGTGGTTGAACTGATTGGAGCTGACTCAAACACTCCAGGCAGGCCTCACAGCTCCATGCTCAGCCTGACTTATGTAAACATTGTCCTGATGACAGCAGTCTCCTACCCCATCTGCAGCTGCAAGGGAATCCATTATTTTTCTCATCCCAGGGGAAAGGAAAGGTCTTGGGCATCATTACTCCTAGGCAAATGTAACTGACTCCAGCACATACCCTAATTTGCTTGCCATAATTATAGGGCACTCACCCGCTTTGTTATTTCCAACTCCCCCTCTTCTTCTTTTCTCTCTCTTTCTTTTTGTTCTTATCAATAATAAATGGAGCCCGTGAATCACTCCGCTGTAATATTTGGATATTATGAAAATGCTCATAATAACAAGGTAGCCTCAGCAGCACCCTGCCCTGGCTTTATCAGCTGGTCCAATGCTGTATTAGGCAGCCAGTGAGCAGTTCAAGCAAATTGGTTATGTTAATGTCCTGTAGTACTTGGAAAAGATGAGGAGTTGGCGATTAATTTTTTCAAGCTGCAGGCCGACAGGCAAATTTATATTCCTCCCTCTCCATGGGATCAAGCTTAGAGGAGGTTAGGGAGGAAAGTGAGCTTCAAGTAGCTTTCCTGGATCTAATTGAATGATGCTAAATAAAGCCTGGAGAAAAGGGGTGTAAGGGGAAAGGGTGCTCCCCACAATGGGCCAGCGGTGCTCCTCTCCATTCATTCCACTGACAGGGTTTTTGCAACTTAAACCTGTTTTATTAATTATGTTTGACATTTCCTTAATTAGTTTCATTTACATCCCATCAGCCTCTACCAGACGACTACCCCATACATCATCTCACTAGAGGAGCATGATGCCTACAGAATTCTAACAACAACAGAATATTTTGTGTAACTCACAGGAATTTACTGAACATGACTTTCCATTTTACATGGTTTTGTGGAAAGAGTATAGCTCAGATCATCTCGGAGTTTGCTTTCTGAATTTCTAAGACTATAGGATATATTATAAAGGTAAAACCATCCATAATGCGCAAGCATACTTGTGTATTTCTATGTGTATGTGGTGTGTGTGTGTGTGTGTATGTGTGTCCACATACACAAGTTTGTCATCCAAACACAGGTTTTAGTCAATACTAAAAATTACTGATATGAACTGGGGAGATTCCTGAGTGGTTAACTTGCTTGATGTGCAATTGTGAGGACTAGACCTTGGATCTGAGAACACGGATAAATAATGGTTGGGTAAGCTAGACCAGCCATCATTTCAGTGCCCACTGGTCAGTACGGGGGATCTAAAGCTCACAAGCTTGTGAGCTGGGTGACCTGTATCCTCAAGCTCTGGCCTCAAATGAAATACCCTTCCTCAATAAACATCATAGAGAGAAATCTAGAAAGCCTCCAGATGTCAGCTTCAGGTCTCTATACATGTGCAACCATGCACTCATGCATTTAAACGTGCTACAAACACACCACACACACACACACACACACACACACACACACACACACACACACACACACACACACACACATTAAAAAAAGATTCTGGTAAAAAGAGTACGAAAGATATTAGTCTGAATAAATGAAATATGGATTGATTTTCAGGGTCCCTGCAATCTCATATACTCTGTTCTCTGGAGCCCACTTTGGGTGCTTACTCCTTGTCTTAGAGCTCAGGCCACACTTGGGTACACATACAAAGGTAGACAACGTTAATAAGTAAATAAATTGAGAGCCTGTGGTCCATATCTTTTCTGCCCCAGTTCTCTTTGTGCCTGTGAGTCATCCAGCCACTTTTCCTTGCCGTAAGAGTGCCGAGTGACATAATATGTATGACCAGCATGCATAATGTGGAGAGTGAGCATGCAGATATATGTGTTCATAGAAAACTATTACTTTTGTTGATACAACCGTTATTTATGTCCTTGGGTTGTGGTAGATAGAGTTGCCTGGCAGTATTCTTGATGCTGTAATTGAGAGCCTGTGTTTTATGAGTCCAATTTTAAATTAAGCCTGTTCGTAAAAGGGTCAGTTTTATCTCATGTTCCCACCTGAGGCATGGTTCCAACACAGAGAGAATGTTCTGTACAGAGAAACAGCATCTTCCTGATGCCCATTATTTTCATTCAGGTTCTTGGGTTGACCACACACACACACACACACACACACACACACACACACACACACACACACACACATCTTAAGTCATAGCTGCTTTGCTTGGATCCTGACCACATAGAACCAACCAACCTCCCCTGTTGTCCAGTGCCCTTTCTCATTTGCCCTCTTCCTACCTAGGCCAATAATAATATTTGCAAACAATTTATATTCTAAATCAATATGAGGTGAGTATTGTTTACCAAATAACTGGGGGTTTAAGATTTCATCATGAATTAGCATTGCCAGTGACAACAGAAAACCATGGTGAATGAAAGCTTTTTGATTGCTACTACTACACATACACTTCCATTCCCCACCACGTTCTCATTATTTTTACTGAAATCACAATCTAGGGTTACAACAGCAATTGGTTTTGTAATGTTTTATTGAACAGTGGCCCATCAAGGCAGAGGCACGAGGCTGTTCCTCGGGGCCTCGCTGTTTCAGGCAGGGCTTCTGAGCTAGGAGTTGTCGCGGCTTCTGTGTAATGAGCACAGCGTGCACCTCAATTAATTGGTAACTTCTACTTGGGTTAATCCATAATCCTCTAATGAGCACCAATGAACTAGTGCTATCACATAATTCATTACTGTATATATAAGCTTGTATGTATAATCTCTTATTTCTCTGACCACCAGACATTCTCCCCTTCACAATCATTGCTTCTTTAGAGTCATTTTCTTAGAGGAATGAATGATTCTCTTTTCTAAAGCATCTCTGGAAGGACGCTGTGATTCCTATTTTCTTTTTAGGCACATTCCCTTGTCTGAATTTTTATTAATTAATTAAAATGTATTTAATCATATCCATGTTTTGTTTTTGCTAGGGGAGATGGAAATAAAATTGTAATTTTCGAGGTGTTCTAACTGTATCCCCTTTTAAAGCTCATTTTCACTACTTGAAATGCTTCAATGAATCATGGCTATTCCTTCATAACTTCTTCCTTTATTAGGCTGTATTGCAAACACCCTTAACTTATGATGGACAAAAACCATTCCTTCCATCCCAGTGTTTCCAATCCCAGTTTCTAAGCCTGGCTTTTGGGGACTTTCCTGGGGAAATTACCAGTCACTGTGGTCTGGGCCAGATCCTTCCAGGTCCTTGGCCTATTTCTTAAAGAACTGAAATAAAAGCAAATGTAAGCTGGGCGGTGGTGGCACACGCCTGTAATCCCAGCACTTGGGAGGCAGAGGCAGGTGGATCTCTGTGAGTTCGAGGCCAGCCTGGTCTACAGAGCTCCAAAGCTACAGAGAAACCCTGTCTCAACCCCCCCGCCCCAAAAAAAAAAGCAAATGTAGATTTGGAAAAAGTAGCAGGGGAACTTCATTTGAAGCAAATCAATAGTGTAGGTCTGACATGTCAAGGGACGTTGGACCACATGAGTATAAGGGTACTCAGGACCCCAGTTACTATTTGGGACTTTGTTTCATGGGGTTCAGCAAAGGGGAAGTTTGGATGCCAAGGTACAGCATATTTTCAGTGGTCCTCTATTTTGAATGAGAGATTTAGGTTATATAAACTTTTCTCTCTGTACACGTCCTTTCCCATAACTCACCATATCTTAATCATAGGCTTGCCCAATTATGCCTAGAAATAAGATAGCAAATATGATTTTTCCCCTAAAAGTTCACCTAGAGAGCACAGTTTGTCTTATTACATGCGCACTCCAATCAGTGTAGGCCAGATTGGCTCCCTTACTCTCACACCTGGAGATAACTGGGACACAACTGAATACAATCCATCTAAGTTGGAAGGTTGTTAAGGGGAAAAGAAACATATACACCTGTGCAGTGTGTGCATGTGCATGCTTGTGTGTGTGTGTGTGTGTGTGTGTGTGTGTGTGTGTGTGTGTGTGAACATCTCAATGCAGGCAGGGGTTCACATTTACTAACAGTTTGCTAGATGCATTATTTGGAGGTGTGTGTATGCAAAGCACATGCAGATAAGGGTTCTAAGCCAACAAATTCATTACCAGGAGAGGGGTGTGTGCATACCCCAAACCAAATGACTTTCCAAGTTAATTTAGTGATGCACTGTGATGTGAAAGTGCCACTTAAAATAAACACTTTCCTCCTGAAGTTAGGTCATGATATTTTATCTTAGCAATAGGAACTTTAAATAAGACGTAAGACATAAAATAAGACTTTAAATAAGACATAAAATCAATGCATAGATTAAACACCCTCACCCTCGATTTTCAGATAGAGAAAATGGGACTTTCAAATTCATTGAGAATTGGCAATTACTTCTTATGTTCCAAAGAAATTAAAGAATGTCTTTTGTTAACTTAGAGACAGAGACTGTGGAGCTCAAAGTAAAGTGAGGAGGTTTATGATAAAAATACAATAATATTACAAAGAAACACAACAACAACAAAATCCTCTCAAGTTCTCAAAATTACAGTATCACAAAACTAATGCAGGATTTGAACTGGAATTTGAATTTGGGTCTGCCTAACTGCAAGATCATATCTTTTCTGCTACAGTGGGGATTATTAATCATATTGGAATGTAACAGCCATGTTAACCTCGTCATGGCTCAGGTTGGTACAGTTTAAGAATGAGATCAAAGACTGCTTAAGGTGTATTTCTATACGATAAGAGCTAACATTTGTTGGATACTTACAACATGTAAGGCCAATCGCGTCTCCCATGTTAAATAGTACTGTGATCTCCATTGCACAAAATGAGAACACAAAGCATGAGAATTTTGGATTCTCACCAAAGTTATACCACCAAGAAAGGGCAGCAGCCTAATCTGACTCAACAGAGTGTCTGGAAGGAGCCTCAGCGGGAGCCCCATCATCTCTGTGCTATAAGAAATGGAAATGCTCTTAAAATTCCTGTAGGCGCGCTCCGACTTTGACAACAATGCCACTGCTTCCTGTATTTTTCAGTGTTTATGTGTCATGATGCACTAAGTAGTGAGAAGACTTTCGGGCTAAATCACTGCCTAGCTCCTCACGTCCATGTGATCGTATTAGTCTTCTTTCATTACGGACAGCAGAAAGCAGAAGGTAACTGCTCAGTTACTCCACAGACTAGTGTGTATGAGAAGACTGCAGGGCAGGGGAGGGGGTGAAGAAGGCAGTGCAGACTAAGGAGAGGAGAGGAAGAGTGAAGGGAAGTAGAGTGAAAGAAATTAAGAAAGAAAAACTGAAGAAAAAGGCAGGGTCCTAGTTTGCTTCTCTCTTGCTATGACACACCGCTGACCAAAAGCCACACCAGGAGGCAAGGGCTTGTTTTGTTTTATAATTCTCCAGTCACATTCATTCACTGCATCGCTGAGGGAAGTTCAGGCAGGAACTCAAGGCAGGAATCCGGAGGCAGGAACCAAAGCAAAGCAGAACAAGGGAGGAATGCTGCTTACAGGTCCGCTTTCCATGGCTATTCAGCTGGCTTTCTTATGCTTCCTAGGCTTACCCACCAAGAGGAGCTCCACCCACCCCCATTGATGCGGTTAGAAAATAGCATACAAAATCAAAACAACTCTGAGATACCACCTTACACCTGTCAGAATGGCTAAGATCAAAAACACTGAAGACACCTTATGCTAGAGAGGATGTGGAGCTAGGGGAACTCTCCTCCACTGCTGATGGGAATGGAAGTTTGTACAACCACTTTGGAAATCAATATGGCGCTTTCTTAGAAAACTGGGAATCAATCTCCCCCAAGATCCAGCTATACCACTCTTGGGCATATACCCAAGGAATGCTCAACCATACCATAAGAGCACTTGTTCAGTTATGTTCATATCAGCATTGTTTGTAATAGCCAGAACATGGAAACAACCTAGATACCCTTCAACTGAAGAATGGATAAACAAAATATAGTACATATACACAATGGAATACTACTCAGCAGAGAAAAACAATGACATCATGAGGTTTGCAGGCAAATGGATGGATCTAGAAAAAAATCATCCTGAGTGAGGTAACCCAGACTCAGAAAGACAAACATGGTATGTACTCACTCATAGGAGGATACTAGATGTGGAACAAGGATGACTAGACTGCTACTCACATCATTAGGGAGGCTACCTGGAAAAAAGGACCCCAAGAAAGACACGGGGATTGCCCAATGACGGAGAAATGGAAGAGATCTACATGAACAGCCTGGACATGAGTGGGGGTAATGAAGGGCGAGGGTCGAGGGAAAGAGAGCTTGGGGGAGCGGGAGATCCCAGCTGGATCAACAACAGAGAGGGAGAACAAGGAATAGGAGACCATGGTAAATGAAGACCACATGAGAATAGGAAGAAGCAAAGTGCTAGGTATCTCCACAAAGATACCCCCACAACAGACTGCTGGCAATGGTCGAGAGACAGCCCGAACTGACCTACTCTGGTGATGGGATGGCCAAACACCCTAATTGTCGTGCTAGAAACCCCATCCAACCACTGAGGGATCTGGATGCAGAGATCCATGGCTAGGCCCTGGGTGGAGCTCCGGGAGTCCAATTTGCGAGAAAGAGGAGGGTTTATATGAGCGAGAATTGTTGAGACCAAGGTTGGATAAAGCACAGGGACAAATAGCCAAATGAATGGAAACACATGAACTATGAACCAATGACTGAGGGGTCCCCAACTGGATCAGGCCCTCTGAATGGGTGAGACAGTTGATTGGCTTGATCTGTTTGGGAGGCATCCAGGCAGTGGGACGAGATCCTGTGCTCATTGCATGAGTTGGCTGTTTGAAACCTGGAGCCTAATCAGGGTCGCTCGGCTGGGCCTGGGAGGAGGGGACTGGACCTGCCTGGACTGAGTCTACCAGGTTGATCTCAGTCCTAGGGGGAGGCTTTGCCCTGTAAGAGGTTGGAATGTGGGGTGGGCTGGGGGGAAGGTGAGGGGGGCGGGAGAGGGGAGAACAAGGGAATCCGTGGCTGATATGTAGAACCGAATTGTATTGCAAATGGAACAAAAAAAAAGAAAAGAAAATAGCATACAGACGTGTCCATGGCCCGTACAATGAAGACAATCCCTCAAATGAGGTTCCTTCCTCCCAGGGGACTTTAGGTTGGGTCAAGGTGACAAGTAATAACCAGCAGAGGAAGGAAGAGGAGAGGAAAGAAGAGGGAAGGGGGAGGGGGAGGGGAGAAGAGGAGGGACTAGGAGGACAGAGGAAGGGAATGGAAGGGGAGAGAGGAGGAGCGACACAGAGAAAAACAGAAACCATCTGTGAAGCTGCAGTTCTTGAATTGCCGCTCACCTGTCACTCTTGAGGGATTTGTTGTCACCAGGGCCATGCGCTTTAGCCAGGTGACCTCATTGTTCCAATATCACACCACTGGGGTCATTTTCTGTCCCACTATTTCTGTTTCTGTAATTCTGTTTTACATTTGTATTTAGAGAAAGTGCTTCTGAAAAAGTTGCTTCCGCCAAGGGAGGCCAGACAGAGGCCAATTAGGAGACCACATGGAATGTGAAAAATACAGCTCAGGTCGTGATTCCGAGGCCATTAAGGCCTCTTCATTGAGGTCACGGCAATAAGCTTAAATAGTCTGTCTCTGTACTAGACAATTACGTGCTGCTTTCGTACATCCCTCCAGAGTTGTTCGTGATGCAAGTTCATTACACCAAGTTCTAAGTGCTCGTCATCATCCATCTACACTTGAATGTGCCCTTAGTTTGGTATATGAGTGAAATGTAATCCAACATCTATCTTCTGGCACTTTCAGAATTCTGGCTAAAAACAGCACTGTTGACCCAGCTACAATCAACACACTTGCTTAAGGTTCCCTCAATCTACCCAGAAACTCTCCACCTTAAAGCGGAGATGCTAGACAATTCTCGCGATTATCTGTCAATACAAATTGCATCTACCTTGATTTTAGTTCATAACATTGTAAAGTAAATTCCTGGGGCTTTATTTGGTTAGTAATGACTAGGTGTATGGAGTGTTGTGGCAATAGGGTAGAGAAGAAATGGCAAAAGAAGTGGACATTGGGACATTATATAAGCTCCACTGAAGACTACAGAAAAATTTTTTCAAAACAATTTAAAATATTAAGATAAAATGGCTTTGAATGTATAAGCTGGACAATGGTTTCTGTCCTTTCTACTTTGTTTTGTTTAGGTTACCAATCTTGTAAACATCTGGAAGAAAAAGGCTTGTTTGACATGCTTAGGAGTTTATGGTAAGCTTATTTAAAAAAAAATAGTTTGGCAGTGAAATTTTTTCTTTTGCACTTCCCCCACAAAATAGTTTTTTCACTCTGTCTCCCAAGACTTCATAAAGAAATTAGAGAAGAATCTTGGACCATTCTAGGTGCCCTGGGAAATTGTTCCATGGTGGTGGTCGGGGGAGATGTCTGGGTTTGATGATATTGGGTTTTCCAGATTAAGGGAGGTGTTTTTGCGATTGTCAAGAAGCAGCTCAGAGGATTAGAAAGTACCCAACAATTCCTTGGCACCCTCAACAATTTGGGGTGTCAGTATATGACATCTAACTTGCTTATGTCGCATCCTAGGGTCACTGAGGGCCTAGAGTGCCCACTTCTCACACAGTGTTGGAGATGCCTTCGCTCCTGCAGCCTTCCTTCCACATCCAGAAGAGACGTAGCCAGCATTGCAAGCAATTAACTGCCTGTCCCATTTTCTATAAAACACTGTGCTAGTTTACAAAGGGCCGTAAGAGATCTGAAATATCATCAAGTGGTGAAAAATCAAAATATTTTGCTGTCATATGCTGTGATAGGCTGTCAGAAGGCCTCGCGCTGTGGCCACAGTCAAGTTGAATCTGATTTAAGGATCAGCAAACAAGGCAGGTTTAAGGGTATTTGACCTCATCAGGGCTGTGCCTGGAAGTACCTGTCAGTGTTTCGGTTGTCCTGTGCGGTGACACTATTGCTTATGCAGCTTGCCAATAGATATGCCTGATGACACCCCGCAGAGGAAAGGACAGATTGATGTGTGCAGCTTTCTATTTTCAAATACTGCTCAGCGCTGCAAAGATGGAGCTGAAATTTAATTCCAATTACCAGTTCCACAAACAATGAATTATTCAAGATAAACTGCCCAATTTTACAGAAGCATGTGTGTGGTATGCATATGTTTGCTTCCATCTATACATATGTGGACCGGGATGGAAAATTAAATTATCTTCTCCTCCGCTTATTAGATTCCCATAATGTTATGTATTTCAAACAGGCTGATCAATATTTGCAGAGATGGGGTTGCATGACTCCCACAAACATCACAGCTTCAAATATGCAAGTGGGATCATTTAACAGTCTTGAAGTTATAAATAAATTAAAGGATGAAATTGGAAACAAATCACATAATATTTTTACCTTATAATTGGGTAAATGAAGCTCTATGTAAGATGATAAGATGGGGGGGATTGTGCATTTGTACACAGTTGAGAATTCACTCAAGGGAATAGTTTCTGTTCTTTTTTCCCCTTAAACTATTCAGGTAATGGATCAGCTCAAGTCTTGACTCTGTTGTGTATTGTCATATCAAAATAATAGAGAAATGAGTCATTTTCAGTAGCTTGGGAAGGAAGGATGCCCTCTTTTTCATGGTGATTCACATGGGGGAAATGCATATTTCACTTCTAGAAACTCTGGCCCAAGAATTTTCATACATTTGCCTTAGAAAAAATGTATTGTCTTGTCTTTGTTTAAAGACAAGACAAATTACGTTATCTTTGTCTTTTCTTTCCCAGGGAAAGAAAAAAAAATCTTGCCTATCTAGATACAGCATGACAGGTCTATTTAGGAGAAGTGCTCCCAAATATCAGGCTGGGTCTAGAAGATGTTTTGCTTTTGTAAAGCTCTCAACTTCTTAAAGAGTCTTTTCTCTTGAATTATAAAAATAGAGGAGAAATAGGAGAAAAATTGAAGTCTACAATCTATATGCTTTGGCAACTAACAAATCAGTAAAGAATGAATAGTATAGCACTCTCTGATCCTAGCTTTCTTCTTTGTTAATTAGGTAGTGTTTCCTTACTGTCTGTTCTGTCTCAGGTTGGCCTCACATTCCACATGCAGCTCAGGATGAACTTTGAACATTTGCTCCCACTGCCTCTGCCTCCAAAGTGCTAGGATTACAGGCTTGAACCATCATGTCCTGCTTAGATAGTGGTGAGGATTGGAGCCAAGGCTTCCTGCATGCTAGGCAAGCTTTCTGCTACCTGAGTCACATTCTCAGTTAATTTTGCTATTCCTTGCAATTCAACTGTAAGTCATCTTTCAATCAACATTATATTGGTGAAACTTCCTTGTACTTTGTATGTTTAGCAATGATTCAATCTTAGTGTGTACAATTTTCCATTGGTCAATTATATACCTTACAATTGATGCATATGATACACTTTTAGATTGCTTTGTTTGGCTTTGATTGTAAATAAAATCTTTGCTGCTCATGTTTCATAGCATGCATTCACTGATACCTGTTTGTTATATTCATAGAGTGCTCATGCATAACAATTACAATTCTACATCCAAGCTAAGGTTTACGTTGACTACCTTTGCTAAGTCAGATATTTTAAGGGATGTAATACACTCATGATTCAATGTCTATAGGATTTGTAATGTTTTCCCTTTTTTTCTTTCTTATAAAGCAATGTCTACTTTTTTTTTGACAGGGTTTCTCTAGATAGAGCTGGCTGGCCTGGAACTCACTCTGTAGATCAGGTTGGCCTGGAACTCACAGAGACCTACTTGCCTTTGCCTCTTGAGTGCTGGGATGAAAGGCATGCACCACTACTGCCTGACTTGTTGGTGAATGTTTCTTTCCTGCCTGCTAGTTCCCAAACAACCAACACGGAGACTTAATATTAATTATAAATATACGGCTGATAGCTCAGGCTTATCACTAGCTAACTCTTACATTTAAATTAACTCATATTTCTTATCTATGCTTTGCCACGTGGCTTGGCACCTTTTCTCGGTATGGAATGCCCATCTAGCTTCTCCTGTGTTTAACTGGCAACTCCAGACTCTGCCCTTCTTCTGCCCAGCATTCTCCTAGTCTTGCTCTCCTGCCCAACATTATTCTGTTCAGCGATTGGCTAGTCAGCTTTTTTATTAAACCAGTCACAACAACATATATTTACACAGTGTAAAGGAATATTACACAGCACTGGCTATTTTTTTCTTAAATGGTCCTTGAAATTTTCTATCCATCCTTACATGTAAATAATATTTTAGTGTTTGATATTGGTTTTAAAAAATACATTTCAGTTGGGTGGCAGTGCCGCATGCCTTTAATCCCAGCACTTGGGAGGCAGATCCAGGCAGATCTCTGTGAGTTTGAGGCCAGCCTGATCTACAGAGTGAGATCCAGAACAGGCACCAAAACTACATGGAGAAACCCTATCTCAAACCCTCCCCCCCCAAAAAAAAAATCACCTATTCTCTACCCCCCCTTACTTACATTGGATACAATTAAATATTGGGATCTAGACTTTTACAGTTGCTTTTTACTTATTTAAGTTTTTTTAAATAATTGATTTGTAGTCTTATTTTTTCTTGAACATACACACATGAGAGAGAGAGAGAGAGAGAGAGAGAGAGAGAGAGAGAGAGAGAGAGAGAGAGAGAGAGAGAGCAGGTAACTTCCTTATCACTAGAGGATTCATGAGTGACCACTCTTTGTAAGAGTGGAGATTGGTGGCTTTACATCAGACTGAGCTGTGCTGAAACCGGGTTGTATGTTAATACTTCTCCACCTGCTTCTTCTCTGACCTTAGGCTTGACTCTCCACAATCTGGAAATCTGTATTTTTTACACTTGTGGCTGAGTGTCTTTCATTGCTTTGGAAAATCTCTTGGCAAAGAGCTATAAAATATGTTTAAGTGCCATATTGGCTATCTAGTCTCTTTGTGAAACTTCAGTTACAAGTAGACTGCACTTGTCCATTCTGTCTCAAATGTCTCCTACCCTCCTGTCCCCTCCCTTTATTTTCCTTTCCATTTATTCTCCATGCTTCAGTGTGGATGTTTTCTGCTACTGTGAATAGTGATTCTCTTTCAAGTGTGTTCAATCTGGTGTTAAATCGAGATTTTAAGTGCATAAAATTGCACTCTTTCAGGTCTAGAATTTTTTTTCCCTTTTATTCTGGTACTGGTGATTGGGCTCATGGCTGTGTACACGCCAGATGGGAATTCTGCTGCATGAGTACTCTGATTGAGTAACACCCCACAGTCCATTCCATTCCTTTCTGTGAGTGTGTGTGTAATAATACATGCACACACACATATTCATATTTCCTTGTATATTTATCTTTAATGAATTATTACCACATAAGGTTGATAACATACCCCTCAAGAGCCATAGACTATCTAACAAAAACCTCAGTGCCAGTGTAAGGCATGGGAAACTTTCCTTGAGTTGTTAGTCAGTAGACCTAAGAGATTCCAAAAACAATATAGGCTATTGCTTTTACACTAGTGTGGTGGTTTGAAAGAAAATGGTCACCAATGGGAGTGGCAATAATGGAAGGTGTGGCCTTGTTGGAGTAGGTATGGTCTTGTTGGAGGAAGTGTGTCACTGGGAAGGCAGGCTATGAGGTCTCATATATTCTCAAGCCATGCCCAGTGAGACAGTTCTTCCTGTTGCCTGCAAGATGTAGAACTCTCGGCTCCTTCTCCAGCACCATGTCTGCTTGCACACCACCATGTCCCACCATGATGAAAATGGACTGGACCTCTGAACTGTAAGCAAGACACCCCAGTTAAATGTTTCCCTTTATAAGTGTTGCTGTGGTCATGGTGTTTCTTCACAGTAATAGGAACCATAACTAAGACACCATGTTTGCACCCATGAACTTGAAGGTAAAACATTATTGTTGAAGACACTGGATAAACTGGACACTAGACTTGGAAAAACTGACCTGGGACTGACCTGTGAGCCACCTCCCAAAGGACTAGCTCTTATAGGATCAAAAGGTGGTATATAAGCTGACAAGAAAAAAAGCACCCTATAATCCTATGCAGTTGTAAATCTTTCAAACCACAATAATGATTGACCCAGAAAGGTATCTCAGATGGTGCAATACTAGCACCTTTATCTTGCAGGTTACTTACAGCTGTCTAATTGGACTTAAGGCATCCTCAATAGGAGGGAGTCCACACCTCATATTATAAACCTAGCCTATTGCCCATTGCTGGAGAAGTGATAGACCCTAGAGTAGAACCTACTAGTGCCATTTTCCCAAACCAATATAATCTCTAACCATATTCTAAAACTTCTTCTTATACCCACAGAGAAATATAACTCTCAGCCCTTAACAAAGAATTTTCCTTATACAAATAATGTTATCTAGTGCAAAGATTCACAACTGGTCAAAACACAGCGAGCCACAGCATGAGGAGTACCCAACCTGAATTTGTAAATAGACAAGGCAATCTCTACATCTAAGGCTCAGGGCACATAGGAGAAGGGGAGGGGATGCAAAAGACTGTGAAAGACACAAGATCAGAACTTCTTCTATTGGATAGTGTCTTCTAGACATGTCAAGGAAGCTGCATCTTGAAAGCTCAACAATATGGCTGCCTAAACAAGACTTGAATAAAGACAGCAAAGCATGGACATGCCAATATGGATGGGGAAATTTTTCACCATGCCCCATCCCTCAATGAAGTGCTTTAGGCAATCAATGGCTGTTGAAAGAGAGAATCGGTTTCCTCCAGGAGTGAGCCTTTTGATAAATTATTCAATCCCAAGTGGTCACCCCTAAGTGCATATATATAGAGTACCAATGAATGGATTCAGTGGGATATATATTATAAATAAACAATACAAAATTTCTATTATATGTATTATGTTAAAACAATGATAACTAAAGAAAGGGTCATGAATTTTAGGGGGAGCATGGGAATAGTTTGGAGAGGAGATGTAGGGGTGGGAACGATGTAAATACCATACTTTTATAAGAAATTCCAAAAAATTAAACTAAAAATGCATAAGTATGTTTTATATTTTTTATTAACTGCATTAAATTTTTTCATTATGTGCATTCATTGTGTATATATATATATGTATATATATATATATATAATTGTTATTATGTGGGACATTTTCTAATAAGCACATATTATATATTGAAAATGTTTCCCATCATACCCACCTACTCTATCCTTTATAAAATGTAGAACCACATTGAAGACAAAATAAGCAAGATTTGTCTGTCTGAAACTGATTTATCATCTCTGAAAATGGCTTTGATTCATCATCAATTGATCAGATTTTGAGTTTTTAAGTTACTACTTTTCCACTTATTTAATAAAATTATTATAAGATACTTTCTACAATAATGTCAACATGATTCAAAAAACACACAAAAGCAAGTAATAAAAAAAAATGAATAGATTCTGCCTTTGGGGTTAGGTGACCTCTCATTACACATAATGTCATGGTATACTGACTGACAGAATATCTGATAGACTGTCATTTATGACAGAATGACTTCAATTAAATTGATAAGATGATAGCATGTCTATGCAGTCAGTAGCCTACTCAGGCTTCTGTTATTTTTCCTGCAATAACATTGACTTTGTAGGTCAAGTTCTTGGTTATTTGGTATGATTTTATATTCAGCATCAAAACAAATGTTCCTAAGAATTATTTCCAAATGTTGGCTTGGAGAATTTTTCTTTGATGAGTGTTTTCCCACAGTAGGATTCTTAACAGTTTCCATTCTTCAAACATACCAAGACATATATACATGCATGCATTCACACACACATATATACATGCATATATATATTCACACATATACTCATACACACATACATACACATACATACATATATACATATAAACATACAAGCATATACATCTATGCACATATACATATGCACACACAACATATACCCATGTATATATATGCATATACACATACACATGCAAACAAATACATATAGGCATATACATACACATATATACACACACACATGCACAAGCACACATCCATCTTCTCTCTACCTCCTCTTTGTTTCCTATTCTTAAGCGGTCAATTCAAACGAAAGCATGATCACATTTCTTTTTAAAAACTTGCAGTTTCATCATATGTTTTGGCACATGTCTATTCATTCCACCATTCTAAAAGCAGATGCAGGAAGTTTACAAATTTGAGGCCATGCTGGATCAAAAAAAATTAGTTTCATGTATTTGGGGGCAGTCAAACCCCAGTTACAGTTTTACTTAAACATGAACCTGTTCTGCACACACAGTTTCCTAGTCCTCTGAGGTGAAAGCACCTGCAGCTCCTTGTACAGTTCCAAGCTGCATCTATGGAGATGGCAGCATCTTTCCTTTTGATGATGTGTTCAGTGGGTGTCCTCTCCTTGCTTCACCCACCCCCAGGATTATCTAGATTGTAAATATATGTTTTTTTTGTTTCCTTCTGTGTTAGAATAAGTTCCCAAGATGGAGCCTAAAGATTTGGACACAAATAGTTGATGATTAGACAAAACCAGAAAGTGGAAGATAGGGAGCCATGCAGGATGCAGAAAGGCAAGGAATAAAGCAGTCAAAATCTTAGGTAATTCCACTCCTTGGCCTGGTCCTTTTGGCTTTCTGCAGTACAAATGGCGTTGTATAGCTGTTTCTTTAAAGCAATGGGGCTGGGCTTATGTGCCTGTTACTGTTCGTCATCTTGAGGCTCTTTAGTGTGGACAGGGTCATTACTCTCTAGTTCTCTGAGGAATCTTCTATGGACAGAATTTGCTGGCGGAGAACTGTAGCATCTGATGGCCAACATTCACAGGGGCTATGGGCACAAGACAGGATCTAACCTGGGTCAGTTGATACATGTGTGTGTGTGTGTGTGTGTGTGTGTGTGTGTGTGTGTGTGTGTGTGTGTGTGTGTGTGAGATCATATGTGTACATATTTGTGTGTGTTCACATGGATGTGTATATGTAGAGGACAGAAGATGGCTGAGTTGGTGAAGTGTTTACCACACAAGCATGACACGTAAAAGGTCAGATGCCGTGGTATGCACCTGTAATCCCAGCACTGGACAAGCAAAGACAGAAGGATTCCTAGCACTTGCCAGTCTGACAGCCATGCCAAGTAAGCTCCAGATTCAAAGAGAGACCCTGTCCAGAAATGTGGAGTGGAGATGACTGATCTTTTAAAATGCAAATGCAACTGGATGGCTGCTCTGCATAAAGCCTCCCTCATTTATACAAACACAGAAACTTTCTTCAGCTCTTCATACATCCAGCGCCCTCTGTGCATGACCCCATTTACTCCTCTAACTGCATCTGCCACCACCCTTGCCTTTATTTATTGCATTAGTCATAAATCCTCATTGAGAACATACTATGTGCCATGCATATTTCTGGACAGAGAGAATGTAGCTGGGAATAAAGCCAAGTTCCTACAACCAGGGAAAATGTTTGCTTATCTGTCTGCTCACCTCATTGCAGTCATTCTTTTCATCCTCCTAAAACATGGCTTTGGAGAAGTGTTTCTGGAAGCTCCATAGATTATAAGTTTTGCTCTAGAGGTAGTCCTGTTAAGAAGTGGGACTTTTAGGAGGTAGGACCTGCAAGAAGTCAGAGAACTTTAGCATGTGGGACCTTCAGGAGCTGAAATCTTAAGGAGGTAGGGCATTTAGAAGTGGAACTTTCAACAAGTGGGGTCTTTAGGAGGTGGGTCCTTCAAGAAGTGGGACCTACAGTCGATGGCACTTAGTAGGAGGTCAGTGGGCAGATGGGCAACACGCTAAAGGATATTATGAGAGTCCACCTTTCCTCTATTTTTTAGCATTCTTATCATGAGGTTAGTAGTTTGTTCCTCCATCTGTTCCCTGATATCATCATGTGGCACCCCACTATATGTACAAAGCAATAGATCTACTTGATTCTCGGGTGGAACCTCTAAAATGGCAAGCCAGCCAGGATAAACTTCTTCTTAGTCCATTACTATCTAAGGTACTTGGTTAGAGTGACATAAAGCTGAATAGCCAAACAAGGAACTGAAAACCAGTTCTCTATGATGGGAGCCATGATACTCTATATTGTTTCAAAAATTATCTTTTTAAACAAGTCCCATTTTTAGTTATTTTTTCTAATGCTTGATTGCATTGGCCAAGACTAATCATAATGTACAACTGTATTTAGTTACTGCTGGACTGTCTCTATGTTGAATGATATTTATTTATTTGCTTGTTTTTGAGATTATGTACCTTCTCTCTCTTTCCCTCAAGAATAAACTCCAGCACTCTGGGAATCCTTTGATAAGTAGGAGAGAGTTGAGCAATGCTGCATAAGCCAGTAACTAAGTCAGAAATGTATTTTGGTCTTTAAATTTTAGTTGGTAACAATTGTGTGCATAACACAGCCTATCACCAAGGCTTCCTCTGAAGACCAGTGCACAAAGTTGACCTTTGGAAGTACCAACTTTGATTAATTGAATTTAACATCTTTGATTCAGGTCCAGAAATACTTTTTTGTTGTACTAATCCACATCCCAAGTAGAGGGAGTGAACCATAGTAAATCTTTATTCCACTGATATCTCTGTGCGGGGGAAATGGCTCATTTGGTAAATTGCTTACCTTTTAAGTATGAGAACCTGAGTTCATTTCCTAAAACCCACATAAAATTCTAGGCATGGTATCGGATGTTTGTAAGCAAAGACATGTAGATTCCTGGAAGACCACTGACCAACTAACCCGACCAACTCAGTAAGGTTCCAAGCCCATGGAGGATCCTGTCTCAAGCAAAAAGTGGAAGCTATCTAAGAAATGAAACCTCTGGCTATCCTCTGACCTCCACGTGCACGCCTAGACACTCACACACCAACACATGTATGCATAGGCATATGTGTGTATATGCATTTGTATATGCATATGTACATTGATACTTGCCAAATTCAAGGTGAGACACCAACATGGATGATCTAGACCTCACACACAAAAAAGGCAGTGTTTCCCATGGGTTCCCATTATTCTTAAGAATCAACATTCAGTTGGTGGCCAATACCCTTTAGACCTATTCCATTGAGCATAAAGAACTATCCAGCCACAGGGGAAGAAATCAGCTGCTCACCTGTTGGAGCTCACATATCTGAAGTGGGCCCATAGTTACTGTGATGGACACTAGCTGTGAGAACAGGTAAGACATGGCAATTATATACTAGAAATCATGGAATGTTTTCACTGGCTTTCTCAGGCTCCTTCTGAATGTGCAGCTCCATCAGGAGAGCATTTCTTTGGTGCATGGGAGCATATCTTTGAGGATGAAATGGTGTTCTGTCCTGGGGGCTGGTAGAGGAAGAAAGCTGGGGGTGGGAAAATCAAGGAAAGAGAGAAGGGGGGGAAACCCTGCTGAGTTTAATCTGAACAGTGTATCCATCACCCAAATGATACAAATCAGCCATTACTGGATCCTGCAGAAGCAACTCTCCTACCTGTGATCCCTCCTCTGCTTTCTAAGCCTCTTTGCAGCCCAGCCTAATGAATTGTCAGAGCTGTCAGGGAGCCGTAAGGAATGACAAATGTCTATGATTTGCCGCCGCTGCTGCTGGTTCGCTGGAAACACCTGATGTATGTAGTCTTGCATTCTTCAGTTTCGAATTAGGGACTTGGAAAACAAAATCGCCCTTGATAAATATAGCAATTTTTCCCCTGTTCTGTAAGCTGAGCTGAAAGGATACCTTGAAAGATAAAGACCATTCTTTTGTTCTTGTAATGTGTACATGGCACCAGTAAATCTCAGACCAAAAGCTAATGTCCAAGTTGTGGGGTGTGAGTGGTGGTTGGACGGTAATAGCCAATTCATAGATTAAGCAATGACTTGCATCATTTTTGCCAGTGTTAATGATCTGTTTCTCTTGGTAACGTCTGCGTCTTGCTTAATGCCTTTTCAATGGCTCTCAACTTTCTTAATGCTGAGACCCCGTCAGTACAGTTCCTCATGTTGTGGTCACCCCCAACCATAAAATTCTTTTTGTTGCTACTTCATGACTGTGATGAAAAAATAACATAAATATTTTTGGAGATAGAGGTTCGCCAAAGGGTCACGGCTCTCAGGTTGAGAACTTCTGCTGTAGACCACACAGAGCACAGAAAAACTTCCATCTCCATAGCAGGCATCCAGGATGAGGTAACACTCCACATGACCTTTGGTGACTTTTTTTTAATTATATTTTTGTAAAAATCGGAGCAACTTCAAGTATCTGATGTTTTCCTACATTAAGAATATATTTGTTACTAAATAAGCTTCTCCACTGGTATGAAAATTATTTCAGGTACTTCATGTGTAATTTGTTTAACAAAAAGATAAACCTGAGGCTTTTGCTGGAAAATATATACTTTTTAGAAAGGGTCTTCTTCAAATAAATAGAAATTTACTAAAATTTTGAATAAATTGAAAAACACAAAAAGTTTGACACATGGAGATTATTCTTTATATTTTTATGTATAACTTCATGTACTGATTACATAGTTTTGAAACTAATATTTAAAAGTAAATGTTAGCATCGTAATCTCTCTATACTTCTATTTCCCATATAATGAGTCCACATTAGCTGGAAAGATAGAAAAGTTTGTGATGTTTGTAGGGATCATAGCATTCCTGCATAAATATCTCTTTGGCTAATATCATGCTAACTTATCCCAATGGTAAAACGTGATGATTGTATTTCATACATTAATTTCTATTCTTCCCCATATTTATAATTGGAGAACTATCATTTTCCAGTTTTATGGTCTCTTTGGAATTACTTCTTTTTGGTCAGCTTCTACAGCAAACGTTTTCCTGTGTTGAGACCTGGGTTTATGCTTTGACAAGTTATTAGTAAGACTATCTACTTTCCATTCTTTGTTTAATGCACTTGGTGATATTTTGAAAAGAGGCAAAATAAGCTATTGGGAAAACACTTGTTTCCACGGCACAAACAGAACCTGAACCATAGGAAGATAATATGGGTCATGGTAGTTGGCCCCTACTACTGAGTGCCTTATGGACCAAAGGACAGTGGGATGACAGTACGTGATAGAGTACAGAGTCTGGGGATGGTTCCCAAAGCTTGGCTTCTCTTCCCTTCATATGCAGATTGGAGCAGGGCCTTCCAACAGAGAATGCAAAGTCATCATTGTTGTTGCCAGGAATAAAAATATTATGTATGACACCGAGTTACAATAGGTCCTCAACAGTGTAAATATGAAAGGACACATGCTTATATTTTGATTATTGTGATGAATAATCTCAATTGTCAACTTGGGGAGATCTAGGTGCAGCTGAGAGACCAGTCTTAGAAGGTCAGAACATTATCTTGATTAGGATAACTGTGGTGGGAAGACCTGCTGGCTGCAGGTGGCACAATTCCCTGGCTTGGGATCCTGGACTGTGGTATAAAAAGGAGAAAATTAGCTGGGCAGGGGCATTCATCATCCTCTTCTTCCTTTCCACAGATACAAAGTGATAACTGTCTCTCGCCACTACAGCTCAATTTCCCAGCCATGATGGACTGTACCCCCAAATCTTGAGCTGAAAAAACTATTTCTCCACTAAGTTGCTCTTATTTGTTTCTTTGTTTGTTTGCTTTTTCTTTTTTTTTTTTTTTTTTTTTTGGTTTTTCAAGACAGGGTTACTCTGTGTAGCTTTGCGCCTTTCCTGGAACTCACTTGGTAGTCCAGGCTGGCCTCGAACTCACAGAGATCCGCCTGGCTCTGCCTCCCGAGTGCTGGGATTGGGATTAAAGGCGTGCGCCACCAGCGCCCGGCTTTTCTTGGTTTTTTTGAGACAGGGTTTCTCTGTGTAGCTTTGGTACCTTCTCTGGAACTCATTCTGTAGCCCAGGCTGGCCGTGAACTCATAGAGATCCGCTTGCCTCTGCCTCCCCCATGCTGGGATTAAAGGTGTGCGCCACCACTGCCTGGTGTCACTCAGTTGCTTTTGTCAGAGTATTCTCTCACTGCAGTAGGATTAGTAACCAAGACAAATCATATATGCAAATAACAACAGACGCTCCTGGGGACAATGGCTTTTATTTTCTTAAGAACTGTTGTTTTGTTTTGTTTTGTTTTGTTGTTTTTGGTCATGGTGACTCACATCTGCATTCCTAGCCCTTGAAAGGCTAACTCAGAAGGACTTCCATGAGTTTGAGGGCAGTCTGGGATACAGAAAGGATTTCCAGACCAGCCTGTGCTATCGAGTGAGACGATCTTAAGATTTTTAAAATAAGGAATATATTTCTTTTGAATATTTTAATAATCCAACTTTGCTCGTCAACACTATAATTCTCAAGAGCCCTTCAAGTCCCACACTGAGCCAATGTCTAGGCAAAATCCTGTGCACTTGAGCAGACAAGCAGTCTCAGAGAGCTCCTGTCTTGCTGAGACCCTTATTCAGGAGGCGAGGAGAAGAACTGAAGTTCTCTACATAATAATGTGAAAGGAGGGGGCATGAAAGGAAGAGATGGTAAATGCACAGAAAAATAGTAATTCTGTGATAATAACTGGTAACTGTGCAAAAGGAACATTTTCCAGAATTATTTAGACTGTCTATAGTTCTTCATATTTGTAAAATGCTTTATACATAATGCACAAAGTTTTCAGCAATAACAATTTCAAATATGCAAGCAGGATGTCCTCTACCTCACAAGAGAGGATTCTGGGTATGAAGAACTTAAGGACCGACATAAGGAAAATTCTTTGGAGCATCCATGAGACATCTAGGAAATTGGGAGCTAGTTTTTTGTCCTTTAGTGCCTGATGATAAGGAAAGTCCTGGAATCGGCAGTAGGTGATGGTAGTGATTTGAGGGCAGCCAACTATAATAAAGTTTAAAACCTGAGGCTGGAGAGAAAGCTGATACATAGCTGAGATAGCAAGTGTAGGGCCAGGGATGTGGCTCATTGAATAGCATGCTTTGTGTTCAAACACGAAGATGAAGACCCAAGTTCAGCCTCCAGCAACCATGTCGGGGGACTGACAACCACCTGTAACTCCAATTCTAGGGTGGGAGTTCCTGGTTTTGAAAGAGATGAATGACTACAGGGAATATATGATTCAGTACCTAATTTCCTCATGGAGGTCTAGTCTTTTGTCAGTTAATTGGGGTTTCCAATGAACTCAAGTCTGCGACTGGATCCAGATATGGTTCTTTCTTTATAAATTTGATTTTATTTATTAATTGGATTTTATTTATTGTCTATGTGTATGTGCATGCTGCATGTGTATGCCTGCAGGTGTACTCTCTTATGTGGATGCTAGAGGTTGATGTGGAGATATTTCCTTAATTTCTCTGTCACCTTATTTTTTGGAACCAGTTCCCCTACTGAACCTGGAGTTTCCCATTTCAGCTAGGCTTGTTAAGCCAATGAGATCTAGAAATCCATACATCTCTGTTCCCCCCTATGCTCAGCACTGGGATTATAATTATGCACCACTACACTGGCTTATTAAACTCAGGTCCTCATGTGGATAAAACAAGCCCTCACTACTCTGAGATATATAACGACATATCACTAGCTCTCCACTTTATAAATGTGTGTGTGTGTGTGTGTGTGTGTGTATGTGTGTGTGTGTGTGTGTGTGCTGTTTGCAAAGGTGAATGAGGGGGATCACATCACTGTGACTAGGGAAACATGCAATATATTTCTCCTTTAAATTATTTAACAGCTTTTAGGAATCCTGGTTTCTGAGTTTGGGAATATTTTAAGCCTCAATTTTTAGCTAATAGTAGTGTTCTTTTTATTCTCTATGAAATTTACCACTATTCATTCAAAATACATAAAACTATAGGGAAATTAACCTTTTTCCTTTAGTTCCCTTTTTTTGCTCTAACCTCTTTCTAACCTTACTGTGCGGCCCCTCCATTGCTTTTGATTGATTAGGAAAATAATGGGTAACTGGACCGGAAAGGGGAAGAGAAGTGTCAGGTGGGATTTTAGAAAAACCCTCCTATTTTTTTTGTTTTGTTTTTCTTTTTTTAAATAAAAGCTTTCATTTCAGTTGAATAAATAGCAAAGCACAAACGTTGGGCAATGGATTTGGAGGTATTGAAGTAGAAAGGACCGTGTGGATTTCTTCCTTGCTGTAGAAGATAAGAGACTGGTGAGGTTTTAATGGTGGGCCCGTTCCAGACCTCTTTACAATACAGCTGTGTCAGATGGGAATGAGGAGGACAGACTCAAACAGAGGCAGGATAATGTAGGGACTCGGGGAGCAGGTAGTCTCACAAGGGTTGGGAAAACTGTGGATAAAATAAGAATGAAACTGAACCTTCACCTGAGCCAAAGTGACATCAAGTTCTTTTAAGAAAAATAATCACTGTGAATGTGGCATTGCTCCTTTTCATAGTCTGTCTCATGGTTGCCCCTTTGATGCCTGCAAGCTCTCTGATGTATCAGATGGAGAAGTGTCAAGGTCTCATGTGGCATTACTTCCAAAAGAGGAAAACTAAATGCCAATAAGACCAGAGATGGCAGCTAAGTCCAAACACAGAAGTGAATGTAGACACCCAGATGCATTCATGCAAATCTCAGCAAGCAAGAGGTTAATGCCCCAAATATCTCCCTATGTTTACTCACTCTATTCAAACTTCCATCTCTCACTCTCTGGGGTAAACCATCTCCACATGCAAACTCTGGCCCACAAAATCCCAGGCATCTTCCTCTGTTATCTCAGGTGCCAGAGTCCTTGGTGAAGGGGACCATCCTAAAGCAATCAGTGTCACATCCCCAGTGAATGGATGCTATCACTGATCTACAGCATTGAGGAATCAAGTCATCTCACTTCAGGTAGTCCCTGTCACTCCACACCTGTCACCATGTGCTGTGGGGAGGAGGATTAAACACAGTAGCCTTGGAAGTGTTGGCTTCTTCCAAGGATGGTCTTTTCCTTGGTCCTTAAGCCCCTGTGTCCTCTGTGTGACTATCATCTGCAACTCAAAAACTAGAAGAATTTGTCAAGCAGTGTTGTAGCGTCAAACTTGACTCAATGTCTCTCCCGTCTGCATACACATGCACACACACACACACACACACACACACACACACACACACACACACACACACACACACACAGGCTTCCAGAGGTGTCCCTAGCAGTCTTTCTCTTCTTCAGCCTCTCTGTGTACTTTTGACTTAAAAACTTCAAGTTTGTGATGAAATAAAGGTGGTTTTCAGAGGCAGCTTGGCACTCTACTCTAGATGTGAAAGTAGCTGGTATTTTATCTGTGAATGCCACTGTATATGACAGAGCCCATATATTGTTACCACTCAAATATGACATAAAGATGAGGAAACAGATGTAGAACAAAGTGCACAGGAGAGATCCTGTTCTTCAACTCATGGAGCCAGATCACTATGGCAGAATCTGACAGTGCTCTTATCTCTTGGTGTTCGCCAGGCATTATGTCAACCAGATGGGAAAGGAAGACCATTGTGTGGCCTCCTCACACTTTGCGTTAACCTTTGAAAATAACAGCTTATTGGTAGAGTTGGGGCTCTGGAATTTCATCTGGACCCCCCCCTCCGCAACACACACACACACACACACACACACACACACACACACACACACACACACTGCAGAGTTTCCCAGGTTTTAAAAAGATGGCTATTTTAAAGTCAGCAAAACAAGAGCTTAGATTTTCCTGCTTTCTTTTTCTCACATTGATCATCACAATCACTACTAAAGCAATGATGATTTTCAGTAAGGGTGCTCACAGATAAGTTGGACATAAATGCTCCAGCGGGCTCAGCATCACCATACCACCCACGTCTGTCCACCCATAGTCAGGAGACACACCTGGTTTGACTAATGTCAATATGCAGCAAAAGTAATAATAATGATGATGATGTGAGGCTGGAGAGATGGCTTAACAGTTGGTATCACCTGCTACTCTTCCAGAGGAAACAAGTTCAATTCCAGTACCTATAATTGTGGTTCAGAACTGCTCGTAAGTCAAGTTCCAGGGGATCTGATGCTTTTTTTTAGCCTTTAGAGTCAGGGAGCTAATATGCACATACTCACACAGGCGCATATAAATAAACATAACCAAAATAAATAAATCCTTAAACAACAACACAACAGATAATCATTATGTTCCTGTCGTACTGTACAGCAGTGCCAAAGCACTATGTGGAGGTAGACACTCTCACCCAGTTGAATGAAGAAGGTTAGGAACAGAGGTATGAAGATGAGGATACTGTATGTTTCAAGGCATGCTTTCCCATCAGAAACAATTGCTTTCACTCTCTCCTAATTTTGTTATAGGTTGGCTTGGGTCCTTTTGCCAGGCTCATATATGGAAGTTCCAATGCCTAGCTAGTGCCTCAGGCTGTGACCTCATGTAGGAGTGGGTTCTTTGCAGATGGGATGAAGCTCAAAAGCTCAAAAGAGCTCATCAGGGTGGCACTTCATTCAGGATTACTTGTGTTCATATTTTTCATTATTCTTTGTTTTGTCCTGTGTTTTGAGACAGGGTCTTACTATGCAGACCTGGTTTGCCAGAAATTCAATATGTAGACCAGGGTGGCCTCACACTGAACAGGGTCTGTCTGCCTCTGCTTCCCTAGTGCTGGGATTAAAGGTTTGGCTGCCTCACCCAGTCCAATAGTATTCACTTTTTACTTATCAGACCATTCAATCCCCCACCACCCAAAACACACACACACACACACACACACACACACACACACACACACACACACACCTCTCACCAGTCCCTTCCTTTCAAGAACCCGAAGATACTCCTAGAGGGAAGAAAGAAAATAAGAGTTACAGAGAGGGATACCCATCTACACACACAGCACAAAAGAAGCCATTGGTGGACCCACCCTTCCATCATAGCTTTAGAAGGAACCAACCCTGCTAATCAGACCTCAGTTTCTGATCTGAGTCTGAGAACTGGATGGCACATTTGTGCTCTTTAAGTCTTATAATTTGCATTGCTTTGTTATAGCACCTCTTAGAAATCTAACACATGCTCATTAAGATTCTATTGTGTACCAGACACCTTAAATTAAAAGCATGTAATCTTCCCAATAACTTCATTACATGTTCGCTAAACTGTGCTGAAACCGAGAGTTAGCTCATGCCAATCACTACCCTGTGAGCTATATTCTTGCTGGAATATAGCTTTAAACAAGCCTGACTTCAGACTCTCTGTGGGCCTACAGTGACAGGCAGAGCAATGTTTTATAATGTGTCTGTATTGCTGGAGTTTGGATAAAGTTCAAAAGTCTACATGTGTATGGATGCTGTGTGTGTGAGGGTGTGTTCCAAGGTGCATGAATGCACATGTGTGGAGGCCAGAGGTTGACCTTGGGTGTCTTTCTCCAGTGCTCGTCACCTTATATATTGAAGCAAGGTGTCTCCCTTGAACCCAAAGCTTGCTGATGCATGCAGCTAGTCCAGCTAGCCAGCTTGCTCCAGAAATCCCTCATCTCAACTCGAATGCTGGAATGGTAGACTGCCACACCTGCCTGGATTTCACATAGGTGACAGGGATCAGAATGGTCCTCAACTGTGCAGTGAGCAGTCTACCCACTGAGTCACCTCCTCACTCCTTAGTGTGATCTTTTTAAAGTCACTGGAGTTGTAGCTACTATATGTATAAAAGAGAAGACAGTGTTGGAATAACTGGAAGATCTGAAGAAAGGAGGGAAATCGCCATTCAGTGCTATCTATTGCCCCAAAGGCAGTAGGGTCACTTGAAAAACCCCAAACAGGAGCTCAGGAGCAAGGGAAAAAAATCAAATTGCTCCTCATTCACCACTGATTTCCGTTATTCATCAGCTTAGAGGTAATAGCCGAGTCTTTCAGAATTGAACCATAAGAAAACTGTTAAGTGGCCTGAGACTCATGCTATATCATCGCTCTCTATTGTCACAGGAATTACCATGCAGATTCACAGCGGAGGAACGTGTCTGGTGGAGCTGAGTTCATGCATGACGTATGATGTATCTCTTCAAAGGGACAGATACATCTTTCTTACCGCCACCACTCAGCAGCTCCCTCTCCACCATCCTTCCCATCCAAATCACCTCAAATAAATGTGAGGACCTCAGCGCTCACAGTAATTCCTTCATTTTTAAACACATAATGGAAATGTATAACTAGTCCTCATAAAAATTTATATCTCAATCCGTCCCTTTAATTTATAACAGGCCCTCTAGGCAGTTATTATTCAAGCATTAATAAAATGCCTATGGATCATCAAAGCAAGCGTCTCCAAGTTCACTTCTCTTTGTATTTGTACATATATAAAGCTAGATTAGCGTTAATGCCACTTCTGGTTCTAACAACGATCTTGCCTTTAATAAGTGAGGGCTGTATGATGTATTAGCTTAATCATGCCAGGAATCTGGGCTCCCATCAAGAAACCAAAGTTGAATTTTTCATGCCCTTTGCAACAATTGTTACTCTTAATGCCCTATAAGTTTGGATTTTGCAGCTTATGCAAATGTCTCTTTTCTATAAATTTTAGATTTATCTCCATTTGTCACTGTATGTATTCTAATATAAGGTGATTGCATTTTTTCCTCTAAAATATGATTAAGACCTATCTCAATTATTTATACTTGGCAAGGAAATACAATAAAAGGAGATGAGGTTTTCCCTCTACTTCAGGGTTAATTATATGACTTTTAAAATGTTAATAAATTTAACACAAGTCTAGCCCTCTCCTCCATTTTTAGAAATGGTTGTCTTGAAAAAGTCTTCATTTGAACCAAGCAAAGCAGATTATAGGCATGTAACTTACTCTTGCATTATGTATCTGAAATGCTGGATTTGGTATCCATGCTAGATTCAGTGTCCATGCTGGATTCGGCATGCTCTAGAAAGAGGTGGCTTCCCTCTCCTCAGTCTCTTCTCCTGTTCTTGTTCTTGTGTTTACCCAGAGGCCTCACATTTTTGGAGCAAATGCTTTCCTAAGTCTATAAACAACAGCTGCTGACCTGCTTTCTCCCTTCAATCGGACTGATGCACTTCGAACTCCCCACAAGACTTGGGGAAGCAGTTTTGTACAAGCCAGGGCTATCTCTGTATGTGACTGTAGGTGGAAGCTCTTATTCTAACATCGATGTTCCCACTGAATGTTTCCAAATATTAGTGGTGGGTCTCAGGCAATGCTTAAGTGTAAGTGTTCAAGTGACATCACTTCTCCTACTGTGGGGACCATGGTTCCCGTGGCATGTGCTCAGAAGTGTCCTTTTCCTAAATTAAATCTCTCCCCATTCATTGCTCTCCCTAAGTATTTAAAAATAACAGTGAGAAAAACAGACGAGAGGTTTCCAGTGGACCAAGAAAAATCTTTAATAAGGCCCTGACTTCAATATCTTAGCCAATTTCCCACAGATTTTATCATGACTATTGATTTTTCACCTCTGCGATCCCTTTTCAACAGATTTACAGCAACAAAGCCGAAATCATCGGGTTGATTCCGGTTAAATGTTAGTCGTTATTGCTAATGAGATCCTGTACCTTTAACAAGCTAACTCTGCCTCAATCCCTTTATATCCCGCAAGTCGAATGGGCTCCCCACTAATTGGTTCTGTGTAAATGAAACAAGCTGAAAAACACTGTGGCACCAATAAATATTAATAAGTTATTGTTTGTTTTCTTTACCTTGCTTATGAATTCATACAAAGACGGTGCTAAGACATTAACTCCAGTCTATTAATTGCCACCTGATAATTGCCACCTGATACTTTTCTCCTGGATAATTAGGTACCCATTAGTTCTAATCAAGTAGTTACTTAATTATTGCAGTAATTAGTCTAATGGACTAGCAAATTGAAGCTTTATCACTTTTGGATACTTAATGTTCCTGACAGAGTACTTCACAAGTGTCAGGGTTCCAGATTCGGCAACCTGTCATCTAAGAACCCCTCCTCCACTTTCAGCCGCCCCCTCCTCACTGTATGCACCTTCCATGACACTGCTGGGCAGACCCCCAGGAAGCAACTTAACTTCTAATGACCCCCATGGGCCCAGACTGGTGAAACTTCATGGAGACACCATGCTTGATTTTGCTGTGGGCAACTGTACAGAAAAAGGCCCAAGTACGGGCCCACATGAAATATCCTCTACAGTGTCTCTGCATTTGCTTTGAGTGGGCTCCACAGACAAAACATGAAAATGAAGGGCTGCTCCTGTTCAGGCATGGAAGGATCTTATTAATTATACTCCTTCCTATCTTTCCCTCTGAACACAGTGACGGTTTGGAACAGCCAGAGAGATCCTTCCACCTCCTTTACTAGTTACAATCAGAAGCAACCCCAGGTCCAGCTAAAATTCAGACAACCAACCTAAACAGGCCAGGGAAATGATAGAACCGTCATTCAGGATGATGCTGTTGCCGCCTTTGTTATAGAGTTTCAGTGGATGTATCTTAATTTTATTGGCCGGCACCAGTTATCTGTTTCCATATTATCTGTTTATAGTTCTGCCAATAGTTTGTGAAACAGATCCTGTTACTTTTCTTCTTAAAATATTTCAAAGATATTTTCCTTTGCACTGGGAGTGTACTCCCAACTCCTGAGGTCTGAGGTCATCTGTGAATGGACCTTGTTTCATCTGTCAATCTCTATGAACCACATTCTCTGTCCTCTTCCTCACTCAGAACATACCAGCCACTTGCCAGTCTCCTTCTCCTAGTTCTGGGTCACACGCTGCCAAATTCTATCTTGGGTCTTTTCAGGTGGCTCTCCTTTCTGTGTTGGGAAATATTCCCCTGCTCTTCTCAAGCCTGATTTCTTTTTTTGTGTGTATATGGAGGGCCCTTCACTTTAGGTATTAACTCAAAGAAACCATTGCTATATCATCTAAAACCTCTTCCCAAGCAATTCCCTATTTCATAGCTCTGTTTTACTTCACTATTAGCCCTGGCACAGACTGATGTTATCCTCTCTGCAACTGAGCTGTGTGAAACAGGAATCTTACCTGTCTCAATGCCCACTATTAACCTCTCTTCACCTGAGCAATGATGACAGAGAGTAGATGCCTGTGTACCTGTCTGTTGATTGCCTCAGAGTGGGTGGTAGGAAGCTTGTGCATCTATTCTAATGTGTAGAGAAATTGTTAATCAATTCTAAAATCCATGAGAGCCATGATCAAATGTGTGGAATTCTTTGTAAATCCTCTATTCTCAGAATGAGCTTGCCAGGTGGTAGGTTCTGGTGATGCAGTGAAAGCTAAATTTTACATGTCTAGTTCTTATCCAAGGGGACTCAATGTGAAGGTTTGAAAACGACAGTCTTGATGCTGGTCTCAAAGCATCATTCCACAGAGGTGTTGCTAACCACATCAGTGTGCTAAGCCTGTACTTCATCTTTTACATCCAATGCATTCACATTTGTTTAGTCCTCAAGTCAGATTCTTATCTGAATTCATCAAGTCTTTGACAAGTGTCTTCTGCCATGTATATTGCAACTTATGGCACTTAAGATCCTATTGACCTAGAAATTCTGCTCCCATGTGTGAAACAAGATTCCAATTTTATTTTAAAAATATGGTACAATTGACAAATGTCCATAATAACTCAAATACATACCAGTTGGCAGGAGATTTGGTGTCCTGAGATCTCCGTGATACTACCTAGTGAGTTTTATCACATTTGAATCTTTCACCACACAAGAATATGTTTACTTAATGTTAAATGCACATTGAGAACTACCACTAATCTCCCACTAGGTGTTTTAATTTTAAAAGAATTTTAATAACTAGGGAAAATGTTAAAATTTCAGATGATTTGGGGAAAATGCAGATGTATATAAATGATGACTATTTGTAGAATGCAAAAATGTAATCCTAATTCTGAATTATTGCCAGCTTTGTTAAGTATTATGCACATTAATAGCTACTTATAATATCTACTTCCAGGGGAAATGGGCAAAGATGGTTCTAAAACTAATAATACTATAAAATCAATCTCAGATCAGTTATTGAATGCCTGCTTTGTTCAATATTAGTTTATTTTCAGTGGAATAGGAAAATTCTTTCCTATCATCACAGAAATAGCAATGATTATGTCGATTAATTATAGATAATAAATCTTGAAAAACATCTGTGAAAAAACAGAGTTATAATGACCATAAACCAGATTCACAAAAATAACTTTGAGAAGAGAGAAGGAAATAGCAGAGGGGAAGTGGAAGGGATGATTGTTGGTATGATCAAAAATACTTCATACACACACACACACACACACACACACACACACACACACACACACATACACACGTGTATTCATTTTTCAATTGAAATGTTATTTGAGCTCATTCTTAAATCCCAAACAGATGAACACATTATGTATTTAAATGTGTGAAGGTAAAGGGTATTAACTGGAAGGCTTTCTAATGCAACTTTGCATACATGACCCATTGATGGACGTAAGTGGTATGATTCCAAGACCATACATCTAATTAAACCAAAAGAGTGAGACTTTATTGAAGATTCTTGGGCAAGCTTAAGTTTTCATCGTTGGTTCCAATCTCCAATGAATGTCTATCAATATGTCCCCTATCCCCTGTATTATGATTGAATGAAAATAATGATAATAAGGTCTCCATCAGTTAAATTGCTGCTACATGTCAGGTACATGATGATAAAATCTTCAAAGCAGATGAGGCAGATGAGGTGGTGGGGATTGAAGAACTTGAAGTGGTCTCTCAGGTGTGCCTTGGTGAGAAAAGTTAGGGTGAGGATGTGGGTACTATCACAATAGTGACCTTTTATTTTAATACATGCCTAGATGCTAATGAGCCTGGTGGGCCACTGAGTGTTCCAGATCTTCTCCTAAAGTAAAAGCATGAAAACATAACTTTGCTTTGCTCACAGTGTCTCATAAAATGCGAGCTGACAGTGAGTACCTGGCAAATACTGAATGTCCTTAATTGATGGGCCACATCTACCTGTGCCTTTCACTGCTTAAGGCCCAACAACAATCCATTCTCCTCCTTCATGTGAGTTGGCATGTCATGCCCCTCTCATTGCATGTTCATTCAAATTTTGACCGGCTCATATGAAACAACCAATGAGAACTGGTTTAAAACTCTATGGACAGTCTCATTTCACATGCCTAATTTCAGTGTTCTAACTAGTGGCAGCCTAGCTGCTGTTGATTTGTTTTGGATGCATGAGAAGCTGATTGCCCACTGGCTGCCAGCCTTAACACCAAGGTGTTTTGGTGGCATCATTTTTTAAAGTCTGTGGGATATTGATTTTTCCCTAAGGAGAATCACCACTTGTATATAGATGAATGCTGGCTTTGGAATATGAAAGTGATGTTATTGACTTGTGTGTTGAAACCTTCTGTGGGTGGACCTGTAACATTTAGCCCCTTTCATCCTTTTGTACTGGGACGCATAAAAATGGCATGCCATGGTCTTCAGAGGGGCCTTTATTGACAGTGGATGGCAAGGGCAGAAAACTAAAAAGAATGTAACCTTTGTCTCATTATTCTCCAACCAACTGAATTACGCCTCCTTCATGTTATGGTTTGAATTCTAAATGTACCCCACAGAAAGACCTGGTCACCAGCTGGCCATGCTGCTTAGGGAAGGTGAAGAACCTTTGGCAGGAGGCATGCCTGGTGGAGGTAAGTAACCGAGGGTGGGACTTTGGGAGATACAGCCTGGCCTGCACTTCCAGCCTGAGCTTTATTTCCTGATCTGCTTTGATGTGAGGAAAACTAGCCATGTGTTCTCACCTGTTCAGCCACTACGCCTTGCCCATCAGGATAAACGTTTCCCTCCAAACCATAAGCCAAAAAGAAATCCTTCCTCCCTTCTGATCATAGGAAAAGAAAATGTAATGAATACAGTTTATAAGTAGGTATTTGTTACCAGTCTGTGCCAGTGTGATATAGTGAAGGCAATGTTCTCTGTTCTTTACAAACCCTGCTATGAAATAATATACTTATTATTAGTGAAGTATAGTAATACAATGCAAAAAGTATGGCTTGTCTTGAAGGTCTTACAAGATTGATGATAAATAAATAAAAATAGGGAAGAGTACATTGTTAAGCATAAAGTGCCCTACAAATGCTAGATAATATTGTACAGGTGGAAAAGTCAATGTCATTATATTAGCAATCAGAGAGGTCCTTGTATGACCATAGTTTCTTTTCCATGCCACTGAATGTAGAAGTTAACTCATCTGGTAGGGAAAACTGTAAGCATTTCTTCCTAATATACGATAATATCGTGACGGCCAAGAAAGACTGTGCATATACATTTATACCCAGAAATTACCCAAAGGTCTACAAATGAGGGTTTCCCCATCCATACCACACCTGACCGGCAGTAAACATTTACCAGCATACCCGTGACCACATCTGTCCCTTCACCTCTTATCTCTCCAAATCACCCACTTCCTTTCTGAAAGCCATAGATTACAAGAATGATGGGGGTGTCAGCCCTGGAGGTCGAAGACCTTCCGTGAATGTTTCTTCATTGCTTAGCAGAGAGATTGTCAGGCACTAGGTGCTCAAAACTTATGGAGCTAAGGAACTATACAATGAATCACTAAGGATTCTGTAGAGAGAGACCTGCTGTGCTGGGAATCTTGAGGAACTGAGCCATCCAAATTACCATACTGAGTTCAGGCTTCTGCGTCTATAGAATGGGAAAGTTATTACATCCTCCATGAAGGATTGATGTGAAGATTAACTAAGGCGGTACAGGTTGGCTATCTAATAAATGTTAGCTTTCTTCACTTGCTTTCTTTCTGGAAGCTAGTGGGTAATTCTGTTCTCTCTCCTTGTCCTCCTCCAGCTTTGAGTACACCCATGCTGCCTCCCACTGTGCTATGCACATAGTTATGTTTACACACAAACACATGTGTTTAACAACTAACTACATAACCATCATTTCACACCAGGATGCCAAGCTCAGCCTATGCATTTGGATGTTAACACCTGCCATAGAGGCAGAAGAAATGACTTCCATAAACCAGTGTTTCAGTTTTGAAATTGGAGTGATGATCCAGATGGGTAATGCACAAATCTCTAATTGTCCTGATTTTCCGGGCTGTAAGCCGGTGGGGATCCTCCATTCACATTGTTTACCTGTTAGAATGTCTGTAACGTCCAAGTGAGGTGATGTAGAAAACACTAAGCATGCTCATTATTTCTGCCATTAGAAAAGGAGAATAACATCAATGTGTCCCAGACTCTTATTACTGGCAGGAAGCTGAGAGTACCACTCCAACTCTGTTAATTCACTGGTGAGCAACTTTAAGCACAAATAAAAGACTTCCTTGGTGTCAACTAGTTTAATTAATGGTAGAAATTAATCTAGGTTCCAGTGGCTCCAAATCCAGGCCCTTATTTTGTCTCGAACACACCCGTATCCTCAATTTGACAGTGATTAAAGTGGAAACACGCTGGGAAGAAAGTGAAACCTGGACCCCCTACAGGATGATGAAGAAAGTAAGATGTCCACATTCATAGCCTAAAGTCTCATGTATTCCGTGTCCAGAGAACTCTTTCTAGTCAGATTGTTTTAAGTACTGTTTTGTTTGCATAAAAATGCAACAAACATGACATGGAAAGAGGACAAATGCCTCTTAGAATAATCTTGTAGAGTAACCTCAAAAACTCTTTAATGGGGTAAAAGAAGAAAACATAACAAAATAATGGGGCCTGTGTTATTCAGATCAACACATTCTATTGAATTAAGTCCATGAGCGGTGATGTTATGAAAACAGCTAACATGAGCCTGTGGATAATGAACTATCAGGTATGAGACTTTCATATTCAAAGGCCATGTATCATTTGCTGGATTAAGATCTGAGTTCTAGCATCATTAGTCTGAGCTTGGAGCACTCCAGCAGCTTATGATTTCACAATGGCTGAGCCCTCTGTTGTTCAGCTCTCTGAAACGTCTAGAAATGAAGATGTCCTATAAGAAGTGAGCACAAGAGGCTTTCCAGAAAGTGGAGACAAAAAAATCAGTGCTCCACCTGACAGTTGACTTTATTAGCTTTAACGCTGGGGTGATCCTAAAAGTACTTGAACGAATAATAGGATACGGGTACCACCGCTCTGAGAATGAGGGTGCATTTAGGTGTGATCAAGTTCTGGGGACCATCTGCTGGGGCAGGGTCAGGCTATGGCTGTGTGTAGAGGTGGGTAAATATTAGAAGATACCCAATATTTACCAATCGAAATAATATTACTGTTAAAACAATGCAATGACCCCCCCCACACACACACACACACACATACACACACACACACTTCTCCCTTAGCCCCTACAGACTCAGATTCATGGTTCATAAAAGGAAGTCAGGCATGGAATAGTTTAAAGTGTCACAAAGCACTTTACTTCCATCTGCAGGGACCTCAGAGAGCGCAAGTGTGCTAGCAAGCCCTGTCTGAAATTGATTCCTTCTCTTCCAGGGAAACAAAGCCATACTCCCATAGAAGACATGCAGAATCATCCATGACTGAGGATGGCCCACTAAGGTTAGTGTACAGCCAGAGAGCTAATTCCACCCAGAGCACCCAGAATCACCTCAGGTTTAGGCAAATAAGCATGAGGCTAAAATGGCTCTCTGGTTTCTAAGATGAAGTTGGGAAGTTAAAATTTCTCATTTGTAACCTTGGGCAGGGCTACAGGAGAGTGATGAGTCGCTTCACACTCAACCAAAAACCTTCCCCGACACAAACTTGCCGCTTCACAAGGCTAAGCCAAGGCTAAATTCTCTGCAGGTGGGTTGTTTTCCTCTCTAGGCAGGGACCAACAATGCATGCGTGTTGTGATGTTTACAGGTGTTTCATCTCCCTCGGAGTTACCAGACAGTTTTAATGGTAAGGCTGAGTTCATAGGTCTTGAAAGCATGGTCTGAGGGTTGTTTTTTCTGTTATCTCTCCTCCATCCCATTTGGAGGAGACGGCTGCCTCTGAGGAAGGCCTCTTGCCCTTTCCTTTAATGCTTTCAGCAGTGAGAGACATCTCAGCTGCCTCCTTCCCTGGGCCTGATGTAGCCAACATCTTGCAGACATAAAATGGGAAATGGGCTTTCATCAGAAGTGCGGCAGCTGTTTAACACCATCAGAGAACAAAATCATCATACTTTAAGACCAGATTTAGCAGTTTAAAAGAGCTGCTAAGACAAAATTAGACAGAGGCAAGAGTGTGGTTTTGTAACTGACATTGCATCTACCAAACTCTCTAATTCATATAAAAACAACTTTAAGGCATTCAGTGACTTCAGTTGCTTGAAGAGAATGAGCTTTGGTCCTCCAACGAAAACTTCAAAAAGATTCATAGACTTATCACAACAAAAACATTCTTTTTTTGAGACAGGGTCTCTCTACATAGCCCAGCTAACTTTGAACTCACAGTGTAGACCAGGCTGGCCTTGAACTCACAGGAAACTGCCTGCCTCTGCCTCCAAAGTGCTGGCATTAAAGGCATATGCCATCACATCTAGCTTTAATATAATTTTTGCAAACCCACTCTAAGTTATATTATGTCAAATTGCTGTGATTACAATTGCACAGTTAATACACTACTTTCTTTGTTTGTGGACCCAGAGGATGGCTGGCATCTTTACATTTTAGTAATCGCCTTACCTTCTTTGATACAAGATTTGTTTGTCAAAATCCTAATGCCTCTATGTGATAATATTAGGAAGCAGAGTCTCTGAATGCTGTCTGTTCTACAAGGGTAGAGCCTTCATGCACAGGATTAGCATCCTTATAAAGGAGACCTTGAAAGGCATCCCTATCCCTTCTCAAAAGTGAGGGCTCCTCAAGAAGGCAGTTGTCTATGAACCAAAGACTAAGGTCTCTTCAGATAGTGAAATCTGTAAGTATCTTTCTTTTTTAAATATCAAAACCTCCAGCGTTACGAAAATATTTTTGTTATTTATAACTCAATCTTATTTCGGTAGTAGAAACTCAAATGCATCGAGATACTATTTTCTCCCGCCAAAGTTGTAAGTATCATGCTTGTTAACGAGTGAGATATAAAGCTTGCATCTGAAGTGTCTCTACTTACTGTGCTGTAGAGTTGAGTTTTCTCTTGTTAAAGAGTGATTGGTGCTTCCCGAATGTCTGTTAAGAAATCCTGGTGCAAAAGAGGATTGCTTCGCTGACCAGATTATCTTCACATCTGTTCCACAGACAGCCTCCTGGCGTGTATTGGTTTTGCTTTATTCATTTATATTACATTTTTTTGTTAGTCTGTTTGTGTGGGGCGAGGTTTATCGTGTGTTGGTGTGGCTGCACCTACCACAGCACATGTGGAAGTTGGAGACCAACTTGGGGGAATCAGTCCTTTCATTCCAGCAAGCAGGACCCAAGGATTAAACTCTGGCCGTTAAGCATGGCCGCAGGTGCATTTGCTTGATGTGCCGTCTCATTGGCCTCATTGGTGTTTTGTTTTGGATATAAGGTATACCTGGAAGGAAAATCTTTTTAAAGATGATGATTATCATCAAATTGTTTCCTAGCATGTACTCTCATGCTATGCTGATAAATAAATATTTTGATGAGTAAATTACAAATCTTATTAATGTTGCAATGGAACTCTTTTTCTTTACACATAAAACTAACAGTTCCATGTTTGCTGGATGGTTCCACGTCCTATTGTGGAAAGTTTGTTTTTCTTTTCTTCCACTTTGGTTCACTTACCTCTCAGATGTAAATAATGAGTTTCCCTGGCATAAATCCTCCATTTATCAACCCAATTTGTCAATGTTCATTTTAATGAGTTACCATATAGTTGAAGTTAGGACCAAGAAGTTGGTGTAGCTCACTGTTTCTATATCTGTTTGTAACGTAGGACAGCCTATGTTCAATTGCCAGTATGGTGAGAAAAAAAAAAGTTAACAGCAGTGATATTAGCCAATTTTTATACAGATGAGATCCTGGGGAACTGGGAAAGACACGAGGAAAGAAGGAAATACTAAAAATGCAGGAAGGATGCTGATCCCTTTCCAGGTTCCAGGGAATGAGAGCATCTGATGTGAATGTTCGGGGAACTTGCTGGGTATGCATCACTCTGTTAGTGCTGTGCCTCAAACGAACAATGACAAGCAACCGTGTGGAAGGAGTTGGGAGGCTGCAACATCCCTCAGTGGGTAAAACTGTCTGCAGAGCAGGCACGATGACCTCAGTTTGAATGTCCAATACCACACACACACACACACACACACACACACACACACACACAGAAAAAAAAAAAGCTTAGTCAGTCAAGGACAGAGATAGGAGGATCCCGGGGTTTGCTAGAGAGGAAGACATCTGATGTCCTTCTACGGCTTTTGCATTTTTAATAAGAAAAGAAATCAAGTGAGAATAAGACTTTGAAAGTAAAGTCAGGAGGCCAAAGACCTGATCCACCCAAGGTTCAAGGTCAGTAAGCACAGGGTCAAGCTGGGTTCCCAGTAGAGGGTAAAGGAGATGTCCTCTGCAAGACATTATCTGTGGAGGTTGGTGGCTGCCTTGACCCATGTTAACAGGTAGCCACTCAATCATTTTGGCCAACAGAACACCTCATTTTCTCCCAAAGAATGTCTGTGTACTTTTTTTCCAAGCCAGGAACTCAATGAGTCCTATTAATTGGAAAGTGCCCTGTGACCCAAATCAAAGGAGCACCCTAGCACATGACACATGTGGCATTCCTTTCAGCAAAAAGTTGTGAAAAAGAAATCAGTTTTTGTTCCCTCTTAAAGTGTGCTTTGTGGGCGAGGCAGATGTTGAACAGCAGCCCAGAAATGTGGCCCAACTGCTCAGGACAGGAAGGAAGAATAGATTCGACGGGAGCTGTAGAGGGAATTGAAGGAGGCAGAGCATAATTACCTGGCTTGGAATGGAGCCTGGGCATCTGCACTAACATCATTACTCTTATGTTAAAAGGCAGGAAGGATTTTCCCCTAAATACAGTCAGATCCTTGCCCTTCAATTCCCACACTTCTGTCAAGGGCAGGAAAGGTAGAAAGAATTAAGAAGGTAAAAAGCAGAAAGAGGGAGCTAGAGGGGCTTCTCTATCAGGGATCTTGGCTTCTTTGTTTCTTCAAATACTTGATTTCTGATGGACAACTGCACCACATTAAAAATATGCTCTGGGGTTTTAATAAATTACCTCTGTATTTCCACTGAATGCTTGTAGATTTCCTGAAGGTCGGGCTTACATATGCCCCATGGTTGCAATAGCTGACACATTAAGTCCATGTAATTGTGGCAACATCTCAGGTCTTACAGCATTGATGATCATTTGATCTGTGAAAGAAAATTTATAGGGTTGTGATGAAGGGCTTCCCACATCAGGAACTGGGGTGTATACATTGTACTTTCCCCATTGACTCAGAAGGCATTATTATACAAGTCTGTTAAATCCTCCATTAACTCACCTGTGAAATGCATGCAGTGTGTGTGCATGAGTGTGTGTGTGTGTGTGTGTGTGTGTGTGTGTGTGTGTGTGTACTAAACAGTAACAACTGGAGAGTGGGCTGCAGAAATGACTCAGTTGGTAAAGTACCTGCTGTGCATCCACAAGGACCTGAGTCCAATCACCAGTACCCAAATAAAAGAGCAGAGTATGGTAGTGCACATGCTTGCTCCTTGTCCTGGGGAGGAGGAGACTAGATGGTCTCTGGGGGTTGCTGATGTCCAGTTCAGTCTACTTAGGAAGTTCTAGGTCTATGAGAATCCCCATCTAAAAACACAAGATGAGTGTCTGTGGTGGTATTTTACTTGTACTGAAATGTGATTTTAATTGTATGTTAATAAATAAAGTTGTTTCTTATTTAATAAGACCGTTGGTTACATCTACAAGTGTCTCTGAGGACTGTAAGTTGGCTTCTTACTTCCACAGACCAGCCCATCTGAATCCGTACAAGGCTCACACAGACACAGATGCACCCACATGAAGGTGCACAGACACACATAATTCCAAGGTGATATTTAGTAACACTTTCCTGGTATTCCATCTCTGAAGTGAATATCAAGATGAGCTCAAATTGCAATGCCCATTTCAACTTTGAAAAGAAGCCCCAAAGTCAAAAGGTTCAAGAAGGAAGGGGCTCTCACTAGAATCCCAGATCCCAGGAGACCATAAGCTTTCCCAAATCAACACTATCTATACCGTTCATAGCAAATGACAGCTGTGTCCATTTCTTTTTTTTTTAAATTGGTTATGATGTGCGTATACAGATGGTTAAAAGGGCTTTTAAAGAAGAGTTCAGTGAAACTACAGAAAAGGAAAAGACTGAGGCAGAGGGTAGGGACAGGGGCGGGGATGGGAATCCTACCCAGCGAGGGACAGGATTCAACATGTGAGCATGTGGCAATGCCCACAGCTCAGAGTTTTTATAAGCTAAGTGGTCGATATGGCTGCCTAAGATCATCCCCCAATATGGTCCTGGGAGAACAAATAAAGGACCTGGCAGCTGGAGGCAGAGAAAGAAGCACCAGGGCTGAGAGACTGACTGATCTTGCCACAGATCAGATGGATGGTTCTAAATGACCTGTGAAGACATTCCTGGAGCCCTGGGCCACAGCATTAAGAGCACAGACACTGCTCGCACTTCTGAAGCAGTTATTAGTGACTGAAGTCACAATTGACAACTGTGACTTTCAGTTTCAAGTCATGGTTTAACGGCATCAACTCAAGGAAAGGTTATACTTCGTTGTGTCTGGTGTACTGCTGACACTTCAGGGAAATAATTGGTAGATTTAGCACACGGAGAGAGAGAGAGAAGCTGGTAGGTAGGAGAAGGAGGGGCAGTAGAGAAATCAGGGAAGCGCTTCAGTGGGATTGTGTGAAACACAGCCAGGGGCCTGGCCCAGCGGAGTCCCTGAACCCACTTGCACAAAGTGACACGCACACAAACACCACCCACCATCTCCCACTTGATCTTCTACACAAAAGCCAACGGCCAACATGTTTGTGGTTTTGACGTTCCATGTACCAAGTCACAGGAATTCTTCAAATGCCTGAACTTGACAGTTGGAATGCATTGCTACTTTAAAATACCAAGTTCAACAATGATAACTCTGTACTCCTCCAAACCTTTGGGTGCAGGAGGGAGGTCTGTGAACCCAGTGATTAACCATTTTGTGGTTTACCTGCTGCTCTACATCTTGACTTGAATTGTCAATAAGATGAGAGTCCTTCTTTCTTACCTGACTGTCATCAGGTTCAATTAGCAGGGGAGGGGTTTTGGAGGGGGTGCTATTGCAGGGAGAGAAGCTGGGTAGGAAGGTAGGTGTGTGTGTGTGTGTGTGTGTGTGTGTGTGTGTGTGTGTGTGTGTGTGTGTGTGTGTGTATATGTGCGTGAGTGTGGCCACACAAGTGCCACCAAACTTGTGTGGCAGTCCAAAGACAATTTCCATAGCGAAGTCCCAGGATCCAGTTCTCTCCTTCCACTCTGGGTTCCCAGGATCAAACCTAGTCTTCAGACTCACTTGTACTTTTCCCTGCTGAGCTATCTCACCAGCTCTATTTCCAATAATTTTATTAACAAGGGTCAACTCAAATGATTTCTCTGTAGGTCTCACAGATATATTCTGGAAGTCATATACTGTAGGATTTATGTCATTTAAAGCTTGCCTGCCTCCCTCCCTCCCTCCTCCCTTTCTTCCTTCCTTTCAATGTCATTTTCCTCCTGAGTTGTATTCCCTCTGCTTATCTACCATCCACATGCCTCTGTCAGGGAGAAGATGCACAATAATGATACACCTTTAAAGGGTGATGCACATGACATAGGATCATCAAGGACCCTAATAGACTCACCTGAACTGTACGAAAGGCTTGACGTAACTCCTCACAGCATGGATCAGCCTTCACTTTGGGGATAGCATCTGTGCTGGAAACAAGAGTAGCTTGGGGAACTTGAAGATGGTCTCTCAAACCTCTCCTAGTTGTTGCTGATTGAAAATATTCAGATGGGGAATTGACAGACCATGTCAGGTGTATGCCCTCTTTCCCAAGGACAGTCTCCTCTGGAGTCACTCACTGTATTTGACTATTTGGGCTAGCTCATGTGTTTATTTTCTCTGGAAAACCTCCAAAATCAGGCTAAGGAAATAAAAATAGATAAAAGAAATAATAAAACAAGTGACCAAAAAAAAAAAAAAAAAAACCCAGCAACAACAGAAAAACAACAACCCATCACAACCCATCAGCCAAAAGTTGACTGTCTTGCATTTGGTGCCCTCCCATGGATGATAACCTATGGCTGACAAGGGCATCTCTTGGCTGAGTGGTTTAATCAGGTGCACCTCACAAGCAGGCTATTGTTCCTTAGAACAGACCCGCTGCTCTGTGTTGCCAGCAGGGCTTCCTCCTCACTCTAATGGCAGAGTATTCATGAGGGAGGTGTTAAATCTTCAGTGTATCCCTACAGAGACTTCATGTTCCCCCTAATTAATTCCTCCACTGGATGTCTATATAACTCCATCCTCTAGCGGTCATTATGAACCAATGTGATGGCTCCCGGAGACAGCTCCAGGGCTTCCAGCCCGGTGGTTTGGGAGCCCACAGAGACCTGTTCCTTGCAGCCAAGAGAAGAATATGACTGGCATGGTGAATTCCACAGGCATGTGCGTGCGCGCGCGCGCGCGTGCACACACACACACACACACACACACACACACGCACTGCAGTTCACTCAGAAGAACTGCTGAGATAGCTTTTATTTTGGCGTAGAAAATACTTGTCAGACACATCAGTGGATAGCATCCATGGAGCTGGAAGAAGGAAAATGAACTGCATTACAACGACCTCAGATTTCACTACAGAAAGCTGCATGCTGACATTTATATTAGCTTCGTTTGACATGTCCTGATGGTTCAGATTGGATGGCGAGAAACTCTTTCCCACTTGCCCACCCCATCCCCTAAAGCTAACCTCCCATCCTAGGTTAAAAAAAAATTCATGTAAAATGCTTCCTGCTGATTGCTCTCTTGGAATGCAGAAATCCCTGGATTGTGAGACGCACGCTGTTCTCTATAAAATTCCTAAATGCATCAAAAGTATGGAGAAGCATTCTAAGTAAAGTGGAGTCCTTGGACTGCAATCAGACAGAGCAGCAATTAGAGGACTGGATTGAAATACAGATTGCTGGAGCTGGGGAGATGGCTCCATTAGCAAAGCTTTCCACACAAGCATGGGCCCACATTTGAATCTCTAACACCCATGCGGAAAACTAGGCTGAATGGTGTGCACCTATAACTGGTGTGCACTGGTGGTGTGCACTGTGGAGGCAGAGACAAGGGGATTCATGGAGATCATTTGCCAGTTTGGTAAGTTTCAAATTCAGTCATAAAAACTAGATGGAGAGCACTTTAGGAAGACATCCAAAGTCAACTTCTTGACCAAATATGCATGCTTACACATGTGCATGTGCACACATAGACACCCCCCCAACACACACACACACATAACCAAAATGATTAGATTCCAAACAGACAATCAGAACTTGGAAATCTAGCAATGGATTCTTACTATGTTTATTGTTATGACTGCAGCTAAACACAGAATACTATAGATGTTAACATGGTATAAGAGCCTATTAATTTATAATTATTTTAATATTGTTAAGTTACTGTTAGTACATACATATCCATTTTTTATCCATTTAATATTATTAACACAAACATGAGCTGTGATGTCAGATCGTGACCTGTTCTTGTCATTTAGAAGCCACCAGCCACTGGAGTATAGCCGAATAGGCTCAGTGTGTGTTGGGCAGCATTGCAGACATCTCACTGTCAGCAGGAAACATGTTTCCAGGTGAGCCTCAGGGGACTGGATTAATAAAGACAGTTGGGGGAAATGCTCTCATTAGAACACTGATCTTTTAATTCTCCTTTACAAGATCTTCTCAGCGCTTGAAATATCATTCTGTTCAAAATCAGAGATCTCTAGGAATCAACTTGCACTCTGACCAACAGTGGATCCAGGTTCCCCTTTCCCCACATCCTAGCCAGCATTTGTTGTCATTTGTTTTGTTGATGGTAGCCTTTCTGACTAGGGTGAGGTGGTATTGCAAAATGGTTTTAATTTGCGTGTTTCTGATGGCTAACCATGCTGAACCCCTTTTGAAATGTTTGCCATCCACTTGTGTTGTGGGTTTTTTTTTTTTTTTGAGAACTCTGTGTTCAGTTCCATAGCCATTTTTCAGCTGGGTTGTTTACTGTCTTGGTGTTCAATTTCTTGAGTTCTTTGTATATTCTATTTATTAATCCTTTGTCCATAGATAGCTGGCAAAGACTTTCTTCCATTGTGTAGGCTGTCTACTCACTTGATTGGCAGTTTATTTTACTCTACAAAAGCTTTTTAATGTTATGAAATTCTATTTATTGATTATTATCTTATGTCCTGAACAATCTGAGTCTGGGCTTGCATCTTTTATAAATTAAAAGCAAGGCTGGGTAGTGGTGGCACACGCTTTTAATCCCAGCACTCAGGAGGCAGAACCAGGTGGATCTCTGTGAGTTCTAGGCCCAGCCTGGTCTACAGAGCGAGATCCAGGACAGGCACCAAAACTACAAGAGAAACCCTGTCTCAAAAAACAAATAAACAAAAAATTAAAATCATAATTAGATATGACTTTCCACCTTTTAGTTTATCAAAATCCACATATCTACCACCACTATGTATTAGGGATAGAGGCCAGCAGGTTTGGTAATGTCTACATTAAAATTATACATACAAACTCTGTGACCCTGAAATTCTCCCATGGAAGATCATTCTATAGATATCCTGGCATGTGTGTGCAAAGGAGTATTTGAGGGTGTTAACTGCACCTTGTTTCAATACAGCAAATAGCTTGAAACAAATACCTATCAAAAGGAATTTACTCAGTAAATCATGACAGACCAATAGTGTAATACAGTATGATACAGAGCAGATATTCAAATGAATGAGGCAGCTTATTTATGTATCATTCTGGAATAATATTCAGGGAGGTAGTCACTGATATGAAGGAAAGTAACTATATGTTGATACTCATGTACGAATGAAATCTATCTGAATATTTTAATGTATAGTGATCTGGTATATGGGTTTCATCCAAAAAGAAAAGCTGAGTGACATAGAATGATGGGAATATTCTAGAACTTTTAATCCATACCAATCAATAACATATTTTTTATTCACTGATTTTTGTTGTGGTTTTCTCTCATGGAGACAGGGTCTTTCTGTGCAGTCTGGGATGTCCTGGAACTGGCTATGGAGACCAGGCTTTCCTGAAAATTCTCAGAGATCTGCCTGCCTCTGCCTCCGAATTAATTAAATCCTGATGGAATTAAAGACATGAGCAACAATGCTTAGATAATAACATATTTTTAAAGAAGAACAGATGTTAAAACATATGGCAAAGGATATATAAACAAACAAATGGTGGTTCCTGAGACAGGCAGCATGAACTTGGCTGTTATATTCACAAGAGAAGAACATGGACAGTGCCTTGAGCTAAATGTGTTCTTTTATACCTATTAAAGTCTGTCATTTAGGGTGAGGTTCTGTCACCACTGTGGGGCAGAAGACTGGGTAATGTTAGCTATTCAGGTGCACTATGTACTTCTGGATACTATAGCGGGAGCCTACACAAAGACAGACTAAATAAAAATTCTAGCTCTTGCCATGGAGCCCTGGAAAAGTTTTTTTTTAACGTTCTGCATTCACAAATTAAGGGAAATCTATCTTTCACTTACAGCAGGAGTAGTAAATGAAATGATGAACATCAAGGACATGCACTGTTGCTCACTCATGCCGCTGCATCCCTGAAGAAAATGTCTTCTAATGAGTTGCTCTTTGCATGCCTTCCATTTGCAAAATTGACATCTAGCTATTGATTTGTCATTTGCTAATTTTGATTATCAATTTTCACGTCACAGTAAAAACTCATTCTTATCCTCGGGCCCTAGCTTAAACTCAGGCTCTAACTTCCAATATAACCTCGCAAAAGTCACTCACTCTCTCTCTTTCTGTTTTTCTCCTCTAGAGAGATCATAATGGTACCATCTGTCTCCTATAGTTGCCTGTTCTCAAGAAGCTAGGAAAGTGTATAACAAGTCACAAATAAAACTCTTCCTATCAAAAAGCTCAAGTAGCCAATTTTCACCCTTATAAAATATTAATCTCTGTAGTGAATGTTGGGCTAGGGCACTTTGTAGAGGATGGATATGGTGGGATACCCTTTCACTGACATCTTTGCAATCAGTCTTTCTGTAGCAAACACACTGCACTTATAAAGTCTTTACATGGTGGTTCAAATCTATAGTTTAGTAAGTGGTCACAAGGAAGGGATTATGTTGGGGAGAGCTCAGTCATGGTTGAACAAGGCTGCTGCTCTATCTGGAGCCAACAGCTACCACTGAAAAGGAAGGAAAAAGATTATTCTATAGGATGGAAGACACAGAAAACATCAGATGACTGGAGTCCAGGACCCTCTGGATACAAAGTTATAAGGCTAGTTTAGTAGAAACTTGGACAAGTATGACATTGGGCCACTGGATAGGAAAGGTTCAAGTGTCCAGAAGTTGTGTAGAGTCAGAGCCATAAAGGCAAGAGTAATTTCATCCCAAGTAACAAAGCAGATTTTAATCTTTTATATTAGGACAATCCTATAATGGATTCTACTTCTCAGCTGACTCAACTGGATTGTTACCATGACTATGATCATATATCAAATCTTCCTAAAATAGTTACCTGCATGCTAACTCTCCCCATGTGGTGATTTTGCACTTAAAAACTATTCATTTTGCCAGAGTCAGTAAACTGCATGCACTTTGTAGGATAATTTCCATTTCAAATATGGTATTATTTTGGTTCCATGAATCATAAAGATGAATTGGAAACTTGAATATTTGTGGAGTTTGTGCCCTATCAGTTACGAAACCCTGGCTTTAACAGTGTTTGGTACAAAAGACTCTCATAAGAGAATTAGTATTTGAAAAATAGCCAGTTACATAAAATATCATTAACATTTATATCTGAGCATCAAGTATCAGAGGGTATGGCTATCTATATGCTCCTGTTTGCCCTGATGTGGAATTATTTGGAAGTTCTGCCACTGTAGAAACCCACATGATTGGAACTTCAGGACTAAGCCAGCTGAATACAATGTAAAGAAAGAATGGAGTTTCCAGTTGTTTCTCTAAACATAGCTGTTGTGCCTGTCGGTCAAACAATTTACAGAGTTCCACTCCATTTAATTATTATGCCTTTATTTTAATGTGAAAATTAGTACAAGGGGCAGGCAAAGAAATACATGTTACAGGAAGAATACTTTTTTGGAAAATTGTACATTCGGGAAAAAAAATAAATAACCAGTCATGTGCCCACAGTTCAGCTCAGAAAAATCTTCCAGACGTTAGCTAGAGCAAAAGTGCCCTGAGTTCATAAGTCATGGCAGCAGCAAGAGCAGCAGACTAGGAGTGTCAGCATAGTCTGCAAAGACCTCGAAGGCTGGGATAAGGAGCGGGCCATCTGGATGACAGCTCCATGTGAAACAAGCCGTGTTTCCATCCAGCCTGCCCAGTATGGATGTCAACAGCAGAAAACGCTCCATCACACAGCCAGTAGAAGCACAGTCTGATGGACACTGAGCCTGACCTTGTTGCCCCAGGAGACAGTACCTCCGGGTCATGGGTGAGGGAGACTGGCAAGGGTCACTGAGGGGGGCATGCAAGTACAGCTGCCTGCTCAGAATTCATCCTCTAATCAACAGGGTTCAGCCTCAAGGGGTTGTCAGGCCAGCCCTTCACCAGCTCTCACTGAGCAGTAGAAAGTCAAACCCGGGGGAAACTCCCCTTGGTTAGCTTCTAAAAGTGTCTGCAGAGAAAAGCAAGAGGAGGCGGACAGCAAGGGTCCATCCAGCCCAAGTGGGTGGGCCTTAGCAGCTGACAGTAGGGAGCTCCACCTGAGTGCTTTATTGCAACGACTGAAAAGAGTTGTTTAATGCCAAGAGAGAGACAGATGGCTAGAGGACTGGTGCATGATCAGATAGGCCAGTCTATAGCTAGAAGACCCACTGAGGTCCATAACCGCACCTCCTTATCTATGAACTTACCTGCAGCCCAAGCTTTCTCTCTTCTTGCACATGTGTCCACACTAAAGCACCCTGACTCAGGCACTGGGCACTGAGCACACAGACACTCCTTCTTCAAAGCCAAAGAAGGTTGGTCCCTGTCTGTTGCTTCAGGATGGGATCCTGCCTTGCCCCGCCTGTTGTCACAGAATTCTTCAGAGCCTCAGAGGCACTCAGCCTCCATGATTTACCAGGCAACTAGAGGCTGCTTAGACTTGGGGCCACTCCTGTGGGGGAGAGACCCTTCTTGAGTACAGTGAAAGAGCTATTGTCACACTGTGTCCTGTCCCATCCACAGCAACTTCAGTGTTAAAGCTATCCAGGCTCCTCGATCCCTTGGTTTCTTTTAATCTGTGCTCTTCTCACCATGTTTACTGGCCCCCTTCCTTTGTATTCTACTTTCCTCTCATTAGATTTTTGGCCAGTGACTACTAGAGGGCCTGGTCCTCGGGATATAATGCTGAACCCGCAAAAGCTAGCAGGTTATGAATCTCAGCTGAAGGACGCTAATGCTTGGTGGCAGACTCCCCACGTAGGAAGTCTGCAAACATTATACCCAGGCATGCAAATGGCTGCTAACAGCTGCCACTTTGTCCTGATTTATTGCTCATTCTGGGAAAGGCAAGAAATGAAGGAGGAAGAAAGAAGGGAAGAAAGCTGGGAAAGAGAAAGAAAGGAGGGGGAGAGGGAGGGGAGAGAAGGGAAGGGAGGAAGGAAAGGGGCAGAAAACCAACTGGGTAGCCACATGAAATTCCATGGGCTCACGAAGGCTCTAACACTTGAGGATGAATGAATGATTTCCTTTGTGGGCACCACACAAACACTTCTGCATCACTATGTTTAGCAGAAACAGAGACACACAGAGTCAATGTCCAAGAAACGACACACATGGTGCACATTTTGCTAGTAGAACAAAGAAGAAACTTACCAGTTCAAATAAAGATAATGAGTAACACTGTCAGGTAATTTATCTTGTCTAGAACTAGCATTACTTGTCTATCTGATAATTATGTGGCTTGTCTTGAAACCTTCCAATAACATCAATAATTATAGTTGAAGTCCCATTTTACACACAAGGAAACTGAGGCACAGAGCCTTGACAAATGTATACAGCCTCACAGGCATATAGCACCAGGAGGCATTCAGATGCAGTTGGCTCCACTTAAACAGCATGTCTCGCTGCTCCCTTTGATTGTCCTGGGAGGCACCCCTCTGAGCTCCCCACGTGTTTGAGACAGTGAAGACAATTATAAATAAAGGCTCCTATTTGTTCACTCATTCTCATCTTATTCATCCAGAAGGTAAGAGGCTCCAGTGCTGCCATTCAGCAAATGGAAAAACCGCCATGAGGAGCCCGAAGGCACCTATCCCATAATCAAGACAGGGATACCACTTTGGATTAAGGACTTTGAACTTAAGAGTTGTAATTTCACGTAAAAGGATTAATTCCAGCTTGTTGCGCTGAACCAAGATAGAAGGAAAGGCCAGCTCCTTGTTCTCAAGGCAATAATTTTGTAGGAGGAGAATCTAAATGGAAGCAAAGAGAAGGCAGAACTTGACACAATGTGATGTAGCTTAAATGCATCCAAATGATAGACTTCCATGAACTTCAGTCCCCTGGGATCGGAAATTTGCAAACAGACTTAAGGAAGAATGCTCCTGGGAGATCCTTAATGGGGAGGGAACCTCTTTGATCCTATTCAATCAAAAGACTGTCTATCACATTCCAACCCAGTTTCAATCCGCAGACTAAGCAGAGGGCTCTGGGTCAAAGTGAACAGGAAAGACATCCTGCCATGGAGCCCTAGGTGGGGAAAGACACCTGGTTTGACTCTGAGACTTGGGGTGATCTTCTCACTGCCCTACATTTTTTTTTGCCACGATGAAAGGTAAACTGTTTTGTGTTGCACAATGGCACAATGAAATCAAGGGGGTGTGGTGGCTTGTGTCTCAACAATGACAAAATGAGTTAAAATAAAATTAAGTTTAACATCATTCACTATAAACAGAGCAGTGGTCAGTGGAAGTAGATTGCTGAGAAGAACGTGGGAGTTGGTGCTCTGTACGATAGTATGTCATCAAAATATTCCAGAAAATGTTCATTCTTTCATTCTCTCATTCTCTCTCTCTCTCTATCTCCATCTCTGTCTCTATCTCTCTGTCACTCTCTCTCTCTCTCACTCACTCTCCTTTGCCCCTCGTCCTCTCTCTGTACGTGTGTGTGTGTGTGCATGTGTATGCATATATATGCATGTGCCCATGTGTGCATGTGTCTATGAAGGCATACAAGTACATACAGGCAGACTGCACATGTGCCTATGCAAGTCCAAGGACAATCTCTGGTATCATTATTTAGTCATAGAATACATTCTACCATTTTCTTTTTCTTTTTACTTTTCTTTTTTTTTAATTTTTAAAGGCAGGGTCTTTCCGTGGCTTGGAACCCTCTGGGCAGGCTAGGCTGGCTGTCCAACAAGCCCCAAGGTTTGGCCTGTCTCTGTCACCCAGAGCCAGGAATAGGAAACCCACACCATACTGAACATTTTTAAATATGAGTTCTCAAGTCTTCTTCATGCTTACAGACTAAGTACTTTATTGACTGAGATGTTTCATAGCCCACACATCCCTTGTTCTTTATGAAATCCATTTATGAACTACTTTTCAAAATCAAGAAGTGTGTAGTGTTCCTAAGTATTATTTAACCCCCACAAATACCGATTGGGGTCCCTAGTCATCCATGCCACAAAGAAAAAGCAATTCCTCGAGTGACTTATCTTTTTAAAGTCACACCAAAATGGTGTGATACACCCCGTTTTCACTCCATCCTAGTAAGTCTAGCTGAGGTGGCCAAGTAGGGATTGTTCCGGTGAATTTCAGTACAGAAAACTGAGACTCAAAGAGGAGATGCTCAACGTAGGTTTGCTGGTAAGAAACAAGATGGTGGGAACCCCAGTGTGCCAGTCTGTGCGTTTCCTCTTTGGTCCTCGCAGGAAGCAGCAGCATCAGAAGCTTGGAGAGTGATCTTGACATTCTGCAAAATCTCTAATCAAAAGCTTCCCACACAGTGAATCCCCTGAAAGGGATGGTGATGAAATTTCCTTTCCTTTTCTTCTAGGCAAAGAGAAGGCTTGTACCGTGTCTATAGCTGACTCTCACAAAAGCTGAGTTATCCCCTGAGATATGTTTGTTTGTGTGTGCCTGGCTTTCTTCTGCTGTCACAGATACTTGAAATAATTTATAGAGAAGAAAGGTTGATTTTGGCTCCTGGTCCCATGATCATGTCTGTTTTGGGCCTTGGGAAGTATGGTAGATCGCTGTGGGAGCTTTTGGTAGAGTCTTGTTTAACAAATAAAGGTTAGCAACAAGAAGAGGGACAGGAAGAACCTGGGTCCTGGTATAACCTTCAATATACCCATTATCCAACTTCCATCTAACTCCATCTGTGTCTAACTTCCTCACGGCTCCACAACTATCTAATAATGCTACAAACTCAGGGGCTTAAACCTTGAACGTAATGGCCATAGGGTTCTATTCAAGAACTTGACACGTGGCAGGTGAGCTTAACTAAGGCTTACAAATGCTTTTCTTTTGAAGTAATGATAGAATGTCAAAATGAGCATTCATGTGTTCCTTTCTTGACTTGTTCCATATTAACAAAAGCCATTCTGTACCAGACGCTGGCAATCCAGAGGACACAAAAAAATGGAGAGATTTTTTTTTTCTCATAGCACCTAGATTCTGGTGGAAAATCACATCACAGATCAATAACACATCAATAAATACTTTAGATATTAAGAAATCTAAAAGGAAGTACGGCAGAGTCATGGGGAGAGTGACAGCCAGAGGTAGGTGTGGACAAGGGACATTATGGATGTGGACACTCAGAAAGAGAGGTCTTTTTTGAGGCGATCACTGTAAGGGAGGCTGCCTGGTTTCTTAGAACCGAAAGAAAGGGAGCTGGCACACTGAAGTTTGCCAAGTTGGACTCTTTCAGAAAGTGATCTTCCAGGTTTCTTCCTCAAAACAGTAACAATAAAACATTAATATGTTTGTATAAATCAACTTTTAGAGCCACCAAGAGGCTGGGAAAGGGGAAATTTGAGGTAAGTATAAATAGAGTTCTAAATTTGGTCTATATTTGAAAAAGGTTATGTTAAGATCATAAAGGGGACTAGCAAAGGAGATGAGTAATTAGCTTCATAAGAATGGGTCTGGTGCCTCTGTTCATCAAACAGAGTCAAGGTCAGCAGGTACCATCTTGGGCACTGTGAAGCACACTATTTTGCACGCAGTTTGAATTCTGACTGCTGAGGAGTTCTCAGCTATTCACTGAACAGCTTCTGTCATGTTCATTTTCAAAAGGATATAATTTCCTACCCAAACTGTAACACACCGACGTTCAAAGGAAGCCGCAGTAGGTAGGTGGAGACGGCACCATGTTTCCTAACTGGTGATTAGCAAATTTATTGCATGATAAACCATTTTCAGTGTAGTTTTGAAAAATAAAAACATGCTTCTTCCTGAGTAATTAGTTGCTCTTTACCGCCAACAAACTGTAATTTTTATTCCTTTTACACAAGCCCATTTATTAGGAGAGAGAGCTAGCAAGCATTTATGCTTTTGTGTTTATAGAGCAGAGAAGACATGGCGTGGAAAACCGGCTATGAGGATTCTGAATGGCGCTATATTTTAAAATCCACATTAATTATAGATCCACTTATTCTTAGAAAAGACAGGAATTGCAGCGGAGTTGGGGGGGGCTGGGGGGAGGGATTCGTGGATAAATTGCCTCCCAAAGACCTCCCTGAAATTTCCATAACATTCACCACATGACACTGATGTGTGAAAATTGACACGAAGATTTGAAAATTGGGACTGAAGCAGTCCAAGCATAAAATAACTTCAATTCTGCTCTCTCTCTGTCTCTCAGAGGAATAGCGCATAAGACTGACCAACACAACACAAACAAGCCGGGGGGCGGGGGGAGCCAGTGAGAAGGATAGGAGCTATTAAGGAGAAAACACACTTCTCACTCACGGAGAGAAAGGATGATCAATGGATTTAGTCACAGAGAAATTCAAGCAGAAAATTGCTGCTGTTTTTTATCTGAACAGCAGAAAGTTTAACCACACCAGAATTCTCAGGTCCGAGGCAAGCATCTACAGCTACCTGTGCACAAAGGGATAGGCCCGGGTCTTTGAATCAGAGGACCATCGTCCAGTCATCTCACTGTTTATTTATATGAAGATCAGAATTTTGATGAGGGAGGGGGGTTGCATCTGAAATGCCCTGGGTCAAGGCTAACATCTGTTACGGCCCTACACAGTTTCAGACTGTATGAAATAAATTATCTGCCCAGTTCCAATGCCTGCCCTTGGACGAAAATAATACCCACAAATAGTATCCAAAATGAATGTGAAAATGGTACATCATCCCCCAACATCTCCCTCCGCTAAGACTGACAAATGTAAAATAACTACTGACAAAATGGAATGTGCTAGCAATTCCTCACCTGGTAAAAAATATTTAAAAAAAACAGTTCCTAACCCACTATCAGAACAAGTGCACCTTTAAGCTTTGAGATAATCAGAAAGGTAAGGGACTCCTTAATCTATTTCAGACTTCTGAGTCTCTGAATTGCTTAAAATGAAAAAAGGAAAACAAAGAAACACAACCCCCCCCAAAAAAAAAAACCTACTGAGCACTAAATTAGCTGAACTATATAGTTCTGAGTGGAAAAATAGCTGGTAAGTGGAGAAAGACTTAAAGAAAACCTTCTCCAACACCAGACCTGATGGGAGAGACCAAATATCCTATATAAATACTGCCTGGGACTGAAGAGTGGGCTCAACAGTGAACCCTCCCCTGCAGGAAGCAGGCAGCGGCCAAGTGCTACAAGGGAGTGTAAAGGGGCACATGACTTTGTGGTGACTGTTAGCCAGGGAACGCTGTAAGATTTTAAGTCGTTGACATCATTCCCATAAAGCCAAATTCCCTCCATTGTGAACCATAAAACAAATAGCAGTGACTTAAAGAGTTTTTCTTCAAGACGGTTGGGAGGAAAAAAAATTAGATTTTTTTTGGAATCTGTATGAAATATTAAATAAATATAAGCCAATGGTACTTGGTTTTAATAAACCCCTATCATCTCCCCCCACAATGGTCTGCACAACCAAGTCAACAACGTCTTTAAATGTGTAAATGTATAGAGTGTTTTAGAGTTGATACAGTTTTTGTACATCCATTTCTTTTTTCTTTCGTGTTTGTAATAATGAGGATAATACTAACTCCCTTAACAATGCATCCCTGAATCCTCAGTGACTTATCATACAGAAAACTTTCTTTAATTTTACCCTTGCAGGGACTTAGCACAGATTTGTCTTAGACTCAATCTTTGTGGTCTGAGGACTATACTCCTAAAATCTCACTCTGTCCTCATCTCAGGCTTTGGAAACCTTCTCATTTTGGTGAGTGTTCCTGGCAATGTTTCTGAGCATTTTTTGTGAAATTTTTTGTTGTCTGTCCTTTTATAAATCAAATTTATTGTGACATTGAACTTCCACCTGATAGAGAAACTTGATTTGTCTTGTTTGAAAGTGTGTTCCATCCTCCAATAAATACACAAAGATGGAGAGTTACAGCTGGAGACAGTCCTCTGCTCTCTAGACCACTATGAAGATGGCCAAGTGCCCCATTGTCCAGACTCCTGTGGTCCATCTGAAGGCTGGTAGTGCCACTGTTTACCTGTCGTGCACTGGCATGGTGACCTCAGCAAGGATTCCAAGGCTGCTTCTCTTCTTTTGACTCACAGGAAGTTCCTGTATACGACAGGCTTCCACAAATGTTCCATTGGCTAGAAGCCACATGACCCCAAGAGACCCAAAGAGAGGACAAGAAGTGGCAGGTCCCTCTGAGCCCAGAACTGGTGATGCCATACCTGCCTAAACCATCCTCCCAATGTAGAGAAAGTACAAATCCAGTGGCTTGAATCCTATCTACCTATATTTTATAAAACAAAACTCAATGCCTAATCTTTAACAAGGTCAGTCTTTGCCCAGTAAATAGAACTTGGATTTGGTTCACTCAACGCTGAGCTAGATCAAACACTTGTACTAGTTCCCTTTCCAAAAGAGGAACTGCTTTTCATTCCTTCACCTACTAGCATCCTCAGGAAGGCAAGACAGAGGAGTTTAAATCACCTTGTTTTACTCCCTCTGCTTAGGAACCAGATCAAGAGAGGAGAAAGAGGTATGTGAGTTTTATCACCTTGTTGATCCACTTGCCTACACTTGAAACTTCAAATTTTGTCGACAAAGACCTAATTTGTCACCGAAGATGCCTCTTGTACCAACAAAATATAACTAGATCTTTAGGAGGATGAATTTTTTTATTCATCCATAAGAGATCTGAATAAATATTCAGGTGGCATAAAGCAGAAGGCCCTAGACGCTTACTGTGGAAAGGTCTAGGTACTTTGGCCCAAAAGACAGTTATTTTCTTTCACCTCAAACAACTTCAGGATATTGCCCCGGGGCCATGGGAGTATTTTGTTATTTTCTGTGTGAAATATTATAGTCCCTAGCCGACATGGAGAGATTGTATTACTGTCCACTGATTCCCTTAGTTGACACAGCCCACAGTGCTGATGACCTCAGCGCTCAGGGCTGCATCCAAATGTGGAGCTGTTTTTGCAGAAGGACCATCAGAAAATACAGATGGCAAAGAGGCCTAGAAAGGTACCAAGGAATCCTAGGCTCCCCCAGATACATGGTTAGCAGTCTACCTGCACAGGTGCTGTTTCAGTACTGGAAACAGTATACCTCAGTGCTTGCTGTAGGCGACTAAGATGTCCCTCATAACTCATGACACTAATTAGGAATCGATAGACACAGAATTAGTTGAAACATGGTGTGGTCTCAATTGAGTTCTCCTTCCTTTCATATAAATGCCTTCCTGGTGATGGAAAGCAGCTGGAATAGGGGCAGAGAAAGACTTAACTCCCACTTTACTTTCTTTTTCAGCCACCACTAGAGCCCTGCTACTTCCTGGAATCCCGGGGACTTCTAGAGAAGGATAGGGTACCATGAGAAGAGAGTTATGGTATCCACTTGCAGGAGAATGACTCTCCTCTGGGTTCATTTATTTTTTACTTTGTGCTGCGTTAGGTCTGTGATTTTCCCTAAGATGATGATCTACAAGACTGGCTGTTTGCATGCACTGGATCTCATTTATTAGGAAGTGAAGTATGTAATGGTGAAAAATAGCTCAGTGGGTTTCCTCTTTCTCTGGGGTATCTCTGCTACAGCACGGCTCGCTGCACACACAGTCAGTGCTCTAGAAACAAATGAAAGGCAAGTGGGGCTCCGGATGCTAAAGCCGCGAGAGCATCCTCTGCACCTGCTCAAAGCCTATGGCAGCTCATCCTCTCCTTGTTTGTGCACCAGCATGAAGGCTCTAATGACCTGGAGTCACTAAGATGGTGTCTACCTAGACCCATATGAGTCTCATGTTCAGTCATTTATTTTCTTGAGTGTGTGTGTGTGTGTGTGTGTGTGTGTGTGTGTGTGTGTGTGTGCATGTGCGTGCACACCCACGTGCTTGGATGAGTGTGTACTGTTCTATGAAAAATACTGATGGCCCCAAATCACATTTTCCCTTCACCTTCGAGTCTGTGACCGGGATGTCCCTGAACTCTACAAAAAGGTTGAGAAAACTTTGTATAGAGAGAAGAATCCAAGTTGCATCTTTAAAAATCTGCCTATCACCCGTGCCAATTATGAATGCGCCTGTATTTCTAGCTGTCCGGGGAGCTCCGTTCTTTACTGCCTAACTCCCCTGTCACTTCCATTTTTTCAGATGTTTTGGAAGACTGAAACAGTTAAATTACTTTCCAAAGTCATCAGATGGGTGTAAAGCAACATTCACATATACCTTGGACTGCATCACGCTTTATATCAGTGTTTCTCAATGTATGGGTCATGACTCCTTTGAGGTGTTGAATGACCCTTTTACAGGGGTCACTTAAAACCATTGGAAAACACATATATTTACATTACAATTCACAACAATAGCAAAACTACAGCTATGAAGTGGCTAAGAAAATAATTTTGTAGTTGGGGGTCACCACAACATGAGGAACTGTCTTAAAGGGTCGCAGCATTTGGAAGGTTGAGAACCACTGCTCTGTAGAGACAGCATCCTGGTCTTGCTAACTATATCACTGCTTTCCAATACAAATGCGCCTCCACTGTGCATTTAGCTTTCTTCCTGGCACTGGGAAAGATGTATTTCCTCAAAGGCATGCTAGACTTTAGAAGCCTGACAAGTAATAGGATCTAAGACCTCACCCATCAAATGAGCAAGGCATTTTATACAATCTTCATCATTCAGCCCCTGTTACACTTTGAATCTGGAATATCCCTGACAGGAGAATGATCTGAATGGTTATTCCCCTCTATTTTTGGAAATTGTGAAGTGGAGAAGAATGGGACGCTGAGATGAAGCCACCAACCAACCTTACCTCACCAACTTTGCAGTTTCCAAAATGCCACAAATTCCTGTCTACCCAGGCTTTTATTGCCTTGCTGTTCTGCCCTCTCATTGGCTCTTAGCCGAGCTACCCCACTTCCTTGTCATTGCCTATCTGTACAGACCTAGATATTATAACTGTAATTCTTGCTTGTTAACTGTTTTGTTATATGTAATTTTAATAGGTTAAAGTTGAAACCTTCCTTTTGTTTAGACAGAAAAGGGGGAGTGATGGGGTAATGTCTTTCTGTATGCTGTGAGTATCTGTTGCTCTGATTGGTTGATAGATAAAGCCGTTCGGCCTATGGCAAGGCAGCTTAGAAGCAGGCAGGAAATTCAAAGAGAGAGAGACAGGAAGAAGGGGGGTGCCAGTGAGCCGCCCAAGGAGCAACATGTAATGGGACACAGGTAAAGCCACAGAACATATGGTGATACACAGATTAATAGTTATGGGCTAATTTAAGATATAAGAGCTAGCTAGCAAAAGGCTTGAGCCATGGCCATGCAGTTATAATTAATATAAGCCTCTGTGTGTTTACTTGGGGAAAGAGAGTGGGAGAGATTTGTCCCATCTGACTGCCAGCAGGGCAGGATGCAGGAAAGCTTCTGACTACAGTGAAGTGTTAGTTGGCGGAGTCAGATATTGGAAAACACAGATATTTACATTACAATTTACAACAATAGCAAAACCACATTTGACTTTCTCTGATGTGGACAGCCTCCATCCATGTCATCCTGCTATAAGGAACTTAACTGTACCCCTATCCCCTTACCCCATTACCTCCCTATTCAGAAACAATGATTAGAAGGAGATCTTTCCTCACATCAGAGGTTCCTGACAGGTATTGTGGTCAAATGGACATAAAAATAATTACTAAAGCTCTCTAATTTTTCCAAAATGCTATGTTGATGTTAAAATGCATCTTTCACCACCAATAAGAAAAGAGAACTTCAGGGAAATTAATTTGTGGAAATTCCCACAGATATTCAGTGAGAGAAGCAGTATATTCCTCAATGCTATACTTCCAAAGTACCCAAAAAGGAAACTGTAGCAGGAGGGGGCGGGGCTGACCTGGAAGTCAGGAAGCTGTAGCAGGAGTCGGGGAGGACTGATATGAAAGTCCAGCAGTGCAGATGGTACTTTTCTCTACAAGAAGTCAGCTTGATTTCCTGTGTAACCTGAACTTAAGTTGTTGTTTTATTTTTTAATTTTTATTTTTTTGAGGTAATAAAATTATATCATTTATCCCTTCCCTTTCCTCCCTCTAAACCTTCCATATACCTCTCCTTGTTCCCTTTCAAACCCATGGCCTCTATTTTCATTAATTGCTTAAGCGATATGCATGTACACATGGCTAACCATTTGGAATTAGATAACCAGTTGGTGTGCTCTTACCCGAGAAAGGTTCTTTCTCCCACCCTCAGCTTTCCTTCGTTGCTTGCACTTCTTTGTGTAGGTTGAGGCCTTGTGGGCTTTCTCCTGTCCATGTTGGCGTGTCTATTGCTATCTTTGTTCAACTCGTGTTTCAGCAGTCACATTGGTGAAGCTTCTGACACCAGTGAACTTAAGTTTTCAAAGCCAGTGGAGCCCCACAGGGCTTTATCCCTGTGTTGTACTAAGGCAACCACTGTCCAAATCAGTATGGTGATTTTTTTTCATAATTGTGTGGATACCAAAGATGAAAATAGGACCCAGGTTTTTGGTTTGTCTTTTTTTTTTTTTTAGCACACGTTGCTCTGGACTTAGGAGGTTTAATAATGGATTCTGTCATCTCTTCTGGTTCCAAGGTATCATTTTGGAAGGTGAGATAAAAGAGCTGACAAGCACTTCTTCTTTACCATACATAAGGAGCCCATATTGAAGAGTTCAATGACCTGGAAGAGGAAGGTTCATGGGTGGTTTGGGACTGAAGTGAAAGCTGAGATTCAGGAAGATATCTTTGGAAAGTTCAAGATCTTTTATTGGAAACCACAGATATGGTCTCAGACTCAAATGCAAGTCTTAATGTATTAGGGAATTATTTGCGGATAGCATGCCTACTAAGATGTTTCAGCAAAGGCAGGGAAATGATAATGCAGAACGGAGAACAATGAGACTCTGACCTTCTGTGACATGCCCAGAGAACAAACATCCTCATTTGACTTGTACACTTGAAAGAAAGTCACAGAGGTATACCACGAAACTTGGCAGGGGCAATTTTGTGTTCAAATGGCCCAATGATCCTAACGTGATGCTTCATAGTGAGCTTCTTTGTAATATTGGTGCCTTACTTACTTCTGGTATAACCTACATGCACTTTCCAGGACTCCTGAGTCTTATCTGAACTACTCTGGTTTCCCAAGATCCAACAGTCTCCAGACATGGGACCCGGGCACCAGTGATATCAGAGCTCTTCAGGTGAAGTCCACCATGAAGCCTCTGCTTCCACAATATCTCATCATGTGCAGCAACCCTTTTGAAGGGAAAGAGAAGAAATATTGACATCATTTTCATGCATATTGGGCAAAGCACATAATTTGCTCAGAATTCACATAACATTTCTGGAGTAAAATGTATCATCTTCCTTTACAGTGGAAGAGAACAAGGTTCAGAAACACCATATCCAGCACCCTAGATCATTCCCAGCTTAGCACATAAAGTACTTTGCAGAAACCCCTTTGATTTCCTCAGGCCCAAAATTTGTTCTTTGATAAATCTAGTGTGCTACCTAGCTCATGAGGGAAACACTGTGCATAGTTCCCTTATTTTATAATTCTAAAGATCTGTACTGTTCTTCATATATGTCTTGAATAATTTTGCCAGGATAGTCTTCTGTTAGCTTAACATGAATCCTAATAGCCTTAGCAAATGAAACTTTGACAATTTTTCTTATTGGAATCTAAAAATTCTATCTGACTTTCAAAGGCTGATTTTATTACTTTACCTAATTTTGTGCTTATTATATCTCTTCAAATTATAGCTTCCTCTACAACTCCATTTGATATTCCATGAACATGTCCAAATTTCTCCCTCTCTCTTGTCCTCTCTACTTCATAACAGGCTGGTAATTAGAGTTTCTGTAGGAGTAAAGTTTGGCCAAATCTCATTCCCTCTTCTTCTCTCTCCAATAGAAATCTAGGTACATTTTGGTTTGTAAATAAACTCCCTTCCCTGGCTTTTTCTTACTGCCTGTTTCTAGAAAAAAGTCATACACAATAAAACTTATCATTTAAGTTGTTAGTACAGTTAATATACATACAATGTACATTCAGGGCGTTAATGATGTTTTACAATTCTTCTGACCACTTACATAGTTGCAAAATATTCTACCACTCCCGAAGGAGATCTATACCAATTATATAACCATTTATTATCTATTCCTTCTCCTGTCCCTGGACATCATTTAATTTATGTCCTGACCCTATAGACTTGTTTATCCCAAGCTTCTTATAATAACAGACACATGTAGCATGTTTTTCCTATTTCTGCCTGTATTTCACTTAACTCATTTAAACAAATTTGCTCTACAAAATTCCAACAATTCTGCAAAGTCATTTTTGACCACATTCAAGCTAGTTGCTCTCCCTTTGCAGAAGATCTATATATAGCTCACAGCATACACCTCACATGATCTAGACATTTATTGTAGTTCTTGCATGCCACACATTCCTCCTCTTTCAACAACTGTACCTTACATCCATCAGGACCATGTCATTTCCCCTTTATGTTGAAGGAAATGAAACCATTATCTGTTTCCAGAGTTCTCCACTATCCTGAGTAAAACCAGTAACAACATTTTATCCACAGGATAATAGAGATGAACCTACAAGTGTTATGGTTTAAATGTTAGCTGAATGTACCAGGTTCAGGTTTGTATAGTATGTCCCCAGCTGGTGGCACCATTTTAGAAGAAAGGATGTGTTGAATGTAGGACATTCCTGGCATACATAAGGTGATAGGGTTGGAGCAAGTTGATAGGGTTGAGACTTGAGGGTTAAATTCCAGTTGGACTTCTAGTCTAAGCCCTTGCTTCTTTCTGATAATTATAGGAAGTCATGTAAGCTCCACTAGGGATGGAAGCTCAGCTGTCATGTTGTCTTCCCTACCATGATGGATGGACCACCTCCTCTGAAACTGTGAGCCATAACGAATCCCCCCTTCTTTACTTTGTTACCACTGGATAGTTTGTTACAGCGATGCAAAATAGAAACTAATACAATGACCAAACTTAAGCAAATAAATACTAATCTCCATACTTTTAATTATCAGAAAGGTAGTATGCTTCCTCAGTGTCACTGACTTTGAAGTTGAACAGAGACAGTCCAGGTGCTGCTGACTGATATCTTCCTACCAAGCACAATTCAGGAGCCAAGAATTGAGTGACACTGTCAAAGGTAGATCATGAGGCCAAGAAATGAAGACCCTTCTGAGTCTTGTTTGAATTACTGATTGCCTTAGACCTACAATGTCCACAGACCATGAAATAATACATTTCTTCCATTTTAAACATTTATTTAAGTTTTCTATTGCTTACAACTTGTGAATTTTTATTTGACATACTAAGAAAAATAAATTCTTTTTTTTTCTTGTAATTTGATCTTTTCAACCAAGTTGACTGGCCATCATTCACTCAACAATGTTTGTGAAGCACCTTATGTCAGTGGCATGGATCTCATGCTCTGTGAAGATGAGGTAAACACACCATCATCTCGTCCTTATCAGGTTTCAAGTCCTGGATACTGGCTTGACATCCTGCCTGGTGCAGAATGAAGTCCATGCTTGGTGTTTTAAATGAACTCTGTCGTCTGTGATACTCAAAGTTTCAATTTACTCTTTCATTTCATAGAGGATGGATATCATATAACTATTTTACAAACATTAGCCATTAAGTTGTATGCAATGTAAATTAATTCCATAGGCGTGAGGGGATAGAGAAAGAGAGAATCAGAAATGATCTATTTTTTTCTTTTTTTGATTTTCTTTTTTCTCCTCCCTCCTCCCATCCCCAGCCTTCCCCCACAACCAACCCCCCATTCCCACCTCCTCCAAGGCAAGGTCTCCCATGGGGAGTCAGCCGAGCCTGGTACATTCAGTTGAGGCAGATCCAAGCCCCTCTCCCTGAACCAAGGCTGTGCAAACTGTCCCACCACAGGCACTAGGCTCCGAAAGGTCGGCTCATGCACCAGGGATGGGTCCCAATCCCACTGCCTGGGGGCCCCCTAAACAGTTCTAGCTAAACAACTGTCTCGCTTATCCAGAGGGCCTAGTCTAGTACCACGGAGGCTCCTCAGCTATTGGTCCACAGTTCATGCATTTCCACTAGTTTGGCTGGTCGTCTCTGTACATTTTCCCATCATGATCTTGATGTCCCTTGCTCATATCTTAACTTCATGGTTTTCCAGAAATACATTGAGATTTCTTTAAAAAAAAAAAAGAACCATGTGGCTAGTAAATGCTGTAACTGATCTATGGCAACAGTGAACATTTAAAAGCGTAGTTTTAACTTCTAGGAAATTACAACAAAAATAACTCTTGCTTTGCAACCCAATCCGGTGATCATACCTCACATTTACTAATCTTGGAAACTGAAAACAAAATTATAGAGTAGGAGCACCCACATAGAGCAGGTCCTTATTTGTAATTACTATGAGCGTGGGACAGGGATAAAAACATCCATGCCAGCTTTCTAGGAACTCCAGCTCATCCAAGAACACCTGGGGCTAAATTGTGGCTGTTTCCCAACTTGCGGAATGAAAGACCATCTCAGCGCACAACATCCTCCTTAGGAAACATGCAGAATCTGTGCATGGCTCCTGCTTGTGAAACATTTACCTCCTTCTCCAGCTATTGCTAATACAACTGTGAAGTTTTGCGGTGGACAGCATGATATGAGAGAAGGAATACAGGCTTCCCCTTCAAGGGCACTTTGACCTTCATTCCCAGCTAAGCCTTTTGCTACCTTGTGACCTTGACAAATACCCTCAACCATTTGCACCCTCACTTTTCTCATTTGTACATTACAGGAGACTGGAAGGGTCCAAAAGATTCATCCAGGGAATGGAATTATATTCTTTCTGTCCTGATCAAAGATAGAAACTAAAAGTAGATATAATTATTTTTTAAATAATTTTTAAATTTTTATATTTTGCTGTTGCTGGTGTTCCAGGAGGTTTGGGCTCAAATTTAAAAGAACAATCCATCTCTTAAACTTTAAATGCAGACATGATGCAAAGGTAAAACTAATAAACACCATTACTTGGGTATCATTACTTTTGGGCCATGCTTTGTAAAATAAGAAGGTATATGGTAATTCCACCTCTAGGAAGCAGTGGGACAGAATTTATTCTAGTAAATGGCTATGGTATTTGGATAACAGAGGGATTTCATATTATCTACTAAGGACCCACACTCATAAAGTATTCCTCAAGACTCACTAGATGGGATTTTCCTTCAGTTCTCACCGGCAGTGCCAGGAAGGGTACATATCGTTGCATTGCTGAGATGAGGAAATGGAGACTCTCCTGAACCAGTGATTTGCCAAAAGATCACAGGCCTTATAATTGTAAGAACCAGGAATCATATCCAGATCATCGGCTTAACTATTTAAATTATGCAAAGATTGTCAATATTACTAAAATATCTGATTCCAAATTTTATCTATCTACCCTTATATAATTTTGTGCCTGGGTTACCTATACATACAATAGAGTAAGAGGGTTAATCTGATTTTCTTGCACCTTGACAGGTTTGGAAATCCAAGATCATGATGTCTATCAACCAATTTCTGATAAGAGTTCTCTTTCTGTCTTTGCATGGCTTTTTTGCATTGTATCTTCGCATGATAGGTAGAAAAGGAGAGAGTTAAGTTCTCAAACTTCACTTCTTAGAATGACATTAATCCTGTCAGATTGAGGACCTAATTTGACATTCATGATTTATCACTTTATAGATTTTAATCTAATATATACTGGCATGGAGAATTTGAGCTACATCCTATGCATTTTGAGGGATACACTTCAATCCATATTTATTACATTGCATGCAATTTAATCTTCTCCATTTATTTTAAGACTCTACTGTATTCTACCTCAAATGGCCTCTTTTCTCTTCCCAATTCAGCAACTTGGTTTCTGTAAGTAACTCTATAGTCTGTGCAGTTCACTATTATTCCTCCTTAGAAACAGCATTCATTACTTCTCCCTTTGACTATTGAGAAGGACACTGAGGGTCCGCAACTGGAAAGCTTTGACTTCACTAGTGTATCTACTAAACAGTCATCACAGAGTATTCAAAGTTCGTCTCTGTTCCCATAACAAAGCACTTTGACCAAAAGTGCTTAGGGAATGAATTGACATATACTTCTAAGTCACCTTCCATCATTGAGAGAAATCTAAGCAGGAACTCAATGCAGAAACCATGGAGGAATGTTGTTCCTTGCCTACCTTGCAGGTTCATGATTAACTCGCTTTCTTACACAGCCCAGAACCACCAACCTAGGAAATGGTGTCACTGCCAGAAGGCTGGACTCTCCTACAGCAATTGACATTCAAGACAACCCACCACAGCTACTACATGTGCTTACAGGCCAACCTGATCAGGGCAATCCCTCAGGTGAGAGTCCCTTTTCATGTGACTTAACGCTATACAGCAATGGCACAGTAGTAATCCAGCTTGGACTCTTCGTTTTTAGAGAAGGAATCGTTTTAAGAAACAAAATCAAGTCCATCCAGCAGCCTCTATAAACAGATGCCATCTGTCTTCCCGAGTTTGTCATCCTCTCTTTCCAAAGATCTTTCTTTTCCTTCATACCACATCCACTGGGTGGCTGCAAATCGCCAATCTGTAACATGAATTTTAAAAGGTCTTATTAATAAAAAAAAAAAAAACAGAGCCAGATATTGGAGTGAAAGCTGAAAGATCAGAGAAAACAGAACAAGCCAGCCATGTTCTTACCTCTACGAAATCCTCAGCCTCAAGAGAGAGACTTCCTTTTTACTCATGCCTTATATACCTTTTTGTGCCCTGCCATCTTCCTTCCTTCCTAGTGCTGAGAATTAAAGGCGTGTGCCACCACGCTTGGCTCTGTTCCCAGTGTGGCCTTGAACTCACAGAGATCTGGCTGGATCTCTGCCTTCTGAATGCTAGGATGAAAGGCATATGCTACCACTGCCTGACCTCTATGTTTAATATAGTGGCTGGCTTTGTCCTCTGAGCCCAGGCAAGCTTTATTGGGGTACACAATACATCACCACACCCTTCTGTTTATTTCTTTATTCCATTCCATATCTCTGTGTGTGTGTGTGTGTGTGTGTGTGTGTGTGTGTGTGTGTGTGTGTGTATCCAGTATATATCTAATGTATGAGACTGTTCATAACACTGAATAATGCAAACATCAACTGTACCTACCTGGAGTATGTTTGACCAGGGAGATGGGCATTAGCAATCTTACAAAAACAGCTTTCTTGCAATGCAATGAACATTTGTTCTCCAATCTCAGATGAAGGCACGCTTCCATTAAAATTTGAATCTAGAAGGAGATATTTAGAAAACATATATCTAATAAAGAATTTGTGTCTAGCCTATGAAAAATGACATGAGAAGGAAATAATAACCTTAATTTTAAGAATAAAGATTTGAAGGGACATTTCATCAAGTAACACATCACATAACCCAAACCTATGAAAAAATACCCAAACCATTTATTATTAAGAAAATGAAAGTCAGTGTAAAAAAATCAGAATGGTAGAAATAAGAGTCTAACGGTGTGAAATGTTGTAAGGGACACGAAGCATCAGGATGCTCAGACATCATCGGTAAGAATGTAAGTAGTACAACCACGCCACAGAACACTGGGGACTTCCTCTAAGAGTTGAGCACTCACTGTGTGAGTTCCAGGGTTCTGTCTGAGGTACGTATCCAAGCAAGAGGAACGGAGACTTAGGACCACTCAAGCAAGTCCTGTGAACTGGATATTTCTGTCACCATAGTTGCAAAATCCCACAAGTGGATGCCATTTCAAAGTCATCATCTGATAGTTGAATCACCCTGCTGTTCTCCATCTACACACACACACACACACACACACACACACACACACACACACACCTCAAAGCACTGGTATTCACACCATGTATGAAACCTCAAAGCATGATTCTAAGTGAAGAGAAACCAGAATGAAATGATTGATTTGATCCTGTGTATTTGAAGTTCTGCAAGGCTATATCCACAATGAATGGAAAGTGATGACGAGGAAGGCACATGCAAGCATTTTAGGGAGACAGGACAATTCAGAAGACCGTCATTGAGAATAGTTACATAACTATTGTCAAATTGATCACCTAACTTGCATGTTTTCATTAAATTTAAATGAAATACCCAGTTTTTAAAAAAGCATATAAACTTGGTTGAAATAAGAGACACATTGTAATCAAGGCATGATGGCATACACCTTTAATCCCAACACTTGGGAGGCAGGAGCAGGCAGGTCTCTATGAGTTCAAGGCCAGCCTGGTCTACAAACAGAGTGTCAGGGCAGCCAGAGCTGTTACACAGAGAAACCATGTCTTACAAAAACCAGGGAGAGAGAGACAGAGACAGAGAGACAGAGAAACAGAGACAAAGAGAGTGTGCCTAATATTGACCTATAATACCTCTAATAACTGTGGAAGCAAATAGAATTATTTTTTCTACTTTTCTAGCAAACTAATGCATGTGAAGTTTGTAACCAACTGGGAATAATTAGTCGAGCCTGGACAGGAACTTATGCACCTGTAATCCAAGCCCAGATATGCCAGTTTCGAGTAATCAGGCATTAGTTATGATGTTTCTAGTAATTCTTCCTCCTGACACTTGTTCTCTGCATTCATTTTCTTTGATTACTTCAGTAGCCCTTCTCTCCACTCCAGATAGACCTCCTCTCCACTCCAGATACCCTGGATGAGTAGCTGGGAGGAGCTTCCTTTCTCTGTGCTAGTCTAAAACAAAAATCTCATCTCCAAGTGAGTGATGATGATGAGGCTTCCAGGACATTCCAGGCTGTTCTGCTAGAAGAGGTCACCAGGAGCCAAAACCAATAAAGCACATAGAGGCTGTTTGGCATCTACGAACCAAGCCCTCAGCAACAATGTGACATCTTCAGGTCAGACAAGGACATTGCTCTGCTGAAAAAAGAGTCACCTCCAGATACCTGCAAAACGGTCTCATCTGGTATTCTCCTTGACAAACTTCCTAGTCTTCATCGCAATTAGGAACTTATCATTTATTTTGCAAATATTTTTGCTCACGTTACAAAAATGACCAAGATAGAAAACTCTTCCCTTTCTGTTCCCTTAGGCTTTCCTGTAAAGTCAGGTGCTTGTCTTAAATTTTTGTCTGGTTCCAGCTAAATTTAGCCTACTAGTTCATGATACATAAGGATAAGGCGATAGCTTCTAGGGGATTTGTGGCCATTCATTTACAATTTGCAAGTTCAAGGATGTGGACATTGTCAAAATACTTGACCTAGAAAAATAGTCAAAGCAATGCTCACTCCTGCTGGTTCTAGTGGAGTGATAAATTACACTGAGTGTTTAGTTCGCCTCTAGGAGTTAGTTGGGGCTTTAGGTAGAAGCTGGGTTCCTTCTCTTGCTACAGGCATTCGGAATTAAAAAAGCTCCAGGCATATTGGCACTCCCTGAGAGAATCTTATAAACCACAGTGTGTCATCAAAAGCATGGAAGTATTCTACACCAAACAAACCAAAATGAAGCAAAGCCGTGCAATAAGTGGAATTATAACTTGAAAATGCAGCCACACTGCTTAGAAATCACAGTCTTTAGGGATGTTTCATTTGTATCCAGAATTTTTGTTACATACTACAGTGAAATTCCATTTAAAAAAATTCCACCATTCTAATTCTTTATCAATCACACAAAGTTAACGATGGACATTTTACTATTGGATGAAGATTTCAAATTAGAAGCTCAGTGAGTCCTGTCGCTGGTCAAACCTGGCACACGATCCAAGTGTGACTTGAACACATTTTCCTTTGGAGTTAAACTAAATTTACACATCTTGAAATTGTGCATGAACTTGGGATTATTTCTGCCTTTTCTTAACAAATAAACAAAAAGCCTTGAGAACCTGGTTAGACTTCCACTGGCACTCTGCATTTATTCATGTAATAAATAGATGGGAGGCATGGGCTCCTCCACGAGGACTGTATTATAGGTACTAGGATGCATGTGCATAAATTGCTTCAGGGAAACAACTGCAAGAAAATATTCCATGATCTAATGATGTACCCACCCCAGGGATTTCTAGCCAGAGAAGAGTAGCTCTCCATGGAGAAGGCTGCTCAGTTTCTTTTTTGAGTTCCACCTGTGGGCATTCATCCTTCCTCTGTCTCGTCATTTTCCTATACTCCGGTCGCTTCACTTCTGATTTCAATGTCTCGTGTAAGTTTCCAGTTGTGACTCCTACACTGAATATCCCAGTAGTGTGGGGAAGGTAGGTTAAGACTGAATCTCATGCTGAGAGCCTGTTTCCAGTTCTTCTGTGGTTTGAAATCATGGGCAGGTTGTTTAATGCCTTCCCTCTGTTTTCCTCTTGTTGCACAGGGTGGTAATGCTCCCAAACTCACAGCAATGATTCTTCAGCATACATAGAGAAGGACCCTTGACCCTGTTTATTAATTACATACAGACTTAGAGATAGGGACATTTTCTCCTATCTCTTTTTAGTGAGGTCACTGGAAACCAGACACAAAACTGAGGTTTCCACTGTGGAGTTAAATAACTGACCAAGAAAACTTCCTCAGGAACCTGGGATGGACACTCTGACTCAGAGTCCTTTATCTTTATGAAAAACTCACTATGCTTTTTAAATGTTTGAAAACATAGTATATATGACCTTTTCTCCAGTGCACTCATAAATCTGAGAAGCATTCTTCATGAATTTTATTGCTATTTACAAAAATATTTAGCTGTTTTTCAATGACACAGTTTTCACTTAGATCTTAGGTATAGCATTAAACTGCAACTATTGTGATGGACTCCAGCTGTCATGAATTATGTTAAAAGAGGCCATTTACTTTAGCAAACAAAACAAATCAAAACAAAATGTCTTTTCCTCATAAATGCACTTTACTTTTCGTGTCTTACCTTGTTCAACTTCCCATCACTGTGGGTTCAGCCTGACTGAAAAGTATTTACTATGTCAAGCACTCTGGCCAGCGTCTGTAGTGAATTGTTTTATTCAAAGTTCTTGAGGTCTCTGGATCAATTTTCATTTCTGCTTTCTGCTTAGAACAATGCAACTTGAGGTAGTGATGTGACTTGCCCAATTCCATGTTGTTTCAGGTAGCATTGTGTAGCACTGACATTTTGTACTCAAATCGGGATCCAGCGTCCCTTCTTCCATACTCTACTGCTTCATAAAAAGTTGGAATTGGCCATGGTCCTTGAGGTTTGATGTGAGGCAAGCTGTATCAGAACCAAGGGAGAAATTATCAGATGTGTAGACTCTCAGGCTGCATTGCGCATGGGCACCCCATGAATCTCTGGGAAGAAGAGCAGCATGCTAGTCATTTAGTGAATCCATCAGGCAGCTCAGATGCCCATACATCTTTAGCTACACAGACTGAGGCTCATCTCTGCTGACCATCCTTAATTTGACATTCACCACAAACCTACCTTGCAGAGTAAGTAACTGCTATTTTCAATATTCGTTCTATCTCCACTTCTCTGGATCATGAACTTTTAAATAAAATATGTCTGCCTTCAACAACTAAGGATTCAAACAAAACCCACTGGTGATGCTCTCATCTGCCTTCCCACATAATTACAGTGCATGTCATATAACTGGTGTCCCTATGATAATTATAAGTCAAATGACATTTGAAATGTTAACGAAAGACTGTATCAGAAGGAGTCCACTAAGAATAAATTCATATAGAAAACAAAAATCCATTTCAGAAAGTGACTGATTCCTCATAAATTAATGATGGAATAATACTCCTGTTTCCTGAATATATAGAATTTCAATAACACTATCAATAATATTTAGTGTTTTTTATTTTGTATTTATAATAAAACTAGGTAAATTAAGTATATAATCATGGGCCTGTTCATTTTCTGTGTAAATATTTGGGGTTAGCTTAGCTATCATTTACTTACAGAGTCAAAGATGGAGAGACTCGTGTAAGTAGGAAGTTAACCTGCTTCCCTCCAACTTTGTCACACATTCCATAACAGATTTACCTCTGTGACATGTAGGCATGTTTTTAATTAATTTATTTTTATTTTATATGCATTGGTCATTTTGCCTTCATATATGCCTGTGTAAGGGTGTCAGATCTCCTGGAACTGTAGTCACCGAATAAGACATATCATCTCCTAACGCTACAGTAACAAAGACCAGTTCACAATAGTGTTAATCATTAAAAGATGATTCAACACTTTTCACTGTTATGTGCTACTAACTTCAACTCCATTTTAGTTTCCATTTTCCATAGCTGACGAGCAGTCTTGACTAAAGCGTACAGCAAGCCATGAGTCTTGGCATACAAAAGCAAAAGCTGATACACGTCTCCTACTCTTCAGGTAAGTTACAGTGGTTGATGCTTGGGATTCCAGGAAGAAGATGAGACATAGGAAATAGGCAAAGAGCAGCAGCGCCACTGGGAATGTGCCAAAGATTGCAACAATGATTCACAATGGAGCCTGCCTGGTTCCATTGCTTCTTCCTCAAACGTTCTACCTCCGTTCGAACAATGAAGTGGTCCTACTAACAGGAATTTTGAGTGACTTCTGAGACACCAGCTCTTCATGAGGCCATTTGGAGCAACCTGGGCCAGACCTGCTCCATCTGATAAGTTTAGATTAAGCCACTAAATGCTCTCTCTCTCTCTCTCTCTCTCTCTCTCTCTCTCTCTCTCTCTCTCTCTCTCTCTCTTTCTCTCTCATCTTTTTCTTCCCTCCTTCCTCTCCCTCCCTCCCTCATATCTATCTATCTATCTATCTATCTATCTATCTATCTATCTATCTATCTATCTACCTATCTATCTATCTATCTATCTATCTATCTATCTATCTATCTATCTATTTATTTTTAGCATGGCTCACCTCACCTCTTATCTGCAAATCTGACATGACCTATCCTTTCCATAGCCTTTGCCCTCAACGGATTTCTTTGGGCGTCACACAGTCACTCCAGTTATTCTAACAGTCACACCAGGATCCACCTTCCAGTCACAGCGCTGTCACTTTAAACAACAGCAGCACTTCTGCCTGGGGAATTACGGCTGGTAGACAGCCTGTGACACATTTAAGAAGTGAAACCACAGCAGACATGTAAAAAAGAAACATGTACTAAAACTTTTAACTTACAACATGCAAAAATGGGTCTCTAATTAGCCAACTTTTTGGTCTAGGGCCAAGGCCTTGTCTGCATATGGGCCTACTAACAGGAGCGTTACATCGCCTTTCTGCATAAATCACACCCATTAAGCAGTACCCATGATTTCCAGTTTCTCCAAAGTGGAGCAAGAACTTAAAGACTCACAGAGCAATCTCAGAAAGAGAATTCATCTAAATTTTAATGATCTTTCCCAATCTTATACATTTGTCTAACCCACACCTAATTTAACAGCGATTACATTTGAGCAAATCGCCTTCATCAACTCTTTCCCAAGCATTCAACTTAGTTTTCACAGACACAACATCTCGATTTCTCCTAACACTAATATTTCACCAGTTTACATAATGTTTAATGAAACTGAGCAATTAGAGTAACAGATGCAACTGGTTTAAATAGAAGCAGAGACGAATACACCTGGTTCTTGGAAAGAATCCAGCTCCTTGGAAAGAAGCAGGAGTGTGTGTGTGGGTATCCTGGAGAGTGCTGGGCTGCCTTGGGGGTATTCTGTTCACCACAGAAATCAGAAGGGATGAAAAGAACTGCTTTGGTATGAAGTGGTTGCCATGATAGTGTATTCTGGTTATCCGAGGCAGGTATCTATGGAAACCTTTCTTTTTTCTGGACATTGACTCGGAAATGACCTGGGTCCATACTTTGGTTTGAACACATCCTCCAAGTTTCATTTGTTGGAATCTTAATCCCTAGTGGAACTCTGCTGACGGGTGGAGCTTTACTAAGGGGTTAAATCTGGAGGCTTCTGCTTTCATGAATGGATTGATGTTGCTTTCCTGGGAGTGAGGCTAGTGGACAAGATGTACTCTTGCCCCCATTCACGCTCTCTCTCATGAATGCGATGCTTTCTGCAATAAGATGATACAGAAAAAGGCACTCACCAGATTCTATCATTGTTCATTGGTTTATTTGTTTGTTTGATACAGGGTCTCATATGGTCCAAGCTGGAATCAATCTTGCTGTGTAACTTAGGATGACTACGAACTCTTCCTGTTACTCTTTGTCCCCCTGCCTCTCATGTGCTTTGATGACAGGCATACCTCACCATGTCCATCTCTCTGAATGTTAAAATTTCCAGCCTCCAGAAGCATGAACCAAATAATCTTCAGTTGTTTATAAATTGTCCATTCTGCATCATTCTGTTATAGTGGCATTAAATGGATGGAGACAGATGATGGGGACCTTCAAGTGGTTCATGAAATTTAGATTTCCAATGAGATTCTTTCTTGCAAAATCCACAGCAAGGTTTTTCAATGTCCTCAAGTATGCTCGATGAGACTGGGAGCAATAGCCTATTTCATAGTTGGACAGTTCTCACAGCTAAAACATTGCCCTGAACAGCAAGTCAAGACTTTTCTTTGCCATGCCAGTAAGTTCAACTTCCTTCTGTTCATTAAGTATTCCTCAAATGGAGTGTCCACAAGGTTCCCTGCTCCTTTTGCACATTCTCCTCTGGGCACATTCTACATTGAGGCTATTAATTTCCCTCTTACTCAGATATGAGACTGTCTGGCTTCATACTGCTGAGCAGAATAGGAGGCCAAAGGCTGTCAAGCACTATCTATGTCCACATGCCTTCTAATTGTAATGGCTTACATTTTAAATAAATTATATCAGATCTTCTGCTTATCTTAACTCTCAGTCAGCCCAATTTCCAGCTGTTGTTACCTGAACTATAGCAATCTGTTGATTTCCTTCCTGCTCTTTTTTGCCTGTTCTTTTCTCTTTTTGGCCACTGATTTTGGTTCAAAGTTTCTGTTTATGTCATTCATTTGCAGTGTACTTGTTTGTATAGACATTGTCACTATTGTTGTGATTATTATTACACTGATATTTATGTGGGAGCTACAGAACAGGCCAAGCTGCAAGCACTGTCCATTCATCCTTTAATCTTCACAGTGATTTTGTCAGGTAGTATTGTCAAAATGTTAAAACACAGCAAATTAGAAGATATTGACCGGTTTTCCTTAGCAACTTTAGAATTCGGCTCTGTGTTCCAATGAGGTGAGCTGACATGGGTGGCCTAGCAGCCAGGAGAGAACTGTGAAAAGTAGAATCACACTGAGAAGCAAGTTGGTGGGTTGAGAGTTATGCTCCTTCTGAATGCCATAACACAGGGACTCCCCTTTCAAGCCACCTAAAACAGGCCTCTTTGGAGATCTAATGATCCTTTCTCTATTCAGGTTTCTTGTACTTTAGGCCTCATTCCTTGGACACTTAGTGTGACTAACCCCATTTTCATTTGTCTGTTAAGACTAGTGTAAGAGCTTAGTCCACACCACTGTCCTATTATTTTTTTAATCAATACAGTTCACTATACTCATTTCCTAAATGAGAAAAACTGAAGCAAATTTGTTAGCTTTTTGCTCAAAGTCATGCAAAAAGCAGCTAGTAAACCTGTGACAGGGGGCCCTGCTAGGCAGTACCAAGGAGAAGGCTCCTTATAACTATCCCATGCTATAGTATATCTCAATTCATCTGTTTCAAAGGGAACAAGTTAGAACTCTAGCAAATGTCATGTTCTTAGGAAAGCCATATTCAGTAGGTTAAGTGCATTAAGATCATTTAGAACATACATCATTCTCAGGCATACATTTATTAGGACATAACTATGTTTTGAGTTAGGGAATATCTATTCTCATGAAGACCAGAGTTGAATTGATGGATGCACATTATTCTCTTAGAGAAAGAGGGTATGAGCTGTAACAATGATACAAAGAGAACAGAGTCCTAGTTCCTCTGGCCACTGCTACTCAGGAAAGAATGCATCCTACACAACCAGCTTTTTTTCAACAGCTGGGCCTTCCATGTTGGGGCTGGCCACTCCTTTGAAGTTAGTCGACCAGTGAACAAGAGGAAAGAGAATACTTGTATGTGACTTAGAGAAATAATTAATCATTTTGGCAATTATCTCCATCTCAAATCAGCCTCCTTTGGGGCTCCCTGGCACAGCTTCTCTTAATTCCCTGGGACCAGCACTTCCACATCCCAGCTGCAGGCAGCCACCAGCCAGGGAAGCAAATTAAAGATCTCTTCCTCAGCCTCTTTAAGTGGATCTTACTCAAGGAAAATGACAATATTAATAGGTAACTGATTTTTCACTAATGATAAAGGACTCCTACCAAGAGCCTTGTTTGTGTCCAATAACGTAATTTGAGCTCCCTCTTTTTTTCTTTTGTGACCTGAGTATTCTTTTCTTAGAGACCCCAGGAGTGTATTTGTGTCCTTCCCTCCTTGGAAAGGAATTAGATGCAAACATGAAAAACAGCTAACGCCCATCCTAAATTTGTGTAAATATTTCATTTAGATACGATGGAAGCTGTTGTAGATCTGGCTTGAATGTGTGCCCCAAGGGCTCATGTTGAAAGTTTATTCCCATGATGAAGTACTAAGAGCAGAGGTGAATACTCCATCTACTTTTGGAGTTTAGAGGTAGGGTCTTTGGGAAATGATGAAAATGAATTCGGATCATCTAAGTGGAGATTGCACGATCCTGTTGGCTTTTTAAGAAAGAAAGTAGAGACCAGAAGACACACACCTATGGGTGCGTGTTGTCCTGGGTTCTTCCTTCATATTATTGTTTAAATATAAAATAATCCCTATAGCCTAATATATAAAATACACAGTCTGAATATGGTGGGGTCACCAAGAGATGATTAAGTCATAAAGATTCTAACCTTATTAATATATTGATCTAATGATAAATTCATGATTGGAAGTCAGTGGAAACTTGTAGAAGGTAGAGGTGGGGTAGAAGCAGTGAGTTAAAGGATGTGGATGTATCTTGAAGAAGCTCCATCTCATCTGCTTTCTGGCTTCAAAGAAGTGAGCAGTGCCTTCCATCGCCAGATCCCACTGCTGTGATATTCTGCCTTACCACTGGCCCAGAAACATAGATCCATGTTACTAAGGAATAAAACCCATAAAACCATGAGCCAAAAGAAACATCTGTAATACAAATCTTAAAAAGTCTTATTTATAAAAACAAACCTGGAGACAGGCATTGGGGTAAATGCTGAAAGATCAAAGAAACAGAACCAGCCACAGCTAACCACATCTTGCCAGTTCCTCAGCTGATCTCATTTCCTCAAACTGGAAGCCTCTGTGTCCTCATCTGAATGGATCACAGCTGAACTGATGCTCAAAACCCTAAAAGCTTAACAGACTCTAGTTCCTGGTTTTCATGCTTTATATGCTTTTTTGCTTCCTGCCATCACTTCCTGGGATTAAAGGTGTGTGTCACCATGCCTGGCTGTTTCTAGTGTGGCTTGAACTCACAGAGATCTCTGCCTCCAGAATGCTAGGATTAAAGGTGTGAGTGCCACCATTTTCTGGCCTCTACGTCTATCTAGCAGCTGTTCTGTCTCTGACCCCAGATACGTTTATTAAGGTTCACAATATATTGGGGGACACAATATATCACCACAAACGTCCACCTCTTAAATTGGTTTTACCAGGTATTTCTTACAGCAAAGAATTGTAAAGACACCTTATGGGGTTTGAGTCTCTTCAGGACTCTTCCAGCAAGAACATTTCCCAAGTTGTAGAGTTGTAAACTTCCCAAACTATCACATAATAAACATGCTTTGCTTACAAAGTGGCCTAGCTTCAGATATTTCATTATTGTAACACAAAACAGATTAATACAATGAAGTAGTCTTACACCTTATTAATTTCTGAGTACTGAGCAAAATAAGGACTTGAGATTTGTTCGCACAATCTTATAATTTTGGGTCTACTATCTCCTCCTTAAACCGTAAGCTCTGAGTCAAAAAGATGGAGTGATGGGCTCTTCTTTAACTAAACAGCTCTTCCATTGTTTGAGGTTTCAAATGGCTTATGTAGTTTTGTGTTATTTGTCCTTTGGACTGGAGGAGACAGTTGGCTGATCTAATTTACAGTTGTGTTAGTAGTGCATGGGCATTGTTTAGTATTTACTGCTTAGTGACTCCTTGTCTGCCTTCTGGAATATGTAAGTCAGATTTTGAGTCAAACTGAATCTTAGACTTTCATGCAGTTGGAATATACGCCCTGCACCCTGCAGTATTGGCTGCTGGCTGATTTTTCATCCCTTGTATGAAATACTGCTGTACTTTCTCCTGAGTTGATGACCTAACAGACACGATGGATGGAATATTTTTGGTCTATCTGGGCTTCTAGATGTTGCTGCTTCAGTTTCAGCAGCTCTCATTCCTTTTGTCATTGTAATGGCTGGAAGGAAAAGCCACCTGTCTTTAGGTGACTACCAGCGAATTTCAGCCTCTGTCTTGTCTCAGAGCAAGCAACATTGTTCTCCATATTGCATTTTGGGAATGTCTTGATAGCCTCCCTGTTTTGATAGAATTCACAGTAACTGTAATAGTAGATCAGTCTATGCTGAGCCTCTCAGCACAGTTTGAATTTGAGCAGTATCCTGGGGAAGACTGTGTTTTGTTTCTGAGACATTGGTTCTTATTTACTCAACAATCAATATTTTACAGAACACTTCTATAGTGACATGTGATAGACAAGAGATACAAAGACATTAACTTAAAACTGGAAGACCAGGATCCAAACCATGGTGTAGTGACATTGGATGAGAAACATGATTTGGTTAGGCTTTGACATTATGGAATGAATAAATGAATGAATGAATGAATGAATGAATGAATGAATGAATGAAAACTTTTCCTAGGTGATATTCGGTGCTAATACCTGCTTTCGCTTGAGGTTATTTAACTGAGGACTGGCAGGCTCTACTTTAGAAAACGAAAGTCTTCAAGGTCCTCATTGCAGCCACACACACTCTTGCAACATCAGAGCAAGGCTTTAGCACTTGGAACAGTGCTGAAGAATGTCAGGATAGAGGAGGGAGAAAGGGGCCACAAAAGGCAGAGGAGTGAGTGAGCTGTGACGGGCCTCTGTGACAGGGTTGTTTTTTTTTTTTAATTAGAAAAGTTTTCTATTCATTTTACATACCAACCACAGGTCCCCCTTTCATCCCTCCTCCTGCTCCCCTTCCCCTGCCTAACCACCCCCCAGACCTACCCTCATCCCCTCCTCCAACAGGGTTTTAATGCTACACGGAATTCATGGAGAAACAGGGAAACGCAATTATACTTGACATTGAGAGAGAAGGAAATGGAAAGATCTATGTGGGAGGGGAAGTTGAGCAGAACCATGCTTTAAAAGGAGGAGAAAGGTGAATTGAATGAAAATAGTGAAATTATTTATATCAGCACAAACAGGCATGAAACTTTTCTTTGAGTCTTTGAGTCACATGAATTAGAAAAGGACTTGCAATGTGTGAAAGAATTAGAGTTACGTTTATTAGAAAGTAACAGAAAATAATCTCTCTGCTCCTACAGTCTTTGTTTATAACAACTAATATCAAGCATCTCAATGAATAAAATAGACCTGGAGAAGCATAATATATTAAATTACCAAGTAAAATATCAGTAAAGTTCAGTATGTCACAAGAGCTGGAGGCACAGAGGTAAACTGATTCATTAAAAAGAAGAAATGTTAATAACAGAAATCAAAGGTAGTTTTTCATGCTAATCCATCGACAATAATAAATCTCCTCAATTTCAGGCCAGAGAGATGGCTCAACAGTTAAGAGAATGTATGTATGTATGTCTCCTTCAGAGGACCGAGGTTCAGTTCTCAGCACCCATTCAGGCTGCTCATAACTACGTGTTACTCCAGCTTCAGGAGATCTGATGCTTTCTTCTGGCCTCTTCAGGAACCTGCTTACACATCACATGCCAATACCCAGAAACACATACATATGTACATACATGCATACATACATACGTATATACATACATAAATAAATAGCTTTAAAAAGAAGAAAACCCTGGAAAGCCCTACTTCCTAAGCATTCTAATTGATTGACTGACATGTTCTCCATATACAAGATATCACAGTATGTTTGAGCTGTGGTGCAAAAACACTATACACCAAATGGTTTAACTGAAAGTTGATCTCTCACAGATCTTGAAGCTAGAGGTGTAATAGATTTGCCATCATTCTGGCCTGCTTCCTATTTAATAGATAGCAATGATGGAGATCAGAGCAAACTTTGTGAGGTTCCTTTTGTACAGGCACTAACACCAATGTAGACAGGCCCCACCCTGCATCTACAACATCAACACTAACTCACTCCATTGAGACAGGCTCCACCCTGCATCTACAGCATCAGCACACAAAACCATTTCCAGTAGGAAACATAGAGCTTCTCAAACTTATACCTATCCAGTTGAAAATGTGAATTTTGTGAGAATAATTTTATCACCTTTTTCCATAGGGTGTGTAAATCTCCCCCATTATAAGTGACTTGCTTGGGAACTTTTTTTTTTTTTTTTTTTTGGTGGTTGTAGAGACTTGTTATTCAATAAAATAAATACAAAACAAAGTGCACAGAGATCACCAAAGTTGCCATTTGGCACTGGATTCTGCTCTAAAACTTAAGCCAGAAGTGAACTAGAAGATACAGCAGGAAAGTCAAACATCAAGTAAGCCTAACCTTGACAATGGAGAAGAAAATGGGAACAGGCCTGCCTATAGATGGGAACTGTGGCTGTCATTGGGCTGTTTGGAAGTGAGTCTCAGGTGAACTTAGGAGAAGTTTGTCCTTGTTAAAACTCCTGTGAAAATGTAATTCTATTATGAGAGATACTCAGGTGATACCCCTCACAGGTAAGCCGTTTGGCCATCCACAGTCAATGGGTTAATGAGTAACGTGAGGTAGTCAGTTTAGTCACATGTGCAGTGTACGCCCTGCCTGTCACCAGGAGATGCCCTTTATTGGGACTCTGTCAACAAGATCCTAACCATTTGTGTGCCCCCTTGATCTTGGATGAGAAGCCCCTCGTCAAAATAAATCGCTTTTTCTACATGATGTACTCAGTCTGTGTGGTCATATGACTAGCAGCAGAAAACTGAGTAAGAGCAGAGGTAACCATTTCATCCAATTTAGTTAATCCACATAAATCCATTTTCTCCAATGTGAAGTGAAAATTGTAGCAACCCCGACCTCACAAATTTGGCCTAGGTACCTGGGCTTTGGGAGACCAAGCATGTAAAACAACTTAGTGATCAGCACAAGGTGAGTATGTAATAAATGCAAATGCTTAGCACCACAGTGAGCTGGGAATTTATAGCAAGATTGCCTTAAAGATCCCTTGTTTTCTCATCAGAGCACCCAACTACAAGACAAGGTACACTTTAGGGAATGAAGGGATTTATTTCGGCTCACAGTTTCATGGAAGAGGAAGCATGGAGGTTCAGGATCTACTTCTGTGTGGAAGCCTGTGGCTGGCCACCCATCTATGACAAAAGGGAGGCAGGGCTAGGGTATACCCATACACTGGCATACAGTGACCTACTTCAGTGAGCTAGCTAGCCCTCACCTCCCAATATCATTCCCAAACAGCTGGGCAACACTCGTTCAAACAGATGAGCCTCTGCAGAAGCATTTCACGTCAAACCATAACACCTTAGGAAGAAAGGAGTTGGAAGGATGAGAAAGGCAAAGGAGTCATTAGGAAATTGCATTCAGGCAGAAATACACACCAGTCTAATGTCTCTACCCTGGACACTTGTCACAATAATCATAGCAATTTGAAGGGGACTGTTATTATTTCCTAGTCTCTCCCCGGTGCCAGGCACTGTTCTGGGCTTCTTGCAATGACTGAATCCATTTCATCCTCACAAGAGCCTTATGAAGTAGATACAACATCGCCACGTTGCCATTAGCATGCAGCTATACCATAAGATTCTTTGAGATCACTGCCTTCATCTAGATATGGGACTTCAATCCAATACCATGAAGGAAATGGTGTCTAGGGAAAAAATGTCATCTAGGAATGGAGACCCAACAGGCCAGTTTTAAGTTTACTGGAACTACTTCATATTAAAGAAAATACTAGAAACTTTTTGCAAATTTCTTTCTGATAAATGGGCTGGGACAGAAGCAATGAGGCTGTTGACTCAGTTGATGAGCCGCACCTAGAATCTTGTTCACAGCCACTCCTGGAGTTCAGTACCTCGGACTGGGCTCCTGCCAGCGTGGGTGTTTCATTTCATCTGACGTGGCTTCCAGAGTTGCCCTGGAATTCATGCCAAGGCAGAGAGAAAGCTTTTCAAAGAGAGTTGTTGAAATTCTGTCACAAGGTCCTACAAACAATCCCTGTCTCCTTCCTGTATCCTGTTATAAATCAAAAATTGTAATCTATACTTTACCTACTGCACACACATCATTATTCTTTTGTGTGATATTCTCAACGTCTTCACTTGATTACTTTCAAATACTTGTCAGCTTATTATGAAGTCTTATCTATTTCATTTCATTTTGTTTTGTTTTGCTGGTTTGGTCTCATGGCACCTTCCCCTCTCAAGAATCAGATGACCTCTCTAGCCTTGAGTCACCTCCCTCTTAATACCCAGGAGCTGATGGATATCTTAACGAGGTTCCTCTTTTTCATAAGAGAAGAATGTGAACTGGTTTTAGATTGTTTTTAACATTCCAGTGAAAATCAAGAAAGCAGTGATAGTTATAAAAATTACCTATTTAATAGCAGTGACATGTTTGACTTAGTGATTGTCTGCTCTTTGATCAAGTTTGCAAAATAATCCCATTGTTTGGAAATGTCAATCATAATTATACTACATTCCACATTTTTAGAATGGTAGGAATAATAATAATACTCTTGGGAATATGAATAGGGCTAAATACATAGTAGAGGAAAAATTCAATTGTATGTGTTTATTTAGAATCTCAGATTTTAGATTTATGCCCATTTCTCTGGTCTTTCCAGTATAATACGTTCTCACTCAACGTTATTCTGAAATAAAAGACTCAAATCAAATGAAGTTAGGACATATAGTTTCAATTTACTAAGATATCTGCATTGAAAATACATTATCAAAATATGTTGTTAGAGTGATCTCAAGCATGGAAATGTTAGAAATAAGCCTAGCATTTAGTATGTTCACTTTTCAGTGTGATGCTTCAATATCGCAAGGACACGTGATGTGATTTCCATGTTCAATCATTTGTTGGATCATCATAGGGAAGTATGAAAAGCAGGGTTCCCTGTGAATGAACAGAGAAAGCTCTGAAGTCCTGTAGCAGCGTGCCTCTCCTGAGATGTGGGTTTTGACTATTTTCATGAGGAAGAAGGGTTCACTCTGCTGATTTTGTGTCAATGTGTGTGTGTGTGTGTGTGTGTGTGTGTGTGTGTGTGTGTGTGTGCAATCTGCACACACACTCACATATTTGGTTTCTCTCCTTAACCCTTTCTTCAGAAAGTGGTCATTATTAATTGGTTTCAGAGGCTGCTGGTGACAAGCAAAGATTCCAATTCTGAGACAGATACTCCAGGAGTCCACATCTCACTACTGTTGGTTGAGGAGTCCCAGATCCCTTTGTGGTTATGTCTGAGGGACCCCAAAGCAGACCACGTGGTCTACTTAGATTTATAGGAAATAGCAGTAGGCGTGGAACAAATCATAACCTCATTGCTCACATTCCCTGAAGGCCTATGTCTGAGTAACACCCTCCTCTGGGTGCCCCCGACCCTTCTTTGCCTGGTAAATGCTCACTCCCTTCCTCAGATCTAGACCTTCATAAATCTAGGAAAAAAACTCTTCAAGGTCTGCTACTGCTTATCTGTTTACACATCCATGGTTCCAAGATTAGACTTTGTCTGGTTTGGGAATTCAAAATTACACCTTCCAGATCTGAGTGATACAGAAGCAGGAATTAATATTATCATCTTACAGTCCCTAAATCAATTCCCAGGGCTTGCTACCTGGCGGGTCTTAGTGCCATCTGATTAAAGACTGCCTAAGCTTGAGCAGTGGGACATCCTTCAGTGATCAGCATCCTTAGCAGTGAAAGACTGAGTGTAAGTGTCCCATGCACACTCTAGCAAGGCCTCTGTGTGCTCTGGCCCAGGTTCTATGTCTAAAAAGAGTGCTTCACCCTTTTGAAGCAAGAGCATGCCTTAAAACACTGGCCTGAACGGGATACAAGTTGAGGCCAGGGGAGCAGTGGGTATCACGGTTGTCAAAGGGTAAAGGGGAAGGAAATCTCTCAAAGGATTGCAGATGGACATCTTTTCAGATTGTCTAAGCATGGCTTCTAGCACTTTTAGTCATTCATTTAAAAGATAATTTGAATAGCCACAGTGTATGTTAGACTCAAGGCTAGATACTAAGAAAACAAGGCTCATCACAGCAAAAAGATTACACTGATTATTTTGTAGTGAACAGGGACATAATTCTACAACTTTGGTAAGCTCTAGAGAGGCAAGAGATGAGGGAAGCAGGCTTTGGGTTGCCTGAAGAAGTACTGTCTATACCAAGTACAGAATAGGTTGGCAGGGAGGCAGGGAGTTAGCATTCCAGCACAGGGAGAAAGGGGTGATGTGAACTAGACAACGGACGGGTAGGGAAAAGGACCACAGCAACACTTCTAGACCTCTATTCTTCAGCACAAGAAAACACTCAGTCAGGAATACTCGATGTAAAATATCTTAAGACAAAACTGGCCACGTCGAAGTACTTAGTTTATTGTTTAGCTATCCTCTGCTTAAAACTTGTCCAAACTCAATTTCCCAGGCTATGTTGGAGACAAACAGAGACTTGGGTGAGCGGGGCCATCAAAGGAAGCCTTCTTCTGTAAAATGATGCCCCTCATCTTTCACTTCATGCTTCCATGTGCATTAGAGGAACTTTCAGGGTTAGGTTCAGATCTCTGCTGGGTTAGAAGACACCATGAGAGAAGGACCACTCACAGATAGCACATGAAAAGGGGAAATGTGGTGCTGTTACAGCCTGGTGAGTGGGATCCAGTCAGATCGAAATGTTCCCATCCTGCACAGCTGCCGTCCGCTTGGTTGGAAACAAAGCGAGGTGGGTGCTGACTTTAATAGTCTTTTCCGTTTCTCTCTAGACAAAGATTAAAGTTGATTAGAGGTACATTCCAGTCTTATTAAACACTGTGTGGCTCCCACCAGAAATTTCAGGAAATGAAGCATCCACACAATACAGATTCTTTTGTGTTTCTTCTTCTGTGAAGGGGTGAAACTCGGCCTTCCGAAAGGGGATGGGGCAGCTTTAATCACTAGAAGGGAGGGGGAAATAAAAAGGAGAGGGGAAGAAAGGTGCCTCAGTTGTCTCGGCAGCTGATCAACAAAGGAGCAGTCGTGAGCTGTAACCTCTTGGAGCTGCAGCCTGGAACATGACACATGTCAGCCCATGATAAATGGTGCAGAGCGTGTGCAATTTCAAGCGCAATGCCCTTGAGATGCGCAGGACCCCGATCGCAAATGTTATTGTTAAATTAAACCTTAAAGGAAGGATTGAAAAGGGATGTGTGTGTGTGTGTGTGTGTGTGTGTGAAGTGTATACACACACACACACACACACACACACACACACACACACACAGAGGAAAGAGAAAATAAAAGACAAGGTGAAGAAATAAAACTTTAATTTTCACCTACCTAAATTTAAAAAAAGAAACATATATACTATGAACTCTTTCCATAGGAAGCTTGCTTTTCTTTTTCCTGCTTTCATATTCTAAGCTACTCCAATAAGAAGAGCTAACTATACTTTCTAACTTACCACCTAATCTGTTCATTTTTCTCTCTCTTGGGTCACTTTCCAGTATTGGCTACCTGCACTGTTTTAGGACTTCCTGTGTATAGACATATCCAGCAGTCATGAGTGTGCATGAGTGCAATGTGTGTTTTGCTTATCCAAAGTAATCAATTTATCTCTTTCTGTCTCTGTCTCTCTCTGTGTCTCCATCTCTCTGTCCATCTGTCTGTCTCTCATCCCCAAAGGAAAAACTCCACCCTCCAAATGAATTAATGAATTTAATGCAGAAGGTAGAGCAACATGAAGTAACAGAAGTGTAAGTATACTGGCTAAAAGGGACACGAGGGTGAAAGATGTCCAGGCCCAAATTATCAGTCATCGGTGAATGAGTGACAGGAGAGGCTAACTACAGAGGAAGAGGAGAGATCTACTGAAATAAACTAGGTTAGCAAGTGTGAAGAGTTCAGCGGCTTTCACAGAGCGCAAAGTACAAATGAACAAGTAATTGGGTGAGCATCTGTGTCACGTGAAGGTGTCAACCAATCACAATGCAGAATGTGCCTAAAGGCTGCAGGGATCATCAGCCGTAGAAGCTAAGGGATCAGAGGGATTGGGTAGTGAAGAGAGGTGTGGAATTGTGTTCTGGACAGAGTCCATGCTCAGAAGATGTTTTCTTTTCCTCTCCCCACAACACGTTTAGATGAAAGAATGTTTGATAGTGGGGTGGAAACCCAGATCACAAAGGAAAGGGCACCCAACGGTGGCTTTGTGCATTTTGGCCAGGGTTGCCTAACACTTATGAAAAATCAAAATCTCTTTTTTTGGGGGGGGAAGCCTTTTGAAAAAGTTCACTCAAGTTTCTTGTTGTTAAAGAAAATAAACATCAGACAAAACAGGACTTTATCAAAACTATAAATAATTCAATACAGATGGATTTAAAAGGCAAGCAGATTTTCAGAGTAGAGAACGCTGCAGGGTTTGGGTGGAAATAGGGAATACAAACAACAAAAAAAAGAAATGAAATTATGAACTTGTTGAGAAAAATAAATAGACACATAAAACTAATTGGAGAGAAAATAAAGAGGGGGTTTTCAGAAAACAAGGCAAGCTTCCCAGAGTTCTGAGCAGAGGCATGCTGCCTGCATTTGTTGACTGGAGGCAGCCCCCTTGGAGAGCTGTCACTGAGGGTGGGCACCAGAACAAAGAAAAGCAGGCCCCTTGCTTTGATTGTGAGTAAGAATCAAGTCTTGGGTGCTGAGGTCACTTCAGCCTCAGGTTTACATCAAAACAGCAGAACCAAGAGGTCTGGGTCCCTGGCCTAGAGCTTTCCAACCAGAGGACACCAGTTAACCTCTGCACAGCACCTCATCTAAACATCAAACCAAGCCACCATGCACCCAGCACCATCTCACTGAGCAATAAAACAGCCCCCATGTCCAAATGTCTTTTTTCTCCCTGAACTCCAGACCAGGAAACCCCAAAGGTCAAAGGAAACTGAACCACCAATACCTCTGTTAAGGATCAAAGGGGAGCCTGGGAGTTGAGAGATCTTGGAAAACGTTCTAAATTCTAAGTTGACAGAAGAGGGGGCTTTCCCCAGTCACATGGGAGAAGTTGGCAGCACCCACAAGGCTGGATTTTCTCACCAGACCGCCTCTGTTTTGCTCCTACAAAAGGGGGAGATTGGGGACAAACAACACGCCCATGTTTTCTTGGGTGAAGGTTCAGGCAGCCTCTCATTGCTGCCACATTACCGAGTGTCTCAAACTCGCTCCCTTCTCTCCTCCACGCTTCCTTTGCACCAGCCCTTGCAGAGATATAAAGCACACTGACAGTCCTTTATTGATTTATTGAAGGTGGATTCATCAAGGTTCACACTGAGTTATGTGTGCCAGGTAACAGCAGAAGAGAAACATTTTTGTATTTCTGGGCAATATCAATAAATCTTCCATGGAAAATGTGGAGTGGATACAAACAAATTTACAAAATCTGCACTCTTGTTTTTTAATCAGTCAACAAATACTGCATAGGAATTGACTGTTCAGATGCGGCATTGGTAACATGTAGACTTATACTTTTGGTAAGAGCCTGCCCTGGACATCACAGCTATAGCCTGTGATCACATAGGATCTACCAAGTGGCCACCAAGGCATTTTCTGTTAACATGGCTGTTTTCAAAGAAGATGTAATCATTTCAAGTTGACAACTGAGTCAGAAGGCATCTGCTGTAGCTAATCATACTGCCTCCTCCCCTGGCTTTCAAAGTCACAGGTGTCAAACATTACCTATAAAACACCAAGAGGAACAGTCAGCAATGCTGTTGAAGTTGCATTTGCATGCTTAGGGAGGAAAAGAAGCCTCTAACATCTGATTAACTATGAGATTTTAGTTTATTTCATATACAAGGCATTTCGTTTGGAAGCAGGAAGCAGGACCATCTACATCAACATTCCCATCCATTTATGTCTCTCTTTCCTTGCTGCTCCCTAGAATCCCCCTAGGCCTGGAATCCCAGATCCAGTGTTCAGATTTGGTGCCTTGGGAAGGCATCCCGTCACCCCCTAGTTGATGATAGGATGATTACTAGAGTGTTTGAAATTGTACATTTGCAATCATATTCCAATTTCCAGTTCCTGCAGTAGGCACTCTAATGCAAGCTGGCAGCCTGTTGTTTCTTTTAAGTGCACACATTGTTTGAAAATGGCTAAGGGAGTTTCACCAACAGCAGCTTAATCTTGGTCATAGCTTAAAATCCATCTACCCTGAGTGAAGGGCATCTATTTAAAAAAATAGTTACATTTTTCTTATGCTTTATAATCTAATTCCTTAGCTCTCTTGCTTTTTTGTACTTTGCTGAATAACTCTAAGGCCAATTGAAATTTTGTGTGTACATGTACATAGGCACATTTTAAAACAGGGTCTCTATGTAGCCCAGGCTGTTCTCAAACCCATGATTCTTTCTTCTTAGTTTCCCAAATGCTAGGATTAAAGAGGTGTATCACCACACCAGCTCCGCTGACTGCAGAAATCTTTCTTCTCTTGAGATAATGGGAAAACAGCTCAAGGTGTGAAGAAAGTGGGTGTAGCATGAAAGACTACTGTTTTATTGAGTTTGGGCAGCCTGCATACAGACTTCAAGGTTCCTGCTTCAACCTGTGTCTTATATCCACAAGGCAATGCTGAGAAATGTTACCATTGCTCATCAGGACCTTCACTCACTAGTTTCTGCAACCTCAACTCCTACTAGTGTCCATTAGCAGCTGTGAGCTCTGCTCACAGGAAGCCTCTTGATTTGCTATAATCAATTCAGTACCCACTTCCTAATACTGACTGTTCTTGATGGAAAGACTCATCCCTTCAACTCTTCACATACCAAGAGAACACACTAAGTTATGCATAAGAAACCTCCTAGATGTCATGACCTTATGGAGCTACAGTTGGCCATATCCTGTCCTCTTCCTTTTTTCTTTGTCACTTACATCTTGCTGTGTTCCTAGTAACTGGGACTAGGAACATTGGTTTGCAGAAAAATGTGACCTTTATTCTCAAGATCGTTGCAGTCACCTTTTCCCTTCTTCCTCCTGTGCCTGGATCACATCACGTCAAGAAAGATCCTTAGTTCCTCATCTATAGTCATAGGCTGAATTTCAATGCAGCAAATCCATGCCTTCTGTATCTGGGATGGCATCCAATAAAGATTTAAGCATCAAGTTGTCTTTAGATATTTTTTCTGCAAAATCAAGATGGAAAAGTGTCTCACAGCTTGAATTAATAATAATAATAAAGACGGCAATTAAGAAGCAAGATGATGGACAGCACAGTTAAAAGCATTGCGCGGACAAGGATGATTCTCCAATGTCTTCCAAGGCAGCCCTGCTGGCCCTCAGATGGTGGGGGCGGTTCCCACACACTGAGAAGGCCTCCAGATGCTTTGGCTCAGTTTTATAAACCTTGCTCATTCCTATCACTTTGTGCTTCTGACGACGGTCTCACATTATTGTTGTTGACTTTCAATTAGTACCAGTTTTCCAAAAATAATATTTTCAAGAAGCTTCTATTCGGATTCCAAAGAGGCCTGCCCCTGACGTGAAAATGTTCAGAAAGACTCACCACCCTCAAAATAAAAGTGTTGATATGACCAAATAAGCAAACCATATACCATTTTTCCTCTCAGTATTAAGACATTAACCATATTTTTAAAATTTCTTCATTGGAAACGTGAAGCTTATGTAGGTTTATTTGATTAATTTTCTATGCTGATACTATAAAGCCTAGACATGAGAGTACAAAAATGATGGTCCATTTAGACAAAATAAATTCCATCTAGTCGAGATCAGGAAAGAGCATCAGTTTACTTTGATTAAGAAAACAGCTGAGTTCTTATCTCTTTCCTTTTTCTGGGGGAATCCATGCATGTCTCTCTTAGGGTCCTCCTTGTTGCCTAACTTCTCTAGGGTTGTGGATTGTAGCCTAGTTATCCTTCCCTTTACATCTAATATCCACTTATGAGTGACCACATACCGTGTTTGTCTTTCTGGGTCTGGGTTACCTCACTTGGGATAGTTTTTTCTAGTTCCATCCATTTGCCAGCAAATTTCATGATGTCATTGTTTTTTTTTTTTTTCCTCCACTGTGTAAATGTACCACATTTTCTTTATCCATTCTTTGGTTGAGAGGCATTTAGGTTGTTTCCAGGTTCTGGCTATTATGAATAATGCTGCTATGAACATAGTTCTGCAAACATCCTTGTTGGGCAGTTTGTGGGGCCACTGGCAGTGGGACCAGGATTTATTCCTAGTGTATGAACTGGCTTTGTGGAGCCCATTCCCCATGGGGAGATATCTTGCTCAGCCTTGATATAGGGTGAGGGGCTTGGTCCTGCCACAACTTGATAGGACAGACTTTGTTGACTCCCCATGGGAGGCCTTACTCTCTCTCAGGAGTGGATGGGGACAGGGTGAGGGGAAGGAGAGAGGTGAGCAGGAGGAGGGGAAGGAGGGGTGACTGTGGTTGGTTTGTAAAATGAAAAGAAAAAAACATTTAAATTAAAGAAAAAGCTGAGAAATTCTTTTTCATATGGAGTGTCTAATTGCTGTGGAAAAGTCAAGAAAAACTCAGGTGAAGATTCATAGAGAGAACTGGAGAAGAAAAACTAGGCCTGTGTGTATTATATAAACACATATGTATATATACAGAATGCATATGCACACACACACACACACACACACACACACACACACACACACACACATATATATATATATATATATATATATATATATATATATATATATACACATTCATGTATACAAATGAATATGTATGACCAAGACAGTGCAGAATATGAATGATTTGGTTGAACTGACTTCAAAGTTTTTAAGGGGGATATAGTAAAATTCAAAATTCTGGTTAATTCAGAAAGAAATTTGTCTTCCCAAAGTTCTCGTGTATGTGTTTATTTTCAATCATTATGTGAAATTATGAAAAACCGATCATACGTATGTAAGTGTAGGCAAATATACAGTACAGAATTCAGATACATGAAAATTTGAGATTTTCATCCCTTTTACCATGTACATTTTCTAGGACAAGTATTGTTTGCTTCTTCGAAATCCTGGAGATTGAACTTAAGGTCTCATGCAAGCTAAACAAGTACTGTACTCCTGAGATGCATTCTTGATCTCAACGATAAATTTTACACAAGGCCCCCAAGAATGCTTTGTATCTACATACGCTGGAGACAGACATACACATATGTATATTTGAATGCAAGACTGCATTTTGAGTGATATATCATTTAAGGTGGTTTATTGGAAGAACACATAATAATAACTACAGGAATGGGCTTGTGCTGGATTTAAAGTAGAGTGCCCTGATCGTGGTTCTAACCTCGGCCATGACAGTCATTCTAATCTGAAAAGTTGTCTTGTCAGTCTCTTTCCAAGGTTCCATTTTCTCCTTTGCAGGATAAGGTAGTCATTTTACCATGTCCTTTTCATCAATTTGTTCAGAGTTAAAAACCTTCCCGTACATAGGGGTGCTCTCCCTGCAGGTTCTCAACCTGGTGTTATCAATTTCCTTTCTATCTTCTCCATATCTTCATGGCTTGAGATTGGGATCAGTCTTTTGCCTGTGTTTTTCCCCTGGTGTGCCTAGGATCATTTGATATTACCAAAATTCAAGGTGGGTCCACATGGATGAAGTTCTGATGAAAAGATAAGGACTTGGAAATTCGTTGCCAAGGTGGCTTTAATCCTAAACACCCAGGAGCAGGTAGTTTCAAGTGACATCGGTTCATTTTTCTCTTCTGTGGTTGGGTATTTTGCTCATTTCAGATAGTGTGAGTACTAAAATTTCAGATTTCAACACAAATCGGGTCCATTGCAACACCAATGCCTCTGTGAATCATCCCTACTCCTCCTGCAAAGTAACTTTCCCTTACTGTGTACTTCCAAAGCACTTTGTACTAGGAATCAAAAAACTTTCCTAACATGAATTCGTGATAGTTTGAAAGTCTTTTTCTTCTATCGGCATGTAAGTGATCATAGAAGCAGGACTAACTTTACCCAGTCTTGCTTATCTGATTCTTTACCTGAGGTTCCCCATCTGACAGGATCTCAGTAAGCATCTAGTGGGTATCAATGCATTCATTAATCAGCCTATAGTGAATGGTCTAAATTGTCAAGGAATTACATCAAGGCTCATTCTTTCATTCAAACATCTTCCATGTTTAAAGTCATTCTCATAGGCCTCTGAAATGTATGGTCATTTAACGTTCAGTAACTTGTAAAATCCATTAAAATTTATTTTATTCACAAATTATCATCTCTCCTATTTAAATGCATGCTAATGGATACTGGGTGTAACATCTGGCTGGGACCATACTTTTGAAAGTCTTGGATGTTAACACATAACAGATGCTCAATTTCTTTATGGAACAAACAGCTTCAGCATCATCAGCAGTACATAGTGATCAATGTGAAGACCCTTGGACATGAGAGGCCACTTGGAGTTTGGTCCTACGTATTCAAACACACACACACACACACACACACACACACACACACACACACACTATATGTATATATATAATCATGCTGATTAATTTGATGGGAACACTTTTCAAAAACACTGATAACTTTTCTATTCTGCTTGTGTTTCATATCCATGGAAGAGTTTAGAGACAGAGGAGAAAACTCCCATTAGATCCAAGGCACAAAGAGCAACTAGTGCTTGGAAGGCCCTCAGTCAACATCTGCTGTAAAAATAAATAAATGGGTGTTCTGCATGGATTGGACTTTCAATGGTGTGTGGTATTCTATTTTCAGCTTTGATGTCAACATCACACATCAAGTGCTATACACTACCTCTCACTGAGCACTCCCACTCATCCTGGTTCAATATTAAATGGCTGGAGAGGGAGAGAAAAATGACAAATACCCTCCTCTGATCACTTCTAATGATTCTGATTAGCAGACTGTTAGTACCATGTTTTTGAGTTCACCTTTGCTTAGGAGTAGGTGGGTATTTGTCTAATCACAAACAAGAGAGCCTCCATGTCCAGTGGCTGAGTGTGGCCTCAGCCCATTTGATGAGGGTGTATGTGAACTCATTCTCCTGTGCACTGCTCTAGATTCAGTTCTAGCTATTATTATTGGAAAGCAAAGACCCAGGAACGGGGTTTCTACTCTTTCACTAACAGCACAGAAGCTATGGGAAGTGCATGATTCCCTGGGATTATCATTCAAGGAAAATCGATGTTTCAAAAGTGAGAGTATTAGGGGTTCCCACAAGGAGACTGGCAGCAACACTCTGAGGTTTGTTTGGATTTCTATGAAACTCTCTGTTACTTAGGAGGCTGTTCAGACATATATGATGTAGCACAGATGTGTGCTACAGTGAGGCTTCCAGCCCACAGGACTGGCTTATACCCCTGCTTCTATCTCTTCCAAGAAAAAAGAATTTCTTTTGATGACCTTCATATCTCTCATTATTAAACAGAGTGAGTTGTTAAATGGGATATAAATGAAAATCTATCCAAGAGCGTGTGGAATAGGTTTACTTCTTCACTTATCCCTTGGGAGAAAGAAATCACAGGGCTATACGTTAGTAAATGGACTGGGCAACTTGGGCTCTTTTTTATTATTTTTTTTTTATTTTTATTTATTTTATTTATTTTTTTCTTTTCCTCTGGATTCCTTTATTTTTATCTTTTTTTTCAAATTTTTTTTATTATTAATTTATTTTGCAATACAATTCAGTTCTACATATCAGCCACGGATTCCCTTGTTCTCCCCCCTCCCGTCACCCTCACCTTCCCCCCAACCCCCCCCCCCCCATTCCCATCTCCTCCAGGGCAAAGCCTTCCCCACAGACTGAGGTCAACCTGGTAGACTCAGTCCAGGTAGGTCTAGTCCCCTCCTCCCAGGCCGAGCCAAACAATCCTGCATAGGCCCCAGGTTTCAAACAGCCAACTCATGCAATGAGCACAAGATCTGGTCCCACTGCCTGGATGCCTCCCAAACAGATCAAGCCAATCAACTGTCTCATCCATTCAGAGGGCCTGATCCAGTGGGGATCCCTCAGCCATTGGTTCATAGTTCATGTGTTTCCATTCATTTGGCTATTTGTCCCTGTGCTTTATCCAACCTTGGTCTCAACAATTCTCGCTCATATAAACCCTCCTCATTCTCGCTAATTGGACTCCCAGAGATCCACCCGGGGCCTAGTCATGGATCTCTGCATCCAGATCCCTCAGTAGTTGGATGAGGTTTCTAGCACAACAATTAGGGTGTTTGGCCATCCCATCACCAGAGTAGGTCAGTTCGGGCTGTCTCTCGACCACTGCCAGCAGTCTGTTGTGTGGGTATCTTTGTGGATTTCTGTGGGCCTCTCTAGCACTTTGCTTCTTCCTATTCTCATGTGGTCTTTATTTACCATGGTCTCCTATTCCTTGTTCTCCCTCTCTGTTGTTGATCCAGCTGGGATCTCCCGCTCCCCCAAGCTCTCTTTCCCTCAACCCTCGCCTTTCATTACCCCCACTCATGTCCAGGCTGTTCATGTAGATCTCATTCCATTTCTCTGTCATTGGGTGATCCCTGTGTCTTTCTTGGGGTCCTGTTTTCCAGGTAACCTCCCTGGTGATGTGAGTAGCAGACAAGTCATCCTTGTTTCATGTCTAGTATCCTGCTATGAGTGAGTACATACCATGTTTGTCTTTCTGAGTCTGGGTTACCTCACTCAGGATGATTTTTTCTAGATCCATCCATTTGTCTGCAAACCTCATGATGCCATTGTTTTTCTCTGCTGAGTAGTATTCCATTGTGTATATGTACCACATTTTGTTTATCCATTCTTCAGTTGAAGGGCATCTGGGTTGTTTCCATGTTCTGGCTATTACAAACAATGCTGATATGAACATAACTGAACAAGTGCTCTTATGGTGTGGTTGAGCATTTCTTGGGTATATGCCCAAGAGTGGTATAGCTGGATCTTGGGGGAGATTGATTCCCAATTTTCTAAGAAAGCGCCATATTGATTTCCAAAGTGGTTGTACAAGCTTGCATTCCCACCAGCAGTGGAGGAGAGTTCCCCTAGCTCCACATCCTCTCCAGCATAAGGTGTCTTCAGTGTTTTTGATCTTAGCCATTCTGACAGGCGTAAGGTGGTATCTCAGAAGCTTTTGTAGAGCAAAGGATACGGTCAACAAGGCAAAGCGACAGCCTACAGAATGGGAAAAGATCTTCACCAACCCCACATCTGACAGAGGACTGATATCCAGAATATATAAGGAATTCAAGAAATTAGACATCAAAATGCCCAACAGTCCAATTAAGAAATGGGCTATAGAACTAAACAGAGAATTCTCAACAGAGGAAACTCAAATGGCCGAAAGACATTTAAGGAACTGCTCAACATCCCTAATCATCAGGGAAATGCAAATCTTTTTTATTTTTTAACAAGATTACATTGCAGGAACATTAAAGGTCTGGAGAGACATTTAGAGGTCATTGGACCCACTGGTTTTCAAATTTTTTTTTTTAAGAAAACATTTAATTAAACCTCCAATTGTCTATATAATCTCATATCCTATACAGCAACAGAAGTGGAGTTGCTAGGAAAGTCAGCATGAGAGGCAGAGACCCAGTCTCTGGATGCTCTAACTAGTCCTCTAAGGCTGTCCATCAAGGAAACTCCATGTTAGAATTTGGAGTCCGAGGAATGTCATTTTTTTTTTCAGTTAAGTGGCACAGCATACCGCCTCTCCTACCCTGTCACCAGTAAGTTTCCATAGCAGATGAATGATTCAGTTGGACTTTAATGACTTACCCATGGTCAGCCAGCTAAATAGGAGGAGAAGAGGAAACAAGCTCACCTCTTTAACTGATGCTGCATGTCTCCAGGAACCTTGCCATTCTGTATTAGTCAAAGTGGTTAAGCTCCAATGACAGCAAAACAATCCAGTGTCTTAGGTCTTCACTTATATAACCTATGATCATTATGGGTCTTTTTGTATAAAGACTGTAGCAGAGATTTTTATACTGATAAATGATTGTGGAGATTTTTTTTCTTTTTGTTTGGGGGTGGGGGTTCAAGACAGTGTTTCTCTGTATAGCTCTGGCTGGAACTCACTCTGTAAACTAGGCTGGCCTCAAACTCAGAGATCTGACTGCCTGAGTACTGGGATTAAAGGGGTACACCAGTAATGCCCGGCTGTCTTTGTAGACTCCTTAATTGTGAATGCAAGGTGAGGAAAGAATTGGAGAGTTAATCATCCCCACATACATGTTTTAATATAAAGAATACATATCATTTTCTCTTTTCACACATCAATGGCCAAGATAGATAGATAGATAGATAGATAGATAGATAGATAGATAGATAGATGATAGATAGTAGATAAATAGAGAATAATAGATGATAGATAGATAGATAGATAGATAGATAGATAGATAGATAGATAGATAGATATAGATACCCAGCAAGTGAACAGATGGGTAAGTATGATCCCAGAAGGAGAGGATGAAATGATAGCTCACACAACTGCCAGTCACCGACTGAACACAGGTATTTTCGTTTAACTTCATATTCTAAAAGTGATTTGAAACAAAGAACAGTGCCTCTCCTGCTATAGTATTAATACAATAACACAGAGTTCGAGCCAAGCTGTGAACCAGTTACAGGATTACACCTATTTTATTACAGCAGTAGCCAAATGCAGTGTTGAAATCAACTTGATCACCTGCTTGGTGACAGACACTTCTTGAGTTCTAGAAGATTCTAACCTTGATGTATGAGATAGGAAAGGTAAAACAGATAGCTTTCAAAAATCCATGCATCTCTGTGTACTGCTATCAATAAGACTATTTGGGCTGCCTGGAAGAATGACTGATTCTACCTCATTTGAGGGAAGGGATTATTCAAATACCAGCAGGGACTCAAAGGAAGTGTTCAGAATGAAGCAGCCAGGTGTACCTACTGCTGTGGGATGAGTGTGTTGTTGGGATGTAAGTCAGTCTCAGAGGCCAGAAGCATAAAACACAAGTAAGTCTAGGCTCCTACAGTGTGGTCAGATCCAGAGAGTAATGGGACGCAAGCATTTGTTTCATAATCCTCTATCAGAGGTCCACATTCTGGAACAAATGTTTCTTTTTATTATAATTATTACCTTTCCTATGAAAAGGCTGTTTGTAGAGATAAAGGAAAGAAAGAGGAAGAATTCCTTGAATGAGGAAAATGATGTTGAGTTGAACAACCACTAATCAAGCAAACAAAACCCCGTGAGTATCTGTCACAAATGGCTAGGAAATAGCTCATTGGTGGGCACAAGGGTACACACTGTCCTTCTCAGAACCAGGCTCACCTGCCTCCCACCCAGCTGACACACTGGGCTCCATGATGGCTGACTACCCTTCATTTCATCTCAGCTTCAGCACAGAAGTAGCCCCTCTGGCTTCACCAGCCTCTTCACTTCCCTGTTGCAGACAACCAAATGTGGCCTCTTGTTCTTTTGTACATACTGTTTAGGTTCTAGAAAAAGGGGAAACTACAGACTCAAGGTCTTTGAAAGGATTAACTTTATTGAAAATGCATTGTTAGAGGGCACCTATTGTTACCATTTCTCCAAATAACATTCAGCAACACAGGTGTTTTGCTAAAAAGAACCTATTTATGAAATAAAGGGTAAAAAACAAAAACAATCTCTTGTCAAAATGTAAGTTTCATGCTATTACAGACCCTAATTTTTCTGCTTTAGATTTCTTCCAGTGTATTCTTGCACATACAGAGAGACTGTAGTTGTTTTATGGCCTGGGCATGCCAAGATGTCAAACCAAGTATGTAGGTTTTAAGTTCTGTTATAATGTGTACCGTTTATTTATACAGAAATTTACTTAAATACAAACGTTGTCTCCCCAGAAGTTCCTCATATAGTGGATTCATAAGATTGTTCTTCGACTTTATGGCTAAAACCTTTCCTTTCCCAGCTAGAGAGATGACTTAGTGGCTAAGAACATTTATTGGCCCTAAGTTCCATTCCCAGCACACATGTTAGACAGGTCCCAACTGACTATAAATCCAGCTCCAGGAGATCCAATGCCTCTGGCTTCCCAGGCCCCCCTACACACATGACATGCCCATACGCAGACACATGCACAAAAACACATGTGCACATAATTAAAAATAATAAAATAATTTTTAAAAAAACCTTTCATAATTTTAAAATTATCTTTATTGTAGTTGATAATAATGAGCCATTTAATACATGCTATTTTATAATGAAAAGAAAATCAAAGTGAAATTGATGAGACTCTTACTGAAATACACATTATTTAAAACTCGGGATTTTTTTCTTTTCTTTTGTTTTTAGGCTTGTATTACTCTCCTCCACTTCAATTGCCATCACACACTTGTTGGCTAATTAGCTCCAAGGACTGTTCTATAAACTACTAGGAAAGTCCTTGTAGATATTTATGCACAATTCTTTTGAAAAATTTTAAACATTATAGATATGGATTGAAATCACTTTCGTTAAACAGTAAAGAGAATCAACTTGTATGTCTTTCTGTCAAATGTGTATGAGGCATGTTTACGCATATGCAAATGCATTGTCACCAGCAAGGAAAACTTTCTGCTGCACTCAGTCATGTTTCTGGAAAGCCTCCCCTGCTGCCAACATTTTCTTCTCAGTCAGAGACCCTCTATTGTCTTTCCTCTGGTAATAAATGATAATAATTAAAGGCAAATACACAATAATTAGTCACACTAGGTCTATCCATCTGGTGTACCTGCATCCTAGCACGGTGTCTTTGAAACACATGACAAGCAGCATATTGCAGCACATCCTGCTAATGGGTCTAAGTGGAAAACAGAGGGGTAAGGAGGTCATTGAAGGAAAGGTCACCGACAAAGAATGAGAGCATTAGGCTTTCATTTTCCTACAGAAGTGATCATTGACCACTTAGCTCTGTGTCCTCAAAAGCAGATGTACATCCAGGAAGCAGCCATCGGCTGAAGCCACTCAGCACACTTGGAGTGTGTGCAGAGAAGCCTTTTCTCTCAGATCCCATCCTCCTGGAGCATTGTCAGACTTTGTATTTATCACTTTCTCATGCTATACCAGGTACCACTTCATTTTCAATATTATTTTCTCTCCCTCTGACAATCTTGAAGTTATATATTAAAACCATCTTCAGCTTATACATGAGGGAATTCAGTTAGGGAGAGAGAGTGAACTTTCCCAAGATTATCTAGTTCAAAAGTTCTGAGTGAAAGACAAACAATATGTTTGGAGGAGTTTGATGGAGCATAATGGAACTGCGCAGTAGATGTCTCAGTTGACAGTCCATTTAATTTGTGGGTGGAGCACAGGGACTAATTTTGTGTGCATGATAAACTTTCAGAGCTTGAGGAAAAATGTCTATCAAGCTCACCAAATTGATATAGTGATAGGCTATATCCGAATTAAGTTTAAGGTCTAAGGAAGGTATATCTTAGATTCCCCTGGATAAGATTATGAAAATTGCATTGTGGAAAAATTCTTAGCTTGGTGTGGTAGCAACCATCTGTGATCTTAGGACTCTGGAGACTGAGGCAGGAGCATCACAAATTAGAAGCCAGTTTGAGCTACACATTGAGAACTTACCTTAAAGTATTTTTAAGAGAAGCTTGTAACTCAGTGTAATTGCATACTGGCTTAACATAGGCAAAACCCTGGATTTGTTACACACACACACACACACACACACACACACACACACACCTTTCTTTACAATTCAAAGCAGACAGTTGTTTAGTCATTTGTGGAGACTCTTGGGTCTCATGGGTATGTTTCTTGAAAGAGAAGTACTATTACTCAGACTGCAGCATCTGCAATGTTGCTTTCTACCTGGCATTCTCTGCATTCAGTGCATATAACCTGAATCTCTACTCATGTTTGCATGAAGTCTTGAAACACCTCTTAGTACACACATGAGAGAAGGTGTCCCCTGCCTTCTCTGAATCATTCAATTTCCCATATGTAAACACTGGAGCTTTATTGCTATTTATTTATCCACTTATTTAGTGGGGGCTGTGTTCACCTGCCATGGCACCCACTAGGAGGTCAAAGAACAATCTGCAGGTGCCCGTGCTCTCCTTCTACCTTGTAGGTCAGGGTCCTAGGCATAGAACACAAATCTAAGGCTTGACAGCAAGTTCCTTTACCCACTGAGCCATCCCAGCAGCCCATAAGTGGAACATTCTACTAGTTCTTCTTCAACTTCATTTCTTCCTTTTAAAGGAAAGGTTAAGCATTTCCAGATCACGAAAAGTGAACATGCTGGCAGCAAGTCTCTGGAAGACTTTTCTCTCTTCTTAGTTGGAGGATGGTCAAGACGTGAGCTAGTAAGAGGAACAAATACAGACAGAGGAGACTAGCTGAGTAGAAACATCCCCGGAACTTTTATAAACTGGCTGGAAAGGGAAAGAGTACCCCCAAGTTGCTCAATATTAGAGGGAGATGGGAGGAAAACAAGACCAGGAGTTTGCAATCAGCTTAAATTGTTATTCGCCAGCCATTCGGGAGGCTCAGCTAGTCTTTTGAAGCACAGGGTTCTCCGAATACAGCAGCACCTGTTGCTGACTGTGCAGTCGCAGCCTTCCTGTGTAATCAAGGCATCCCCATCTGTGGCGAAATTTCCCAATTTTACTTTTAAAGATCAGATCCTTCAGTGCTAATGAGCCAACGGGAGGGAGGCGATGTTTTCCTCGAATCCATGGCTGCCGTATAAAGCAGGGGGAATTACAAATTAAAATCAGCGGAGGTTTCCCCAGCTTCCAAAGCTGATGTTGCCTTTTATCCAAACTTCTGCTTTGCACAGATTTTCAAGGTTTTGTTCAGACTAGGATAGTTGGGGTTGGCTTGATTGTGTGTCTTTCTTTGGGCAGGTCTCATCATTGGAGAGTGGACGCTGCCCATTATTTAAGGTTGGAACATAGCCCCATTTACCTCATCTTTAATCCATATCTGATTCCACTGTCAAAAATGATAAGCTCTGTGCCTTTAATTAAAGAAAGAAACACCTGTGTACTCCTTCTGAGCCCTACTGATACGTTCTTAGGACAAATCTTCACTCATCAATTGTTACAATGGCCTTAAAACAGTTTCCCTTTGTCCCCCTCCCCAATTCTCCCCACTTCCACATATTTAGTTTCTAAATACAAATTTTTAATTATAGATGTATGGGGGGGGTAGTTGCATATGTGTGTGGCTGCCCTCAGTGGTCAGAAGCTTCAGATCTATCTGAAGACGAACTTGTAGGTAGCTGTGAGATATCCAACACGGATGGTAGGAACTCCAGTTCCTTGCAACAGCAATGTTCTGAGCTATATCTCTGGTCCTCACCCTCTCCTCCTGCCCTTACCTTACAATTTCATTCAGCTCTTCCATCACTGCTATTAATTTCCAAAAATATAAATAAGATCATCACTACAGAAATGAAATATCCTGGAAGCTTACTGTGACATCTGAAACCTTGATCGCAGTCCCAATGGCCTTAACGGCCTCTATCATTCCTGCTCTGACTTCCATAAGCTTGTTTGAAGGAAGTCTTGCTGATCTGGGAGCACTGTGTTAGTCGCAGCATTCCAGCCAGGTCACCACTTGCATGTCCCTGTACTGTCCCTGTACTGCCTGATGTCTTGCTTCCTTCTGTGAACGGAACTCCTATTCATCTTTTGAGAAGAGAAGCAGAATTGGAGTTCACTTGGGAAACAGTGTTGACCGGTGCTGCTTTCCTGAGCCTCTGTGTTTAATAGGATCATGAACCACTGTGTCTGAATGGTATAGAAGCAGACTAGTACTGCCTTCCATGGGTCGGGAATGAAGACGGTCTGGGTAAATTACTGATCCTTCCATGAAGCCTTCTAAAGTTCCTTAGAAACAGAAGAATGTAATGTTCTGAAGTCTCTGCAACCTATCCCCTTCTGAGTTCCCCGTCTTTATACTCACTGTAACTTGATGTTTATGTATGGGTCTACTGCTTCAGACTGAGCTTTTCTGCGGCATGTGCTAGACATTGCTCACTTTCTGAATACTTGTTGCATGACTGCCTAACTTCTTTTATGATCCCACCCTTATGTAATTCTAGAATCGAATTCAGCTCACTGTGGCCCACTGGTCAAATTCAGTTTGGCACCTCATTGTGGAAAAAAAAGAAGCATAAAATAGAAATAGGCCAATTGCATTAGTGTCTATGGCTATTTTCTGCTACCATAGTGGATAGAGTTGTGTGGTAGTGACACTATCCCTGGGGCTTGCAAAGCCTAAAATATTTGCTATCTAGCCACTTATAGAAAAAGGTTGCTGACCCCAGTTCTTGAGCTTAAAATAAAGACTTAGATCCCATGTGTTGTACATTGTTTCTGAAACACAACCTAGGGAACTTCTGAGCCTTGGAATGTTAATATCCATTCCTGTTAAGGAAGCCCCAAGGTCAAAGTTGCAGCCTGAATTTCAATGGGTTCCACAGATTCCTAAGTGATTTTTTTCTCATTTTCAGAAAGTTGCCAAAAGGACACTTCAGCAGTTCTGTACATAAACCTGATCAGAATTGCATTTGAAGGACCTAATGAAATTGTCTAGGTGCTATTACTGCTCACCACCCTGACCGGAATCATTGCCGGTCTTGGCATTCACGCATTGGTTAATATAATGCCTGAGGATGAGCAAGACTCATTTCTGAGGCAGCCCTGTGTTCTTCGGTTCTTTGTTTTCATGCTCTGAGCCACATCTTTTAACACACTTTACATCTAGTCACAACCCCAAAAGACAAAGTCATCCCCTGGATAATCGTGTTCAAAGTGAGTCAGGCTATAATGTTGAAAGAAATAAGATCTTGTTGTCTCCCTCTTGTAGAAGACCTCTGTTCTCATTCTGGCTTCTCGGCTAAATTGCTAGCTGTCAACAAGCAGGGCAAGGTCCTGTAGCATTCTAACCTTCAGCACCTTTCTCTCTCAAAAGAGGGGTGACGGCAGCAATGGTCTCTGCAGATTGTTCTGAAAACTCTCTCTCTTTATTTTTTCCCATGAGGAACCCCTGGCACAGCTACTGTCCTGAGCATGATGATTTCTTTTTCTTTTATTCTAATCTTTTTCTTCTCTTCAAAAAAAATGAAAATAGATTATCTCCATTCAGTATATTCTGATTATAGTTTTCCCTCCCCTCAGCTCCTCTCAGGTCCTTCCCATCAATCCAAATCTACGCCCTTTCTTTCTCTTTCTCATTAGACAACAGACACACATCTAAATAATAATGATGATGATAAAATAAAAACAAACAAAATAGATTAGGACAAAACAAACAAACAGGAGAAAAAGAGCCAAAGAAAATGCACAAGAAGGACATAGATGGAGGGACACGTGCATTCCCTTTGTAAGCAAAAGACCTGTAAAGTAGAGAAAGAGAGAAAGGAAAGAGGGTGGGGATAAAAAGAAAAAAAAGTCCAGACAAAGCATTATAACAGCAACAACAATAAACAATTTTTAAAAACCCTCCAAATATACCATTGAGTTCATTGTTGTGTTGTCCATAGTCGTTGGTCATGGAACCTGCCCTAATGATGATGTTTTTGTCTTATCACTCACATCAGCTCACCTGGTCAATTTTCGTAGAGGAACTATTTTGTCGATGCAAATGCCTTGACTTCCAGGTGTCTGGGTCAAGCCCATGTCCTCTCTGATTTGACAATCCAGCAATGACCTGTCTCTGTGTCTCTGTGTGTGTCATTCTAAAGGGCTCAAATCTGAATTTAAGTAGCTTGAAAAGTTTTGGAAAAGTCAGAACCAGCCTTGTGGCAGCACATATCTTGGACAGAGTGAAGAAGTCATCAAGATGTTTGGGGTGGCAGGTCATCTCTGGAACGTCCTCCTGATCTCAGTTTGGAAAAAAAAATGGCTCAAATGTGTCAGCCCAGGGTATACTAATTTTAAGAGGTAATTCAGTCTAATTCAATGAGTTTGCTTCTGTCATGGCCCAAGGCATCTCAAAACTAATATGCCTGTATAATCTTGTTATGACTGAGTCTAATTCTAAGCTGTTTGGCCTGGAAACAGAAAATAAAAGGCAGAACTAAAGAATAGATCAATTTCCCCCTTTGGGCATTAATTTTTCTGATACCCTGATGGAAACCAAGGAAAAACATGTTTGGGTTATATTTATGAATGCATCTAATCACCTTGGAATGTTAGACCTCCTCTTATGCCTCAAGAGAACAGCCATAGAGTAACTTCTCAGCTCAAAACTTTCCTGACCTTCTAGAATTTACTCCAAGAGACTCCAGTCACAAGCGGTAGCCAAGACAAAGGTATCTTTCTCCTTTCTAATGTCTGTGACTCCTCCCTTGACAGCTGATGTGCATAGTAGGGTCCTCTGATACTTTTCTCTTTAGAAACAAACATTTTTGGAATGGACAGATGCACCTTGGGACTGTGACCACTGTTGTTTCCTACCCTTAACCAAGGAATCTCACTGTGCTACCAGTACCCTCTCTCTCAAACAAGCCTCAGCAGATCACTCCCCTTCTTCACAACTATGAGGACCTCCCCATGGCTCAAAAGATGTCTTAAATTCTTAAGTAAGAGTAGCTAGTCTTCAGCTGACTCCCCAGCTTTGTCTAGAAATTCTATTTTTTTTTTCTTTAAAATCTCAAACTCAGGGCTGGAGGTGTAGCTTAGTGGTAGAACTCTTGTTTCATAGGCATGAGACCCAAAGTTCAACTCCCACTACCAAAAATAAATAAAGGAAATAAGATCTCAAAACCAAATACCTTTGCTCATTTCCTCCTACGCATCCCATAACAACAGATGTGTATGTTTAACACGAAAATACTTGAAATGCCTCAAGATAGCCATTTGTATATGTACCTCTTTTGATGACATCTGCCTTATTTTAAGTGTGCTGGGCAGTAACTGCCATACTTTTCACATGACAGGGACCTGACACCAGGACTGGCGAAGTTTAGGCTCCATAAAAATGACATATGAGTGAGTAGAAGAGTGATGCTCCCATAGGATCCTACCTAACTTATTCTTAAAAGAACTGCATGCCAGGCTCTCATAGCCCATCTCTTCTAGATTTTGTAGTGCTTGAGGGCAGGACTTCTGTATATATCTCATCCACCATGCTCTCAAGCTTCTGCACACTTTCGCAAGCATGGTATGGTAAAAGCTTAGCAACTGAGAAAAAATAGAGACATCAGATGTTCAAAATTAAATAGATCTAGGCACTGTGTTCAAGCAAATTTCCCTCCCTTTGGACACTTAACATGACTCTGGTATCAGGTAAACAAACATTTAGTGTCACTAGGAAGTTCCAATATTGAGAGATGGTTATGAAAATAAAGCACAAGTGTAGTATAAGAAAGCCAATAGTTAGGATTCTTTTCTTCAATAAGTTTGTATTGAACATTTAGTACATGCACTGCATGTCCAGTTCTGGAAACATAAATATTAATTAAAGGAGCTGGAGTGATGTTCAACTGTTAAGAGTGCTGGCTGTTCTTTCAGAGTTCCTGGATTCAATTCCCAGGAAACACATGGCACCTTAAAACTTTGTAACTCTAATCATAGGGGAACTGATACCCTCATCTGACTTCTGCAGGCACTAGGCATGCACAGGGTGCACAGATATACATGCAGCCCAAACACCTATACACATAAATTCATTAAATAGTATGAATTAGACTTCCATTGTATGATACAATTCTCTGAGTTTAACGGCCACCATTTTAATCAGTTGTGACTATTTGCAAGAGAATCTCAAGAATGTTGACATTCTTTCATAGAAGGATAGGGTAGGGAGAGTTGTTGGACTCTCACCTGAGATTTTTAGCCACTCCCACCTGAACCTCCCAGCTATATGTAATTATGTCTTAATTGCATGTAACCTCCTAAGTAATGCGGGTGCTTGTGTGTATGGTGTACGGGGGTTGACAAAAGGGAACATGTCCGCAGTTACATTCATGCTAAGGTGAGGTTTATTGGCAGTATGGGTTCTTTGGGGTCACTCACATCCCCTGTAACTAAGCCAATGACTCACTGGTCTCCCAAGTTCAACAGCAATTGGACTTAGGTGTGTCATTGGTGCCCCGTCTTAGGGAAGAGACCTTTGTATCTCTCCAGGAAGAGGTTTGTACAACAACTTCTTCCCCAATTTATAAAAGTTGAAGCTGAGGCAAAGAAGGACCATTTCCCTCTGTAAGGCAGTAACTGTAGGAGAAGTTACATAGGCTACAGGGAGCACACACAGAAGTGGAACTTCAAAATTAGCCTAGGTATCTTGAGGTGCAGGAGGGTGAGCATGTGTACTGGAGAATCATATGCAGGGACTCACATACGCTGGGCAAGCTCTCTACTACTGCTAATCCCTGCTCAAATGCTTCTTTCTTTCTCTTTCTTTCATTCTCTCTTTCTTTCTGTCTGTCTTTCTTTCTTTCCCCCTTCCTTTCTCCTTCCCTCCCTCCCTATCCCACCTCTTTCTTTCTTCCTTTCTTTCTAACAGGACTGCCTTGCTTTAATATTGACTGCATAGGCACAGCTGGAAATTTGAAAATAAAGTTTTCAACACAAAGGCAAGTATGACTTTTAATTAACCACAGAAGACCTCCCTTGCTTTCTCCTACCATGATGGTAGGTCTTTCACACCATACTGTTCTTTAATTGTCCCATTGCTTGTGGGAAACAAGGTTGAGATGGTAAAATGATATCACTTTAGCTTTCCATGTAATGCAAGAAAGATGATGTGGCTTTAATAATGAGGCTGCAAAAGCTGAGGTGGAATGAGATCAAAGCATGCTAACAGGAGCAGAGCATCTCTTTTCTTTGAGTGCATTAATTATGGCTGCCACGATCCAGACTGTATAGCATGCTGACTTGAACATTAGACTTCTGGGCCCATTTGGGATGCTGATAACAAGTGAGGAATCGGGTAGTTCCATCTCCAGATAGCCCTGTCCTATCCCATTTAAGACTTCATATAGCTTAGTCCACTAAAGTGTCTGCTACACAAAAAAAGTGAAGTTTTTGGTTCAGATCCCCATCCCCCATGTAAAAGTTAAGCAAGATGCTGTTCACTGAGAAGGGAGAACAGAAGCAAGCAGATCCCTGGAGCTCTCTAGCCAGCTAGTAACTAAACAATCAGTGAGCTCTGGTTTCAGTGAAAGACCCTGTTTCAAAAAGTAATGTGGAGAGAGAAACTTTAAGAAACCTAATGTCAACCTCTGCCCCTGCCCCCCACCCCCACCCCCGTGTGTGTGTGTGTGTGTGTGTGTGTGTGTGTGTGTGTGTGTGTGTGTGTGTGTTTGTGTATGTACTCACCTGCATTGGGTAGTTTACTTATGGATGATTAGACCCTGTTGGCCTCCAAAATCTTACTGTTATCAAAACTATTGTCATAACTCCAATAGATGATATTACCGTCTTTTAGAGTATTTCTAACACAGAACTCATTCAAACTCTCTAGTTATTCTTCTAACACCTTAGGGCTCATTTTTCTCCAAATGTCCTAGAAATGAGTATGAAGTTGAACCAAATAAGAAAGACAAGAAAAAAGCATTATTTTCCCCTATGGTGACTGAAAGTAGATTTTTTTTTAGCTCATAAAAGTAATGCTGCTTATAATAAAACAAAATGGGAAATACAGAGAGTACAATGAAATCGGTATTTAGCATAACATTCACTGAAAGAACATCAGCAATAGCCAATAATATTTCCTTAACCTACATACACATACAACATTGTTTCTACATTTTTATGTAAAGTTTGTATATTCTAGAATTGTCAGGTTGCTTTCTGTTGTGTTTGGATATGAAGTGTCCCCTAAAAGACTCACGTGTTGATGACTCAGTCTACAGCTATTGACATCATTGAGACATGATTAAATCATAAAGGAGCCAAGTTGGTTGATTAGCTTTTAGAAGGTGGGCCCTAGTTGGAGGAAGGAGGGAGCCTGCCTTTGAGGGGTATGTCCTTCCCTGGACCCTTCATCTCTGTATTTCTGTCATACGGTGAGAGCTCTCCTTCACTGTGCCCTTTGCCCTAATATTTCAACATTACCTTGGGGCTAGGAGAGTAGAATGAGTCAACCACGGCCTGAAAACACAAAGGCAAAAGAAATTCTTCAATTGAGTTAATATACTCAGGAAATTTGGTCAGCATGACAAAACATCTGATGGATGTTTTTTGTATCATCCAGATGTAACATGGTCACCTTGAAGTTATGAGTCCCCACACTAAGAATAATCTTTTCTGCAAGCTTCCCAATCTATTAAGCAGGTATTGTGATCTTCTTAGCATCTCTGCCTTCAAAATTAGGTGTCACCCAAGGTTTTGTCTTTCCAAGTGTAGTGGTTTGAAAGAAAATGGCCACCAAAGAGAGTGGCACTATTAGGAGGCATGGCTTTGTTGGAGTAGGTGTGGCTTGGTTGGAGGAAGTGTGTTACTGTGGGTGTGGGCTTTGAGGTCTCCTGTGCTCAAACTACTCCCAGTGAGACAGTCCACTTCCTGTTGCCTTCTAATTAAGATGTAGCCAGCACCATGTCTGCCTGCATGCTGCCATGCTCCCTGCCATGATGATGAACCTCTGAACTGTAAGCTGCCACCTCAATTAAATGTTTTTCTTATATAAGAGTTGCCATGGTCACAGTGTCTCTTCACAGCAATAGAAACCCTAACTAAGACAAGTATCCCAATTGATAAGTAACTCCTCCATTATCCATATCTAGAACACCTGTACCTATATATAATCATTCTTCCAGGACACATTATATCTGACCACACTACATTTTTCCCTCAACTGATTTGCCCACTTCCTCTGTCTTCTGGAATCCTCCAAATCCTTTCTTCACACAGCAAGCCACAGAATCTTCATACAAGTCAGTTCATGTGGTTGATATATTGTGCACCCAATGAACTTATCTGGGGGTCAGAGAACAGAACAGTCACTATATTAAACATAGATTTAGGCAGTAGTAGCACATGCCTTTAATCCTAGCATTCTGGAAGCAGAGATCCGTCTGGATCTCTGTGAGTTCAAAGCTACACTGGAAATAGCCAGGTGTGGTTACACATGCCTTTAATCCCAGGAAGTGATGGCAGGAAGCAGAAAGGTATATAAGGCATGAGAACCAGGTACTAGAGCCTTTTTAAGCTTTTAGGCTTTTGGCAGAAGTTCAGCTGAGATTCATTCTGGATGAGGATTCAGAGGCTGAAGAGGATTGAAAGTCTGAGGAAACAAAATCAGCTGAGGAATTGGCAAGGTGAGGCTGGATGTGGCTTGTTCTGTTTCTCTTATCATTCAGCGTTCACCCCAATACCTGGCTCCAGGTTTGTTTTTATTAATAAGACCTTTTAACATTTCTGCTACAAATTCACAATCCTCTTCAGTTTAATAGTCTTCAATTACTTTCTACTGCATTTGGAGTTAAAATCCAAATTGCTTGCCATAGATGACAGCCTTAGCAATGCCTTTGCCTGGCTGCCCCTGTGTCCTGACTGTCACTGTCTCTGTGTATTGCAGCTCCCCTTCATTGCTTATGTAGGCTGCTCTGTGTGTTGCTTTGTTGCTCATTTGGGGTACTTATTGTCTATTTATTCTCTCCTGCTCATAGGCTCAGTCTTACGCCCATGTTGTTGCAAAGCAAATTGTCCTAGCCCTGAGTGGAGGCTGGCATGTGACATTCAATCAGCATTTACTAAATGGATGAATAATATTCCATGACAAATCATTTTAGCTAGCCTTCAGTTTTGAAAGGTTCATCCCCTCAATACAATTGTCCATTTTCAAAAGCATTGGCATACCCTTGCCAAGTTCTTTGGTCTTCCACTGGCTCCAATCTTCATCCAGGTGTAATCTCTACAGTTCCCTTTCTCATCCCCTAACGCATGTATTCTTTTATAATTTCTTCCCAGGATGCATTCCCTGGTCACAACCCTGAGAGTCCTTTCTGTGTGGCTGCACCTGCCAGGGAGGCAGAACACTCCATCCTCCTTTGGCTGGCAACCCCAGTCTCCTCCCTTTGCCTAAGGCAGGGATTTTTCTTTCACCATCTCCACAATGCTCTATCTCCTCAACAAACACCAAAGGTGATCTTATGGAGAACTAGACAGTCAGCTTGCTTGACTTGTGGAAAATAAAATCTTCGTGAGACAGAAAGGCACAGGCAAATGCTCACACTAGGGAAAACAGAGCAACAAGACACCAGAAAGGTCTACAAAGCAAAGACACTTTGAGAGGTCGTGGAAGCCAACTTCACAGGGTTCTGAGATGAGGGGTGAACTCTGATTGGACTTCATTTCTATTTTCCCTCCACAGGATGTTCCTTCTTTCCCTATAGCATCTTTTTATCCTATTTAGGTGTGAGTTTTACCTTCTTCCTATGGGCTGACAGAGTGTGCGTGCTGTGCACATCTCCATGTGCAAGAAGGGCAGGAGAAAGTGGCAGACAAAGGTGTTCATCAGAGGCAAAAGGAGAGCAGAGACAAGTGAACGGCAGAAAATCCTCCAGATTAGCGTTTTTGTGACTAGGAATTTGACTCTGAACTTCACAAGGCTAAGGTGGCATTTGCTAACCAGTGCACTCTGAAAGTGATTAAGACTTTTATTGCCTTTGAGGTACCTAATTTAATTGATTCTAATCATCCCTTGGATAGCCTTAGACTTGACTCCAGCTGATGTCTTTGCATTAGTCTTTGTTTTTGTAACTTGCACTCTATTAAAATGAAAGATTGCCTTGTGAAAGTGGTATCTTTCCTTTCTGAAAATCGAGCAGTTGTCAGTCAGCTGATACCACCTTGTCACGCCCCTCAGGACCAGCTTTGATTTGAACTAATAAAGACCAGTGACGTCAAAGCTGGTTTTCATCCTCGTCCTGAGCAAGGAGAGCGTGGAAGAGCTCCAAGCTATATGAAGCCTTTGGAGCCTGCTCAGAGAGTGAAGAGATGGATCACCCCAGATTCAGAAACAACACCAAATGCCCTGAAAGGAGAGAAAGGGCTAGGACTATAATTAAGCTGGTAGAATACTTGCCTAGCATGTTCAAAGCCCCAGGTTCAATCCCTAGCACTGCATAAAACTGAGTGTGGTAGTGCATACCACCTGCACCTGGGATATGTAAGCAGGAGGATCAGAAGTTCAAAGTCATTCTTGACTGGATTGGGAATTGCAGGCTAGCCTGGGATACATGAAACCATGTCTCATCTCAGAAGCAAAAACAAGACAAGGAGAGAGGGGGCAGAAGAGGTGAGGCTGGCTTCTTTCAGATGATACCTTTATGACCTATACGTAGGTAAGTAACCTTCTCTCATTCCTCTTGGCTCTGCTGTTCTGCAGTCTTCCTCCAATCATGAGTGGAAGACTTCTGCTTTACCAGGGTCACCTGGCTGCCTGTGGGCTGGGTAGATACAGCTTGGAAACCAGCCCGGTTGCCGTGAGAGCAGGGACAGCTAGCTTGACTTCAGGTAGAAAAAGAAACCCTAGGGCAGCATGAGGTGGAAGACAAAAGGGAGTGAGAGGCTTTGTTTAGTGAGGATCTGTTGGTGTGAGCATAGAACCTGGCTTAGGAAATGTCTGTTATCCCCTCTACAACCCACGCAGGGGAAAGTCGAGATTTGGTCCCACTGGATGTCTGTCCCATGTTCACCGCTGAGATGTAAGCCATTCCTCCTTGGTTCTTAGCCTCGTCAGCATCTCCAGATTAGTCTCTCAAGCACCTGGAACTGCACTACAAACATAGCAGGCTGGTGATCGTTTCACTGCAACTAAATGAATAAGCTAATGAGCAAAAGCACAAACTCCTGATTCCCGACATGGAGTTATTACTCCTGCATCTGGATGATATTAAGGAGTCTGGAGAGAGGCTGCATGAAGCAAGGGTGGAGAGCATGCCCACATCAGAATCTGTGGCCCTTGGGCAAGTTGCTGCCTCCACTTGAGCATCTTCCCCCTAGTCTGTAAAACAAACATCAGACCACCGGCCTCAAGAGAGCATGTGAGAGTCAGGAGCAAGAAGACAACACACTGCCTCTCAGTGTGTGCATGGTGCACTGTGATGAATTGACCGGAAGATGGAGTCCAGGTCGTGACCGTTCCTTCTTGCTCAGACCCAGGTTCCTGCTGCACAGCTGAATCGGGCATTTCAGGCACATTCACAGTTTTGATTTTTCTTTTCTACTTTATTCTTTAAGGTCCCTGAATGGAATTGGAAACAATATCTTTTTTTTATTTTTTTCAGAAGGAGTTCCATGGTTTATGATGGGTGAAGTCCGGGATCTCTCTGTGCTGGGCTTCTAACTGCCATCACAGTAGTGCCTCTCTTCATTAACATTCCAGACTCTTCGAAAGCCAGTGGATAAAGCCTTCAGTAGGAGGACAAGTTGGGCCAGGTTGGGTTCAGCTTGAGCTCACAGTCATAATTCAAGATCCTGTGGACACAGATGAAGGCTGTGATGGTCTCAAGCACAAGCCCACGTACAACAGCACAGGTCAAAAACCAGAGGCAGACAAATCAACATTCAGAGTATAAACCTTGATTTTCTAAAATACTCTAACTTCTTTTCACACACCCTGGCACAACTCTGAATGGGGGAAAACGCTAAAGAATTGGGGGGGGCGCACTCTCTGCCATTATCACCTCCCTTCATTTGCTCCAGGACCTAGCTGTGTGGGGTTGCCATGGTGATGCTGAGCTGACCTCTCACTTTTTAACTCTTCTAGGAGCTAAAAAGGTTAAAAAAAAACGAGCCATTTGGTCTCAAATGAAAAAATCAACCTCCCTCCTTTAAAGGATGTTGTCGCTCTTTCTTTGTCAAACCTGATGCTCCATAGCCAAACTTTGAAGGGATGGGGGAGAGGAAGAGGAGGAGGAGGAGGGCAGAGAAGATAAAAGGAGTAAGGCAAGCAAGAAGTCTTGGAAGCAGTTTGAGGGGCGGGGCTGGGGTTGCTCTATGACTAGCCACTGCAACCAGAAAGCAGAGAGGGCAGTGGCAGGCCAGCCTCTTACCGCAACTTGCTACAAAGTCACAGTTTGCTCCTGAGCCCCTTCCTCTCACTGGCCCCTTGATGCAGCCTAGTCGACTGACTTTTACTGGCTTTGCTGTGGTCTCTGCTGTGGCTGGTTGGATTATTGCTTTTTTTTTTATGTGCAGGGAAGTCAGGTTAGGAAATCAAAATATTGACTGGACTTGAGTTCAACCGCATGAGTCCATTATGAGCTATGTGCCCCATGCAGGAACCAGCAGGCAGCTCCGGTGATTCATGTGCCAAAGAGGCTGTCTCCAGTAACCCAGGCAGTTTGGCCGGACTTCCAGAAACCTGACCATCCATAGCCCAGCCTGCAGGACCTCCGGACCAGGGCGGCCTCCTGTCTGATTGAAAGCACAGGTTGAGCAGGGAGGGTGGAGTGCAGTATGGTCTGATTGTGCTTGGGAGGTGAGAAACATCTTGCTGTCTGCTTCTGGTTTTCTGATGTGTGGCAGACCTGCCCTTTCTCTCGATTCTGTTCTCTCTCTGAGTCCTGAGAGAAGCTATCTATGGCCCACCCACTATCTACCATGTACAAAGACTGTCAAAGCTGGGCCCTACCTCCAAATGACGTTAGTTTTCATTCAGATGTAATTTTATAAGCATGGGGACTAGACAGACCTCCTGCTACATTTAAATTTATCTTAATTATAAACTAGGTGAAGACTACTGAGTCGTATCTAGAGGGATGATTCTTAATCTCTCAATTTGAGAATGGTTATATTTAAGTAAATAGATAAATAGATAAAAATTGGGAAGCTATAGTAGTTGTAGGGAATGCAACTAATTCTTATCGGAAAGATTTCTTCAAACTGTCTTAGATAAAACCCTAGTTTTGTTGTTACTGTTGTTGCTTTGTTTTCCTCTCGGAGTTTTATAGAAGCCTCATGGCCAGGTGAGGAGTCAGACACGGAGAAAGATGCATCAGTGAGCACATTCTGTAAATTGAGAATAAACAAATACAGGTCGAAATGTAATGCCTAGAAGAAAACAAAAGGGCATCCAGGTTCAATCACTCCGAAGACGGAGATCTTTCAGTGACCTCTCTCCAAGCACTCATCACTTTGCCAGAGATCTGCTGATGTAAGAAGCCTACATCTTACTTGTATTATCAGTTTCTGGGAACAATTAACCCTTGCAGATCAAGCTTTTATCCATGATACCCATGATATCTGTTGAATCCAACCTGAAATAGGCTGTCCCTGAAATACAGGAAGAAAGCCTCTTTAATTTCCTGCACGTCCCAGCATCATTCTTACACACACACACACACACACACACACACACACACACACACACACACACAGAGAGAGAGAGAGAGAGAGAGAGTCATCCATATTCTCTAGTGAGGTTGTGGTCACCTCCCAGGACCCATTGTTAAGACTGTTCTCTGAAAAATAGCACAATTGTGTCAGATTCCTCAACTGGCCAGAACTTTTAAAGTTTCCTGGCTTAATGCCTGTAAAAGAAGGAGAAGATACTAAACCATGCATGCATTTTGGTCAGAAGTTCAAAATCTACATGCAGATGAAAATGGTCAGCCACATCCCTGCAGACAGTTCCTTTCTCTGTCTTCTGGTCGCTCTCCTTCCCTCTTTGCAATCTTCTAGATCCTTGGGCGATTAGAGGCGCCCAGAAGAGAATGGCCAGTGGTCCTCTATGGTTTCAATGTAGTCTGAAGATTAAACCCCTATGAAAATAATGTATCTCTTCTCCACTCCCCTGCCCCCTCCCCACTGGAAGCAGCTGCTTTTCACATTTAAATGTAGCAGGGGTAACAAGAGCCTCTTTTATCAGCTAGACCTATTCATAAGGCATTAAAATACATGCAGTTTCTTAATCCCTAGTGCAGCTCGAAGGGGCTTCAGCTTTGTGCTGAAATAGCACGTATCTTTTAAAAGTAACTGATGGAAATCATCTTCCCTACGACACCAGCCTGTTAAAAGCAGCTCTCCCCAAGGTCTCCACAGAGCATAAATGGAGTCGGGGCTTAGTGTGTGTCCAGCTTTCTTCTCTGCTGTAAAAGGGCTCCAGAAACAATGCCCAAGTTTGTTTATAAGCAGCCCCAGCCACTCAGCAAGCTGTATCTTTCTTCTTTCACTCCCCCACCCCCATCATTCAGATCTCATCCCCATCCTTGTTGCAGCACAACTTGGCAGTGTGCAGGGCCTCTTCTGGGAAAGGCATTGCTACAGGAGCCAATCCGCACTTGCTGAGCAAGGTCACTTTCAGAGGCAGGGCTGTCTGAACACCTAGTCTGCAGGCATGGTGGGCAGAGGTGGAAAACAGGGTCAGCTAGAATAGCGCTTGGATTCCCCCTTAATCCACAGGCCTCCAGAGCAGCTTGCAGAGGGACGACAATGCCTCAGTCACCAAGAAAGCTGTTTTATAGACAGGTAGAACCTCACAGAGCCTTGTGATAGGGACACACACATACACGTGCCTGTGATATATTACATTCTTGTCTGCAAAGGATAATACTGCTTCCTTGAATAAGCTTCTTAAAATAGCATTAAACGCACTGTTAATACAAATAACGTATTTCAAACACATACAACAACAAAAATGGTCTGAATTATACTTAACTCTTATGGCTGTATTTAACTGAAAGTAGGTCCCTCAAAGTGCATCTTTCTTACATGTCTAAATTAAGGCTGTCCTCTAAAAAAAGTCTCTCCAACTCTTGCTCTTTTTCTCCAAATCTCCACATATATGTATATATATGTGTGTGTGTGATGTATATGTTTATAGGAATATTGTTAAATATTCCAAGTTCCATCCAAACACATCTATCTTTCTATGTGCGTTCAGGTGAAGGCTTTCTAGACCTTGACTTTATTGCTAATTAAAAAGAGAACATTGAATTTCTGTGTTTATTTTTCACTTATAAACTCCTATGGGAGATTTTTTTTTGGGGGGTGGCATTCTTCTCATACTCCCAGATTAAAAATGCATTTTTTTTCTCCTACCAAAAAGTATAGCTATGAGGGTATTAGGCTGTTGTTCATCCAACAGGACTGAATTTCCATGGTGATCTACGCCTGAGTTTTCCCTTCCTTCTCCAGCTCATCCCCTCTCTGTGATTTGGGGATAAAGTGTCCTTTGCCTTACACCCTCTATTCTTTTCACTTTGTGTTGTTAGAAGTTCCCTCAGCTTTCCCCCACCAGGGCTCCCCCCACACACTATAGCCTGATGTTGAACAAGGCCTTCAGGAATGAGACTCATCAGCTAGAAACAGGAAAAACACCACCATCATCTCACTCCTTTGGTGGGACATGTCCCTCTCACAGAGGTTGTAAGGTTTTTTAATAAAAGGGAAAAAAAAACTTCAGGTAATTCTAAATGCCCTTTAATACCATTAAAGGAAAACTTAATTCCAATCACAGAGATTTATTGAAAAATCTTACCCAAGCCGCCGCTGTTGCTTTTGAACCATGGAACCTGACTGCCCTCTTCTGGGCCGGAAGAGAATAGCACAAGCTGGAAAACCTGGGGACCTGCAGAAGACATTGCAGGGTTGTTTTTATCACACTTAGGAAATCTACACTAATAAAGAAATTTTTGTATTAGAAGCCAACGTGACTGTATGTAAATAATCTAATTTTCCCACATCCCAGAATGCAATGTTTCATATATATGCAGATACACACACACACACACGCACACGCACACGCACACGCACACGCACACGCACACGCACACGCACACGCATCAGCATTTCTGTTTTCATTTTGAAACCCTCATGTCAAACCCAGGTGTTCAAATAAGGCTAACCAAAGTGGACCACAGATGTGCATTCCTTTCTTCCACTCTGATATTAAGCTGAGCCAAGCATTAATTTTGTCATGGTTGTTACATTATTTTGGAGGAAGGATCTCTCCTTACCCAAACAGCAAAAAGAAGCAGTCCAAGTTTAGGAGAAAACCACCTGAACTTTTCTCCAAGTGAAGTAAAAGAGCTAACATCCAGGGAGATAGCTGGGGTTAAGGCGTGTGTGGCCACACCTGACACCTGGAGTTCCATTTCTGGGACCCACATGGTGGAAGGAGAAACGTTTCCTCTGACCTCTACCTGTGCATGGTGGCACACACCTATCCCCCCAAAAAAATTCAGTAAATGTTTAAAATGTTTAAAAAGATGAAAATAACTGTAACATGATGTCATCGTTAAACAGGACCGGTACTTGATGATAGAAGTATCAGTGGGGTGGCCAGAGATCTGTCCATTCCTTTCATCTATCAATATCAGTGAAGTCATCTTCCCAATCGGTTTCATAAGCAATGAGCTTTGGACTTCTTTCTTCTTCAACATTTTACCTCTGAAAAAATGGTATAAATGAATTCAGGATGATTGATAATTCTGGAGTGAGGATCATTAATGCCAACAGAAAAAAAATTTTACCCTCAATTATAATTGTGATACTACGTCAAACAGATAGTGGAAATCCTAATCCTGAGCTCTATTAAAATGCACTTATTTCAATTTCCAGTTGCTATGTATGTCCTATTAGCAGCCTGACATTTTGAGTAGTACACTAATTCATATGAATTGGGTTTTAAATGAAAGCTTTCAAGTCAAGCTCTATGGAACACTGAGTGTAAGATAAGGCTGGAATTAGCAAGGGAATGAGGTGGTACTTTTCCTACTAGCCTGCCTTCCTGTATGAAGGCGCAAAACCGAAATGCTCCAAATTATAAAATGCTTTCATCTCAAGGACTTCACCCACGGGGGAAGAGCCCGCCCACTTCACCCCACTTTCTGACAGAGGTCATTAGCAGCAGAGACAGTTCTAAGTCTGCAGTTAGAGTAATAAATATCAGAGGTTAAATGTGGAGGAGTGCTAGCAGGATCTCCACTAGAAGGGCACTGAGGTCAGGTCCATATTCTACAACATCATGTGGAGTGGGCAAAGCAGATCTTTACCAAGGTTAGTAACGAGAGAGAAATCAGGGGCCTCTGAGCTCGTTTACCCACCACAGAGGATGCCAGGCATATAGCCTGTGGGACTCTGTGTCCTGGTGAACCCGTCCTCACTGCAGGTCATTCTGACTCCAAGAGCCCAGGCTTGGCCATCTTGAGGGGAAACTTGCTGTGCACACAGGGAGAGAGGAAGTAAACACAGCAAGGGGCAAGTCCTCTGCAGAGGCAAAGATACCCACACATCGAGCACAAGTCCCTACTGGGGACTCTAGAACCATGTTTCCTCACCTCAGCTTACTCATCTGGAAAGCAAGTAACCTGGAATCAGTGTTTAGGTTCCTAAGAACCAAAGGGGTCCTTCTGCCTCTAATACAAACAGTACTATATCATTTGTAATATCCATTAAATTCACAAAACTATACCACTAACTTAAGTCCTCAACCATCTCTACAAGCCAAAGACAATGATTAATTATATGACCATAAAATCTGAGAAGTTAGGATAATTTTTACGTTTTTTACTTTTCAGGTGCTGAATGTACAGAGCAAATATAAATCTTAGTTTCACTTCTTGTTCCCTTATATAAGAAATCTGGAATGGTCCCTCACTCTCTTGGCTATTATTATTGTTGTTGTCATTATTATGTTAATAAGGTCATTGTCATCTATTATTATATAAAAAAATTCTCTTTCCTTCAGGACCACAAGAATGAAAGCACTGTGGTCCAGGGCTTCAGGGAAGAAATAAAGAGGTGCTGTAGTGATGCAGAAGGGATATTTGCTCTTCTGGTCTGTGGAGGATGCTGGGGTAGAAGTGATGCTGAGTCCTTTGGAAGGAGTCCTGTCAGGTATGATTTCCTCTTGTTCTGCAGGTCAAAGAATTGTGACAATAGAGGCTGCAGGCTCAGCTGCTCACTGTCTTTTGCCAGTGGAGAGTCTCACAGCAATGACAGCTATAACTGTGACCATAGCTAGGAAGCACACAAAGCAGGGAACTGATAAGGATAAATGATCATGTAAACACCAAGAGCTGGGCTTTTTCTTCCTGCCAAAGCAATGTGCATCTCAGTACTTAAAATAATTTCTGTAAGAGCTCAGGAAATGGCTCCTCTGGCAACACACTTGCCACACAAGCATGAGGACCTGAGTTTGACTCTCCAGCACCCAAGCAAAACTCTAGTGTGGCAGAATAGGCAGGGGCGGAGAAGAAGAGCCAGCTGTGTGCTAGCCAATCCAGCTGACTTGGTGAACTCCAGGTTCAGTGAAAGACTTTCTCTTTAAAAACATATAGATGAAAGTATAAAATAGATATTAATTACAGAAGACACTTGGCCCTAGTCTCTGGACTCTGCATATATGTGCACAAACAAACAAACACATTCATTCACATAACACACACACACACACTAAATACTATATATATATATATATATATATGTTCTGATCCACCTAAATCCTGTGAGTTCTGAGAGCAGATGTTTTTGCATGATTTAATTCTCTACCCTTGATGTCTAATAAAATGCTTGGCAGGAAGTTGGAGTCTGGGACATAATTATGTGGCTAGAAGGACTGACATTTGTGCAAAAGGTAGTGGGAGAGGAGCATGTGGGGTGGGGGTAGTTAAGGATGTGGAAAGAGGAAGTCATTTGTCACTAGAGGGAAGTGACCCAGGTGAGAGCGTACCTGACATCTGAAGAACGCTGAAATTCCAGTGTGGTGATAATGTCCCTGCTTCTAGTGGGGGCTGGAAAAAGGACTCCTTGAATTTGCAATTACACAAGATATCAATCTTCATATATTCCCAGGGAGTCCCAATAGGTGAAGTGCACTCTCCACTTCAGAAGCTCAGTTGCCCAATGCCCTGCACTTATCAAGGCTGCTGCATCCTTAACCAAACTCTATTAGAAGCTATGGCTTGTTCCTGTTGGGTACGCTTTCTGCAAGATCCAAGCCTTTCCAGGACTGTGTTAGAGAAGCACAGCACCTACATTTCCAGCAAGTTCCTCCCGAAATTTCTCTGAGGATTCCTCGGGAGCCTTGGCCCAAACCCTGCCAATCTGCACATGCTATGAAACTTACTCAAATCCATAGTCTGTTCCATTCAGCTAACACACTCACCGTACCTTCCACATTTCCCACTTGCCTTGCTTTTCATTAACCTTCATTCTTTTTCTGCAAAAAATAAAAATAAAATCATTCATTTGTTGAAAGCCATTCAACTTTCAAATTATATTCTTTGAGCCCTGTCTCTCCCCTCACTTTATTTGAAGACACCCATTTTTTTTTTTTTTTTTTTTGGTTTTTCGAGACAGGGTTTCTCTGTGTAGCTTTGCGCCTTTCCTGGATCTCGCGCTGTAGACCAGGCTGGCCTCGAACTCACAGAGATCCGCCTGCCTCTGCCTCCCGAGTGCTGAGATTAAAGGCGTGCGCCACCACCGCCCGACTTAAGACACCCATTCTTATATTCCACGTTTTTCCCTCTTCCTCATTCAGAGTTGTATGTCCCTGTTCAGGGTCTCCTTGTCATAGGGGTACTTTCTCAATACATTTTTCTTATGTATGGCTTTGTGGAACTATGATTGTGTATCTGTTCCCCATCACTAATTGTTCTTTAGTGGGGAAAATGATGTGCTATGAACCTATCTATCATGGAGCTTCCATAGCCACAGAGGATGATTCTTAGAAACCCACAACTAGAAACAATACAGAGATCAAAAGATCATAGGGAACCTATCCCCAGTAAACATCTACATTGCAGCTTCTGCAATTATGCCTCAGGAACATTACGGAAGAGGAGGTGGAAATACTGTAGGAGCCAGAATCCCAGGAAGTCTGTTGTTAAGCAGTCTCTCCTCCTAAGAATGGTTGCACAAACAAGACAATGGCAGAACCACTGGGCATATTAATGTGGACTGGACAATTTTCCATGGGGGTCCCACCACTAGATAAAGAACTATATGCAACTAATGACGGTTGAGAGAAAGAGAATTAGCCTCTCCCAGAGATGAGCCTGCTTATTGGATTGCAGAGTGGTCATCCTTGAGACCATATACACACAAACAACAAAAATGAATCCAGCAAGTTGAAATTTTATATATATATATGCATATATATATATATATATATATATACATACAATACTAATCAAAGAAAAACAAGCTATCAACTTGAGAGTCAGGAGACATGGGAGGGGTTTGAAGGAAGGTACATGAGAAGGTTGGAGGTGAAAAATGGAGACGGGAAAGTGAAATAATTCTATTGTAATTAAAATATATAAAAATTAAAAGTATCAAGAATAACTTTAAAGGGGGGGATGTCTCTCCTTTTCTTGCTCATATTTCCTCAAGATGACAAGCTTTGTTGTGTGGTGTAAGGATATGTTCTGAGAAAAATAAGTATATATTAGGAATCCAAGTGAGTTTGTTCTCTAAGAAAAGAACACAGTCCAATGCCCTTGAAGGAAACACGGGCAAATAGACCCATGTGGCCTCAAGGTTTCAGCTCATGTTTCGTGAAGGCTGGATGTGGAAGTGGGCTGGGGCACTAAGGAGAACTTAAAACCCTCTCTTTTCTTATCAGAGAATCTGGCTATTCAGAAAGCATTTGTTTTTGTTAGCTGTGGGCCATGGAGATGGTGGCACACCCCCATGTATCCCATAATGTTGCAGCTTTTGATGCCATATGGCAAAGAGCAGAGAGGTGCTAAACACCTATCTGAGTAGGAACACGTTAAGCATTTGTTGGAGCAGAGGCCCTTCCTCATGTAGTACAGATTTGCACTGAATATTTGGAAGAAAACCAGGGCCATTTGAGAGAGATCACTGTTTGCCTCAGTTTCCAAAACTTTGGAATGAAGGTCTCAACTTAAGGATCTCTATAAAATGGAACTGTGGAAGTGAAAATCTCTAACAAAGGCATTCATTCAAGGGCATCCAAGAGGCCCTCTGCTGTACGTGCCAATAAACACAAAACTCCATGTTTTAAGAAATGCAAAGAAAACAGCCAGCCTAGATGTCTATTAGGGACCAGATAATAAGGGGCAGGAAATAAGTGCTCTGTGTCCAATTACACCACACAGCAGGACAGAGTCCCTTTCAAGATGATAAGCTACTTTTCATTTCCCCAAAGCCATGAGAACAACACCGTGGTACGAGCTATGGGAGCGAGGGAAGGAATCAAGACAGCAGCTTTCTTGGTAAAGACAACTGGGGATGAAGGTCAGGCTAAGGAGAGGGGATGACAGCAATTCTGAGAGTCAGTCTTCAGGCAAGAGCATGTATGCTTGGGAGTGGGCATCACTGCTGCCTTTCCCCCACCTCTCTCTTTCACACACACACATACACACACAGACACACACACACACACACACACACACACACACACACACACACACACACTATTTATTGGAATCCTGCCTCACTATTAGAAATGTAGTAATTGCTACAAAACTGTTACACCAGGCTATTTTTATCAATATGGTTATCATTATGAAAATGGGGGTAAGTGGAACAGTGATAACACTGAGACTGTGAAATGACTGGGAAAGTGAGTCAAAAGCCTGCTGTCTTTACATGCTACATGTTAACAGATATCATCAGAACATGGGAAAGAGGGTAGCAGAGGTGAGAAAGCTCGAAAGAAGAGTTCAGCACCGCCGGAGACCAAAGGCTGACCCGCCAGGGAAGATGTTTTTAAGTAGACACGGTTATTATACATGGCCCAAGCCCTGGAAATCCATTAATCTTTCAACATCGCTTCAGTCATTTGGAAAAATGAATGCTGACAATGAACTGTCATAAAAATTACATAGGAAATCTTTATAATGGGAGATTATAGTTATTGGGGGCTCATGGGATTAACAAAGAGAGGAACCAGAAGAAACTTCAATAAGAAGAAAATAATTATGCTTACTTATATTATTCCTTTATGGTGTCAGTTGAACATTTTTAATTTAATGTGAAATTTCAGAAGAAGAATGATATGTTGGCTGAATAAAAATGGAGAGCATGCAAAATTCAAGCTTTGTGCTCACCTTGGAACTTCAGCCTAAGCAAAAACCCGAGGAGTTCAAAAAGTGCCCCGAAAAAAAGTCTCACCAAAAAAAAAAAAAAAAAAGCCCAGTGCAAGCAAAAGCATGTTAGGTAGACATGCATTCAAAAGTCCCCTTTCCTCTCACCAGCCTGCCTTCGTTCCAGGCAGCATAACAACCAAAACTGGACGTGGAGTATTAGAGTATGTACATTCTCTGAGGCCCACACACACCCTAAAGAAATGTATTTGAGAAACACTATCATGCTCTTCAGACTAGAACTTTTACTTGTGTTTCCAGAACAGTCCACGGAAGGTCAGCTAAGGGAGCCTGTCCCTCATAACCCCTCTCGTGGAGGTAGGGTTCAGACCTTGCCACATACCGTTGCCCATTTTCCCAGGAAGAAAGCCTAGGACTAATGCTGTGAGCTATGTTCTCTTTGTTTCCATATGTTCTCCTCTGGGCTTTCTCAATCACATGTTATATAACCCATATCAGCATCCCGACCCATTTCGTCAAAAGGCATTTCCAATCCAGTGCTTCCTAACTTCTTTTAGGGGTAAGTTAACATTACCATGTCCTGACAGATCAAATGAGGAGACCCAGCCAGAAAGCACTGTGAATTCATGACAAATCAGGTCACTTTCTATTAGATTTACATCCCTGTAACAGGGCCGTTAAGGACTGCCCTTAAAGACAGTTTATATATCCCAGGGTTGACTTCTCTTGAATCCCATGCTAATCACATCAGGATTATTGTTGCAAGGGCCAGGGAACTATGCTTATTTACATACCTCACAGTGGCAGGTAGCAGGCTATGGGTTGGTAGCCCTGAGATATACAACTAGACCCATGCAGTCAGACCTGGAGCAGAGAAAGAGAGATATGTATGGTCCAATTTATTTAGGTCAATAGACACATGGAAGGCAGAAGTTCCAAAGTGAGAGCTGGGGAATTTGGCAGCTGACTTGAGGCCTGTTTGTAAAAGTACAGTTATTCCTTGGTTAGTGGGAGGAAGTTCAATGGCTAGACCTTAGAATTTGGGATAGATTCCAGAAAAGCCATAGAAAGAAAAATCAAAAGTAAGATATTTGAAAGCAGATCTACTGGTAAAATTGGTCTTAAAAATACACCATGGAATATTTGCAAATAGAATTTATAGGAAAGAAGAGATGAGAGAGGACTATGTGGGCAAAAGAAGACCGAAGACGGACCTAATGCCACACCAAGAACTTGGAGTGGAAGGCAGAAAGCCAGAAACGAGAGTAAGCAGTGATCATTGAAAGGCACTCTAGGGACAGAAATCAGTGACAGCTCCAGGGGGGAGGTCTAGTCACCCTGAATGCATAGCATGGAACACCATAGGGATGTAGTGCTAATGCTGGGAAGACCAGAGTAGAATGACAGAAGCCTTCACAGCCACAGGTGGGGGACACATGAGATTGGGTGACCCTAGGAGATGTAGACAGAGCTGGAGGAGTTCAGCTGAGCAAACTTACCGTAGATTTACTCCAGGCTCTGAAGGAGAGTCCCTAATTCTTCTACCAGTTCCTAAATGAGCTTCCTTTTGGCAGGGGGTACTCAAATTCATAATCTTCCAGTCACAGCCCCCAATGCTGGGATTGCAAATGCACTCCACATGCCTTGCAACATAAGCAATTGGAACCCTCCCTAGCCTCTGTGTCCCTGTTAAGATTGGAAACAAACACCCTTACGTATAGAACGTTGAAAAAGTTTATATGCATATCAGTCTAAGTTATGTGAGGAATGCTTCTGCCCCGTACAGATTTTTTTGGTTGTCATGGCACTTTGGCAAAGTTCATTTCCATCATGTAGGATGCACCTATTGAGTCCTACTGTGTGACATACATTGTCCTACACGTGAAATTAATGGCTCACCTCCTCTTCTTGTAGAGCTTCCAGTTTAGAGGAAAAACAAAGCAATTATCAAGTGGCTTTGGTAGAGCAGGGCAGGATGAGAGAGCCCCTCTTGGGTCTTAGGTGGAAGCTCACTTACACCAGAAATATCTGGCACAAACCAAGAGCTTTCATGTGCTGCAGCCTTAATAGGCAAAGGCTCAGTGTCTCCCGGAAACAGCAAGCTATTTGAGAAATGGGTTCTCTATCTTTTCAAAATGATAACATTTAATAGGAGATTATCATAGGAATAATATGATGTACACGACTCATATTACCTGATCTGTGTAAAATGAAAATATGATTAATGTTCAGACGTTTGCAGCTCCTATGAACGATGTTCTCCCAAGAAGATATATAAAAGCTTGCGATTACTTAGGCTGTCTAAGAAGGTGATCCCAAGGAGCCCCAGTTACATATAAAATTTTACTGCCCTCATAAAATTTATGTCAAACTTAATGCAGTCGAGTGGGAAGAGAAGTGGATCAGGAGGTATGATGCCGAATTTTGCTCCTCCAATTTGGTTGCTATACATCTCTGTTTCCCTAACAATTCCCTTTGGTGGCTATTTCTCCATCGATAAAGTGAACATATCAAGCTAGGTTTTCTTCAGTTGCCAAGGACTGGGAATCCTTCAGCCAAGTTATTCTGAAAGTGGTCTCAGAATCATTTCCGTGCAAAGATGACTTCGAATATAATGCTCTTTTTGAGAAATCTAGTTTAAGACAATAAACTGGATTAATAAATTATCTGTCTTAGGGTAAAAATAAACTTCAGCCAAATGCATATGCCCAGTACCTGGGTAAAGTGTTTGTTTGGCCATTTATAGGGAATAATTCATGAACAAGCTATATACACACGCATATTATATGCTATCTGGTCTGTCCGTCATTGATAGGGAAAGAAAAGCATGTGAGTCAATGGTCCAGTTAGAGGAAGAGATGACTAAAATTTATCTCCTGTTGTTGCATGATAGCCCTGAAATCCCTGCCAGGCCTTCTCAAAGAGTAAAGACAAATCTCAAACCATTATCTTTCTTAAGCTACCGGGCTACCCAGAAATGGTAAGAATTAGCAAAAACCCTGATGGAAGTGTGCACACAGAAGGAGGTCAAGTAATGTCAATTCCACACTCTCTTTCAGTCCCTGTCTCATATTCATCTCCTGGGCCAGTTCCGTTCTCTTGTTCTCTCTCTACCCACCCATGTAAACACATCTGTCTTCAGCATCTTGCTGATGCTGCTTCTCCTACCTGGAAAATTTTCTCTTCATCCATTCAGATCCAACCTGGGCCAGTCACCCATCTCAGTTTGTAATCCAGAAAAGCCAACCTGACATGTAAGCTCCAAGAGAACAAAGACGTCTCAGAACAATGAGGGGATGGGGAATAAGGAAAATGAACAGAAACAGGTTTGTCAATAGGGTCTGGCCACAGTCTCCCGACTCAGGAGCTGTCTGATGTCCACACTGCCAATACAAGGGCCAATTTAACCAAACAACCTGTGACCCCTGGGTTTGGCAGGGACTCCACACAACAGTCCATACAACATTTGGTACAGTACCAGTCTAGGACCAAGGAGCTGTGTCCAGCCAAAGGGAGGTAAAGGAACTCCCTTAGCTGCAGCAGTAAGAGGAAGCAAGGGGAAGCGGTGTAGAACTGACTTTTTCATCAACTGTGTCCAAATGAGGAAGATCAACCAGGAAACGCCATGGCGTTTGAGAAGGTAGATTAGATACTGAATAATCCCAAACTCCCCATGCTACCCATGGAGTTCATTCTCAAGTTCGATCTCTCTCTCTCTCTCTCTCTCTCTCTCTCTCTCTCTCCCTCTGATTTGACCCCTATCATTTCTTAGCCATAATATCCATCCTTTGAAGTCATTCCCAGTTTCTTCTCTGCCACACATTCAGGAGAAACACTGCACCGAACACACTGTTCAGTGCTTCTTGGGGGTGGGGGTGGGGGTGGGGCGAGGTTTCCCATGCATCTTCTAACCCTGACTGTGATGCAGTGTCTGCACAGGCTGTACCATCAGCTCTCCAAAGAGGCTCTTGCTAGATTTAAAAAGTGGTAGTCTTGGGCCCAAAGTTAATAATGAAGGGAATCAGTCATGCGTAGAGAGTTGGTTCCTATCAAAGGACTCAGATGTGGCCAACACTACTGAAGGACCTGGGGAGCCCTGTGCTTCCATGAACTTGTAAATGCATTGTAACCTCATTCATTAGAGTACCAACTTAATTGAGTGTGTGTGTGTGTGTGTGTTTTTGTTGTTGCTGTTGTTGTTATTGTTTGCTGTTGTTTTTTGCTAAGGGCTCTATACACTGCTTGGATAGAAGGATGAGCATGTGCTGGTTAGCTCAGTTGAACACTAGAAATCATGGTCAAATGGACTCTGTACATAAACAAAAATAAATTCAACAACCAGTACAAATTCCTTCTTGGGGGAGGTTAATTAAAAGAAAAGAGGGTCTGAAGAGATTTCGCTGAAGTTGAGAGTACTTGTTCTTGCAAAGGACAGAGGTTCTGTCCCCAGCACTACACAGGGGCTCACAACCATTCATAACTTCAGTTTCAGTGAACCTGATGCCTTCTTGTTACCACCCTGGGTACCAGGCAAGCACAGAGTGGACACATATACATGCAGGCAAATCCCTTGTGCATATAAAATAAAATAAATAAATGTTTTAAAAGTTTTTTTCTAAGGAAAATGTCTTTCAGTCAAAATGAAGATCACTTTTTGGGACAAGCAGACATGTCTCAAAAATTGTAAATCAGGCCAACGAAGAAAGTTGACTGAAGGTTTATTTGTTAAAAACTCTGTAACCTTAACAATTCTATGAGAAGACATTCTTCAGATAGAATTAGAGAATATGAAGTTCTGGTTTTCAATATTAGATGAAAACAACCATAAAGACTGGCCCCCTACCTCCTTTCCTAATTAGTTCCTAAAATATCTGTGTACAAATTAGATAATAGATTTACTCATTCTAAAAGTTGTTCACTTCTGAGAGAACTTGTAATATTTTAAATTAATTTAAATGAAACTAATTTAAACTATAAAAATACTGTGTAGTCCTGGATATTTTAGACTGCATCTGTGGTTACTTTAAATTCTAAAATAGCTTGACATTTATTGAGGAGGTAAAAATTACTTTGAAAATTAATTACTTTGAAAATTATAAGTTTGTGTATTTGTTTGAATTCCAAGGGACGAGGTTGACTGCTGAGAAGCAGATTTCAATTTCTATGCAAGACATGTTTCTAAAAACACAGGTTTGTATGCCTGAATCATTAACACTCTGTGCTACTTGTTCTAGCTTATCTAGACCTTCAGGCACGACCCCATAAACAAATTTCTGCTTGTCACTGGTTCAGCCAAATCACACCAACAATCCCATAAGGAAAAGGGAAGCAGTATATATGCAATGAATTAAATATGTTGTGCAGTTTTGAACATTTTATAAAAGCAGGAAAAGTAATACAATGTGTAATAACATTAAAAATAAAATAATGAAAGAATCAAAGGGATAGTTATACCATGAAATATAATGCACATATTGCAATTATGATATCTGAAAATATGTGCTCACTTTGGAAAATACTCACGGTATTTTCATGGTATATCTGTTTGTGTTTTTGAGATAGGCTCTTACTGTGTAGCCCAGGCTAGCCTTAAACTTTCAGGAGTTCCCCTGACTCCAGTTTTCAAGTGCTGGAATTATAGGCCTGAGTTTCACGGCATGTTTTCAAATGAAGAAAAAGAACTGAACTTCATGCTCACCTGGCCTTGGTCTTGCTGATCAACATTTCTTTCTCTTCTGCAAGGTTCTTCCCTGTTAGGCTTTCAAGAGCTAGATGGATGCATGAATTTCTTGGTGTGGGTCCAAATCTCAGCATCAGGTGCAACGGTATCTCTGAAAAGCTTTGAAAATGGCATCTTATGATCCAAACTTGCCTGGAACTGGCCTTTGAAATAAGAGTGCAAGAATAACAAGGCTTCACCAGTGGTAATAACAAAACTAAATTCACTGAAAGAATGCAGGTGTAATGGGTTATTTGTCACTGTAAACATCATAGAAAAGAAAAAAAAGAAGAAGAAACAAAACATCTAGAAGAGGAAAGAAGATTGTCAGTCAATTAACTCCACAATTATAAAGGTTACTTGGGAGACAAGGACCCATACACTCAGATCAGAGGCATTATTCAACTTTAAAATTAGGACAAAGGGCCGAGTTCCCATTGACCTATGCTCTGTCCAAAGAAGAAGGAATGCTTAGAATATAAAGATGGGGGGTTGGGGATTTAGCTCAGTGGTGGAGCACTTGCCTAGCAATCTTGAGGCCCTGGGTTCGATCCTCAGCTTCCAAAAAAAATAGAATATGAAGATGGAAGAGAGTTGAAAATGGGCTCAAGGCCTTCAGCATGGATTTCCGAAGACAGAACTTTAAAACTTAGATATCAAATCTTACAGTCACCTATAAGCATATTGGAAAACTTTAAGTTTATTAACTGCTATCTATACAAGGAAAGAAACCACTGTGTATGAAACAGCATATTATTTACCAAACTAATTTGATGGAATCCTTGCTTTTAACTTTCCACCTATCCTTAAATTTATCAATATCCTCCTAAATTTCACACTTAACGAGTAATACTAGGGTTTATAGAGCATAGTGCTAAGTTCTTTGTGTGTGTTCTTCTATTTAACCCCATTATTGCTTACGGTTTTCTTCATTTCTGTGCCTATCATAGTGTCTGTTGTCCTCCAAAGGGCAGTATCACAGGAGCCTAGAAATATGCCTCATAGCATGTATCTATGCTATACGTGTCCATCTCTCTTAGGTGCCATCATGCAACTGTCCATATCCAAGGTGATTCTTGAAATAGCATCATGTTGCTTCTACCAACAGCAGCACAAAGGGAACCTGGAGCCGGATACACTTAGCTGGACTTAGTCCTTGAGTTGGTAAACACAAGTTTGAGACAGAACTGTTATGGCTAGTTACTTTCTCTACCCTGCTCTCTCTCTCTCTCTCTCTCTCTCTCTCTCTCTCTCTCTCTCTCTCTCTCTCTCTCTCTCTCTCTCTGTGTGTGTGTGTGTGTCCTAGAGTGTCATTTATAAGCTGTCATTCATGGTTTTTTTGAGGCAGAGTTTTTCACTGACCTGAAACTCACAAATCAGGCTAGACTGGCTGACCATGGAGCCTCAAAGGATCCATCTGTCTTTACCTTCCCACTGTTGGGATTACAAGTGACTACCCTGTGACTTGCTTCTAACATGAAGGATGAAAGAGCTGCCTGTGTCTATCCCCAAGGGTAAGCAGGGATTAGACACTGGAGAAGCAGGTAGATACAATGTCCTGCTCACCCCTTGCTGCCTTCCCATGTCTTTCCTCTAGAAACAATGACTGGGCTCCTAACTCTTCCATCGATGGTCTTTGTTCATTCTCTTAATTCCTTTTAGCCACATCTTCATCTCAGGAAGAAAGTTGGCTTTGTACTTATATGACTAAGTAGATCATTAAAGAGGTTTTTGCAGAAACATCTTTAAAGTTAAACTCAGTTATCCAAGTCTAAAGACACAGAAGCTGTCCATATCGTTGAAATTTCAGTGATATAGGCATTGAGGGTTGCGATAATTTCTGATGCTTTTGTTTTCTTTATCTTTTGCCCACCACATCTATGAAAATCCTAGTGTAAATTGGGCTCCCCACTTTAGTTCTTGTTTTCTCTGAACGACCTCTTTGGGTAAGCCCTAAAACCTCTGATATCTTAGATTACTAGGTTCTTGTCCCACACAGATGAAAAATGTCCGCATTTTTCTTCCAATCCAGGATCATCTCTACTTGGCCTCTGATTCAGTTTCTTACCTTTTGAGTTTATACTGTATGAACTTGCATTGCAAATTCTTTTCTTGTCCCTTCCCTGGTCCTTAGAAACTTACAGCTACATATCACCTCTACTTCTTGACCCTCTCTTCATAGTGATTGAGAGACTACCTCTTCCATTGATCCATGCTAATACCCAGTTCCTCTCTCTGCAGCCTCCATCCACATCCCATGCCCCACCAAATTCTCAAGCCCCAGTCAGAGCTTTAGTCAGAAATAAGGGAGAATTGAGTTTCAAAATGTAAAAGAGACAGGAAGATGGCTCTGTGAGGAAAGTGCCATCTGTACCAGCATGGTACTTGACTTCATATCCCTCACACTTCCTATAAGGTAGGTGCTATTGGGGAATATGATGAAGAAAGGAGGATCTCGGGAGAATCAGTTGTCAGCTGGTTGAACCAAAGTAGCAAGCTCCAGGTTCAATAAAATAATCTCCTCTTAGTAAACAAATAACAAACTGGTAAAGTGAGAAAGTGATTAAGGAAGACACCCCAGTGTCAATCTCCAGCTTGCACATGTACCTGCATAGACAAGCATACCCATGCACATGCATACACTATTCTACACTACATGCCATATACATACAGTAGAAGTGGCAGCAACTACAATCTCTGTGCATGGCAGTCTGTTGGAATCTATTTTCCAGTGACAAGATGAACCAGAACCTTAACCAGCCAAGGAAAGGGTAGAGGGGGAGGAGATAAGCCAGGATAAGTGAGCCTTTATTGCAGTCAAAGTACATACCATAGAGATGTATGCCGGGAGTCATATTTTAACTTGTAGAAGGCTATCAATTCATTCAGCTCCCAAGTGAAGTACTGTGAATATGAATATGCATTAAGCAAGGAGCCTGTCTTCAAGAAGCTTGGTATTCAGTCAGCAGACCTGAGTTTCACAAGAGACATTCACACTTGTGCCAAATTGCAACTGTGTGGTCTATATAAATATTATAGCTTTTGATTATATTTAGAATCACCAAGTGTGTGTGACATGTGGCACAAAGCAAATATAAAAAACAGAGTTGCAAATGTGAAGCTTATTATATGATAGACCACAATTTGATCATGTAAAGCAGGATAACGCCATAACTTTGTGGACATATTCTAAGTGGGAGACATTACAAACTGGAAAGTTCCAGGGCGCTCGGCATATAGTGTATTAGGGTCATCTACCTGAACAAAGCTGAATGAGTTTTCTTTAGGAATCATGTGCACCCAAATCAATGATATAGGCAAGCTAGTTTAATATGCTACAAAAAAAAAAAAACAAAAGGAAAATCATCTGGTAATTGACTTTCATTCATTATTTTAACTTCAGAAGAGAAAAAGATATTAAGACATCTGAATGCTGCTTTCATTGGCAGTGCATGGTGAAGCATCCCAAGAGTTGATGAGCTGAAATTTTAGGAGGGAAATGCTCCCCACTCTTGACAGCTTTCAGACAAGCTGAAAACAAGCAAGATGAGAGGCTGAAGAGACTGACACTCCGGGTGGAAATGTCTAAAGAGCAAATGATAAATTGGGGATATATAATATACTGTAGCAGAAGCAGGGGGATGAATGTGAGATATAGCCCAATGTGGAAGAGAGACCTAAGGAGGGAAAGCTCATTCGTGTCAAATAGATCTTTTTTAGAGACACAGCGATCATGTTGAAATAAGTGAACCAATGCAAGACAACCCCTTTGGTTTGAAGGACGCTTGACAGGTACAAGAAGGAGAGGAAATATGGGAGGGTAGTGCACCCGGAGTGATGCACACAGAGAAACAGCAGTCAGAAAAGCTGGATTGAGGAACACACTTCTCCTTGTCCCATAGGCCTGGTTTCCCAACCTTCACAATATTGCTAGCTTTCATTTCAGATGGGAGCTGCTGTTTCCCTCAGTCTGGTCACCTCACCAAAGGTAGGATGGAGCAGAGAATGAACCAAAGGAGGGCTCCACACTCAGAACTGCTCCTCACGGGTCGAAGACCTTGGGCAGCTTACTCAAGGTTTCTAAATGATGTGTGTCACATCTCTCAATCATAGGCCTGTGAAAAGCTTTGTGTGTGACATGCATAGAACACAACTAACCACTATGCTAGTTATAGGGAGTACACGTCACAGATCTTCAATTACAGGTTGGGGGATTTTTCCAGGGAAAGAGCCAAGACATTGCCCTGAGGAAAAATATTACGCTGTGCTGCTATATCTGCATCTTCTAAGGCATGTTCATGCTTGAAATTCCCCCATGAAACCCATCATGTTAGCAAAGGCTTTGCATTTAGACTCTAACACAACTTTATGTGCTTAATGTTTTTCTTAGACCACTTAGCACACCTTCACTATTTGAATATTGATATCCGGATCCACTCTTCCTTTCTATTTCACTTTGTAAAAATTCAGCCCCTGGAGTTTCCACAGCAAGCAGGGAAAGAGCAGCAAATCAGTTCAATGTTTCTTCTGGGACCACGTAGTTCTTTAGAATCTGATGAATGGAAGGGCCCCATGCCCATAAAATTGAGCACATGTATACACAATTATGCAATCTCAGAGATCCCCTTGGAGCTCTAGCAAAGCTTTCCAGACCAAGGACTGATATTTAACACATAAATGTACATTTTCAGAGATTTCCCTAACTCTCTAAGATACAGAAAATTTACTCCAAACCAATTGTCCATTCCCAAGAAAAATCTTTTGTTTGGAGCTTCAGTTTGAGGTCATGTTTCCTGAATAACAGCTTTCTAAAAGGTGTGTGGTCGTGGGTAGACTTGAAGGACAGTCACTATGTATTTCTTGTCCCCGGGGCCTCTCAGAAGGGATTTGCTTAAGAATTGTCATGTAGGTTTCTTCCCTTCTCCTTTACTGGAAAAGCATCCACCTAAACTTTCCACAAACTTTGTGTGGTCTACTGCCCTAAGAAAACTTTTAGGTGCCAAGTAAAGAGAAACATCCTCAGGATGATAATCGAGTTGTCAGAACCCAAGAGCCAGGGTCCTTCTATGTGAGCGGCCATTTTAATGGGGTTCAAACCTCTGAAGTTTTTGTATAAATTTTGAATTATCCCATTTCTTAGCAATTGTTAAAGTAGCTCAGGTAAATAGAATAGAGAATCCTAGAAAGATTATAGAGAAGAATCTAAAATTGCTTTTTCTTTCTTTCTTTCTTTCTTTCTTTCTTTCTTTCTTTCTTTCTTCCTTCCTTCCTTCCTTCCTTCCTTTCTTTCTTTCTTTCTTTCTTTCTTTCTTTCTTTCTTTCTTTCTTTTTTACACATTCTTGTGTCTATGTGTTATGGATATGTATGTGATGCCCATGCATGTGTATCGTGTGTATAATTGATGTGTTTGTGTGGTATGTGAATGTGGTGTAGATGTGACATGCTGTGTGTGTATATGTGTGATATGTATGTGATGTATGTGTGTATGGTGTATGTTATGTGATATGCATGTGTGTTGTGTATGTGTGGTATGTACATATGTGAGTAGATATGTGATATATTTTATATTCTATGTTATTCAAGAAGTTATTGAAACCTAATCTTAACAAAGACCATTAAATATTTATATGAAATACTGCCAATGATCATTTTAATTCTATGAAAGGTTTAATATTTTCTACACCCTGGTTTTAAAAAAATAATTGATGGATTCCAGACAGGCATGATGGTGCACACCTTTAATTCCAGCACTTGGGAGGAAGAGGCAGGTAGATTTCTGAGTTTGAGGCCATTCTGGTCTAGGACAACCAGGGCTACACAGAGAAAATCTATCTCAGAAAGAAAAAAAGAAAAAGAAAGAGAGAAAGAAAGAAAAATTATTGAAAGGTTTGAGACAAACTAATTTTTGCCTTTAAATATGGAAAGAGCAAAGTTGAATAACATTTTTCTTTTCTTATCAGGAAATGAATTACATTCATGGTTAATAATTGTTAGAAATTAGAATCTATATTGTTTACACATTGAGTACTAATAATGTTATTAATACCTCAAGCTGAAATGTATGTATTCTAATGTGTATGATTTTAGAAAATAAAACATATTAAATATTTTTGTAAGCATACATATTGTATATGCTGTAGTTATATAAAGCAGGGAGATTAATTGAGATTCTCATGTAATTAATTTCATTAAGCTAGCAATCTGTGAAGAAGTTGAAATATGACTCAAAGAATGTAAAAAAATATGAAATGAATTTATTAAAGTATATGTGTCTGTCTATTGGGGTATGTTAACAAGTTTTAAGGTATTGTGGAATTTATATCCTGTTGCATTTATATTAAAGTGTGATATAACCATTTATATAAAAACTTGCCAGAATGGTACCCTTTAAAAATGTTCAAAATCATGATAAAGTTTAAGATGCCAATATTTGTATTATGTGAGCAAATAAGGGGTTTTTTTTCACATTATTTTCGTGGTAATATAAATAAATTGCCCTGCAAATCAAGGCTCTTGATGTGTGCAGCCTGAAGTCAACACATGCTGGCAGCAGGGGCATGAGAAAGATCTTCACAACTGCTTAAATGTATGCTTAGTGTTGCTATCTGGTTTTATAGCATGTCCTCTTTCCCTGCATGCCAAAACTCTTCCCTCCCAGGTACCATGATCTTCAGATGTAGAATGAATTTATAGGCAATGTTTTGAAGAATCATTTGTCTAGATATTTAATCAGTAATAGCAATAGACTTAGGAAAATGCTGTTCTTATTCAGAAACTTTGGGACCCAGATTTCAAAAGTTTATACTTGCAGAATTGAGACTCATAGATCAATAAAATAAAAATAGACTGAAAATATGGCTCAGTAGACAAAACCACTTGCAGTACAAACATGGGTGTGTGTGTTCAGATATTCAGCACTCACATAAAAGCCAGGTATAGACACAAGCAGTGCTTGAAACCCTAGTACTGGGTGGTGGTGATATAGATAAGAGGATAGATATTTAGGTCTTGCTTACCAGCCAGCTCCATGTGCTGTAGGAGACTGAGTCAAGGAAACAAGGCAGGAAGTGATGGGGCATGGGAAGTTTTCCTCTGACCTTTTCACATGCATGCATGCATGGATGCACACACATGTGAACACACACACACACACACACACACACACACACACACACACACACACACAAGCCCAGAACAATCAGAGTACTTTATTTTGCACCATTGGAAGCAACATCGGAGTAGTTCCCAATGTGCTCAAACCATTCTTTCAAGTACCTTGGCTAAGCATTTCCTGTCTTATGAGTCGTCCTAGAAGCTGCAGGGTGAGACATCACAGTTCTTCACAGAGGTTATTCGGGGTGTGGATGTTGCTAGGAAAAGCAGGGATGAGGAGGACATCACACAAATATCTCACAAGAAGACAAGTTACTTCTCAAACACATCCTCTTCAAAAAAAACCAAGGGAAGAGACAGTGTGGGTGACTGCATAGATATGTAGGCAATGGCTTCCCGGGAGTGAAGGGAAGCTGGTCGAGGAAGAATAGTTAGAAACTTAAAGCGTAGAAGAATGAACGAGCACTAAAATACAATTACCAATAGGGACCTACCATACTCTACTCATTTTAGTAAAGGTTTTATGTTTACTTCAGTGTTCGGCTCATTTTTGTGGTTCCATTTGGTTCCGCTTTGCAAATTGCAGGTTGCAAACCATTAGTGGCCTGTGGAATTAATTCCGTGTAGCCCAACAGCCATGCAAAGGAGTCTAAGAGTAGAACAGAACAAAAAATTGCTAATGTGGACTACAAAATTAGGGACTTGAACAAAATAGAAAAATTGCTAGTGTAGACCACAAAATGTAGGGTCTGTTTGTGAAAGTGTTATTCAGGTGTTTTCTAATTTGAACATGGAATGTTCCTCACAGGTCCTTGTATTTGAACAGTTCATCCCTTGCTGTGGGATGTTCCGTATGGCAAATGTGTTGCTAATTAGTCAATAAATAAAACACTGATTGGCCATTGGCTAGGCAGGAAGTGTAGGCAGGACAAGGAGGAGAAAAAAGCTGGGAAGTGGAAGGCTGAGTCAGAGAGACACTGCCAGCCGCCATGATGACAAACAGCATGTGAAGATGCTGGTAAGCCACGAGCCATGTGGCAAGGTATAGATTAATGGAAATGGATTAATTTAAGCTGTAAGAACAGTTAGCAAGAAGCCTGTCACGGCCATACAGTTTGTAACCAATATAAGTCTCTGTGTTTACTTGGTCGGGTTTGAGTGGCTGTGGGACTGGCAGGTGAGAGAGATTTGTCCTGACTGTGGGCCAGGCAGGAAAACTCTAGCTACAATCCCTGTTTTGTGGCACTGTTCCTGGAAATTGTGGATATTTTTGGACATGGGACTTAGCAGACAGACACAGAAAATATAGGGACAGTACTTATGACTTAGATCCTAGCCTTGATTCATGGCTGAGGTCTATGCTTCTCAATGGACCACCAAGGTGTGAGCAAGCAGCCCCACACTTGGTTGCCATGCCTTCCTTGCTAGGATGGACTTTACCTTCAAACTCTTCGTCAAAATAAATCCATCCTCATTTAAGTGTTCCCTGTTACTTAGTCATGGTGTGAAATGGAATGACCATAAGCTGTGTGTATATATGAAGGCAGCCCTTTGGAAGAGTGTGGGATTAGCACTATAACCACAAACCTAAAAGAGGTTGGGGTAGACATTTACAGGCTATGTTCTGCTTTGAGTCTCTGGATATATGATGTCAAGTTAACCAAACAAAAGAAAATAGGAAGCTCAGGGAATGGAGGAGATATTTATGATGGGGCTTTGAAACAAGTCGCAAGCAGAGACATTCAGTAAATGGCTGCACCTAAGGATAGAAGTTTTACCTGGGTGCTTAAATTGGAACTAAGAGAACAAGAAAAATGCTAAGCAGTACTGTATCTACGATGGAGGTCCTAGAATTTCCCAAATAGTAACTATGATGTCTAATCTCAGTTGTCTGCTTGACTACATCTGGAATCAACTATGCACCTAGCTGCTGGGCACTCTGCAAATGATATTCCTAACCAGAGAATTCAAAGTAGGAAGACCCACTTCAATTTGCTCATACTTTCTGCTGGCAGCCAACACAAAACAACCTGAAGGGAGGTAGCTTTGCTTTTTGCATGCTTGCCCTCATTCTCACTGAAAAGTTTGTCTACCTTATTGCTGTGGCTGATATTCAATCCTTATGATTTTGACACAGACTGAAAATCTAACATATTTTCAGGAATCCTCCTGGATTCCAGCACCAAATTAGGACTGCAGAGACATCTAGCCTCACAGACTGGACAACTACTGGATTCTTAGCCTTTTGATTTTGAGACAGCCATTGTTGACCTATCCAGACCACAGCCTGTAAGCCACTACAATAAATTCATATACATACATACATATATACATATGGGATATTCATATCCCAATAATAGGTTTATCTACTGATGCATTAAGCCTGATCAAGTTGAATTAAAAAGACCAGGTTTATTGGGCCAAGCACTCCTGGGTGACCTTCCCAGCCCCTAGAGATAAGGCAGGGGAAAGGAACAGGAGAAATCACATGGCTGATCTAGAGGAACAGGCTTAAATGCCCTGTAGGCATTGTCTTGAGCAACTAGCAGCTTCAAGGGAGGAGCAAAAGGCACATTTTTGGTGTCTTTCTGAGAGGGTAGAGTTTTTAATGGGGCCAAACTGGAGATTCCAGCTGAAATATATATATATATATGGGACTTAAATGATCGCTAAAAGAAACTATAATGTGCCTCTAGATTTTTAAAGCATCATGTCCAGTTGAACTTTTAAACATGTAGGTAGATCAAGAAGAAGGACATTTGCTGTTCATAACTTCAGCATCGCAATGTGTCTGAGGCTTTTATCCTTCAGTATATAATTGAATTGGTAAGGACGGCAGGCAGCCGTCAAGTTCTGCTAAGCACCCGACTTTAAAAATGTCACTGTCAGCAGAGCATGCTTTCCTCTTCGAAGATAATCTGAGCCAGCGACCTCACCTAGGTGAGCTCTCTCCAGATCAGTGGAAGACAAGTTACAGTAAGGCTCCCTGGCATTCACCCATGTCCTCTTAATAGGGGACAAGTAGCAAGCAGCAGACAGGTACATTTCCCTTTCACCTGTGCTGCTGGCCATGAGTCACTGCACACCCATGCCCTAGGAATGGGGGCAGCAATGGCTGGACACTAAGGATGTGAACTCAGATCTGGATTTCTAAATTACAATGCCAATGCCAAAGTCTCAAGTTGTCCAGAAACATTTATCTACACTCCATGCGGCACCACCACCACCCCCGCCCCGCAACACACACACACAGAGTTTGAGTGACCAATGTGAAAAGAATCGCTTTAAAGTGGTTTGAATTTGAGGTGTGAATGTTTAGCAAATGTCCATTGTGAACTATGGCACAAAGAAGCTAAAGAAATGAAAAATACCTCTATTTTCAAGAATTTTTAGTTTGCATTTTCCTCCTGGCCTCCCACCAGCTGTCCATCTACTTAATTGAGGACACAGACTCTGGGTTTTCTTGTCTTTTTTGTTTGTTTGTTTGTTTTTTGAGATAGGGTTTCTGTGTGCAGCTTTGTGCCTTTCCTGAAACTCACTCGGTAGCCCAGGCTGGCCTCAAACTCACAGAGATCCACCTGCCTCTGCCTCCCGAGTGCTGGGATTAAAGGCGTGCGCCACCACAGCCCGGCTAGGTTTTTCTTGTCTTGATTGACCTGTAAGATGAGGCAGAAAACATTCCTGCATTTTCTTTCCAAAACCAAGAGTGGCGGAGCACCTTTTGTGACATGATGTGTCTGTCAGGTGAGGTGTGGACACACAGCTGGGGAAGGAAGGGATGATGCTAATTACTGGAGAGAGACACAGAAGGCTGGGGAAACAACCAAAAAACCCGTGGGTGCTGGGAATGGGAGTGTGTGCCCTGCAGGACACACCCATGAGAGTAGCTGCCCATTTCCTAACTTCACTGACTTGTGAAGCCTTACGGAGTTGAAGAGATTGCTCAGCCTGGAACAGAGGCACCCCTGGCAGTGGCAGAAGAGTCAAGTTGAAGCCAGTGTCTAATGAATAGACATCTGTGTTGGTTTGAATATGAAATGTGCCCCACAGGCCCATGTGTTGAAGACTTGGTCCTCAGATGGCAGTGTAATTTTAGAAGGTTCTAGAAGCACTATAAGGTAGTGCCTAGAGCAAATGAGGTCAATGCAAGCATGCCTTTCTTGATTATGCTTGGTCCACTGTCCTTTCCTCTCTGTTTCCTGTCCAAAGGGAGTGTAGCAGCCTCTGTTTGTCCATGTTCCTACCTTCATGATGTACATCTCGGTGAGCTCAAGAATCAACTGATATGTCTCCAGATTGAAATCTTTCAAACTGTGAGCAATTAGGTTGCTTTGTAATAGCAATAAGAAAAGTAACCAGTAAAACTTCACTGACAGGATATTATAGAAAATTCTAGACAAGTGGCCTTATTCCAGTCTTGTGGGAAAGATAAGAGTATAATGTTTAAGTATCTCACAGTCCAGGAGATTATGAATAAAATGGAATAAATTTGATTTTTACTAAGTAATTAGATGTATTATACCTGGTTCATCTTGGTTTGGGGACTGAAATAGGTATCCATAGAGCTAATGTGATGTTTTGTGTTGGAGTTTTCATTTGCTCTTACTCTTCTGCACACACTGACACATACACTCAGAATCAATTCAAGAGTTTTCCTTCTGTAGACCATTGGCTACTTTGGCCAGAATGCACACAAATAAGAACACATCAAAGAAAAACAAAGCAAATAAAATGTGTGTGCTGCAAATCACAGGTACTGGGAGTCCACCCTCCTCGCCAATTATTAGGCTTCACTAGCAACTATTTTCCTGTTAGGTCAGTTTTCCTCAAGAAATTTGTGTGCACATGGGTAGACCTTGTGAAATCTGGAGGACCCTCTACTGGGCAGGAGAGAACTCCTCACTACTTCTAGGTGCTCTGTGGAATAGCCTTTCCCTTCTTTGAAGACTGTGGTGGTTAGTCTGTCCCTTGTCAACTTGAGAAAATCTGGATCACATGGAAAACAGGCCTTGGATATGTCTGTGGAAAATTATTTTGATTATATTAATTGTGGAAAGACTCATCTCAATGGTGGACAGGACCACTTCCAAGGGCAAAGGATCCTGGACTGTGTCAAATGGAGACAGGGAGCTGAGCATTTGCAAGCATTCATCACTCTCTGCTCCTAATGGCAAGTGTGACGTTATCAGGTGCTTCAAGTTCTCACTGCGTCGGTTTTCCCACATGAGGAACTGTGCCCTTGAACACAGTTCAAGAATATACCTTTTGTCTCTTAAGTTGTGTTCATCAGGCAATGTTATCACAATGACAGGAAAAGAAACTAAAACATGGGACATTCCCTTCCTGATTATTTCTTCCAAAAGAAGCAATCTAGTGCAGGACAGAAGATGTCTTCAGCTCAGTTGCCACCATTTAGAGTTTTGACACCACTCTCTAGGTACATTTTCAGGACTGTTTCTGCCTGATCATATAGTTTTCATGGCTACTGTAAGAAACCACCACTAACTGGGTTGCTTACAACAGCACAGTTACATTCTGTATATGTATCTGGATGCCAATCATTTGAACTAGAAATATCCACATAGCATGTGCTCCATATCTACGGGTAGATGATGCTCTTCCTGTTTGTTGCATGTTTCTTTTCTTGGATTTTGTGTCCAGATTAATCCAAATGTTGTCATCTTCACAGGGCCTTCTCCTCCCTGTGTTCTACTTTGTGTGTTTCCTATAAAGATAATGGTATTTTCATTTAAGACTCACAGAAACAGGGCTGGAGGGATAGCTCAGCCGTTAAAGGCTAGGCTCACAACCAAAAATATAAGACTCACAGAAACATTCCAGAATGATCTCATTCCAAAATGATTAATTTAATGATTATTTCAATGGCTCATTTATAAACAAGGCAATAATATAGACAGCAAGAGTTTCACATGCATGCCTTCTTTAAGGGAAATTGTTCAGTCAACAAGGACATGGTCATTGGCAGATCTGTTCTCAGTCGCGAGGTCCTCCCTATTTTCTGGTAGCAGAGGTGCACCAAGGGGTAGACTTTTACCAAAGCCAAATCCCCAGTTGTCTAGTTTGGGGACATCTTCTCCAATGCTTTCTTGGATCATACCAATAAGAAATAATTCATTAGATTAGAAGCTATGAGCTGTGCTTAATATAAAGAAACTTGTATTTACAAAAATCTGTTATTATTTGTAAGTTATGTAAATAACAATTGTACAGTCTATTCAGTCAGATAGTATATACGCACACACAACGAACTTGGAATTTAATGAACTGTAATTATACTAATTGCACATTACTGTTAAACTTTTAGAAATAGCCTTTCATATTTCTCTCTACTAGCAGTATTCTAAAATAGGTTCCAAAGTAATAATGTATTACATTGCCCAAATGCTGAAAATTGCCACTACAAAGAGAAAGCCAAGCTCATAGGCTTGTCTCCTTGCTCATGGACAACCAAGCTACTGTATGTAAGCATGCTTCTAAAAAGTTTTAAGCATTATGTATCTGATTTCAGAATGTCTCAGTCATAGAAACCCAGAACCAGTGAGGTTGCATCACATGCTGTGTCCACACCCAACTTCATCTGACTTCACTAACTTCTGATTCATTGAGACTGGGCACATTATATGTCTATCAGTATAATGAAAAAGCTGATTCCTACTTCATCAACTGAAATCCCACCTTCTAGCAAATTTTACCACCCCATTGTAATCCACTGTCATTATATAAAGACATAATGACACCGTGCTCTGTGCTAGGCCACTAGTCTGATGACCTGCCTAACTTGAAATAGCATCTCATAGCTGTATAGATTTCTCAACTGAGAGCCTTGTGAATGATCTTGACATTAGATTGTGGGGATTCTTTTTTCTTTCTTTACCTATAAAATCTTGAAACGTTTCTGTTGTTCTTCCCATCTTTATTCTTTTATACAAATTTAAGGAGTTGATTCAACTTCATAAAACTGTCTTAGTGGCATTATGTGTTTGTTTTTTATATCACACATTTTGCCATGGAAAGGTTATTCCAATTTTATTATCCAGAAAAGTAAAATCTAGGTTAGGTAAGTTATGAAAATCCAAAGCCAGACTCTACTCATACATTTTACTTGTAAGTAAATGACCCTCCAAGAAAAGGAATCACTAGACAAGTCTGGAATTTCAGATGTTAATGATGGGTAGAATTTTGGGTTGCCATAGGCACAGAACACCTGACATTCATTCTTTGGCGTTTTGTAGTCAATATGATTTGTGAATAACCCCAGAAGCAATTAATTTGTTGATCTTTATTATTATGGCTTGAGTTGTCCCAGTACAACTAAACAATTTTAAACACTTGTGTAGATGTACAATATTATTCTTTGTATATATCCCTGGATCCATCCCTTTCTATTACACAGATTTCCTGTTTTAAGTGCTACAGTCTCATACTACAGTCTTCTGTATACTGGGGGCAGGTAACCCCATGACTTCTCTTTTCAAAAATTGGATGGTGTTCTGATTTTTCTTTATAGACATGTTTTAAAGTATCGTTTACATTTATTTGAAAATATGGCCTTTCTATTGATATCATGGTGAATCATCTAATGTCTTGGTAAATTTTTCCATTGCAGAATATTTCAAATGGGGAAAGTGATAGCCACTTATTAACCGTAGTTCACCTATTACAATGAACTTTTATTCTTCTTCATACAAGTTCCACACAATGTCAATATATGCTTCTTGGCGTGAAACTATTTATTACTACATATGTATTACTTTTGATTATTTTTCCAGATGTTATTCAGTATTGACAAACGTATTTTCACTAATGTGCTAATGGGAATACATCTAGGATTTCATCAACATCTGTAGCCTTTGTGGTAGGTTTTTAGCTCATTCTACAAACATCAAGAAGCAGTTCTTCAGTATTCAGCATAAAATGGATAATTCTATGAATGATGAGTGATAGGTTTTATCAAATGGATGACAGAACTCTTCGTGAGGATCATAGTTTTTTTTCTTCTCTTACCTATAGTGTCATAAATTATTTTAATAGCTTTCTTAATGTTGAAACATCCTTCAATTCAACTCAATCTTATTAATATTTCATTTAGAACATTTGCAACTGTATCAAAGGTGAGATTAAAATAGTATGCTATTTTTTAGCCATTGGGCTAATGGAGTAGAAAAGAATTTGCAGGCTTTTCTACCACCTTTCTCACCAGATATTTAATATAGTTATTTATTATATAAATTTATTTATTACATGAATTTAATGTAATTTAAAGTAGGAATTCTTTGCTCCTGAAATAGCAAAGATTGCTAAAATTGCCCTCATATGCAATCTGTGCTCAGCTCCACGTTCTGGATCATTTTCGACATTTCCATCTGTAATCGCTTTTGGTCATTTTTGTTTTTCCTTGATAATATACATTCTGGGACTATAATAATATAATAATAATAATATATTCTGGGACTATCCATGGGATTCTTTGCTGGTTTTCCAGTGTCTTCTACATGCTGCTGCTGCATTCTTCTCCTCTTTATTAAAGCTGTACATTATTGAGCTTTGCCCCAATTAATTTCAGTAATAATTTAGAATCCTGAAGAGATGTGTCTGTTAGTGGCTTCAAGATCTGCTCTGGAATTTATCAGTTGGAACGTTTAAATATGTTCTCTTTTGACATTCCTTAATAACTACTCTTTGGAGCAATTTTTCAATTTCTACTGTACTTTGACCTTTCAAAAAAATTATCAAAAACCCTTTAATGAAAGGAGTGGTTTTAATGTTTTCAAAATAGGAAATAATAATTGATAGAATTCATTGCCCATTCACTATACATAAGAAAATATTTTAACCACATTGTATGTATTATCTTAATCCATCATTGTAAGGATTGTTACTTTCTCCACTTTATGCATACAGTAACTGATGATCAGGAAAGTTAACCTGTCCAAAGCGACATAGATAAGAAGAGGTACAAAGGATTTCAAACCACCTGTTTTGAAAGTCACTTTTAAGCAGTAAGTTATGACTTCAATTGCATCTAATATGTACATTTGTTTTTAAACTCTGTCTTTCTTAATTTAGAGATTTTCCAACAAAAAAAGTACTCTAAAATTTCAGGTAATAGCAGGGGAACTGGCTCAGGGGGTAAATATACTTTCCTAAAGACAGTGTCCTGAATGTGAAATACACTGTTCCCAAAGAGAGTGTCCTGAGTGTGACCCTCTGAATGCATGTGCACACACACACACACACACACACACACACACACACACACAGAGAGAGAGAGAGAGAGAGAGAGAGAGAGAGAGAGAGAGAGAGAGAGAATAAATGTAAAAACATTCCATGTGGTTTGAAAACAGGCCAGCGCCACAATTTGATTTGATGAGTCATGAGTATAGCAAGCAGTATATTGACATTTCATCTTACAGGTAAAGAATGCCCCAGAAGGAAAAGCCTGTTTTACATGTGGTATTGCACAAGATGGAGTAGTCTTTGCAAAGGCTTTAGACTTTATTAGTGTTTGCATTTTGTGGTTAACCTCAAAGATAAACACTGTGGTCACAAAATGCTAGTACTTGACTTGTCAGGACAGCTATGATAAAGAGTAGGACTCATACAATTAGGTTATAGCAAGTTTGTTAAATGAATTACAACTGTATGTCTCCTTGGTGTGAAAAGTGCTCATTTATATGCACTAACGTTCCTCTTCCACTGTAAGTGGGATCTAATCGAGCTAATGGCTCGGACTTAAATTAATGAAGCATACATGATGAGCCTGGAATTTATACATTCAGTTCTTCAACTATTTGTCAATATTTGCACATACATTAGCCTTTTTATCCGCAGTAGCACCTAGGACGTATTTAGCATTTAAATAGTTAATAAGTATAGAGTTGCTTAAGTTATCTATTATTATTAACAAATAAGTTAACATTCTAGTTTGGAGTTCTTGACTTTTATTACATAGCAATCATTTTAAAGAATCCTTAAGTTTCTCTGTTGACCCAGCACAGGCAACAGGATGTTTGATCTATACAAAATGTTGTTTTTGAGTATATGAAGATTCATTGAAGACCACAGAAATCACTGAGTTTTAGCTAGCACACCACTTTTGTGCAGCTGGTACATATTTCAGGGGTGCAATGAGATCTTTTTACTGGGTTTAATGTATTAAGTTGTGGATTTGGGGTGTATGTATGTGGAATGTGTGTGTGTGTGTGTGTGTGTGTGTGTGTGTGTGTATACACACACGTACATGGGTGCCACAGCACATGTATGGAGATCAGAGGACAACTGTCAGGAGTCAGATCAGGTATCTCCCTCCCTTGTGCGACCCCTGGATCTGATTGAACTCAGCTTGTTAGCTTAATAGCAAGTTTCTTTACTTGTCGAGTCAACTCACCATCTCTGAATATGATCTTGGGGAAAAGCTGTGTGAATGGGAATGATCATGATCATAGAGGAAACCTTCATAGTACAAAAATAATAATAATAATAACATTACGTGGAGGGTGTAGTGCTTCTCAGTACTGCATACCTTGTACTACAAACATCAGAAAGTGTGCATTCTTTTTCTTTTAGTGACACCGTCATCTTCATAACTCAGTTTACTTCCCATAATCTATTCAAAGAAACCTAGAATAAGAGACTGTAGAGATGAAGACACTTCAGTTGCCTAAATCATTTCAAGCACAGACACTAAGGTCCAGAAGGGAAAATGGTTTACCCAAAAGCACATAGCAGATTTGTGCCAACCCAGAATTAGAACCTAAGCTGACTTGTTCCTACTACATTACTCTTTGGTACAACCTGAGTTAGCAACATTCAGTTTACACCGTCCGTACAGGCATAGAGATAGGTGTCTGTACAATGGATGCTCTCTTGTACTGTTAGATATTTGTACTATCACAAATACCAATATGTGTCTTAGAAAAAAATTTCCAGTGAGTCTGGAATTAAAAATACATTGATGTATCCTTTATTTTAATAGGCTTAAAATGTTTTTGTTTTGTTTTGTTTGTTTGTAACTCCAGGGATCCTAATAATATTCTTGCAACAATCAGATGTGCATCTAAAGATAGCCAGATGAGTGGTCGAGTTTCACAGCATTTCTAGTACAAACCCAGATCCAGTCTCCATGGAGTTCTGACTCTTAGTATCAATTAGCATATCTCCCAAACCTCAAATGGAAGATGGGTGTTTGGAATCGGTGATGCCTGTGGATTTCATATCTGCTCTTCTCTACAATTCAGCTCCCTACTATTGTTGTCATATCCTTCTGTCATGAGTATCCAACATGACTGGTGATCTGTGAGTAGAGGACATTCATGCTATGGTAGGAATGGCAGCTGGAAAGCATTCTACACTTTCCGATCTTTCATACCTGTGAACTAAAGAGTGGGATTCATCAATAACCTTTGAAATAGTTGAAGCAAATATGTAAAATAAATGAAAGTTATTCTTAGTTGATGAAAGTGGGAACAGATATGCCACACCATGTCAGTCAGGCTTCTGATTGCCTTCAACACTGGGTACCTGGGGGATGACACAGGTTGGAAATTCTTGGTCTAGATGAGGAACTTTGGAAAGTGTCTAGTGTAAAAAGACTCTGACACGGCCTACGACCCTTCTCAGGTGTTTAGAATTGGGAAGCTAATTACTCCAAGCCAATGATTCTTCAAATACATCTAATTTGCTGGCTGTGACAATGAGAAACAGACCCTTGACCTGTTTTCAGTCCCTCTATCCTGAACAGAGCATCCCCTTTTGCCTTGCTGGTTCGCTTCCCCCCACATACTCTGAATCCTGAAAAACATGTGTCTTCCTTAGCAGGAATAACTTAAGTTTTCTCTAAGCTTTGTCTTAGGGCTTCCCTCAATTTATGCTTCAGCTGGAACAGCTTTGCTAATTCTTCAGTCTTCCTAAGTGGTTTAAAGAGGTAAATTTACATACTTGTTAACAGAACAAAAACAATGCCCCTCTTTTGTGTCTGTCTGTGGATTTAATTCCTCCTCATCAGTGGCATTTCATGGGACTTCCAAACCAGGGGATATCATTAGAAATATAGGTACCTGTGTGGGGCCTTCCATACCTTCCAGAGATCCATTGTTTACTGTGGGGAATGACCCACGTGATCGTTGATTATTGTGGAAAAAACTCAGTGGGTGTGTGAAATGCTCCTTTGACATTTTAAGGGTATTTGTGAAGGAAAGAGTCTCTGTCCATCAGAATGTGAGTTCTAGCTGTGGGGAAGGATGGCTTAGTTTATGAAGAGCAATTGTAAGAAGAAATAACCCAATTTACTCACGTTGGAAAAGAAATGCTTTAAAATCACTCAGAGTTTTTTTTTCTTTCAATTTGTATAGTCCCTGTTTCTGTTAACTCTGGAATTATTCAAAATGGTCTTTTCCATCAAGTCTTAAAAATCGATTACTTCAGAATAATTTCTGAATTGGGATTAGAAAAAATTACTTAATATTTTCCACTTAATTTGCCCCTAGGAGGAAAGAAATTGAAATTTTTCATCTTACAAAAAGTTTTTTTTTTCTCTCCCTTGGATACATGACTTGAAACAGAAAAATTAATTTCATCTTCTAAATATAGAGTCAGAAATTGCCAGTGTAAAGGTGTCCCTGTGCCCTCATGATATCTGGTAAAGAAAATAAATCTGAAATCTCTTGGATAGTTACAGTCAATACTGGTCCCGTGAATGCTTGAAGAATAAAATACAAGTTGAGATTTGATGGGGAAATGATGGTTCAATTCCCAAGTAGATGCATTTGTGTAAAGTAAACATACTTTCATTAGCTGTCAACATTAAAAAATGAGAATCCACATGAAACTCTAGATTTTAGCCTTGAGTGTGCACATCTGGTTGCAGCACGGAGAAGGTGGATCAGGTCTGTGTCTTGGGCGGGAACATTCAACCTGTGTGTCCCATTCTGTCTACCTTTCCATGCCAGGTATTGCACGTGTTTCCACAATGTCTGTTTGTGACTGCTCCATGGATGCTCTTCCCTTCCAGTGGCTTTGATTGTCAGTCCATTGTGTGACAGGCATGTGGCTCGAGGGCCATTGTCAGGGCAGCACATGCTGGTCGAAAGTGTGTGAAGCAGAACTGCTCACCTCCTGAAGACCGGACACCAAAGGCAACAAGGAAAGGCCTATAAAGACACACAGTATCCCTTTCAGGAGCATGCTCACAATGACCTACCTTCGTGTCACAGGCCCATCACCTCCCAGGAGTGCTGTAGCTGGTGACCATACCTTCACCACATGGGCTTTTGGGAACACCAAACCTTAGCACCTATCTTTCCCCCACTGATGGGTCAGCGGGTGTTTGAGAGCAAAGGCAAGTTTACAGAGCCGTTTATCTCCTTCATTTTCTTCGACAAAAACCCACCTGTCACTTCTGCTACCCCCGTCACCCTTGTCACCCAGACTCGCCCTCCTTTCTTAATATTGCATACTTGATTTTGAATGGAAAATTAAGATTTGAGACATACAGGAATGAACATCAAGGGTCCTGGTCTTATCAACCCTGCCTTCCCACACAGTGTGCATGTTTCAAAACAGCACGTGTACATGATATACGAGTCTTTGGGAGACACATGAAAAGCATAACATCAACTTACCCTAAAAAGGAAACCCAAGACAGACAAAAGCAGTTATTAAACCCAAGTCCAACTGATAGGTTTTTATCGGAGTTACTAACAGAAGTACGGATTAGGCATTACTTACAGAAACAGGAACGCCTCAAAGTCAGCTGCAGTATCACAAATCCCACCCCAACATAGGTGATGACTCATGAAAGTCACAAGGAAGGAGCACTCTGCACAGCTCACAGGCAGCCGCACAGGTTCAAGCATCTATCAGAAGCTCAGCTACTCAGACTTTCCACCCCCACCCCATATTGTTGTTTATTCCTTCTATAAAGCTATGGGGGGAGCTTCAAGAATCTTCCAAGTTTCCAGTTACCTAGAACCATGGTGTTTTGTTTATTTCCTTCATCTCTTGAGCCTCGCTCCTCCTCCTGGAGAACAATGTTTCAATTTGGAGGAAACTGCCATAAAATAGTAAATGAACATGGTTACCTTTACTTCTCAGTAAAACACACGTATCGGCGTGTGCGCTCAGGCATGTGCGCATGCACACACACACCCCTATGTGTGCATTTACATGATGGTGTCTGTGGAGGTCAGAGGGTGTCTGATACCCTGGAGCTGGAATTATAGGTAGTTTTAAACTGCCAAAAGAAGGTGCTGAGGAGGGCACTTGGATCTTCTACAAGAGCAGTAAATGCTCTTTAAGTGACGAGGAATCTCTCCAGCCCTCCAACAATCTTTTAAATATCTGAAAAAGTGAATCACCACCACAGTGTGATATTTAGAAGACAAATTGCTGTGTAGCAACAATAACAAAACAAAGCATAAGTGACACTATGTTAGAAAACCTAACAAGAGAAAAAGCTGTAGCCATGGTCCACTTTCTAGCTATACGCCCGAAAGATGAGGCCAGAGATGGCAAGCATCACTGGGGGAGACTGAGCTGGCCATACCCGGAGCCCCAACGATCTTTCTAACTACAGCCAATGAAAGCTGTTTCTCCTGTTTTGTCTCCTGTGTATTCCAGAACAGTTATGGTTTTGCTCTGCTCAGTCTTGGCTTCTTTTAACTCTGCTTTTTCTTCCTCATAAGTATGTGTATGCTTGTCTATATGAGATTTTACATTTTCAACTCAGCCTCCGTGGAGCCCCCAGTTTCCCGGGACACCAGATCCCTTGGATGTGGATGTGGATGGCACAAACCCTTATTTTTCAAAGGCATTTCTAATACACTTTTATCCTATTTTGGCTGCAAATCCTCCAGAAAAAAATGACTCAAGATGGTGTTATTATTAAAATACCAGGTGCCCTAGTTCTTAGCAGTAGGCAGCTCTCTAATTTGGTACTGTTAGTGCATGTTCCTAGCATAGCTACTCCTAAGCACGGGCTCAGAACAGTCTCCCTTATGCAACACCTGTAACTGAGGTCTGTAACAGTAGTCAACATATCAAGGGCTAGTTCATGGTGGACCTATTCCCTCTTCTTCCCCAATAGACCCTTGATACACAGTGATCTGGATAAAAAGGCGTTTATTAGCAACAGTCAGGACAAACAATAGGAAAAGCAGACAGAGATCTTTCCACTGGGTCACAATTGACAGCAAATTGCATTTGCCTATTTTCTTTCACATGGGAAAATCTGTTGTTCATAGGCAAAATGTATAAGAGTCTTATACACTTTGGCCTGTGGTTAAAATAATCTTTGAAAAAGAGGCTGATACTTGGGGACAGTAACACCTCCTACCTGGATTCTAGGAATCAAATGTTCTTAACAAACTTAACAGTCAGCTAAGTTCTTATATGCTCAGGAAAGACCATTTTCTGATGTCTATATCCTGGCCATGGATTTTGGAATTCAGAGGCAGTTGCCTTACAAAAAAACCACATGCCTTGCCTTGCGTATCCACCACCATAATCAATGGGAGACACTGGATCCTGGTACACATATGCACAAGGCTGCATATTTGTTGAACCCTTGCTGATGGTTCCATCACTCTTATTGGTGGTGTAGTTACTCTGTGCTTAATGGGGTCATTGCTAACTATTATTAGCTCTGAACTAAGCAGTAGGCCATAGATGTCTACTAAAACTAACTTGTTCTGTGTCCACTAAATGCTGGCTTCACAGAAATGGGGAGGGGGGTTTAATGCAAAATTCATTGATGTTGCAAATATACTGACTGTGCTGGTTAATTTTTGCTTGCTTGTCTTTGTCAAGTTGACATAAGCAACGGTCATCACAGAAGAGGGAACCTCAATTGAGAAGATGTCCCCATCAGACTTGTCTTAGTTACTGTGAAGAAACACCATGACCCAGGCAATTTATGAAAGAGACCATTTACTTGGGGGCTTGCTTATAGTTTTAGATGATGAATCCATGACCATGATGGTGGCAGGCAGACAGTCATCATGTTGGAGCAGTAGCTGAAAGGTTAAATCTGATCCACAAGTTGGAGACAGAGTGAGGATTGGGGGAGTGCTTGGTATGGGCTTTTGAAATCTCAAAGCCTACCTCCAATGACACACCATCTCCAACAAGGCCACACCCCCCAAACCAAGCATTCAAACCTATGAGCCTATGGGGCCATTCTCATTCATACCACTAAAAGATAGCCTCAAAGGCAAATATGTGTGGCATTTTATTGACTAATGATTGGTGTGGAGGGACCCAGTCCCACAGTGGGCAGTGCCACCTCTGAGCAGGTGGTTATGAGATGTATAAGAAAGCAAACTGAGCAAGCTAGGAGGAGCAAGCCAGTAAGCAATGTGCCTCTGTTGACTGTACTTTAGTTCACATCCAGATTCCTGGGCTAAACTCCTGCTCTGATGTCCTTTAACGATGGATTTGTGATATGGAATACAGCCTTGCCTCCACCGAGTTGCTTTTGGTCTCAGTGTTTTATCACAGAAATGGAATCAAACTAAAACACTAACAAAGCTTCCTTTCACTCTAGAAACCCAGTGTATGATCATTATAGTATCGGTGGGGGTGGTGTGTTTCCTGAGAAAATGCAGCTGCCTTCCTGAATGAAAGTAATAGAAGAGATGGATTTATCCTTCAAGGTAACACTTTTGTCAAGAGAGGGAAGTGTTAAATATATGTTTGTAGAAAGACATACAATTGTGAGGTTAAGTGACAAAGTGACCAGACCTATAAGGAAAAGGTTCATATTGCTCACAAGGTTTAATGAGCATGTATAGTGATGGCTATTTAAGTGCTTGTTTGATGCAAATGATGCTACTCTTCAGAGACTTGGTGTCTAAGAAATTAAGATCATGTCCTTTTATGATACTATGTGTTGGTAGACAGCCATTGTTGGACCAGCTGAACCACAGCCTGTAAGTCACTCTAATAATTCCTGTATATATATTCATTTTATATATAATTCATGTATTCATTTTATATACACACATATTCATTCTGTCAGTTCTGTTCCAATAGAGAACCTTGGCTAATACACTTTCCTTTCTAGAATAAAAATGGACTTTCAAATAGAGGATGGCCTACTTCTCTTGGAATACATAGTGATAATCACACAGTTGTATTTAAAATTCTGCTAGTTTTACAAATATTACTAGGTTTTAAAAAACAGAATGTTTGAATAAATGTTTATTAAATATATACGGTTAGTGTACAATCATTTCTATTTATGTGTTTGAGACACATAAACACCGGGGACTAATGTATGCATGCACCATATACACATGTACACACATATGCACACACATTTGGTCTTCTTGACAGTTTGGAGGATTTTTGTGTATAGAATTTTAAATAAAAATTTTAATCTGATGTTCTTAAATGGATGGCATTCTAACCTTCAAAGACATGTGTTTATCACAAGTTTCCACCACCCCGAATAGTTTTGACCTAAGGTTACAATGCAGGCTTAGACCATTTCAAAAGGGGTAAAAAGGATGATAAGCAAACACTTCATTATGGACTCTCAGTATGGGTAAGGATCTTCAAATCCCCAAGAAGCTTTTTCAGCATATCTAGAGAGTGGTGGAAGAGTTCAAACCCAGAGGGGACAGTCAATCAGAGTCCTGCTGTCACATAACAAAGAGCTGAGCCCTTGGACTCTGGCATCATCATTTTGCCACCACACTGGCTGACTGGGGCCATTACACACTCAGGATTTCTCCTAAGGTGATGCATCATCAAAGGCAAGGTTTCTAGTCTTAATTAAAAATGCTCATCTCACGTAAAAGGCAGTGCCATTTCTATAGCGGACATGCACAGGAGAGAACGTGCTTCAGAATATTAAAGAAACCAGTATGTCTGAGCTCTGAGAAAGCTATCAATTTTTGTGAGTTACTAAACCTGCAGCTCCAGGAAAAGAAGGAAACAACAACAAATTGTGGTTGATATATTGTGTACCCTAATAAACTTATCTGGGGTCAGAGAACAGAACAGCCACTAGATAGACATAGAGGCCAGAAAATGGTGGCACACACACCTTTAATCCTATCACTTGGGAGGCAGAGATCCATCCAGATCTTTGTGAGTTCAAGGCCACACTGGAAACAGCCAGGCATGGTGACACACATCTTTAATCCCAGGAACTGATGGCAGGAAGCAGGAAGGTATATAAGGCATGAGGACCAGGAACTAGAGGCTTTTAAGCTTTTAGGCTTTTAGTATTAGTTCAGCTGAGATCCATTTGGATGAGGACTCAGAGGCTTCCAGTTTGAGGAAACAAGATCAGCTGAGGAGGTGGTCAGGTGAGGTTGGCTGTGGCTTGTTCTGTCTCTCTGATCTTTCAGAATTTACCCCAATAGCTGGCACTGAGTTTTTTATTAATAAGACCATTTAAGATTCATGTTACAACAAATCAAAAATCAAGAAGCAAAGACTTGGCATCATGAGTAGTTTGCACACAGATGGTCTGAGGATAGAGGTAGGCAACGGGGAGTTTCCAAATGGGATAGAAGTTCACTACTTCACCAGCATAAGTTACCAGTACTGCAGCGCTTGCTTGCCATGGTGGCCAGTCTTCAGTGGAGCAGCCAATATTTACATGAGGATTAAATTAGGAAAGGAACTCAACACGGTCAGTATCGACTAAATGAGGGTCATTTATCAAATGTGTGCATTTGCACAGTAACCCAGACTGTTTTCCATGCCCTTCAACGTTTCCCTCTCCTGAAGGCCAGCCTCCTGCCCCATTAAAATTTTAACTCTTGGATCTCTGGGCTTTTCTGGATTGACAACCAAATGAACCCATGCACTGGCTTCCTCATGCCTGCTCTCCCACCCCACCCACCTTTGAAGAGATCCACAGAGAAAACTAATTATGTTTTCCTAAGTAAGCGGAGTACTTCTATTTAGCAGAAGCTGAGACCCTATGTTGACCTAACACTGAGTGTTTCAAGTAAACTGCCAGAAGCCCCATCAAATTGCTGAGAGTAATTTAGAGTATGAAATGTGTTAAATTATTCAAAGGGCTGAATAAGCATAAACAGGCAGTACAACAGGAAAGATATGCACACCCAGCGATGCCGAGCTGACATTTAATACATCATATTAGCACTCCTGTTAGTGCCGATCACCCACCTTGCAGTGCACAGCCCACAGCATGTGCAGTAACAGACAGGACAGTGCTTCTTTCTGCACAACTTTCTTGCAAACTATTCCCATTCTCATTAATTTGCCCCAGCCTCTGCAGCCACCCCTAATGCTATATCGTGCTGTTTGAATCCCTCTAAAATAAGTCAAGGCATATTCATCTTTGAATGCCAAAGGGCATGGTCATGTCTCTCTTTCTAATGTCACACCACACACACACACACACACACACACACACACACACACACACACACACGCACATAAACACACTGTATCTATATCTCTATATATGTATATATATAGTATGTGTGTATTGTATATATGTATGTGTATATGTATATATATGCTTATATATGATTGTCTTTAATATCCAGGAGAATTTAATCAAAGTACAATAAAACACTTTATGTGGTTTTGTGTGTGTATATGCATGGGGTGTGTGAAAGTATGTATGAGTACATATGCACATATGTGCATATGCATGAAGAGATCAGAGGTTTCTATAGGGCATCTTCCTCAATGTCTCTCCACCTTATTTTTAGGACAAGATTTCTCATTTGATATTGCTAAGCTAGCCTGCCTACAAACATCAGGTCTCTGCATTCCCAAAACTGGGATTATAAACACTCAGGCTACCAAACCTGGTTTTTGTATGGGTGCTAGGAATCTGAACTCAGGCTCTGGTACAATAAAAATAACATAAAAAGCTTTGTATTTGAAATCCTAAGAAAGCACAAACTTCTAGATGTATTTTGATTGTTTGACGAATTTTCTTCTTTCCTTCCTTCCTTCCTTCCTTCCTTCCTTCCTCCCTTTCTTTCTTTCTTTCTTTCTTTCTTTCTTTCTTTCTTTCTTCTTTCTTTCCTTCTTCTCTTTCTTTCTTTCTAATTTACTAGACTGGAGGAATTCTCAAAACTTCTTCTGAAATGATTGATACAGAAAGAAATTGGTGGCCCTACTAAAAACGAAAATCGGAGTTTTTCTATTGTTTCTAAATAAGTATGCTTATTTCATTAATATAGTCTTTCACCCAATGAATTATTATTTAATATCATGGTATACCAAGCACTAGGTTTGGGATTGAGTATAATCTGAGCTTCCTCTGTGTCGCCTCCAGGTCTGTTCTCTTTGCAAAACCACTCGAGGCCACTCATAGCACCTGTCAAGAGTGTCCCTCTATCCAAACAATCTAAAGTTCAAGTTCACATGCCCAAACATTCAAATATTCCCAAGAATCAACTACTGCACCCGATTATGGTGTCTAGCCATTAATCCCTGTATCAGCTATGTTTCAGCTGCTATGACCACAACACTTGACAGAACGAATCTAAGCGAGGAAAGGTTTGTTTAGACTCATGGTTTTTGAAGGTCCCAGTCTTCTATGGAAGGGAAAGCTAGAAGAATGTCTCACTTAACAGCCATGGGAGCAGGTGGTAGACTAACTGCATCATTATAAGGGACTGGGAAGCAGATGGTGAGGCAGGAAACAGAGTTGGGTACAACCGTAAAAGATCTGCACCTGGAAGTCCATTTTTACCAGCTAGGTCCTAGTCCCTAAAGGCTTCACAGCATCCCAAAGTAGTACTGCTGCAGCTGAACGTGTTCAAATCATGAGCCTGTGTTGGGTATTTCAAATTTAAACCACACATTCTGTTCCTTATGCCAAAAGTTTCATGGCTATCTCAGAACACAAAATTCATTCAATCCAATTTCAAACCCCCAAAGTCTTCATTGCTCAAAATTCCAAAGTTCAGTGTCTCTATTGAGGCTTAAAGTAAAAACCTTTAATTAATTAGTTAGTTTTCACTATTAGAAATTGAACCCAAGGCCTTCAGCATACTAGGTACGTGCTCTACTACCAAGCAATTTGCCCAGCTCTCAAGATAAACTCATATCTATAAAACAAAAAAACTTTCATACCTACAATTTATACTGACACAGAATAAATATTGTCATTCCAAGAAGAAGGATGGGGTCATATAAAGAAGGAATGAGACCAAAGCAAGAACAGCATCTAGACTGGACATGATTAAGTTCTACAGCTCCATATCTGATGTTGCATCCCGGGTGCCTGGCAGCATTATCGGAGCTCCAAACACCTTAGGTAGCCCTGCCCTGCTGTGGGATGTTCTGTATGGCAAATGTGTTGCTGAATAGTCAATAAATAAAACACTGATTGGTCATTGGCTAGGCAGGAAGTATAGGCGGGACAAGGAGGAAAATAAAGCTGGGAAGTGGAAGGCTGAGTCAGAGAGACACTGCCAGCCGCCATGATGAGAAACAGCATGTGAAGATGCCGGTAAGCCACGAGCCATGTGGCAAGGTATAGATTAATAGAAATGGATTAATTTAAGCTATAAGAACAGTTAGCAAGAAGCCTGCCACGGCCATACAGTTTATAAGCAATATAAGTCTCTGTGTTTACTTGATCGGGTCTGAGTGGCTGTGGGACTGGCAGGTGAGAGAGATTTGTCCTGACTGTGGGCCAGGCAGGAAAACTCAAGCTACACTGCCCTGTGGTCTTGATCTCCCTTAGGCTGACTACACATTTCTCCTGTACTTTCTTCTGGCAGAGTGCCAATATTTCTAGTATTTCTAACATGCTGGGATCTCCATTGAAACTTTTCCTAAGGCTCTGTGGAACCACATGCCAGGAATTCACTATAGGGAATCAACACCGTTCCTAATCATTGCCTAATCTCAGACTTCTCTTAACACTCTGGGTGCAAGCATCCATGCCCCCTCCCAGAACTCTTGCATTCTGCTGCCTGCAAAAACCATAGCACAAGGAAGACAGCAAGCTCTGTCTGCCAATAGCTTCAGGAGCAATCCTGCCTCTATGAATGATGGGTGCTGTCAGTTCTGAATACCTGGGCAGTTGAACCTGGGAAGACACTTCACTAGTATGCCTGTTTAACTGGGCATCTTTCTGAGTATCTCTTCTTAAAGGAAAGTATTTCATCTTCTCATTCCAGAACCAACAATGGGTGAGGTCTCCTGAGATTCTCTAAGGTATTATTTACACCATCCCTGTTCATACCACTTGATTATTGTTAATAGTACTATTTTTTTTAATAATTAAAATTATTTTGTCCATTACTTTATGTTTTTGTTGTTGTTTTTGTTTTATTTATTTATTTAGTCATTAAGATATTGACTCATGAAGCCTAGGCTGGCCTTGAACTCCTGACCCTCCTGCTTCTTCTGTCTCCTGAAAAGTACTGGGATTGTAGACTTGTATCATTACCTCCAGGTCTACCTATCATTTTTAAAGTATAATATTGTTATACATTTAAATTTATATGCTGTTATATTGAAAAATTTGACAGTCATGAAAATATATTCTGAAGATGGTAGGCTAAAAAAAACCCTTTTGTTCTCAATTAGTGTATTTTTTTGGGATCAAGTTATCTAAATTTCACAAATATCACTACACAGGAATAGGGCTGTCCTAGATACTTAGGTGAATAACCTCCTACTTCATGGTAAAACCACAGTTGATTTATCTTATCCACTCTCAGTTAAAAGAAGAAGGAGAAGGGGAAGGAGAAGAAGAAGGAGAAGGAGAAGAGGAGGAGGAGGAGGAGGAGGAGGAGCAGGAGGAGGAGGTGGAGGAGGAGGAGGAGAAAGAGAAGCTAAGCATAGCAGCACATGCCTAGAATCACAGTAGCTGGGTAGAGGCAAGAGGATCAGTAGTCATCCTCATCCACACAAGGAGTTAGAAGCCAGCCTTGGTCCACAAGACTCTGTCTTGAAACAACTACAGAACAGAAGAACTTTAATAAATATATCTATTAAACTCAATACCATGTACAATGAGTCTATGAAGAAAGAGAATAACAAAGAAGACAAAAGAAAACAACCCACCCTCACTCTCAAAAGAAAAAAATGAATGTACCATAAAGCAAGTTATTACACAAAATTACTAAATCTGATGACTTTCCCCTGTCTTTTTTGAGCAGAGGTTGAGGCTGGGTTTTTCGCTATAGTTCATGATGACCTTAGACTTGTGGCCCTAGCAACTGAGAGGTAGAGGCAAAAGTATCAGGAACTCAAGGGCAGCCTGAGATTCTTGAGGCTTCATCTCAGTTTCTTTCCTTCTTGCTGTGGTAAAATACCTTGCAAAAGGCCATTTAAGGGAGAAGAAGTTTAATTTTTAATCCCATAGATCAAGATACAGTCCATCATGACAGGAAAGTACAGGTAGGAGGAGCCTCAAGTGGCTGGTCACAGCACATCTGGAGTTAGGAAACAGAGATGGGGGGAATGCATGCATGTTAGTGCTCCACTCAATTTCTCCATCTAATACATCCCATGATACCTCTCCACAGTGAAAGGTTCTTCTCAGAGTGAGTAGGTCTTCTCACCTCAATTAAACCACAAGCAAGATAACTCACCTCTCCAACAGTCCTGCTCAGAAGCCCATCTTTCTGCTATTTCTAAATGCTGACAAATGGTCCATAGAGACCAACACAGACTCTACCTCAAAAAAAAGTCACCACTTTAAATACACTCCATTTGTGGCCCAAGTATGTATTTCCCAGCTGCAATTTCATTCACTATTATCACTATAAACCTAACTAAATGAAGCCAGCAAAAATCATACTACATCCTGATTGCTATGCTTTCTAGAAATGTCTCTGCCAGATTAATCAGATAGTTACTGTTTCAGAAGTTCAGTCTCACTCAGACTGTTAGTGCATAGGTAAAACAACTTTAAAATTGACAGAGCATAACAGAAGAGCTGCTAGTCCAGTTCCTGGATATCACTCCTGTCTTGAGTATTGTCTTACCTGCATTTGTATTAGCATTCTGGTCTTCCAAACTCCCACTGTTACGGTACATTAAGGTCATCTTCCAGTATCCTAGGGCTTCTGAACTCCAAATGTGCAATCAAAAAATTCCCTCCCATAGCCCAGTTTCAAAGGTCTAAGAACCATATAGTTAAGTTTAGTCAAGGCAACAGCCCAATTCTCTGGTCCCACTTCTCCTTGTTACCTTAAACAGAGGCTGAAAAATAAAACACCTTTAGGGAGGAGACATTTGACTCATGATTTCATGCCATCAGGATGGAACAAGGAACAGGAGAGGGGCTTAGTTGTTGGCAGTGACAGCATGTGGCCAATGAGGTAGGTTGCTGGGCCAGCTGTAATCTTCACTGGCCTAACTCTAGTGCCCTACATTCAGCTGCTGGGCTCTTCTTCCCAAGGTTGCGTAGCCACTGAAAATAACACTACTAGCTGTAGAATACGCTTCCAAAATACATGGAGTCGTTCCAGATTCATAGTATCAAATACTCCATCACTTCCTCAGCATATGTTATACTAACACCTTTTTGTGATCATGAGGATACGTTTCTATGAGATAAGAATAATTTATTATAAGCTACATCAGTTTTAAGGGTTTACTTCAAAACTCAGAAATAAAGTTGCTATGAATATTTGTTTTCAAGTCCTCAAAGTTGATTGACTAGGCCAGTTAGTAGGTATTTGTTTCATTTCTTTTATAAGTCAGAAAACTATTGGACTCGGTGTTTTCTCTCTTTCACCTTCCTTTACTTGATGATCCTTCAGCCAATTTTTGTAATCAGTATCAACCTTCTCTTTCTCCACACTGAACTCTGGACTCTTTGTAACCATGAAGTCTCATCAAGAACATTGCTTCTACAATTACTCTTTCTGTCTCCCATCTCAATGTGAAGCATTCCCATCACCATCTAAGCACACATACCATCTTGTATTCTTAGAAAAAAAGATTCCTTGCATTCTAGAAACTGTTTGAGCCACTACCCATGTCCCACGTCTTTTTCTCTGCCATAAGACACTTCTCGCCACAGTGCCATCCATTCTTCATTTCATAGCTGCTTCGTCTCACTCATGCTAATCTTCTCCATAATCCACTTAATATTTTTTGTGTTAGTGTTAGTAGTAATCACCCAGTTGCAAAATGGGTGATATTTAAATCACCCACCAAAAGATGGTGATATTTAAGACTCCAACTCTCTGTTCACTGGCAACCTTGTATTTGATATCTGTAGCAAGCCTTGATACTCCTACCGCTTCTTTGACTGACTGCTCTTTTTCTACATGCAGTCGTCTCCTCCTTGATTTAAACTTCAACATGGGTTGTTCTAGCCGTCTGGAGTGCAGCCCCTTCAATTTCTCCCTTATCCTTTATTCTTAGATGGTCTCTTTCATTTTGAAGTACATAGGTATCAGATGCATATTGACAAGTCCCATTTTCATATATCCAATTCAATTGCCCCTGTAATGTAGATGTACATTCATACCTGAGTATTTAGATTCCCACTGTGCTTCTCAGCATCTACATACAGTATGGACCCCAATAAGCTAGTCATATCTCTCGTCTCTGTCCAGGTCATTCGAGTCGATTCCCTCATCTCTTCAGGTGAACAGGGTAAATACAAGTCTCTTAGACAGCAGCTTCTTTCATCCTGCACATAGCCTCCAGCACTGCCCAGTGTAGTAAAGGCCATTTCAGTTCTGTGCCAAATGTATCTTCAATTCTTCCATTGCCGTTTCTCCTCCCAGCAGCAGTAATGGACGCTGTCATTCTTTCCCTGGACTTCCGCAGTAGTTGATAACTTTTAGTGCTAAAATAGAGGAAACTTTCCCCTATGCTATTAGATAGTTGATAAAAGTTAGTGAGTAGAATGTGGATTCAGGCTCACTGAACTCACCAAAGAGAAAATATATGCTGGGTTATCTTGTGTTACCAGAAAGGCCACTTTTAAAAAATGTACCTTCATAAGGGTCCAACTTTGACTTGGCAAAGGGTTGTTCATGCAACTTTTATTTGTTACTGTCTCTTCCTTTGTCTTTTGTTTTGTCTTGTCTTTAAGGTGTTTTTGTTTCCTTCCTAGTCTCCCTTCTCTTCTATTTTTTTAACTGCTTCAGAGACACACCCTTCTCTAGCCTTCATTTTGCCCCTCCTCCCCCTCTCTGATCTTCTGTGTTCTTACTCTGCTCCCTGCATACTAATATTTTTTTTGCAGGCTTACATGTTCTGCATGGGTAACTTGTTTATCCATGATATTAGCTCATTATTATAATGTTTATAATGCTTGGTTGCTTGAAAATTTCATTATGGCACATCTTTGTTGAAATAATATCCCATGACTCTGAATATATTTTTCTCTAAAATTCAATGTTTTAGTAGTTTACAAAATATATTGTTATGTGGTTTCATGTTAGCAAGCTGTTTGGTATATAAAGACCATAGTCTCTCAATACATCCAGCCCATTGACTATAGTTATTATTTGTATTTGAATTAATTTTATGCAATAATTTAAGCATAAAACTTGTATTATTTTGGTGAATTGCAGACTGGTCACTCCCTGGTTGGTTTTCCTCAAATCAGCATTATAGGAATGATACAATATTTCGAAAATACTTGTTTGTTTTTTATTCCTTTAGAAACATAAGCCTTTTTAGAGCAAGGCAGTATTCATATCCTTCTCCTTTTTACAAATATGATATCATTATCTTGAAAGTGGAGAGTAGTTCATGCATCACTGGGAATATTTATCACTGAATTTTTAAGCAAATGTTTTGATAAAAGAACAGAAGATTGGAGATTTTTGTTGAGGACTCTGATAGAAAGGGTAGGAAGAAGTGGGACTGGCAAGCCACCAAGCAGTAGGCAAACCATTGCTGGAGAATGCCAGTTTTTCTGTCATCAACAAGCTCATGGAGACATACATGTGGGTTGGGGAAACATATAGGAGAAAGAGTCCAAAGGGTGAGGGACAGCTGCTGTGGCATTTTTGTTAAGGATAACAAGACATAACTCATGATTTAGAGAAGCAACTTCAGAAGCAGAATTGAGCTCCAGACAGATGTCAGGACTGAGAACCATGTATTTTGGGACCATCAAAACCAACAATCTTGGATAAGCTGCAATCCTGCCTTTCAGTTCGAAACAGCCCATTATCCTTAGTCTTTAGAAAGCCAAGATATGAAGGGTTCACTGCAGTATCGAAACACAGTGGATACTGGTGTCAGAGCTGAATATAGCTAAGTAAGGCAGGGATTGGTAGGCCAGCTATGTACACCTGTCCTCCCCAGTCACCTCTTCTAGTTGGGAACATTTCTATTTTCAGAACAGCCTCACATTCTACTGACTCAGAGCCAGTAGACCATGCTTAGCTGCTTGACTGCTCAATTAAAACAACACCTTCCAAACCCATATGGTTACTCATAACATAGAAAAAGTAAAGAAATATCTGAAGAGAAATGATGGAAATTCCAATTACCAGACTTATTTAAAAGAGGGACAAGCAGATTTTGTAGTATCTAGTGTAGTAGCCTCACATGAGAGTAGACATTATAAGGGCCTTTAGATGAACAGTGATGGCCTCCTCGGGAGGTCATGAAAATGTGTTCTTTCTGAAGAAAGATAGTTACAACTTTGGGTTGACTAAAACATGGCTACCATCTTTAAAATTCATAAACATACAACCTGAAGAGTATAACCCTGCCTACTCACACCCATGTAAATATGGGGTCTATCCCATGGTGCTTCACAAACATACCAGCATACCCACTCTGTACTAGGCCACCACCTCTTGTATTTGAGAGGCAAAAGTAGATGTTCCATTTACATACTAACAATATGCCTAGCACCCATAACCTAGATAATTATTTTAATCTCCTCTAGTAACTGTTTTCAAGTATCATCTCCTATAGCCCCAAAGATAGTCCTTGCTTCCCATTTCCTATAGCACAGCCATGACTGGGCTGTCTCTGTGCTCCAGTCATGATGAGGACATAAGTGGAGGGTCATTAATGTAGATGGCAAGGAACATCAAGAGGTCTGGGAACATTAGACTGCCTAAGCACACTTTCACTTCCGTGGGTCTTGATGCTTTGGGAAGTCTTGGCTCCCCAGAATGACTTTAAGCCATTGTCCCTTTCTCCTCTCCATATCTTCTGAAATCTACGCTTCATTGATAGGGTACAGATTTCACACGGCCATAACTACTAAACAGACAAGTTAGGTATCCATAAGAAACATCTCCTCCACTCTAGAGCAGGCTGGAGGGAGTAGAGGCTGGTGAAAGACTCATCGGTGGGTTTTCCTAAACAGAACAGGAAGGTAGCTGGGAAGTATGTTCCCACATCTCCTAGAACGTCACAGTCACTTCCCTTGTCTCTAGCAAACAAAATTAGTTCTTAGAAACTTTCAGTGCTTCAAAGTTTTTATCAGTACGTATTGTACTTGATACAAGTTTCCTGATGATGTGTCCATATATGTGCATAATGTACTTTAAACATATTTACTTCATTTCCCTTTCTTATCCCTTCCCCTCATCTCCCCCTCCTCTTTGCTAATATTATCCCCCATAAGTCTATGCCCTTTCCCTACCCCCTAAATTATTTGCCTGTGAGAAGGTAGGACACTTGTCTTTCTAAGTCTAGTGTATCTTATTTAACATAATGTTATTCATTTCCACACATAGCCCTGAAAATGACCTTATGGGTGGACAATATTACAGTGTGGGTGTATGTGTGTGCACACACATGCGCTTGTGCATGCGCACGCTTGTGCACTACACACACACACACACACACACACACACACACACATTATAACATATTTTCCTTATCAGTCCATCTGATGAAGTGCACCTAGGCTAATAATTCTGTAACCTGACTATCTTGCGCAGTACCATGGTAAACTTAAGTATGCAGATAGTTATTGTATGCTGACCTTGTCCCAGAACCAATAAAGTGGGTCATGGTACATGGAAGTTTTCTTCTAAAATACAGTGTCTTGCATTAAGTCTTCATGACTAAATAATTCAATGAGAATCACCTGACCAACAGATTTCAAGCATATCATCATGAATCACTAAGTTGGAAAGAATCATCTCTTTTCTGGACCTTCTTATATGTAGGATCCACAACTTCTCTACCATTGCCCTGTGTTGCCATTCTTGGTATGCCAAGGGACCAGTCATTAAGTTTCCCATCACCTGTTAAGTTCTTGTTTTGGCAAGATATAGTCACTCCCTCATTTGGAAGGGGCTTTTCCCATGTTTCTATGGTAGACAGAGAACATATCTTTGTACCCATAAAGGCCCCCTGTGTGCCCTTTTGAACCCATGTACTTTCCCAAGCACCTGCCCAGACTCACTGACGCTAATTCACTGTGGCTCTGTACATTCTAAGGCCCCTTCTTAAATGTGTTAACATGCAGAAAGGGGCTTTCAATCTTCACATTTAAATCCACATATAATTCGGATGAGATATTTTTGGAGAAGTTGGTCTCTCAAAGGCCATATTTCAACACTGACTTCAGAGAATTCTGAGCAGATAAACTGGTAATATACTTATTCTCAGATTGCAAATTAGGCATCTGTGACCTGTACTCTAAATAATATTTCTGTGACTTCTTGAGGAAAATTAGTTTGAAGCTTAGTGAAAGCTTAGCAATCAAGAAAAATCTGACGTGTTATGAATTAGAAAAAAAATGCATGTATTGATGGTACCAACCTCACCAGGTTCTAACAATTTGTCTGTTAGTTAAATGTAGTGTCAAACTCACATGGCAAGTGCTTTTAAGTCTCTCTTTAGTTTTAACAATAAAATAAATGGGAGTTTTGATCCAATATTTCTAGATATAAAGGTTTGATGTTTTCAGAAATCATTTGATCATTTATTGTGTAGCGCATTTTCGGATTCTCTTTGATGTCTCAGGTTGAGTCTTCAAACAGAAATTCAAATTAAATTTAAATGAGACAATCTGATGTCCCAGACGTAGGAGAGTATTCACAAATATGAAGGAAGCAGCAAAGCAGGAGCCCAGTGCCCAGTAGTTCAGACAGAAGGAGGGCAGGATGGGTGGGAGGGGCTAGCTATATAAAGCAGAGTATTAGGAAGATGCTAAAGTTGAAAGATCAGAGTAAACAGTCCCAGGACATGCTGCATGTGGAGTGGAGTCTGCACACCCAATGAAAACCCACAGCGTTGCAAAATCTTATTGCCTCTTACTACTCCATAGCCAGCTATAATCTTTCGTTCTTAAAAAAAATTGACTTGCTTAATTCATTTGTTCTTCATTTATTTACTTATTTGTTTGAATTTGTGCATATACATGTCCATGTGTGTGTATGTGTGTTTGTGTGTGTGTTCATATGTACGTAGAGGCCAGATATCGATCAGTATCAGGTGTCCTCCTCAATCATTTCTCCACCTTATTCTTTGAGGCAGGATCTCTCATTGACCTGGAGCTCGCCGTTTTCCTCCCGATGTTGGGATTAGAGACATATGCCATTTTTCCCGGCTTTTTACAAGGGTACTGGAGATCTGCAGTCAGGTTCTCATGCTTGTGCAGAATTCCCTTTAGTGAATGAGCCACCTCCCAGCTCCTTAATTCATTCGTTATGGCTGTTGTTTGGTTCTAGTTCCAGGCATGGCCAGTCAGCTTTCTATCTGTTTTCCTAATTCATCTTTTTGTATTAGCTTGAAGATGATTGCAAAAGCCTTCTATAAGAACATGACCAAAGCAACGCAGGCAGCTACATTACTGCAAAGCCACTTGATAGGCTTCTATGGAACCTGTAGGATGCTAAAAGATACTTGAATCCCTCAGACCCAGAAATGATGGCACCTGCTAGTGGCTCCATTCCCCCATTGTGGGAGATATGCTCAATAGTGTGGCTTCCTAGGTGGGCCTTCACTGATGGCCTTTCAACTCCACACAACTGAGAAGCAGGATGGTCAAACACCCTAAAATCAAGGCAATCCTGGAAAAAGACAAAAGGACAAAGGATAGGAAGAACAATGTATCATTCCTAGGAAAAAATGAAGCAGAGAGTTGTCTATCTGCAAGTCTAGTTATCCTGAACTCCAAAGAGCACAGAGTCCTGCCTTGCTTTCCCATTGACTTGTGATAAGAAGGGAGCTGATGGCCAGTGCCAATAAGCTGGAAGAAACCCTATTTCCTCACCTCTGCTTCTTTTGAGACCTGTTTTGTGGACATTCCTGGAAGAACATGTTGCAGAGATGAATTATGTCTTTGAGATATCTCTCAAATTCTACCTCTCGTGGATATTTTTATCTTTCCCAAGGATTTCCCCCACAGATCTAGAAATTGTTTCATACTCTTTCTTCAGCCACACCCTACAACTTCCAGTTTTTCTCATGAACCATGTATAGAAGCTTCTAGAACACAAATCTGACAGGTTTCTCTTCTCAGGAACTTCCCCAACTAGAACTGAATGTAAGACTGACATTTGTGATCTGCTTCCCATTGATTCTCATCCCTAAACACTGCTCTGCTTCCATCACTAGGGCAACCTGACATTCCCTGAAAAGATTGGGCTTTGCACGGTACCATCTCTGTAGAAGATGCTTCCCCGGGTTTCCATCACTTTCTTTTCACCTCTCAAGGCTTTCCTATGGACTCTTCCTGACTTCTCAGGGTGATGCTTCTCTCTCGTCTTCCCTCATCCTTCATCAGCACACACATCGCCCTGTGTTGGTTGTAATGGTTTTTCTGGGTTCTCTGCTTCTGCTCTTAGCCCATCGGACTTGATAGTATTAATGTGAAGCATGATGTTGGCATATAATATATGTTTGGTATAATTTTGCTAAACAAGTGAATTTGAAACTATTTGGTCTTCTAGATAAGATGTATACATCACTTAGGGGGTTGAACATCTGTGCATTTCTAGTAATTGCTATATATTTACTGCCTAATAGTTGAGAATAAATACACATTATATCTTTTCTCTAAACAACATCGCTAAATCAGGTCAGTTTAATGCAATCTATAAATGACAAATTTGCAAAAGGCCTCTCTCTATAAACCTAATTTGAGACAACACTGGCATAAACTTAATGAAGTTTGAGAATAGAAAGAACTTCAAAGTGGCCTGCTTTCCCCATAGGGGAAGTTATTGAATTGCATGTGATGAGCTCTGTTTTCTTTTAAGTGATGCATTTGACCATTTTAACAGTTGTGAGGGAAGAAAACTAGGAAAGAGACAATGGAAATGTGAAAGGATGAATAAAACCATTGAATAATTAGGCTGGCTATGGTAAGGCTAGCCCACGGTTGCTTGCAGAAAAAAAATTGCTGCCTCAGGAATTCTTAAACAAGGTCTTTAGTGGGATCTGAATGATGTAGCTGAACTATAAGAAAAATAAAATAACACAAGAATGTACAAGGTTTGATTCATTTGTATTTTCAAAAATGTTAGAAAGTTATGTTCTCTGTTGTAGCCACCTTGAAAAAATATAACACTCTGCACCATTTTATTAAGGACATCATACTGTATAAAAATAAAAGACGTCTGTAGGGAGGGCTTAATAAAAGTGGGAGAAATAGTCTCCCCAAGAGATGGGCCCTTAATTTGTTATCCAATAACAGGTAGTCAACCCTGATGAAATGATATGCACCCAGTAACACTAAGCAAATGGAACAGGTTATTATTTACATACATATATATATATATATATATATATATATATATATATATACAGAGAGAGAGAGAGAGAGAGAGAGAGAGAGAGAGAGAGAGAGAACTGGAACAAGTGCAGTGAAGGCATATTTGAGGGATTAAATGGATGAAAGGAAGGTGGGACATATAATTATATTTTAATTTTAAAATATCAATTCAATAAAAATTATAACACATATATCAGCTTCGTCATGCCTTTTTAGAAAACAATTTAAAGTTCCACAAAGAAACTTCTAATAATAGAATGTAATTTTGTTACTGAAAAATTGTCTCCAGGCATCTTATACACTGTCTGTATACATTCTAGGGAGGAAAAAACTCACTTTGAAGATAAATTCCATGATGAATGGCAAACACTTTACTGGCTTATGGTGGGTGACACTGTGTTCTCAGATTAGTTCTATCAGCTTCTTCAGAAGTCAGGTGACTGTCTATGCTGGTGTGGTTAGAGATGATCCTTTCCTTTTATACTGCAATCTACCTCTTCTGGCATACATTTCTTCTCCAGTACTTATCATTTTACAGACAAAGAAATGGTATTGTCAAAGAGTAAGCACTCTCTGCAATTCCACTCTCACTACAAGGGAGAAGAAACCTGTTCTAGGATTGACCCATCTGTGAGCATGATATACTGGGCCTCTATTCTTGGGGATGACCCATCTGTGAGCATGATATACTGGGCCTCTATTCTTGGGAATGACCCATCTGTGAGCATGATATACTGGACCTCCATCCTTGGGGATGACTCATCTGTGAGCATGATATACTGGGCCTCCATCCTTGGGTATAACCCATCTGCAAGCATGGTATACAGGGCCTCTCTTCTTGGGGATGACCCATCTATGAGCACGATGCACCAGGCCTTCCTTCTTAGGGATGACCGACCCATCTATGAGCATGATGCACAGGGCCTCCCTTCTTGGGGATGACCCATCTATGAGCATGGTGCACAGGGCTTCCCTTATGGGGATTTTCCTTAACACTGTGATGCTTCTCTATATCTCCAGGACAGAATGTAGTTTCCGTACCCTTAAAATGGCATCTCCACCAAACAACCATCACTTCTTGCCCTCCCCAGAATACACTGCATTGCCTGTCTGAGACACACAGAGTAAAAAAAAAAATGGAAACATGCATAAGAAAATAGAAATACCATATGATAAGGTTCCTGGCTACCAAGATGTTATCCCACTGATGCAAATTCAGCTAAGGAAAGACAAAACAGACAAAGAAGCATTTTTAGCCCAGGATTATACTCGAAAATTAGCATATCAATTCCACCTGTGCTGAGAGTCAAAATTCTAGAGTTCCTTCAAGGCTCCTCAGCCTTAATGCCACATATCCTAGAAAAGCCTTCCTGAGTTTTCCAGTTAACCACTGGGTTCGTTTATCTTGTGTAATCCTAAAATGTTTCACCAGCATTAAGTGAATCGGATGTAGAGAGCTTCTGTGAATATATTTCTGTCTAAGTCTTTCCTAGAGCACGGCCACTATGCCTGCTGCTGATCTTCCTGCACTGTCCTAACCCAGGTCTCCAAGTGAATCAAGAATGCAGACAAAAAGCACAAACACTCTGAGCAGCAATGTATTCAATCCACACAGTCCCATTTAGGGGTGGTATGGAAACCTCACAAAGCCTGTTCCCTCACGGTTGCAGTATTCTCTGGGTTGGGTATCACCATGTTTTACCCACTAGGGCTGAGCCACCATTAAACACTTAGTAGTTATTGTTGTCCTGATTCACTACTCTGAAACTCTCCCAACTCCGGTTCAACACTGGAATCCTCAAAGGGAGACTGAGGACTGATTTCCTTATTCACATATTTGTCTGCTCCAATCCTCAATGTACATGTACCAAAGTAGTCCCAAACATCTGATATCCATGCAGTTTCACGTACTACCCTACCTCCACATGGCCATTTACCCTTAACATCTACTCCTGCTGCAGAACCACACTCTCAATTCAAATATATTTCCAGATGTGTTTCTCGGTCACTTCTAGAATGTTCCTCCTTCTTCCAGAATGTTCTGAATGACTTCAGTGATAGATATTCTTTCATGCAACAAGATCACTGCATCTGCATTTCTGTTAGCCACATTTTCAAACCACTAAACATCATCAGGGATGAAACTAAGAATAGTAAAATGTAAGAGTTTGTTCTTCATAAAACTAGTTTTCTAGCCATGGTCAGAGTGTTTGGGGAGAGGAAGATGTAGTGTGTTAGACATAGAGAGGGATCACCGGGAATCCAGCTTCCTTCAAAGGCTTCGATGACTAAATCAGCACATGAGAGGAAGTGACAGAAATCACTTTGAGGCTGAGGGAAAAGTCACTCCACTAAAGCCTAGAGCCTAGTTGGTAATACTGGCATATCTAAGAAGAGCCTATCATCGGGTTCGGCACCACATGGACAGTGGGGTAATGGGAATGTGTGCATGCCCCTGCCATAGTGTTGAGCAGCAGCTTCTGGTTCCTGCTTGATTAATTTCACCTCTGATGCTTGTATAGTTTCCCATAGTGGTGAAGATGGAGGGCATCAGGGTACCTGGGGTATGGGCAATGGGGGGGGCAGGTGGTCTAGGTGAGGCTAAGAACTTGCCTTTCTAAGAATCCCTGAGGTGGTGTTCATGCTGGCGTTGCAGAAATGACACTGGAGGACTACTGGCTTCAAAGGCTAGTCCATTAGTGCTTTGTGGGGAACACAAAGAGGCATCCTCATTCCATTTGGCTATCAGACAGTTCAAGAGAAATTCCCTTCCCAATCGTAGTAGATATGTAAGTATGAAAATTGACAAATCTCAGACACAGTTGTGGTTATGGGTTCTACAAAAGGTGAAACACTTACAGACTTGGAATTTCAACTTCAGCCACAAAAGGCTAACTACTTCACCTTAAGTGGTGAGCCTATCACTATAATGTTACCTCTTGGTACACAGTGAACCTACGTATTGGCAGACAAATGAGCTGGAATTTTCCTCAGTATAAAGAGTAGAATGAGTTGTATGAGAATTGTTAAATCAGTCTTATGCTTTTATTGAAAAATTATACCAAAGCTATTACAATTATTTAGTATGTATTTTGAATTATTTTCATTATTCAACATTCAACCAAGGATTTATAAATAATTCTGACACCTGTATTTGCTCATATTAAATAAATCCTCCACTCCCCCCCATAAAACTCCATCTCCATCTGGAGACAAGGAAACCAAAGTTTAGATTACACTGCTGTAATGTGGCTGAATTCAATGCCAAGCAGTCTGACTGAATCATTCCTACTCATAATGACCATTTCTCTATGACTCTGTGATAGTTGTAAATTGTACTGAATGCCTATTAACATTAAGGATTCAAAACTATGATATTGTTCATGAATTTCCAAGTAAATCTCCACATGGAGATCCCATTGGATAAAGAGCAAGGCTCTAAAACCTCTTCTTAATACACAATAAACATTATCTGTTATCCATTGTGCTTATTATCCCTTTGATATCTTTAACTGTTCAACTTGATTTTTTTCACATTTTATGAAGAACATTGATTCTAGCTAGGTTATTCTTCGAAAAACTTAACGGTGCCCTTCTCCTTAATCGTCATCAACAACAACAATAAAAGCAATTGTATTGTTTTTATAATTATTATTGTAAAGTAAACATTTATGCTACAATGTGAGCACTTGGTTTATGTGTATCATAGTCTAACCATTTGGATTGTGATCCATTTCCAGTTCATCAATGAGAAATCTGAGGCTCAAGGAATTTCAAAGGACTTGCCTAAAGCTGTTGGGTAAATAAGGGATAGAAGTAAGTTCTGTATTCATCCATTCTTCTACTCCATCAGACAGGTCTCTGTCTTCTTAAGACGTGAGACTCACTTCCATAGGCTCCAGAGAGGGGAAGAAAGGAATGTCAGAAACAGAGTGGTACCAGTGGAGAGCTGGAGAAACCACCTTGCCTATGGTTCTACTTCAGGGCTCTGGGGCCTGGAGCCTTATGTGTCCTGCCCTAGAACTCAGTCTTCCCTGTGGCTGATGAAGCAGCTGCAGGACCACTTCAAAGCTCCATCTCCAGTCTAGAACACGGGCCTTCATTTATGGGTCCTCTGTTTAAGTCAGTGACTCATCACTTGGACTTGCTTAGCAATTCACTCAGCAGTTCACTGCTACTGTTTAATTTCTCTGTGGGGGTGATGTCAGATAGCTGGAAAGATGCTTCTGAGTAAGTGTGTGAGGGTGTTTCCTGAAGACCTCAGCATCTGAACTAGTAAGCAGGTTAAATTACACTCGCCAGCGTGGTAGAACACCATCCAGCTGCTGAGGGCCCCAACAAAACAAAGGTGTGTGGTGATATCGTGTTCCCCAATATATTGTGCACCCTAGTAAACTTATCTGGGGTCAGAGAGCAGAACAGCCACTAGATAGACATAGAGGCCAGAAAATGGAGGCACACACACCTTTAACCCTAGCATTCTGAAGGCAGAGATCCATCCAGATCTCTGTGAGTTCAAAGCCACACTGGAAATAGCCAGGCATGGTGACACACACCTTTAATCCTAGGAAGGACATCATCTCACGTTTCTGCCACCATGTTTTCCCTGTCATGATGATGCACCCCAAACTGTAAAGTCAAAATTAACCCTTCCTTCCTTCCTTCCTTCCTTCCTTCCTTCCTTCCTTCCTTCCTTCCTTCCTTCCTTCCTCCCTTCCTTCCTTCCTTCAGGTTTTGTTTGATGTTTGGTTAGGTATTTTGTAACAGCAAAAAGAAAAGTTACTAGTTTCTGCAGGAAGCAGAAAGGTATATAAGGCGTGAGGACCAGGAACTAGAGCCTGGTTAAGCTTTTAGGCTTTTAGCAGCAATTCAGATGAGATCCATTTGGATGAGGATTCAGAGGCTTCCAGTCTGAGGAAACAGGATCAGCTGAGGAATTGGCAAGGTGAGGTTAGCTGTGGCCTATTCTGTTTCTCTGATCATTCAGCGTTCACCCCAATACCTGGCTCTGGGTTTGTTTTTATTAATAAGACCTTTAGGATTCATGCTACAAAGGTGGGAGAAGAACACAGCTGAGCTCTCTGCTCAAGCTGGGACTGTCACCTGCCAGGGATGTTTGATGTTCCTTATTCCGCAGCCTTTGTAGTCCAACACAGACTGACGCCATTCTCTCTCTAGGTGTCGGGTCTTCTGGCATAGATTGAAGTACACTCCAGACTTTCCTGGTTCTTCAACTTGTATACGCAAGATAGTGGGACTTATTTCCTTCTTTACCTATGAGAATCAATTTCCATAATAACTTCATCTATTTGTCTATGTCTATGTGTACATATACCTATCTATCATATATCTTATAGACACCATCTATCTGTCTGTCTGTCATCCATCTACCCTATCTACCTATGTATCTATGTATCTATCTATGTACCTATGTATCTATGTATCTATCTATCTATCTGTCTGTCTGTATATTTATTTGTCTATCATCTATATCTATCTATCATGGACCTATATCTATCATCTGCCTTCTCTCATTATCTATATTTTTCTAACCATCACCCACAAATCATCTGTATGTCTACCTGTCAAGAACCCTTCTATTAGTCCAGTTTCTATGGAGAACCCTGACTAATATGAAGCTTCCTTGGTCCATTTCCTCGCCTTGCATTCACCAACATGCACACATTTTACTCTTCCTCACTCCATGTTCTACCAACATATTAGGACAGATGACAGATGCTCCATTCTTTCACAGTGATCTAACTATGTGGATGTATAGTTCTGTATGCTTCCCTTTTCAACACATTTGGTGCATGAGACTTCTTATTTTGCTTGGGTTTTACCCCAAAGTCTCAATGTAAATAAATAGCAATACTAAGTTTCTGAAGGAAGAGCCACCACTCACCACTCCCTGTCCCTCCCACATAGAGTTGTGTCCCAGTTTCTGCCCAACAGTAGTTCATACACCCATGTGTGTTACAAAGCACTGATGTCACAAGGGAGCTAGGACACAATGCTGAGTATCGTTTTGTTCACAGAAGATGGCTCTGGAAACATTTTCTCAGTCTGAGATCCTGAAAATTTTCCAACACTTGCTTTGCCAATTGAAGATGAAAATCTGAAATGCTTGGGCCACTTTTTTTTTTTCTGATTTTGTCTTTTGCGAAGGTCAGCGTGAACCCAAGGGCCTGGGGGAGGGGGGCTGCTGGGGGGAAGGGGGGCAGATTGCAAAGACAAAGCAGATTTGATGTCAACATTCTGAGTTGATGTGCAGCAGGCTCCAGGAGGCAGAGACCTGTCAGCTGGGGTGTATGATTCCAGAGGAAACAGCTGCCTCATGATTAAGGAACAAAGGAAGTTGGGGGGTGGAAGGAGAGCAGGAAGCCCCTGCAGCCCCTCTGGGCTTGTGTTACAGTTCTTCCTTGTCCACGTCTGTGAGCTTCCCATTCTGTGGTCCTTGAGGAAATTAATAGAGCAAAACCTAAAACAACTGAAATGTTCTGTTGGCTTCGTCTGTCCTTCGGCTTGGTTTAAACGAATACTTACCAGGTTTTGTTTGTTTGTTTGCTTTTTGTTTTGTTTTTTAACTTACCTCACAACCCTGATGTCTCCTGAAACTGTCCCTTTATCCTGTTGGCAGGCCAAGACAGATTTCAAAATCAGCTCCTTGTTTTCAGAATGAAATTTTCGTGCATTAAGGATGTTGTATTTTAAACTCCATGCTTCCCACATGCAGCTTTCAACTTCTCCCACACAAATGACTCTCCCTCCTCTCTCCTGCCCTTCTCCCTCTACTAATAAAATAAAGAATTCTTTTCAAATATCAAGTAATTAATGCTCTTCATGGGTGAACTCACCCATTGAGAGGAACCACAAAGTACATGAAAAGGTGGCTCCAGTGAGTTCTAAATCTGCTTAAGATGGGAAAAAAAGAAAATACAGCATATTATTTTTGTCTGATTTTTGGCAACAAGAGAATTTTTTTCTAACACAATATTCATGCATTATTATTTTCCAGTGGGTTTGTGTTTCTAAGCTGTATGTGGGTAAAAATTCCTATTGACCAGAACAAGTCAGAGAAAGATCAAGTGTTTACCTATATTTAAATTTTCCTCATATTGTATTGTAAATGTTATTTCCGTATGAGTACCGTGAGAAATGGGAATTGGTGAGTGTAAGAAGGGATGACAACACAGAACAACTAGAGGGTTTGATGTTGTTGTTTTGTTGTCTTGTTGTTATTTAGAGGGGGAAATAAAATAAAGAGAAAGGAAGGAAGGGAGAGAGAGAGAGAGAGAGAGAGAGAAAGGAAGGAAGAAAGAAAGAAAGAAAGAAAGAAAGAAAGAAAGAAAGAAAGAAAGAAGAAGAAGGAAGGAAGGAAGGAAGGAAGGAAGGAAGGAAAGAAAGAAAGAAAGAAAGGGAGGAAGAAAGGAAGAAAGAGAGGGAGGAAACACAGGGGACAGCTCACTCAACTCTACTAATCTGGCTGCGATGTGTTTGACTTTAATGTGTGCAACCAGCCCCTTCTCCGGCCTAGTGCAGATGCCATGTCCTTTTAACATCAGCAACCACTGGCCTCATTCTCATCGCCTCGCACAAGTTCCCTGGAAGGGCCTCAGAACTCTCCCGGGTAGGAAAGCAACCCCAGCACAGGCAACCTGAAACCATGCTTGGGTTGAAATATTTAGGCAACTTAGTTGTCAGTGAGTTGTTTTCTTTATCCTTGATTTGAGATTCCCTAAAAACACCTATCTAGGGTGACTACCATGATCAGTGTACAATGTTCCCTTCTCAGGGGTGATTTAAGGCCTGAGTCTTGGATGGGACCACGCACATGTGCTATCCCCTTTCTCTATATGCAAAATGATGAAAATCCCAGTCCAATTAGTACCTTTGGTTCACAGGAGCCCACGGATATGTTCAAGTTCATCACTTAGTTATTTTGAGAATGAATCACAAAAGTGACTAGTTTGAGCACTGCCCACTGTGACGGAGCTCAGAATGGAAATTTGTATTAGTTTCTAGTCAGTGCTCAGTAGTCAAGAGCACACATATTCAGATAGCTGCTCATTGATGGAGTTGAATCTCATCCCCTCTTTAATTCAGCACCATTTCCATTAATGGCCAATGTAACCATAGTTACCGATCATTGAGAACCCTGATGTTGTCTCCAGCACGTCAGATGTCATCACCTTGCTTCCTGCGGAAGACTGGGATGGAAACAGAAAGACAGAGCAGCATGTGCCATTCCAGCCTCAGGGAATGCTTGGTGTCATGTGACATCACAGAAGCCTGTCATAAGGAAAGAGGTGGATCCAACAGAGGCAGAGTGTATGGTGAAGATGTCACCTCCGGATGGCAGGGCCAGCCTTGGCTCATGTCACCTGAGGACCCTGGCCACAGCTCAGTGTGCTTTTCTGTATTAGTGTGGCGCATGTACCTTGTCTTGGATGAAACAGAAGGCTAGCACTGAAGATCAAGGTGACAGACGAAGGGTCACAAGCAAGGAGAGTGAGCAGATGGCCGCGACCTGCATAGGCCAGCATAGCCAGAGCAGGAAGAGGAGGGGCTTTCATTCTTTATAGACCCCTTGTTTCGGTGATTGCTTCTGAAGTTGAGAACTGGTTAAACTAACATTTTAAGGGTTTTTTCCTTTCTCCTTGGATGGCAATAATTAGTCGTGTCAAGATGAGTACTCAAGTGACAATGGGATTTCAATGAGGAAAAGTTGAAGAATAAACTATAATTATTTGGACAGTCACTTGATCAGGTTTTCTTTGCCTTGTCACATTTTAAATGATTTATGAAGCTCTATGTGGGTGTCTGCTGAAGAGGTTAGTCCCCATGTTTTAAAGCTGTTATTCTTTTTTTCTTTTCCATTTCAAGTGCATAACAGTTTGTCAATTCGTGGGGGTTTAAAAAAAAAAACCTCTCAGTTTGGCTTAAATAAAATTATAGGCCGGTTAATCTAATTTAAACTCCAATGTCACCTGCTCTTGACATAAACCATCTTGAAAAGTGGCAGTTTTCTTCTTCTAGCATGGAAGACAAGCATCACTGCACTTAACACAGCAGTTCCTAAATCCCTTGGAACATCAGCCAGAGGAAGACGGCCCCAGAAACAGAGCTCATGTTTAAAAAGAGTGAGGAAATTTTTTTAAATGTAGGAGAAAAGCGTCTTGTGTTGACACATCCCTGAGTCCCAGCATGTGGGAGGTTGAGGCAAGTTGAATGTTGTGAATCTGAGGACAGACTGTACTAAAGTGTGAAACACTATCTCAAAACCCCCCAAAAGACAAAGACAACAACAACAACAATAATAATAGAAAATGACAATGATAATTAATAAAATAAATATAGAAAAATTACATGTTCATCCTTTGTTCAGCAATCCCATGCAACTAATTTCAGAGAGCAAATGTCCTGGAAAATCCTGCATTTAATACAAATTTCTAAGTTTAATTCAGCATTTCTTAAAATTATCTGACCCTGGGCCACTCTTCAATCTAAAATCTTCTCACAGTCTCCATAAGCTGTGTTCTGTGTAAAATCCTTTGGAGAATGTTCATGGAGGTGATAAGCACACGGACTCCATTGTGTGAATGTGACACACTGACTTCTTCCAAATGACGAGAACTACATTGGAGAGATGCATTAAGAGGGGATGTTCCACGACTAGTATTACCTTTCTTGAGCGCGGCAGGAGATCCGAAAATGAAGTTCTCAGAAAACGTTGCCTGGAAAAATATTTGAGGGAGAGGTGACTTTGGTTCGACTGAACAGCAGTTCTACATACTGTCATGTGATCTACTGAAACTCCTGGGACTGGTGTTTTAAGCAGTTTCCTAAGCACTCTTGAATGCAAACAAGCTTTCGAGTGGTGCTAGAGGCATCATCTGCAACCACTGTATGAAGTTCAGTGCGTTCAATGCTGGGCTGGATAAGAAAGGTCAAACAAGAAGGCTGTGTCTGCCAGCCGGCAGGGCATGAAGGGGTCTATGAACGGCAAGGGAACTGTTTCCCTTTTATCTTTTATTAAGGGGGATCAGGTGTTTGCCCATAAGAACTGCACTCGAAGCAACGTGCAGTTCTACTCTGGAATATGCCCACAAACTAGAGAACTGTCTGTTTAAATAAACATAAAGTCAGGACTATCCTACAGCCAAATGAGACAGTGGCATTTAGGAAGAAAAGGAGACACAATCCACTTGCTTTCTTACTCTCTTTCTGAATGAATGACTCAACTGTGAAGGGATTGAGAATTAAAAAAAAAAAAAGTCCTGTAAATTCTGATATTTACTGGGCTTGCTGAGTAAATTTCTAATTTCAATCTTATCAAGAAAAGCATGTAATGAAGTTTTTTTTCCAATAGCCAAAATACTATCCTAGAAGTAACTTAAGATTTATTAAAGAATCTGGGTGATCATGATTGCTTAGAAGAGTATGCGTCCTTTACTCCTGAGTGCTCATCTGCACACCGGTATTTTGCTAGAAGAACCAGCAGGGAATTATCAGCTGCAGCCATCCCAGAGCTCTTGTATCTACTTATTTTGAAACCTTTCATTTGTAGCGACAGCTGCAAGGTGTCCCTTCAAGGATTTTCCTTTTTTGATTTATACTTATATACACTCAAATCTCAATTGAGATATCCTAGCTTCATTCCATTTTCTGACCTTACACTATCAAGCCGGAGTGACCCCCAATCTCTTAGGACTGGGCTACATTCCAAACCAGGTTATGGAAGAACAAGGGCAGGGAATCAAAGCCACACATCACCCCAGTCCCAAGGAGACACTTCATGGAGAGCCGAGTGAAGGCCAGCCAATCAGTAGACCTCATTTATTTGCCCATGTGAGAATTCTTAACTCTCCACCCTTTGAACTTTTGACATTATTTTTGAGTGTGTGAGTCCTGTTTATACCAAACACAAGAGCCAGACTGATGCTGTTTGGCATGGAAATTGGCCTCATGGAAACAAATGTTCCCCTTTTCTTTATTTTTTTTTTATTTGTTCAGGATAAGAATGGACTCCGCCGAAATGCATCATAGTTGCTGACATATTGGTGAATATTCCACACATCTGTTTCTGGTTATTGTTCTCCTCTTGACACACCTGTCACTGTGCCCATGCAGTGAGGAGCTTCAAATAATAAACTCCTCTGAGTCTGGTCAGATGGACATAGCGGCCAGTGAGACTGTGGGATGATCTATCTGGAAATCAACAGAGATGGAACTATAGTGTGCATGACGAAAACCCTACCTGCATCAAGACAGTTGCAGACTTCCTTCCCTGAAAATGCCTGCCTGTTTGCTAAGGGGAAGGAGCTTTGCCCTGCTAAATATAGACTTTAAAAATACTGATTGTACTAGGACATTCATGTAGCTTTTGTACCAGTTCCCAATGTATCCTTGCTTGTTATTCTCATGCGACATGGAGGCTAAGCCCTGCAACACAGTAGCTAGGCAGCTTATGCATCCAGTGCACCAAATTGCTCCTTTTGTTGTTATCCTGATGCATTGAATCACTAACAAAGCAAATCACTTTATATATGTTTGCAGCTTAGAAAACTTGCTTTCTTGGGCCAAGTTGCCATCATTTGTGCAGAAAACAAGAGAGCTGCTGACTTTCTCCATGAAGATTCAAAGAAGTGGTAGTGACATTGTCACTACAGAGGTTCAGGAAAGAGCTCAGATCTTTGGAGTGTAAACCAGATGTGTGGTATGTTTGAGAACAGGAGAAAAAAAAAACCCACAGAACAATAACCTATTTAAATAACAACTTAAGTCAGAGTCTTGGCTATATCGAGACCCCAATCCATGCCCTATCAAACAGCCAATCTCAGCAAATAGTGACTGAGAGAGAGCATGATTTCAAACAAAAGAAAATAGCATCCTCTGCCTTTCCAGTAGTGCCTTGTGAATGTTGCAAGTGTCCGTTGAATTGTCCTATTTATACAGCCTTTGTTTTTCTTTACTGTAAACTCTTAAGGTCGCTCCATTGCCTGTGCAATTCAATCTGACTAGAGTTCACAAAGGCCCTGCTCTCTGCATCCAGTACACCACAGGATTGATTTATAAACCATGGTCCCAGAGCATCCCAGAAACGGGAGTGAATTGAGGCTTCTAAGTGCACACAAGTGCTATGAATTCCAATGTTGGGCCAGCATGGGAAATGTCCCCAAACTCATTTCCTGCAAGGGAGAATGGGGATGCGGTTGGAGGGAATGAGGGAGGATGGCAAAGCCCACAAGGAATGAGGTTGGTACCCAATTAGCTTCTTTTCATATTATGGGTTTAGGGAGGCCAAGTAATCCCACGACAGTTCCAGTCATTTTCACGTTGGCAAAGAGGAACAATATTGCTTTTTAATAGTGTGAGGTCGGAGGAAGAAAAGGGGCAGAGAGAGGGGAGGGGAGAGCTAAGCGAAGGAGGGTTGTGAATGCACACAATTCCCTGGACAGGAAAATTTTTTCTTGGAAAAAAAATGAAAGAAAGGAGATTAAAAAATTGATAACTTGAATGTGTGATCAATAAAAATAATTATCATCTTGCAGCCCATTTTTCATAAAGCACTCAGTGGCCTGAAAGTAATCCTGACATAAGAGCCAAGCACTCAAAATGCACAATTACTAAAACTCTGTCTTTTTAAAGAAAGACTCTCCTGTTCAAATCTCTATGCTTTTTCCCCCCCTTTCCTGTCTTCCACACTCAACCGTTTGGTCTAAAGACAGTCAGGGAGCTAAATATATATTAATTAGAACTCTTGGGGCTGGCATCCGAGGGATACAATTATACCAAACGGATGCCATTCCGGGCTCTGATAGCTTCATTTAAATTCCTGAATAAAACATGAAATATCTTTAATGAGAAATGAATATAGTTGTCAAGGGGGAGCAGTTCTGATATTGTTACTAGTTGAGATATAGAAGATAAAGACATAATGTGAATACCTTCCATTTTATGTAAAAATGACGGTTGTTAGAATAGACACATCCCTCTTCTGAGACATCAGGCATACTACAAAATTAAATATATATATGGGGAGAGAGAGAGAGAGAGAGAGAGAGAGAGAGAGAGAGAGAGAGAGAGAGCCTAGCAGCATGGGCTTCTCCCAAGGAAGCAGAGCCTCGGAGCTTCTGTGAAGTTGCAGACACGGGTACAGTCTGTCTGTTCTTATGAAAACAAATCACCTCCAACAGCAGCAGGGAGCATAAACACACGCACTCCGTCAAGCAAACCACGGCTTCTTTTTAAGCAAGAGCTGGGTAAAATCTGAGAGCCACGAGCACAGTTTTGTTGAGAGCACAGGGGAGAACTAGACAAGCATACTTCGTGCAAGGCTCCAATCTCTTCAAGACAGTCGCTGCTCGGTACTAGAGGAGGTGCGAAGGAGCAGAGGTAAACTGGTTTGTGAAAATCACACTGTCAAGGAGATGAGCATGGTGGGTCTCCACACACTGCCCTGGCCTCCTCTTTGATCAGAAGCCCTAGAAAGCCCATGGCTGAGCCTCAGGCTCCAGCCAAAGGCTAGTCACCTGTTGGGAGAAGCTGAGATTTTCTTCTTTTCTTTCCGGGGCCTTCCTTTGGTTCATAGGGACTTTCATAATTAAAGCAGCAGCATGCTACCTAAAGTGTGGGGTGTACCTGCCTGAATCCCAGGCGACCTTCAAGCACTTTAGAAATATTACCAGTGATAACTGGGGCTTGCTTTCCTTGCCAGTGAATTCAGAGCTGCTTCCCCACTTAGAGTGATCTGGAGGTGAGAGGAGAGGTTACTATGGAGAATCTGCTGACCTGCTGAACACAAAACAGAAAGAGGGACGTCTGTTTTCCCCAGGTTCCCAGCATAGTCCTGAGCTATTATAAAAGACAAAATATCATTCAGGTCTCTTGTTGCTGCTGTTGTTTTTCTGACACAAAGACAATGTACTATTGGGCTTTTGTATAATTGATTGAGAAGTCCGTGAAAGAAACCAGGGTTCAGCCACTGGCAAAGATCTTATAATCATGGGTTTGTTTTTTTTTGGCACCATGTCCTTAGGCCCAGTAAGTGAGTCTCCATATGTGGGAAGCTGAGTTATACCCTATGAGTCGCTGCTAAACAGAGCCTAAGGGCAGCAGCTTCCATACAAGGCTGTTCCTTGGGGAACCTTGAAACTTGAACCCCAAAACTCTGCTGCCCATCTCTTCTATGGTATAGAGAAGCCATTTCTGATTTGTTCATTATGTATGCATGTATGTATGTATGTATGTATGTATGTATGTATGTATCTATCTATCTATCTATCTATCTATCTATCTATCTGTCTGGCCTGTCATTGTGGATCATATTTTGAGTAACAAGAATCTAGGAACATATTTCCAGACTCTTGCACACAGGCTTTCTGCAGGAGCAACCTCCTGACTCACTTGTTGGGATACTGTTCTTTTCCGTGCTGTCCAGTTTAAATACTGTCCCCACTACCCCCAAGACTCTTAAGTGAGTTTGTTCTCCACAAAGTCCACATACTCTTCTCTTTAGTGCCTCCTGATTTACCCAGTATTGCCTCACTCATTAAACTGAAACCTCTCTGAGGAAAGATACCATGCACATTATGTGTCTGTGTTAACGCCTGCCATGGAAGACTAGTCCAGATACTTGCTGAATGAATGGGTGAATAAAGAGAGAAAGAAAACAGATAGCATGCCATGTTGAATTTTTCTGTTTATACTTTCTGGTAAAGAACAAATCTAAAGGTTTGCTTATGTCATGCACCTATGAATCTGGGGCATCCAAATAACAGGAGAAACGTATTAAATTGTATTTCGTGTTTCTGTGAAACCAAATAACACTCAGAGTAATATGCTTTTATTTTTCACTAAAGACTTTTATTTTACAAAATTGATTGAATCTGCCATTTACTTTGACCCTGTCTTTTTAGTTTTCAAGACTGTTCTGCAAACATCCTTTAGTACACAGGTAGATCAATAATACCAATAACAGTCATGGCTGCCTTTCCTGCACTGTGTGGGAACTCTGCTGAAGACTTCTCAGGAGGTTGGTCAGTGCAACTCTATCCACATTGCATCTGAAGCCCAGGAAAACAAGAATTTGGGCATGATCCCCAGCTCTATGAGGGAGGCAACAGGAGAACTGTTAGAGCTTGCCGGCCAGCCAGCCTAGCTGGAAACCTGTGAGCCCCAGGGGATCAAGCAGAAAGTGATAGAGCAGCGGTTCTCAACCTTCCTAATGCTGTGGCCCTTTAATACAATTCCTCATGTTGTGCTGACCCCAACCATACAATTATTTTTGTTGCTGATTCATAACTGTGATTTTGCTACTGTTATGAATCAGAATGTAAATATCTGATATGCAGGATATCTGATATGTGACCCCTGTGAAAGGGTCGTTCAACTCCCAAAGGGGTTGAGGCCCACAGGTTGAGAACTGATGTGATAGAGCAAAGGCAGCTGATGTCCTCCTCTGACTTCTGTGAACATGAGCACATAATTCACACACACACACACACACACACACACACACACACAGACACACACACACACACACACACAGAGAGAGAGAGAGAGAGAGAGAGAGAGAGAGAGAGAGAGAGAAACACATGCACATACATGCCATACTGCACCAAAGAGCCCAATATGCTGGATGATTAATTCAAAGCCTGCTAATCCTTGTGCCAAAGTTGTTGGGCTAGCCTTTATCTCTACAAAGATCAAAGCAAGAAAATCAGTGAGAAAACTGAATTGAAAGGGAAAGAATATTATAGATATACTCCCTTCCTGTAACACACTGAAGCTGCTTAATGGCACTGAACAGCCTTTGCTTAAAATAGTTTAAATTACAGAGGAAACATCATTAATGTCTTATGTCTAAATTTATACGATTTTCCAGCCTGGTCAAGACATAGACGTCTACCTTATCCTAATTTGTCTCTAACGCTCTCTTGTCCCCAGGACAGACATTTGGTTTAGCGGTGTCATTCTAGTCAAATGTACCCCTGCTTCGTTGCTGGTTGGTTTGACTTTGATTGGCCAAGGCAGGTCCTGCTCCAGCCAGCTGGGCCACCCACCCTAAGGCTCTCTTCATCCTGGCAGCTTTGTCCTCCGATAGATCCAAAGTGTTATCAGTTCTCTGAATGCAAATTTACAACCGGAGATGAGTCCGTGCCTCCCTGTTCTAACCATGCCTGACGAACATGATTTCAAGGCCCCTGCCCACTCTCTCATGACCTACTCCCTATCAGAGCAGAAAGCCTTTCTCGTTAACTCTTGGAAACTCCTTTTCCTATGTTGTGGCAGGAAGTGTGCAGAGAAGAGACACAGTGTTCTGTGTCCTCTCAGGCTTGTGCCGCAAGCCTGCACAGCCCCACTCTCCAGACAACTTGGAGGCCTCTGCTGCCTCTGGCTATGGATATCCTGGCAGGTCACATCAGTAGCTCTAAACGTCTAGGCATTAGTGGATCCCTGCAGGTGACATCACTAAGCAATCAGGGAACCAGATGTGATGTCAGCATGCTTCTTGAAGTATGTGCCTAGAAGCTACTCCAGGTCAGTTGGAGTTGACATGTCACACCAGAAACCAGTCTGGCCCTCACAGCCTGCTGCTTGATCATAAAGTCCCTCCACTTCCTGGATGCCTGTGTCTGGCTGGGCCTGACTTTAGCATAAGCAGCTTTTCCCCAGACCCTGACGTACACAAATATTCTCAGGCTAGGCTAGGGTACCCTGTAGTTTTCTCTTTAACTTCACTTCCATGATATTTAAGCCAACCTTATCATTTAATTTAGTTAATTAATTTAGTGTATATATGTGTGTATGTGTGTGTATATGTCTGTGTTGTATATGTGTTTAAGTCAACCTTATCATTTAATTTAGTTAATTAACTTAGTGTATGTATATGTATGTATGTATATATGTATGCATGTGTGCATGCATGTCTGTGTTGTATATGTGTGTGGTATGTGTTCACCAGTGTGTACATGTACATGTGCCCCTGTGTGCATACTGGGACCAGAGAAGTATGTCTGGTGTCATGCTCTGTCATTCTCTGCCTTATTTCCCTGCGACAGAGTCTCTCTTTGAACTAGGATCCAGGCTGGGACTACTAAGACCCAGTGGTCACCCTATCTTCATCTTCCCACACAGCTAGGGTGGTTACCGGTGCATGCACCCATGCCTAACACTTGGTGTGAATGCTGGGGATTTGAACTCAGGTCCTCAGTGAGTTACTCTCCCCAAATCTTTTTCCTTAAGCCACAGCTAAAATGACTGGTTGAAGGACTAAAAGGTTACCCACCCAAGGAAGGGAACTCTTTCATGTGTAGCCTCATCCAGTTGTAGTGTTAGCAACATGGTTGACCATGGAAGTCTAATCGCTCACATGGTTATGAATTAATATGTATGTAATGTGTATACAGTGGAATGCTGAGCATGGATTATTCCACAGAATCCTTCACGAAACTAAAGACACTTTATAATTTGCCCCCCACATGGTTTTCTGGATTCATTTTTCACACTGTCCTTTTTGAATGATAGTTTCCAGAAATGCTGAACTGAACCGACTCTTGAATGCTTACATATATCCTATGAGGTTCCATGTTACAGGTGAATAAACTAATGTTTAAAGTGAGAAGCAAGAGTGTCCTGAGCTTGTGGGAGGACTGAGGAAGACCATGCTCTTAGCCATGACATCTAATGAGGAGAGGACAGAAATATCTTTCCCAGGGTCTCCCTCTTACAAAGTCTAGTAGATATCATTAAAGCATGTGACTTATAGCACATGGTTGTACTACTGTGTCTCTGAGTACTTCTGTTGTTAAATCCCATGGAGACCCTGGGAGCTGTGTTAGCTCTCTATCAACAGTCATGCAGAGTGGGAAGGTGGATAACATACTTTTCCCACGGATACAAGCAGTGTTTTTAGGCTTTTGTTCCAGCTCTAGTGAACAGTTATGTAGGTAGAGAAGGTGAAAGATATACCCTCTCTCCAATGAATGCACAGCCTTCAAATTTTAGCTCTATGGTATAGGACACTGAGTTTGTTCTTCACAAATTTAAGGATTTAAGGTATCTGCCTACAGGCAGAAGGTTTCATGGGGGACTGTCCCTCATCCTGAGAGTTTTCCTACTTCCTCTTCCCATAAAGAATGGGTTGTGATGACAATGAGTTGGGGAACACAATCGTAAAGGGCTGGGAGTAAATGAGGCACAGAATTGAAGAGTCATCAAAGATGTTGAAAGAAAGTCAGCAAATAATACAAATAGCATTTTAATACAAATATTTGTAAAGCTCCACAATGATTAAAGTTTTAAGTAAATGAGGGATCCATATTAAAGGTCACCTTAGTCCATTCAGGCTGTTATAACACATTAGCAGACTCAAGGGACGAAGTCTAAACAGAGGCACTTCCGATGTATCTCAGTCTCCTACCTCAGGGGCTGCCTGATGCCTTCTCTCACCAAAGCCACCAGTCTCTTGCTCCTGATGGCCAAACCCGAGCCATCTTCATCCCCATACCCCACATGCTCTACAAGTGGCACCTGCCAAACTTTGCAAACATTCCTGAAGTTTCTACCAACCTGACAAGAGAAAGTGAATCATGCCCTCTGTTCCGGGAAGTTAAGGGTGGGGTCCTAGGGAGTGCAGACCACACCCACTGGGAAAATCCTAATTCTCAATGAATAGCAAGCCTTTGTTGCCTAAACTGGCCCTGTCTCAAACATCCTCCCAAAAAAGTTATAGGAAAGTTGTTTTATTCTAAATTGTATAGAAATATTTGTCCTTCTTGGATTTTTTTCCTTGTGGTAAAATTAGACATAAGCCATTATAGCTATAATTAACAGGTATGCGGTACCTAAAGATGGTACGATGACTCACATGATGAAAATGCTAAAACACACAGATTCAGACACAACTGGGAGGAATATAACACTGAACGCCTAACAGTGCAGATTACTGGTGGAATATGGCTAGAAGGAATGAGACACTAGACACCAAGCAGCTGGACATACATAGACTTTCCTCTCATAACTAAGTTCCACCCATTAACATCCTTGCCTATTGCCCTCAGAAAGGGCTCCACAGGCACTTGCCTAATCCATCATGCAGCCAACCTTGCATACTCGATAACAGTGTTCACTCTCCGACTAATAAATACTCCCAACCTATACTGCGATGCTGTCTTCTATCTCCAACCACCGAAGTCTCACTGAATAAACTCTAAAAGTCTAGGCACATTTTTTTTTCTATGAGAGCCTTTCTTATAGTCTATGCACCCCATATCTCCAGGAGTTAAATTCATTGTACTTTAAAACAGGGATACTTTTCTACCTCTACAATGCAACAGATGCTCAATAAATGTGACGCAGATGGTTCTCGGTGCTGCAAATGAATGTCCAGTGATCTCAACATAGAGTTCCTTGCATAACTTTATTACTCCCATGAATTACAATTTACTTGCCTTTTTTGACCGGAAAAACTGTCTTCAATATAAGTCCAATGCTCGGCAACAAGTAAGTGAAGGGAAATAAATAAATGTTACTCAGTTGCATAACAGTATTAAATGAATTATTTAAGGGGTAAATATAAACTGTTATTAAAATACCAGAAATGTAGAACAAATGGAGTACAGAAAAATAGTATTTTCTGGTCAGTATTTTTAGGTTAGCTATATGACAAGCACCACCAATAACTCAAGGATCAAATGCAAAGTCTGACATGGAAGTTCCTGGTTGACTGTTTTTTATGAAACTTTTTCCTCCACAGTAGTTATTTGGACTGAGAACCACTTATGTCTTTTTTAGTCCTCTGCTGGGTCCTCTGCATTCAACAAGCTGACAAGACTGAGCATAAAGCAATTTCTTCTAACGGGATTCTTGGTGGCAATCGTGGAGTCTGCATGGGTCTGCACCAGGTTCTCTGCATATGTGCTATCACTGTTAGCTTGGTATTTTTGTGGGACTCTTAACAGTGAGAGTGGGTATGTCTCTGACTCTTTTGCCTGCTCTTAAGACTCCTTTCCTCCTGTTGTGTTGCCAAGTCCTGCCTCAATAGGACTTTTGCCTTGTCTTAATGCATCTTGTTTTGTCCTATTTTGTTGTTGTCTCTTGGAGACCTGCTCTTTTCTGAAGAGGAAATGGAGGCGAGTTCTTCTGGGGGAGGTGTGGGGAGCTGGAAGGAATGGAGGGAAAAGAAACTGTGGTCAGGATGTATTATAGAAGAGAAGAATCTCTCTTCAATTTAAAAAAAAAGGTAGGGAACCCCCAACTTCCAAGTTTTTTGTTGTTTTTTTTTTTGTTGTTGTTGGTTTTTTTTTTTTTTTTTTATCACATCTAGGCAAGTTTAACTGTCCTTAAACTCAAGATAACTCTTCATCTGGAGTCAGGGTAGACTGGGAGATGTACTTTAGACTGTACCTAAGACTGGCAAGACAACCAGATATTGTTAGACAGCAGCAATGCCTCCTGTGCTCGAATGCTTTGTACCAAATCGCTACCTTCCATCCCATAGACTTGACAGTCTCAAATGCAAGGAGTCTATATCAGTTATTAATTACTTCAAATTACCCTCCACAAAGAGCAGGTCTATAAAATACTCATTTCTATTGGTTAAGGACCCACGTTGGCTTTATGGCTAGGTCTTTTAGCACAGGCATTCCCATTGCCTGCAGGGTAGTAGGTGGCCTCAGTTCCTCAGCACATAAATCTTGTGATATGGCAGTTAACAGCATAGCAAAAGGCCCAAGAGAGTGAGTCACCCAGAAAGACACTAGAAGGGAAACTGAGCAAGACAAAAGCCACAGCTGGTTCTGAACCTCTCCATGGAGACCTTTCCCTTTCCCCGGAATCATTGATGGGGAGCAAGCTGTCTGCCCCAGCCACACTTGAGGGAAAGAGCTTGTGCAAGGATGGATGCCCCAGGAGAGACACCGTGAGCCACTTTACCAGTCCCATACTGCGGAGATCACAGAAAGACACTCTAAATGCCCAAACTGTAGGGGCTACGTAATTGACCAGAAGACTCCATAAGTAGCTAGTCAAGAAAAGGTGGTGAGTGACATTTTGGTGATGGAAGGGAGAAGGACAAGGGAGCTAAAGGGAGGGAGAAGTGAAGTCGGGTACCAGCATTTGCTCAGCAATGTGAAGACGTGGGATTAAACTGCAGCCTTACTATGACCAGGGAAAGAATTGTCAAAGTACCTGAAATGGCTGAACTGAAGCAGACAGTACCATCACAAGGAAAAGACAGATTTTAAAGGAAACTTAGAAAGGCTTCTAAGATGACACTCATACCTACATGGGAGGTTAACTCTGGGAACTAAATGGAAAGATATGGATACAGTGAGTGATTCTGCTGGGCTCACACAGGCTCCCGGATGACCTTGGGGATTCTGGTCTGAGGACCCCACTATGTGACTAGCCCATGAATTCTCCCTGGGAATCCTCCTCTTCCCTCAGAAGTCCAGTAATCTGAGTGGGCATCAGAAATCCCTGGGGTCCCAGTTACACTATGCACAACAGATACACTACAAGGACAGAAAATGAGGAAGACACAAGATAACACCTGCCCTGAAAAAGTTAGTGTGTAATTTGGAGCAGAAAGTTTCCCTTCTCAGGAGATAAAAACTGCCTATATACCAAGTTCTGGGAGTGCATGGTACCTTAAAGTTATTAAAACATACTAATAAATGTCTTAATTAGGGCAGGCACGAAGAGCCCCATTAATCTCCTCCTGGTCCCCTCTGAAACTGCTCTCCCTACTGATGCAGCCTTGGGTTCGTTTCTACATTATAAACATTCTGGAACAACAAAATTAAAGCCCTCCCCGAATGAGATTCTACACACTAACTGCTATTTGTGACTCTCAGGATATGGACTACAACAGAGCACATTTTTCCTGGCCTTACTTCACAAATGCATTCTTGGTTTTGCTTATCTCCCTACACCACCAACTAGTTTTAACTTTCTTCAAAATGCTAGATAAGAAAGAGAATGGGGTCTTATGAGAGAAGGGGTCTGGGCAAGGCAAGCATAAGGAAACTAGAACACTCTTCAGGAGTCCAAGACTGGAGGGAGAAAAGACAGCTGGAAATCACCCTTCCAACTTCCAGGCCCACTCAGGCCTTCTCATGGAGATCTCATCCAGGGGCATATGCTCTTTACTGCAAAGTTTTCGTGGCTGCGTCCTTTGTAGGCTGACACTTTTTCCAGACCTGGTTCTCCTCCTACAGAAAGAAAGATCCCTTCCCACACCTAGTTTGGATGGTGGGGAAGGCTTCCTAAGTGTAGAGTAACATCCAAGGGCTCTGAAGACCTGTTCCGGAGCTGAGAGCTGGAGAGGCAGAGCTGTCCATACAGAGAAAAGAGGTAAGATGTTGGTCTGTAGTCCCATCTGGCATGTGGGTGGTCCCACACCAACAGCATTTTTTTGTAAATTTGATGGCCATCCTTACGGAGTCCAGTTATCAGAGGGCAAAACCTGGATGTCTCCCATGCTACGTGGAAGAGTTAAAGCATGAGAGTTAGAATTCAGTGTTGAAGCTAGAGATAGATACAGTGAACATGAAGGGAATTAGGAGGTGTTTTAAGAAGGGAAGGAAGAGAAGGAAGGGATAGAGGGCAGCAATGAAGTTCTAATCTTCTGATGGAGTCAGGAGCATGGTACTTTTGTAGTGAGGTGCAGGTGGTATTCTGATCAAGGCTGAGGCAACAGAGCATAGGCTCATTCTGAGGAGTGCCCTGGGGCCAACCACCTCACTGCAGGTAACCTCACAACCTCCCACATTTCTTTAGTTTTTTTCTAGAATGTGGTTGGCATGTATTGGATGCTCTGATCCAGGGCTTGATGTCCAACCCGTGGGCTAAAGTCTTTCCGTTTCCCAAGCTCTAAAGTCCTGAATGGTCTGATTCTCTGAGCATCTATCATGTGCATGGATCCATATCTAGGAATACAGTAACATCTCTGCTTCTCAAAGACGCCATGTTCATGCCCACCCCAGGGCCTTTGTGCTTACTGATGCCCCTTCTAGGAGCACTGTTCTCTGTGATATGGGTAGTCCTAACTTGCCCATCAGTCACCTCACTGCTTAACCATCTGAAAAATCTTTCCATTTTCCAGGGAACCACACTAATTATATATATAATATATATTATGTATATATATATATGACCCGTCCCGCGGGCCAGGTTATTGGGGAGACCCGAGGAGGCACCTCCTGAAAGATCAATGGGGGCTAGAGAGAAAGGAGACCAGGCGCATAAGGGAAGACAGAGTCAGTCTGAGTCGCGTCAAGGTCTCGTTTATTGACTGGGTATTGAGGCTTATAAGCAGGGCTTCAGGCAGGGAGGGGGAGTAGGGGAAGCAAAAGGAGAGAAGAATGGAAAATTCCTAAGGAAGGGTGAGGTCGCTTTGGTCCCAGGCCCCTGCAGCTGGCTGATTAGCAGGTACTCCAGGAAGTTGTACAGCCCGCGGTTAGGCCAGGAACCTGTTTTTTGCAAGGTTTGATAAAGTAAGGAAGGTCACACAAAATTCAAGACACAGCTGTCCGGAGTCGGTCTCTAACATATATATGTGTGTGTGTGTGTGTGTGTGTGTGTGTGTGTGTGTGTGTGTGTGTGTGTGTGTGTGTGTGTATTATTTGCACCACTACCTTGTAAGACGACCCACCCCAAATAACTATTTATCTTTTTTCTTTTCTCTTACTAAAATGTCTGGGTCCTGAAAATAGAGTTCTTTATATGATACTACTGTGGCTTTAATCTGCATACTTAAAGCGATGTGCAGTGCATGGCAGATGCCCAACTCATTTATATTGAATGGGGAAGCTGAGGAAGTAAAGAGATGCAGACAATGGGTAAAAAGAGGCCCCGCTGCTGAAGATCTGTCTTAGTTCCGGCCTCTTCGGGGTGCATCCTTCCTCCCTGTAGCACAAACTCACCAACTGTGAGGGGACCCACCTGCACCCCTGCAAGAAGCAACTCCCTGGAGAGCTGGGAGCTGCAACTCTCTGTAGGCTTTCTCTGTGGGTGCCTGGCCGGCTCATGGGAATATTCATACTGCTCTGGCCCAGGGACATATCCATAGGACAGCCTCCACCTACAACAGGGGAGGCAGAGACCAGACAGGAGGCATTAGAAATTAAACAACAGAAGTGTCAGTTGGCTTCCAATCTCAGGTTTATAGACAGGAGAACGTTTAATGACAGGTGGCCTCTGTAACAGAGGTGGCCTTGGAGACACATTTCTCTTGATTTTATTTTTTAATTAACTTTTATTTTCCGTATTTTGTCCTTTTTCCTGCCCCTTCTGGAAGGCAATTTAAATGATAAAAGGCTCACCATGGTTTCCAGAGGGCCAGAACAGCTCCTGTCCAGGCTACGAGTAAGGCAATCTTTACAGATCACTCTGCCTCTGAATTCGACCACTGCCAACTGGCACACAGGGTGTCCCCTGATGCAGCTCCCAAAAGTAGTTCTTTAAGCCAGAGAGTGCACTTCTTCACCACTTCCAACTGACAGCATTCTAATCACCTATTTGAGGCCCCCCGAAACAGTATTCCTTCCTGTTAGCGGTCTTACCCAGCCTCTGCAAGGCATGCCAGCAAGTTGAATACATTTTATTCAGTGCTTGTAATGGAGACACAGTCTATGTCTTCCTGTGTGGCATGAAAACAAATGTATTCAAATTAAAATAGGGCAAGTATCAAATTGTGTGTGTGTGTGTGTGTGTGTGTGTGTGTGTGTGTGTGTGTGTGTGTAATTCATCCATACACATATAAGGTGTAATAACACCAGCAAGTAAGCTATAGAGCTTGCTTTCCTATGGATTCTGCTGACCCACATCCATAAGGCCATGCCATTTCCAGTCATGGGGGCTTATGGCAGTGAGATTCTAGCCAACTACAGAAGAAGTCAATGCCGAGACCCCGAGAGCTTGAGTATCCTTCCTAAGGCTGCACATATGGCTACTGAGTGGGATGATACAGATATGAACCTCAGCACTCGGACTCCATAGCTATTCCTCTACCCCATGTAAGACCAAAGCATATGAGAATTTGGAATGAGAAAAGCAGAAAGAAATGTAATTTGGGAAGTATAATAAGAACTAGACTGTTCAGGATCTTAAATGCCATGAAAAGACATTTGCACCTTATTCTGTAAGTCAGAAAGAAATACCAGGTTTTGAACAAAAGGTCTTTGAATGAAAGGGTTGACAGCTTTAACCCAGTAGTTTGTTGCTTTATTCTAATTTGAAAATTGTGTGTGTGTGTGTGTGTGTGTGTGTGTGTGTGTGTGTGTGTGTGATTTGCGCCTGGTGGCTCTTTCTTTCCTGACCGAATGTGTCACATGAACAGAGTCTCTGCAGGACTGGTTTTGCACAGCGTCCTCAATGCCCAGTGGTGGGGACGTGTAAAACACTATCTAGTGTGTCAAACCAAGAACATAAGGTTCAAAGTTCATGTGTTAACTCAATCTTGATCACCCAGTGACCTTCAACTAAACACACCTGATATCCCCACAGAGCACTGCACTGCCCCCATTGGTACTAAACAAAGCTGCCCAGACCTAGCTCTGTCCATGACTACCCAGTCGTTAGCTCTTCCTCAGAATGGAAACAATTGCTTTTGGTTTACTTGCAGACTAGACAGTCTTGCCCTCAGTTGGTGAGTATTTGCTTCTCTCTGGATTGCTTAACCGGAAATGGACACCTGTCAAAAGACGCCATCTTGCTTATCTGCTGTGCAATTTCCCATTAACATTAATTGTTGTAGCACATAGCTTTACTTGAACAGTACTGGGAGAGGAGAAAGGAGAGAAACGCTATAGGCCTACGACTCCCCGCTTGCTGTTTATGCTGACCCCCTGCTTCATTGCCTCCTCCACATTTAGTACAGAGCACTTAACCTTCCACGGGATATTTTTATGCTCCGTTTTCTGTGCCATTATGAAGGAGTAAGGTAAATGGAGTTCACCTTGGATAGGCCCTGTCATCACCCACTTACAAGGTCCCCACCCTTACTGCTCCTAAAAAGGAGGCAGACATGCCTAGAGAGTGAAGGTGTTTTCACAGGAAAGGCTTTTCAGAGTCAGCTAGGCAGAGATAAATACCTCTGCTTGGAGTGTCAAACTGGTAAAGCACCCAGGATTGATCCATCCGGATGAGCATTTATTTAGTAAGGAAGCAGTTCAGGACTGCACCATTCTGGAGGTCTTGTTCATTCTCTCCTGAGACCTTGGGATTGTCTCTCCTCACATTTTTCAAAGGAAACTACTTGCTTTATGTCTGCTCCCAGTAACCTTGTTAAGCTTATCTATTCCTGTGTAACTGGGTAGCGTAAGACAGCAGCTACTTTTGCTTATAACGATGCAGTTTGGGTCAGGCTTATGAGTAATAGCACATATTGGCTCCACAGGAGTGAGTTCGGTCAGCTTCACTGGAAGGCACACAGGGTCCATTTCCAAGATGGAGTACTCACACAGTGGGAATGTGGCTTCTGGGAATGGAGTTAGGGCTGTTAAGGAAGTGTCACCTCACTTCCATACCAAATAGCATCTCCTCACATCATGGTGGCTGGCTTATAAATGCCCTTGTTCCGAGGAACAAGAATTAGAAGTTTGATTTGTCTAGATTTGAGCCTAAATACCAATGGTTGGGAAATGAATCTTGTTCTCTCAAATGCACTGGAACCTTAACTACCAACACTTAGAATGTCCCTGGATTTGGAAATGGGATCTCTGAGAGGAAAGTCAAGCTAAGGTGTGGCTATAGTCTATAGGGTGGGGCCAAGTCTAGTATGACTGGCAACAGGTAGCAGACACCAACAGAGACGAGCAGACTATGAGGAAAAGGCTACATGGGAAAGCACCATATGAGGACAAAGGTAATATTTGCATGGTAACAAAATTTGCCATGAAACCTCTGGGAGACATTGAAAGGACTATCGCACAAAGTCCTCTTAAAGAAGTAGTGGTAACCACTTATGAGTGAGTACATATCATGTTTGTCCTTCTGAGTCTGGGTTACCTCACTCAGGATGCTATTTTCTAGCAGGCTTTTTGGAGCCCACTACCTATGGTGGGACACCTTGCACAGCCTTGAGGCGGGGGGGGGGGGGGGGGGGGGGGGGGGGGGGGGGGGGGGGGGGGGGGGGGGGGGGGTGGCTTGGACCTGCCTCTACTAAATGTACCAGGCTCTGGTGATTCCCCATGGGAGGCCTTACCTTCTTGTAGGAAGGAATGGGGGGGGGTTGGGGGGAGGCAGGAGGAGGGAAGAAGGGGATCTTAGATTGTTATGTAAAATGAATAAAAGATTTCTTAATAAAAAAATAAAGAAGTAGTGGTAAGTACATATCTTGGACAAGGAGCCTCAGAAAAGGAGACAATCCATTCTCATTGTTTAAAGTCACCTGGTCTGTGTGATTTTGTTTCTGAAGGCACAGAAGACTAACATGGGAACACATCAGTCTTAATCAAATTGTCACAGTGCCAACCCAAACTGTAGGGGAATTTCAGGAGGAGGAGGGCTAAGAGGGGTTCCTGGCTATCATTTCCATTACTGGAAACAGGGGTTCATGGATGATTTGCTGTCTACTACTATGCCCATTCCTGAAGCATGAGGGATGCACAAGAAATATTTATCAAAAGAAAAATGAACAAAGGTCCCTCTATAGTTTAAGTTTTTGTGTCTGCTTGATTTCAAGTAATCCTTCCTGTATTTCTCTCTGAAAAATCCTATTCAGGGAATACAGACCAAAGGCTATACCATTGTGATAAGTGGCACACTTCTTTTCTGCATTCTAAATCACAGTATTGCCAAGCAATAACTGGCTGACTGACCCCTGAGTCCTCACCCTTTTCATGGAAGGAGACTGAGCTTGAGTGTAACTCCGAGGATTGAGAAATGATCAAAGAATTAGCCACCCTTGTGCACCTGGCTTCTCTTCCTCTTGATGATACCCATGGAGCTTTGCGTCCTCTTATGAAGCCCTCAGTGGAAACCCTGTGCCCAGTCTCACTGGACTGAGCCTTCTTCATGGTAAGATTCAGAAAGGGACTTGTTCTCCATAGTTCCTAGACTTACCTACGTTCAAGGAAGATTAAGGAGAGAAGGAGGAAGAGGAGGAGGAACTGGAGATGATGGAGGATATCCAAGGAGTAGCTGATACAGATAAAGCTCCTACTATACTATGTACTTTGTATTCTATGTAGGTTCTACATTTTTTTCCATTTGTGTGTGTGTGTGTGTGTGTGTGTGTGTGTGTGTGTGTGTGTGTGTGTGTGTGTGTGTTTTGTGCATGCGTGCGTGCAGGTTTGTGGATGTGAGGGCACATGAATGCCAAGAGAAAGGGTGTGGAGGTTAGAGAAAAACAGAAGTTGGTCCTTGCCTCCCACCTGCTTTGAGACAGGGTCTCTTGATTGCCACTGTGAGTGACAGCTTTTCTACGTGAGCTACCTTTCCCAGTCAGCACAAAGTTCTTGTTATTCTCTCCCCTACAGTATGCCAGAAGAGAATGAGCCCTAGTGTAACACCACTAGTGAATCTCAAGATTACGATTCATGTTCAAGTTCATAGAAAGCCCAAGTCCATGTTACCTGGGACCCCACTGAGCTGCCCAATCAAACCAGAACATCTGAGCAACATCAAGTAGTGCTGTGTTCATGTGTGATGCCCTGGTAATACAGTAGACATGATGGGAAGTCTGTCGCTCTTGAATCTTTATATCTATTTGGGAACAATTTGTCTAGCTCATTCCCCTAATTCAAAGGATAAATTTCTCCCAAAGTGCACAAAACCCCACTGTACAGTTTCATACCAATTCACACACACACATACACTTCTCCGCTCTGTGCTAGTCCAGTTAAATATACTATTGGCACTTTCTTAATAACTGTGGTCTCCAGAGAAAACCATGTGAAATGTATCAGTTTGTAGCTACAGCTGACAAAGGCAGGAGGAGAGAGGAGGTGGGGGGCTGTTATCCCCATGGCCTTCCACACGCCCTTTCCTGGCCAGCATTTCTTTCCTGGATAGTTCCGGCTTAAGAAATGTTATTCACTCTGGTCCTTTTTTTTTTTATTTTTCCCCATCTCAGCTTGATACTTGAAGCCTCAAAGTCTAAAGGAAGAAGGAAGAGGAGAGGGAGGGATAGGGGACAGGAGGGCATCACTGATAAGAACAAAGGCACAGTGAACTCCGGAAGCTTGTGGAGCAAGCTGGCCAGAGGCACAGGCTTCCAGCAACATGAAAAGATGAGCTAGGAGGAGGATTCCGGGAACTTCCTCTCCTTGTGGTATGGCCAGGTCATAATGGTGCTGTGATTACGCGGCCAAGGCTCATTAAAACAATAAACAAACCACAAAGGCAGTTACTAAGAGCTCCATTCTCTTACATACTTTGCTGAAAAGGCAAGAGGAATGGAGCCTTGTCTGCTGGCATTTACCAGCCACACTGCCGGCATCTGGTAATACTGAGAATGGTTTAAAAAAGGGGGAGGGGAGCAGAAACCCTGTGGTTCTTGCTATATTGTGCAGGAGGAGGGTGAAGGGAGGAACGCAGGTACTTAGGTATTCAAGAGAGAGCATTGTAAGTGGATCTTTCTGGATAATAGGAACATCTTGATTTAAACTTCAATTCCTCATTCAGAGTACAATTTTCTTTGGGCTCTATAGAAAAGTCCTAACTCATGCTATCATGAAAGAATGGCTGGCAGCATTTTCCAAATGCTTCCCTAGGTGGTACATGCATATGAATTAATGAAAGAGGAGAAGATGGAGAGCTGAAGGTAACCAGTTGGCATGTTAAAAGCCCTCCTTTCTCTGGCACCTTTCTTCATTCATCTAAATTTCCGAACAGCCTCTTTTAAGATAGACCCAAACAACCCCATAATTTCAACAATGGGGCATGATGGGGGGATTTGATCCTAAACCGTCCACTTCTAAAATATAGTCTGACTACACCACAAGTCATCCAAGCTCTTTTTCAATTATCGTGTAAGAATATTTGGCCAAAAAAAAAAAAATACTTAAGACTCAGAATCCCCCAAATGCAATTGTTCCCCATTCAGAATCATCTCACATGTAAACTTTCTAACTTGTCCTTAATGACATTCCAGCCATGATTTTCTGTCCCTGTCAACTCTCAGGGCTTCCCTTAACCACTGTGGACGCAATGGATTCCTCATTGTGCTCTGAGCAGGATCTAGAGAGAGACAGAGGAGCCACCCTCACTTCCCTCTGTGTTCTAGCAGATGTTCCAGATCAAGACTTAGGAATACAGATGCGGGGGGTAAGTGGCTCTGATCTAGAGGAATTCCTGTTCTGTCATTTATTAGCAATAAAATATGAATTAACTAATTGATTAATTTTTTAAAATCTTAGGAAGAAAGAACACAGGGTGAAGTAGAGATGGTAAGAAGACTGAATCATAGACTTCTTATAAGGATTAAGAAAAATGAAATATAAAGGACTCAGCAGAACAGGTGATACAAGGTAAAATAAAAAGATGTGGCGATCAAAAGTATGACCTCCAGCTGTCAAAATCCTTCAGTCCCATGAGGACCTGCATCACTTGACTTGACATCAATCCCCTTCCTTCTATGCTTTTACTTGTCTAACCTGTGCCTGTAGAAGAGATTTCCCGCATACAGCTTTTCTGCATGATTATTTTAATACAATAATAAAAATGTCTTCTACCCGCCCACGTGGTGCTGCTGAGGACTCCAAACACTTCATAGACGTTGCTTCCTACAAGAACTCTGTGAACCTTGTGCTGTCCTTGTCTCCATCTCACAGACTAAGAAGCTGAGAGGCAGGAAGATGAAGCATGTGTTGAATGGTCGGACAGTCATTTAAGCTTAACATTGGGGTTCGGAGACAGAAAGACAGACTCTGCTTGTAATTGAAATGTGGTGCCCTATCTCTTCTTATATCTTATCAGGGTGACAGGGAGTGAGTCCTAATTTTCTTATATCAACAGTTTCACTTGATTATCACTGCCCCTGGCTCATAACAATAGAAAGGAAATAGGGCTTAATGTCCAAATTCAATCTGTGGTAGGTACCTAACTGGTGTGCTTTATTTTTTAAGGCTGTAGGTAGCAGACATCAGATTTTATTATATATATTTCCCGCTTGGTGCCTTGTAACTGGATATAAGAAAGAATTCCAGATGCTTGCAAAGAGCAGCAGCTTAAAATATGTTGTGGTCGGAATAAGCAAACACATGAATAATGCCCATGTAATATAAATAACCCATTCTAAAAGAACATGGAAAAAAGTCTGTTTGCTATGTTTGTACCTAATAACCTTATAAGTAAAACAGCACATGTCCTCTGATGCTACAGTGACCTTTTATAAGTCTCCTTTAATATGATACGTGATCTCTCCATACCTGAGGCTGCCTAGTTCAAGGCCAGAGTGCTTGAGGCTGACTGGAGGGTAGACAGCACCACCTATTGAACTTGAATTTTCCACATTCTGGAAAGAGGCCAAATGCAAGCCCTGTCAAGGCCAAGCCACGGTACTCATGTCCAAGTCTAAACAGATCTTAAGTGAAAGGGACAGGATCCTGCACAAGACAATGTCTCCAGGAAGGGAAGGGTTCCCTTTGCTTACAGTACCTTTCTTCTTTGCACATGAACCATTGTTGGCATGTCCCACTGGAGGCAGGCAACCCAGCGGCTCTCTTAGTGGCTTCATTTAGGAACCAAACTGGAATTTCCTAGCGTTCATTTTCCACACAATTCAGCTGCATTTCTCAGAGAAGTAACTTCTCTACCAACACTGGTAGAGGTCAAAGATTTCTCTGAAGTATACAAGTATTTAATCAACTCAATCAGTATGAGGATGCCCTCAAAAGAGGGGAGAGGTCATCAGAGCCTGGGCTTCTCTACTCAACTAGCCATAAGCAAATAACTCTTGGATTTGTCTCAGTTTACCTGTTTCTCTCTTTGGCATCTGAATGTCAGTTGAGAAGAAGGACAGACAATTTCTACTTGTGCAGTACTTGGTACTGCTGATAGCTAAAATGTGACATAGGTCCTGGTATATGGTACGTGCTTTGTAAACATTTGGGATATGAATGATGTAATGCATGGGGCAACTAGCCAGCAAGTGGGAGATGGATCTCTCCTTCACCCAATGCCCAGCACTGCTAATACCACAGGAATCCCCTTCCTTGACCACCCGAACATCTTGCCTTTAATAAACCAATCCCTGCATCTTCCTTCCTGCTCCCACAATCCATTGCTTACAACTCTGCTGGTGATGTTGTGTGAGGTTCAGGACCCCAGAGAGCACTGCTTTCAATTAAGGAAAGGGACCACTTTGCTCCATCTGTAAAGGCTTAGCATATAGCAGCTGTCTCAAAAAGCACAAAAAGTCTTGCAATGTTTCTATCTACTGTTGTTTACTTTATTTATGCAAATGTGATGTCCATTTAGTGGGGAGCAGCCTTTGAATTTTAATCTCTTTTTAGCAATCCTCTCTCATAATGCAGGCCCACCAGAGTTCTCAAAGAGCTAGGCAATTACGAAGGGTAACAATGTCCCGCATCATGCTGTGATGGCGAGCTCTGTTGTTTGAGTGTTTACCTGCATCAAAGACATTTTCAGCTTCTGGTAGTTTCAACTTTTAATAGGGTTTACTGAGAAATAACCTTGTGGTAAGTCAAGGGGTACGTAGCATTGTAGAGCCAGTTAAAGGAAAGCCCAGCAAGCAGGGTTGACAGGACAGCGTAGGGAAAGACAGCCGTGGATGAAGAGTGGGGGCTCAGGGGAGAAAGATGGAAAGGAGAGCTTCTGAAGGCTTTGGCTCAACAGAGAAGTCACTAACACTGCCATCTCCTCCCCCCCCGCCCCCCGCCCCGCCCTGCCACTGTATTCCCAACCACCCCTTGTTACCTCCCCCAAGGCTCTTTGAGAAACCCAGTCCTTAGAGGAGACCCTAGGAGAGCATGGGGATGGGGTTCAGGCCGCTGCATTTTCTTCCATCAACCTCAGTGGTTAAGTCTGTGTGAGGCCCTGCTTCCCAGCAGTCTCTCCCCATAAGCTCTGCTGCAGCCAGTGTGTCCTCTGTGTTATTTGGTCTTTCTGTCTCCTTTGGGCTAGCGGTTTGCCATCATGTTCTTTTTTTTCTTCCTCTCTGCATTTCTGATTTCCCCTCTCTCTGTCTCTCTCTCTCTGTGTCTGTGTGTGTGTCTATCTCTCTGTCTCTTTCTCTATCTGTCTCTCTCTCTTTTTCTGTGTGTCTGTCTTTGTCTGTCTGTTTGTCTCTCTCTGTGTGTCTGTGTGTGTGTGTTTCTCTCTCTCTCTCTCTCTCTCTCTCTCTCTCTCTCTCTCTCTCTCTCTCTCTGTGTGTGTGTGTGTGTGTCTCACTCTGTGCATACTTCTTGCTCTCTCTGTGTGTATCTCTTTGTCTGTCTGGGTCTAGCTCCATCTAGTTCTGTCTGTGTATCTCTCCGTGTGTCTGTCTTGCTCCATGACTGTCATTGTATCCACCCTTGTCTCTGTCTTCCTGTAGCTCTGATTTCTGTTCCTGCTCCTTTTGGGTCTCCGTCTGTGTCTCATTTGCTCTTGGTGGCTCTAGTGCCTTTGTGTGTATTCCGGTGGCTTGGGGCAGATAAAAAGACTCTGTCTTCCCTTCCTCTCTCTCCAATTCACCCCTGACTCAGATCCCTCACAGAAACTTTACACCTTGAACCCTAGATTACGTATTTGTTCCCGGACATAGCAGTACTCTGAGAGAAGCTTTACCCTGATCCTCTCAGGTCTGAAAACTGTACAAAGATCTGAAAGGTAGCACTCTATAAATACATGGCATCCTTCAGTCTCACTGAAAGGTCTAAAGAAGTTATGGGTTCCTGATGACTGAGAACTCCCCACATTGTACACACTGGAGTGCCCAGAGCAGCCACTGGAGGGGGGCCTGGAAATTGAGCTCAACAACATCATGTCCTCTGTGTGTCTTCCTGGCATTAAGTCCACGGTGTGCTGACAGATAACTGGCAGCTCTCCCTCCCTGGAACACAGCTTCCCAGACTGAGTTGTGCAGACAGCAGTTTAACCCACAGGTCAGAGGGCAGCCAGGCGTTAATCTACCAACTGGCTGCCCACCCTCTGCCTCACTGACTCCCACCTTCTCTTACAGACTCTGACAGAAAGGGCCAAGTCACAAGGCGCCCCCTAGGACTTAGAGAAGCAAAAAGCCTTTCCAGTACTTGCCTTTCTTTTCAATGAATGAAACTCACAAGAGTCCTTAGTAATAACTGATACCAGAGGGCACATTCCGAAATGCAAGGGATACGAGCAACAGCTCATCAGTTTGTGGTACACGCACACACACATACACACCAGTATGCTTATCAAAGCCATCTTGTGAATCTTCAGTTGATTAAAGATGAAGATTGAAGCAGATCCTAATAACCAGAAAATAACTTACATTCTAACATCTTGATTTTACTAGATTCAAAGGGCAGCAAAATGTGTTGAAATGCACATATCTAATCACCGGCAGAATTAACAGATTTGCAGAGGTTCTGCTTGAGAACATTATGTGTTGCTGCAACACAGCATAATCAAATTCTCATTTAATTTTATTAATGCTAAAATTCAGACTATTTGCACATTTCCATTCTTCCTAATATTAATTTTGGGGTTATTGAGAAAGCACATTTTTAAATGGTTTCTCTCCCACAGATATTTTTAAACCAAATTCATATGCATTAATATTGTATTATTTGATTAAAAAAAGAGCATCCCCCCCCACTTTCTTTTAATCTTGATTCCAACAGCCAAGCCCCTTCTTATAAAAGGGCAACTGCTAAAGCTAAGATTCCCTATCCAGGCAATGGGGATGCACCTCAAATTGCTTTACCTTTGCCCCGTTCCTCTGCTCCCCATACTATATTCTGTCATTGGTGATGTTTTCATGTAGGCCCATTGTTCTTCTTGAGCTGTCTAAGACCTCTACAGTTTCACTGCATTTCTCCAACTACCCAAACCTTGAGTCTCAGAAGTATGGACTCCGATGTATTTCCTCCCATTCACTTAAGAGATCCATGGGCCAAAGCAAAGTGCCATCAACCTTTAACTCTATTCATGAGCATGATTCTTGCAATCTTCATTTGTTTTTGTTTTCTAAAAACTTACTAAACTATGCAAATACTGTGATGCCCTCCCCCAACAATGCCCACACAAAGCTTCATTTTCATTCATGAATCTGACCGTCTGGTGAAAAGTCTAAGAAATCCTACTTCTGAGTTCCAAAGAATGACTGCAGCCCTAGGAACGCACCAGAGATGCAGGCAGTCCCGTAGGCCCAGTCTCCCAGCCCAGGTCAGCCATTTCTGAGCTACATGATCTGAGCCATCTCACTTAAACATTCTGGGTAGCTTTGGCTCCAAAGGGAAAGGGAGAGGATGCTACCCTAATATTTGGGGTTTTTACATAATACAAGAAAAGCCAGAACAAATAAAACAAACAAAAAATGGCATTCCATACTGACCAAGTGTATTAAGATAAAAGCATCTGAAACTAAATGCAGGGTGGAACTGGAGTATGGGCTCTGGCCATATTGTTTTTCTTGGATATATTAACTCAGACACATTCATTCTCCTTTGTATACATCTATATTGATGGATAGGTGCCAGATGACAGATAGATAGGTACTTCAATAAAAGGGTAGATTCTATCTTCTCTGTATCTCTGAGATAAGTAAACAGAAAGGAGAGTAGCTCAGCTGCTCAATACACTATATATTGGATGCTAAGCTCACCATTTTGATCAAGTCTCTAGTATGACTGAAGTTGCCATTGAGTTGTACAGATTGTAAGGAAATATTGGTTCTTCTGAAAAGTCGGGCATATGTACTACATCTCAGGCCAAGGCAACCCAATACCCCTGTACCAGCCATTTAACTGTATCGTTCTTATTTAAAGATTTTTCTTTCCTGAGAAGGCCTACAGGAAACAATCTGTTCCAAAGTCAGAGCATACAAAGGCATGTCTAGATGTTTCATGTTGCCTAAAGTCCAAGCTTTGAGATGACATGCATTCTTCCTTGTTAGTTCCGGGTCTCTACAACGGAGTTATTAGATCACTACACACAACCTGCTGTGTTGGAAAAGAGAGCCCATTACTCAGCTCGTAGGAACACAGCACAGTGTCCATGGAGAGAGTTGTCCAAGGCTGCACCCAGGCTCTGCATCCGCCACCAGGCAATTGTTTATACCTGGATCTTGCAAAGGATAGGATTATATAAAAAGGCACAATTACAAGTCCCTGGCTTCCAGGCTTGAATTTTCTCTGTAAACATGCTGCTTTAATGGGCAGTTGCTCTGCCTCTTTTCTGGGATTTTCTCATAAATAGGGTTAATATAGTTGCTGCATTGCACCTATTGTCAGGGCTGACATTAGTTGCATGAAACTGAGGCACAGCCCAACACCTGAGTAGGCCAGGGCATGCTTGTTCTTCTTGATGACTCAAAGGAACACATGGTAGAGCGTGCATCGCCACTTTTTAGGATCAGCAGCTGTAATGGTTCTTGAGGCGCTGCAACTCTTTCTCACTCCCTGTTGATGATGTGCTCTGCAGGTGATACTTCCCAGCGGCTCCTGTCCTCCTGTCTGAAGCCCTGACCTCCCTGAAATCTGCACACGTAGTTGCTTTCTTCTGGATCATGTATTTTGGTTTCAGCACCTCCTTGTCTCTTACCTAACTCCTCAACTCTGCTAAGGGTGCCCCTGAGAGGGCATTTATGTGGGCTGAGGGCTACACTCCATAGGAGGACCTCAGGCTCAAATTAGAAAGAGAAGTCACAAGTCTTATGTTCTGATAACTGGCACCGAAAATCTTGTTGAATTGTTTTCACTTGAAAGAGCTGTCTTTGCACATTTGTCTCTTAGCAACAGCATCTGGTGTTCGGCCTATTCTGATGGCCTTGGGTGGACTGTCTTCCTCCTTCGTTTGTGTCTTAGAGCTATATAAAGCATTATGCTTATAGAGGTTAGGCAGTCTAGTTGTCCCCCTAACCTTTATTCTCTTTCTAACTCTGATTTTATAGGCAGGCAATACACTGCAGCAGATAGAATTTGATACCATATATATATATATATATATATATATATATATATATATATGTATATTGACCAGGCTTCCTTATATCATTTATGTCTTTCTGTACTGGTCATACAGACAGAACCATATTCCCAGAATTTTAAGACTTGTGTATTTCTCTTCAGGGTAGGATATAGCATGTATCTCATCAGAGATTCAGAAGGTAGCAACAATAATAAGATAACTATTTAATCAGTGGATATGGAGGGCAGCTTCACACAATGTTGTCTAGTTGATGTTTTGCATTGTTGATGTGAGGCAGAAGCTGGTCCTACCACAGCTTCTCCTTCCCTGTGGATCCTCCAGGAGCTTTTGGAATTCCTGGGCTAAATGTGTTTAGCACCACAATGAAGGACCCAGCTTCAGGAGAGTAGGTGCAACCCAGAGGAAGCAAATACAGACACAAATGTATGTCATTCTCCATGAGCTTTTCTTTATCTGTCTATAATTTTTTCCTACCTATCCTGCAGAGCTCATGCTTTGGCACACACAGCCTTTGTAAGTCCATATTTTCATCTCTGCCACTGCATAAAGCCAAGACACTGTGCTTCTACATATTAGTAAGTATACATGGCATATAGATAAGTGTAGTCATTTATCCTTGGTGTTTTGCCTCTTTGAATAAACCTGACGAATACACTCTTGCATTCTCGTTGCTCTGTTTCATCATTTTTAAATATGAGAAGAAACATTGACTTCCAAAGTGGTAGAATGTGCTCAATTATCTGACCACATTCAGCTTGTTGCTCCACACAGAAGAATGTGTTGAAGACAGTGTCTTCACTGGGTTTCAGCCTCCATGTAAGCATCCACTACCAGAAAGTCTGGTGGATGAGAGCTTAGGCAAGGTAGCCCTTGTTAGAGTTCTGGACTTGTCCAGAGTTCCTGCAAGGTTTTGTTTGTTTGTCTATTTCACTATTACTAATGTGTTGGAACTAAAGCAAAAAAAATAATATGGATATTCCAAAAGTGATGGTTCCCAACAAATGTAAAGTTTTCAATTTTGCAATTCTTCATGATGTTAATAGTAGGGCTAGCAATGGCAAGCTCTGGCCACTGTGCAGATATGTCCTTTTTCCATCAGAGTTCCCTCAATAAGGAGTTGGGATGCTTACCTCCATTTCACAACTGTAATTGGAAGGTAGGCTTACTGCTAACCTCTGAGTGTATCACATATTAGTGACTTGGTGGTGCTCATGCCCCTACCACTGGTTCTGACTTGATTGGGCTCTTCAGGTGTGTCAGATTCACTCCTGAGACAGGGTATTCAACTGATCATTTTGAATATGTTAATATCATACCAGCTATGCTGTCTAATTTCCATTTATATTCAATGATTACAGTGTTTATAGTTTGGTGATGATATCAGGTTCAAATTATTACTAAACTAGCAAGTACAGGAGGATTCTGTAAAAATGGAAGAGTGGTCATTGACCACAAAAGCAGATGGCTCCCTCATACTTAAGGCTAAAGTATGAAGTCAAAATGCATAAACTTATCACTCTTCTAAGTAAAGAATCCTGTACAGTAACCTAATATATTAACCCAATACAAAGCCCTTAGCTCAGTGTGTACTCCTTGAATATTTATTTGGTGACAAATTAAGGTAACAACCAAAAAGTAAGCTCAGAGTTTATTCAAATAAGAAAAACAAGTATAAAGAATAATAAAAACCTCTTCACTACCAAACAAATTACTTAGGGAAGACAGAAATAACAAATTTAAAAGGTCTTTCCTCCCCAGAGGTCAGAGCTAGTCATGAAGAAATTAAGAACGTGTCTATCCAGATTTTCAATAAATTAGCTTAACCTTAACAATATTTTTTTGAGAAACCTACCTTTTTGGCTATAAAGTATGTTCTCTTCCTACCTCCTAATAATTTAGCTGTCAAGGTGACCAAAGAGACAAGAACATTGAAAGATTCTGACCGCCCACACCTTTGCAATTCCACTGAACTTCATAATAAATTATAGTCCTCCTTAAAATTTCAGCTAAGGATATTTTGAAGTTTGCATTTAGAATGCGAGGCTTGTTGTCTGTTTCTCATGATCACTTATATCCAACTTAATGCAACATAGATTCTCTCCACTACAGTTCTTGGATCAACTTCATTTGCCTCTTAGTGAAATTCAGTAGATAGTAAGTGTCCCCTTGGAGATACTAAACTGTTGAGTCATGGCATCAGAAACATGTGATGAACTTTAAACAGATACTGTATGCAGGGCAGGCAAGGTCTTTTCTTAATATTTAAGACATAAAAGTAGTTCTATGTTGTAACCTCTATAAAATTCTCAATAGTCATTTGTGTCTCCAGATGTTATTCTGGGGATAGCCCTGTGTGTCATCTGCAGCTCTACCGTGGTGCAGGAATGAGAAAGAAGAGAGGAGAGAGCCAACTACGCCCATCCACACTTGGTTGAACCTCAGAGCGAAACTGGATGCTTTGAAGCTTTATCCAATCCAGAGAGGGGCTTCTGAGGAGTGTGATGGGGGATGTCTTAGATCTAGAGTCAAATAGGTGGGATTTTAGGGCAGTGCCCGGTACCAGGAAGGGTTGAGGGGCAATGTACATGTGGCACAGAGAAACTGAAGAGATGCTGACTGTCCTGGGAGACTATCAGGTGGATTTCCAAAACTGGCAAACTAGAGATGAAAAACTAAATGAATCAGGAATCAAGTTACCAAGCATTAGTGATGTGTTATGGGCAGATGTGACTAGCAAGTTGCATTAAATGAAAGACGTTGCATTGTATTCATAACCAGTATTTTCCACGTTCTTCTCCACAGACTGTTGCCATTCAAATGTTCTGTGGGATGAGGTTTCTTTCTGTGTCTCAAGTCATCAAAGGCAGGTCTATGAGTCTTCTATTCTCTCCCACAGAATAAAACAATCACTAGACATTTCCCTCTTTAAATCAGTCTCTATGCAATGAATGCCATGCCCAGTATAATTATGGTATCTTTAAAGTTATCAGAATTAAAACTCCTCCTTGCCCTCTCTTGCCCCACTCCTCTGTTTAATGAAGTTTCTGATTCCAACATATGCTTTTTGCCTTGTTTTAAGTAGGGAACAGGTTAGTGGCAATGGTAGTCATCAAACAGAATTTTCTCTTCTACTCTACTGTGACTCGAGGTGAAGATGACATTTGTTTTGCTTTGTACTTCCCAATGCCCTGGAGTCCCTCAAAGTTGGGCATCAGAAAATAAGAGCAAGGAAGGCACCTCAGCATGAAAAGCATTTGATGTGCAGTATAAGGGCCTAAATTCCATCTCCAAACCATGTAAAAAAGCAGCATCCATGGGTATGTATTTGTAATCCCAATGTGTGGACGTGGAGAAAGATTGATGGGGGATAACTGGCCAGCCAGCCTAGACTACTTAAAGAGCTCTAAACCAGTGAGACAATGTGTTAGGAGAGAGAGGGAGGGAGAGAGAGAGAGAGAGAGAGAGAGAGAGAGAGAGAGAGAGAGAGAGAGAGAGAGGTGGAGGAGAGAAGGGAGGAAGAAAGGAGGGAGGAAGGAGGGAGGGAGGAAAGAAGGAAGGAAAATGGAAGGTCTTGAACAAGTGAGGATGGATTGATGCCCAGCCTCCATATATCCTAAGTTGATGTTTGGCCTCCACATATCATAGGAAGATCCTGGCAAACACACACACACACACACACACACACACACACACACACACACACACACACACACACACGGTCTGCCACAGAGGCAAGTACACTCAGCTCCAGCCCCTCACAACATGCCCTTGACTCCATTTCCATATTTCCTGCCAGTTGGCTCTCATTGGTTGCTGTTCCTTGAAGGGCTCCCATCTCCCGACCTCAGATCTCCTCCATGTCCTGGCTCCCACTAACAAGGTCAAATCCATCCTCCAGAACTTTCTGGAAACTGAGTCAGACAGCAGCAAAGGCTCCAGGCACAAAGGTCAAATCCTCCCAAGAAACCTCTCTACAGATTGGCACATCCCAGACTCACAGAACAAGAGACTATACATGACAACCTCAAGCTCCTGCTGGCAAGACCTCTCCACCTTCTCAGAATCTGGTGGTCGGTGGGCAGGTGTGGCCTTGCTTCCTTTAGAACTATTACCTAGCCTATCTAGAACCTGCTATGAAATGGAGAGTAATGTGTTACTCCATTATCCTTGAGATCGGAAGAAAGAGACTATATTCCATTTTCCCAGCCTGTGGCCCATGCTCATTTGTAACTGTGGAGATACAGAGATTACTCAGATATTATCTGTGCATAAAATGAAATTTCATATCCTTTTAATATCAAAAAATATTTTTATTCCATGACCCCTGTTGAGGAAGCATTTGGTTCAATATAAAGTTCTATCACATCTACTTTTAATGACCTAATTATGGCATTTGGGCACACACAGGCCTGACTGCTAAGAATTAATAGCCCTCCAAGTCCCTTGCAGTAATTTCAGGGGTTCACCCTAACCAGTCTGTGTTCTGCAATTCCTATAGCACACTGGGCCTGCTTCCCACTCCGCTCCCACCTGTGCACACCTGCTGTGAGTGATTGCTCATCCTGATTATTACTGCTCACCATGGGATCCCGACATGGCATGCCAGATGCTGTCTGTCTAAGTTCCCAGTTCATTCTTGCCAACATCAGGGGTCTGACAAAGGTGGAGGGATAATTTTCTCTGAATGGACACCAACTATTTTTTCCTCTATGTGGCATGATTTCTGCCCATCCCCATTTTCCCTAAGCAAGTCAATTAGCTTCAAACTACCACTCTTCCTTAACATCTTCTGAAAAGTTTAACCAGTTCCTTCAGTTACTGCCCCTGCTGCCCTATAACCAAGGGAGCTCAAATCTAGACCCTCTGGACGGAACTTTCATGGGGTGACTTAAAACTCTAATGTTGACCTGAGGGACTAAGCAGCAAGCTTAAAAGTGGTCATAGGCAATGTGTACCTGAGAGGTGGTGATTAATGAGCTCCTAGTCAAAAGGCCCTTTCCATGTTTAGCACAAATGATTTATGTGGGCTCTCACACTTTGCTTCCACTATCTAAAAAAGATCAAGACATAAAAGCCACCCTTTATGTAGATGTTTCACGTCTAGGTATGTGGAGACACAGATTCATAAGGAGTTTATATTAAAAACAGGAATATAACCGCATTTATGTAGTGGTGTCCAACGTGGTGGCAAGAGCTTCCACCTAAAAACTGAGAAAAAAGATTCTAAAACGGAGCTAAAAACAGCTTCCTAATTGTCTCTCTCAAATGAGCGGCAGCTGCCGGTTTGAGCTACTGGCAGGTTCCTAGCGTGCGTGCATGCTCGACCTGCAGTATGGTGGGAATGAGGCCTCTGCAAGTGGCACATTAAGCTGTGTGGTGGATTTAGACTTTGCTAGTACAAAACAAAAAAAAAAAAAAAAAAAAAAAAGAGTTTTCTGGGCTACTCGCTGCTTGGATAAAAGCATAGACCCACGATAGCTCCCAGAGCTGGGGGAAAACGTACTACAGCCATGTTGGGAAGCTGAGGTGGGCGGAGCCAGCAGCCACAGCTGCTGCAGTTTAAAGCAACAGATTCACAATAAGACAGATTCAGATGTAATAGTTTACAACGTGTGTAAAAATATACGTAGGCTTGAAAGAGAGAGAAAAAGGCATATGTACAGTTATATAAAGAAATAAATAGTTTTTTAAAATAAAGTCTTTAAAGAGACGGTAAAGGTAGTATAAAAAATAAGCCACGTAGAGATGACTATTACACAGAGAATCTGGATTGTGTTGTCTTTGGGATTTTTAACTGCAGAAAAACATTTGATTGTAAAAGCTGTTGAGTTATGCCAAAATGTATATTTTAAAGATACCTTGACTTCAAAATTTGGATATAAGGATATGTTGCTTTGGAAAGGAGATTCTGCTTTTCTTCCCACAGAAAGCCAGAGGCTATGGATTTGTTCCAGATTAAGATACATCAGGTCTGACCAGCCAAGACCCCCTGAAAGGTCTCCAATGACACCATGGCCCAGATGATCCAACATCCAGAATGGTTTCAAGGCAACTGGCTCAGACGATACAGCCTCACGGACTATTCCATGATCCTAAAATTTTCTTTGTGTCCCCATAAGATACAGCGCCCCCCTCCAGCAGGAAGTAGTAAGAGAAGCTACACCCAAATTCCCAAATTATATGTAATTTTACTTTGTTAAGGTTAAAACCTTCCTTTTGGAAAAAAAAAAGGGGGGGGGGAGTGCTGTGGGATGGTCTGTATGTCAAGTGTGTTGCTGATTGGTCAATAAATAAATCACTGATTGGTCAGTGGCCAGGCAGGAAGTATAGGTGGGACAAGGAGGAGAAAAAACTGGGAAGTGGAAGGCTGAGTGAGAGAGACACTGCCAGCCGCCATGATGACAAGCAGCATGTGAAGATGCCGGTAAACCACGAGCCATGTGGCAAGGTATAGATTAATGGAAATGGATTAATTTAAGCTGTAAGAACAGTTAGCAAGAAGCCTGCCACAGCCATACAGTTTGTAACCAATATAAGTCTCTGTGTTTACTTGGTCGGGTCTGAGAGGCTGTGGGACTGGCAGGTGAGAGAGATTTGTCCTGACTGTGGGCCAGGCAGGAAAACTCTAGCTACAATGTAGTTCTTCCATGCAACATCTCAGAGAGGGGATGGTGACTACAAGCAACTCCTTCATGGAGAAGGAACGGAAATTTGACCATATTCAGTCTGAGACACCTCGAAGTTAAGATCTTGTTCAAGAGCTGCCCTGAAGACTAGAGTAAGGGTATCCTTTGTTGTTGAGGCCTTTTCTCAAGTTTAAGATGGCATCTAAATACCAGTGATGCTGCCCCAGGGAATACTTGAATGGCACAAAGCCTGGTGGAACTTTAACTAATATTCAATGGGAATGGGTTATCTTGAGCCCCAAAGGTTTCTTATCTTTCACTTGTGACCGTTCCTCTGTTTACCAAACATCACTTTTGCTAGAAATCTCTCTGTTAGTCACATAAAAAGTCTGCAGATGCAGAGATCCATGGCCAGGTCCCAGGTGGCGCTCCAGGAGTCCAATTGACAAGACAAAGGAGGGATTCTATGAGCAAGAGATATCAAGACCGTGATTGGAGAAAGTACAGAGACAACTAGCCAAACTAGTGGAAACACATGAACTGTGGACCAATAGCTGAGGAGCCCCCATGGTACTGGACTAGCCCTCTGGATAAGTGAGACAGTTGTTTAGCTTGAACTGTTTAGGGGCCCCTCAGGCAGTGGGACTGGGACCTGTCCTGAGTGCATGAGCCAGCTTTTTGGAACCTAGTGCCTATGGTGAGAGACTTTGTGCAGCCTTGGTGCAGGGAGGAGGGGCTTGGACCTGCCTCAACTGAACGTACCAGGCTCTGCTGACTCCCCATGGGAGACCTTGCCTTGGAGGAGGTGGGAATGGGAGGTGGGTTGGGGGGAAGGCTAGGGGGGGTGGGAGGAGGGAGGACAGGGGAATCTGTTGTTGGTATGTAAAATGAATAGAAAATCTCTTAATTACAAAAAAGATGAAAGAGAAAGCCTGTGGGGGGGAGGGTGCATGGGAAGAGTCAAAGTCTAAATGGGGTTGTGAAGCCCTGCTACCACTACTTCAAATAACTGATTTCTCCCAAGTCTAAAACAAGTCAGCAATCTTTGACATTTGCAGGAGAGAGGTGACACTGTTTCTCCCACCACGAGGAAGTCACCTGACCCTTAGGGAGAAAATCACAGAAAATACCTCTCTACACCTAGATTATAGATAGATAACTCACAGATATCTATCCCTGGCCCTTTCAAAGCTGGCAATAACATTGAATGAGGTGTTCACTACCTAGCCAATGAGGTTTTAAATTGGAAAGCACCAGCCCTTGTGTCTCATTTATTTACCAAGCAACTCTCAGAGTCTTGGAGGTATTTTGGATCCAAGTGTCCAAATATTGGTCCTTCATATTGACTTCATGTGAGCCTGTTTCTCAAGCAGGAATCCTATGGTCCATGTGAGAAGCATGCTGTACAAAACACTCAGATCTGGATCCTGGTCGGGCTAAATACGAGCAGACTCAGCCTGAGAGCAATTGGGCACACTTATGTTCTTCTTGGAAGGTGAGCCTCAGCCCAGGACATGGTACCTGCAGGCCTGTGCCACTGTCCATCTCCTCCTCTCCCCAACTTCTTTCCTCCTTCACGTAAGCATTTTCCCTCCACTCTAGGCAGACCAAACAGCATGGCCTAGGGAAGCCACGGAAGACTAAGATGTTCTCCACAAATGATGATCAAAGTTCTATGTGGGATGGGGAATCGGAAAACTGGACCTTGGCTGGGCATTTGGGGGACAACAAGGAAGCATTGGTGATTGCAGAATACTCTTGATGTGGCCATTTCTTTTGGTTGCAATGCATCAAAAGGGTAAGACTTTGTCTCATCTTTGTACAAGAATAACAGAGCATTTTTTTTTACCCAAACTTCACTTCTAACTTATAACCACAACAAATGTAAGGATAACTGCAAATATGTGTATGTGGTGGTCAGTTTAATAAGGAGCGGGAGTAGAGTCCCAGTTCTCCAATATTACATGGCTGGATTTGACCTTGTGTATAAGATTTTATCCTTGGTTATCCAGGTGAGTTCCATCCCGGAGTTTGAAAAGCTCTCCTCACAGAACTTCTTACAGGAAAACAATGTCTGACTATGAACCACATCTTGGCTCCTCCTCTTCTCTTTTCTTCCTACCCCCTCCTCCTCTTTTCCTCTCCCCCTCCTCCATGTCTCCTTCCTGCCTCTGTCCATTTTGTCGTTTTTATTTTCTCTGTGTTTGTACATGTATGTGCATGTCTGTGCTTGTTAATGTGGGTGTGGGTGAATTTAATGTGTGTGTGTGTGTGTGTGTGTGTGTGTGTGTGTGTGTGTGTGTGCTCATGAGTGGGGATGTCAGAGGTCAGCATCTGGTATTGTCACTACTCAGTAGCTGTCCATCTTGCTTTGTGCTTTATTTTGTTTTGATAGGAACTCTCATTGTCCCAAACCCAATAATTAGGCAACCTCATTGGCCAGCATAGGAGATTCTCCTGTCTCTGTCTGCCTAGACTGAAGTTACAAGTCACACTATAATGCCTGACTTCATTAAGTGGCTTCTGGGGCTTGAACTCGGGTCCTTTATGATTGCACAGTAGGCACTTTACCAATAAAGCTAACTCATCAGCCCTCATCTCCTTTATTGATCTTGTAGAAAAATAACCCCTGAGTGGCAGAGCCTGCCTAGACAGACTACTCTCTGTTGCCAAAGAAAATTCCTCATTGTCAAAGAAGGAACAGCCTAGAACATTCATTACACTAACTCTTAAATGAAGTCCACTGTAGCTCATGCCATGTTCAAGGTCTTTGGCAACCTGTGGCTTGATATGATAATAAATTTTAATTCACCTGCCCCCATATTAAACATGGATTCAGACTTTCCTTTGCTAAATCATTAGGGTGGACAATGTGTTAGGGAAATGAGAAAGGGATAGATTCTCAAGGAGGCCCCAGGAAACTTTGAAGCACTAACCTTTCATCTAGCATTCCAATAACTGCTTGTCACTGGGTAGTTAAAGATAAACCAAAAGAGTAACTCGGGGTCAAACATGCACCCATGGCAGGGCTTTAAACTGATGGCAAAGCTAGAGGGTAAGCTGATGACAATAAATACAATTATCTGTTCCTTCCGGGCCCAAAACTAACAAGAGCTGAAAGGTATAGGGGAAGCGCAGGAATAGATGCAATTAGCTGTCTCTTATCTCAGAACACATCCTAACTTCTGGGCAACACAGAACAGCCTTAACTGACTTCAAAGCTAAAAGTGCTGTCAAGAGAGCACAGTTAATTATTCGTCGGCTGGCCTGAGAAAGGGGGACTGCAGCGTTTACATGTAAGGCTCTTTCTAATCATCCTGGGCAAAGAGTCTTCAGGCTCATCTCAACAGCCAAAGGCTTGAGGTCACCAACCTCTGCTCCTAGCCTGCTGGCTTTGCCCCTTCTTACGAGGTCAACCTTTCCCCATACTCTGCGATTACCCAATTCTCCCTTAACCCTTCCTTCTGCTCATTGGCTTCTTCCTCCAGGAAAAAGCTGTAGAGAAGGCATTCCTCGCCTTAAGTGACTTTACCTGGAGACCAGAAGTTTCTCCAAGGGCATCTCACCAGACAGTGGAACAGGGCCTCCTCCCTTCCAGGAGCCTAGTCACAGTGAGTGTGGCTGACTCCCTAGTGACCACCAACTAGACTACAAACCCTCTCCCTGACCTACCAGTTCAGGCTGCCACTACATGACAGCCAGACTCACTGCTTTTAAATGGACACTGACTTGTGGACCTAGTTGGGTCCAGAGAGTCAGGTCATGGGAATTAGAGCCTGAGAATTAGGGCCTTGGAACTTGGGGCTTTGCAGCTGGGCTCATTCCCTAATAGACCTTATGTGGACAAAAAGCCTAACCTTCAGCTTTGATTCCTTACCAGCCAGTCCAGCTAGAGTGGGCTCTACATTCCTTCAGTCATGAGCTGTTGCTTCTGTAATTCCAAAACCCATACTTTTATACTTCAACATTGCTGAATGGTCATCCAATGGCTTGAGTAATTTTCATATTTGATTTTATATCTTGGAGTTTTGATTTTTTTATTCTATATGTTTCTCCAAATCTTGTTTTTTGTTTGTTTGTTTTTGTTTTCTTTTTTTACTTTTGTTTTTTCGAGACAGGGTTTCTCTGTGTAATTTTGGTGCCTGTCCTGGAACTCACTCTGTAGATTAGGCTGGCCTTGAACTCACAGAGATCCACCAGAGTGCTGGGATTAAAGGCCTGCACCATCACTGCTCAGCTCAAATCTTGTTGTTTTTAACCATCCTCCCCTCTTTCCAGAATAACTACTATCAAACAGTCTCTTTTTTATTCTAGAATGTCTCAGAATTAACAATTCCACAGAAGAGAAGGGCACCCCACTAAGAAAGCACCAGGGTTCCAGGCAGCACAATCTACTCTATTTATCTAATGCACATTCCTCATGTCTCCTATCCCCACTTTACCTCCCGAAGCTGTTTTAGATAGTTTTGATTCAGCAGGGATGGAGTGACTGTGTGGCTTATTGTCCAAAAGTTAAAAAAAAAAAAAGGAAATCTATACATATTTAGGGCACAACAAGATATGTATGTCAGACTATCTGTAGGACACCTGAATGCAGGTATTCACCCTAAACAACAGCCACATTGTGTAGCCGAAAGCTTGGATCTTGGGAACCTCATCATCATGTCGCCTATAGGTCAGATACACCTGGTCTGGGATTAGACATTCATCTTTCATCCAAAGGTACTGTCTAAGATGCTGTGGTCATGTAGTCAATAGCACAGTTGTTGTTGCCTAAGGAAAAATGCTAAGTATTATTAAGAGGTCATTGTTGTGTGTCAGAGAGCTTCAAGGGTGATGCCTCGTTAGGATTTTGCAACTTTTGGCAAGATAAATAATTTGTGCAGGTGTGTTCAGCTGGGAGGTGAGAAGCTGATGAGGGAACATCAACCCTAGATTACTTCCTGAGGCCTGCCCAGGATCTTCTTCCATTTCCTAGGGGAGCCTCTTCCGTCCTCAGTCTGCTATTGCAGATAAGAGAGATGAACTCCCTGGGCTGGAGAGGCGGCTCAGAGGATAAGAACTGTGACTGCTGGCGGCTAGGTCCTGAGTTCAATTCCCAGCAACCACATGGTGGCTCACAGCCATCTGTGATGGGATCTGGTGCCCTCTTCTAGCAAGTAAGCAAACATGCAGGCAGAACACTGTATACATAATAAATAAACAAATCTTAAAAAAAAAAGGAGGGTTGAACTACAAGGTAATGGGAGCTTTGCTCTCAGAATGGTCTGGGGATATGGGTACTGCTCAGGAGAGTGAGTGCCTCCAGCTACAATAATTGTAAACAATTATCACAGGCCTCTTGAAATGCAGAACAAAGGTCAGCAAGTTGTATCTATAAAAAGCCATTAAGTAAATGCTTTAGCATTTCAAGGACACATGGTCTCTAGGGTAACCACTTGATTCTGCTGTTGTTAGCCTAGAAGGTCCCAAGGTAGAAGCCAAATGCCAATAAAACTATATCCACAAACACTCATACCACCTGACTAGCTGGAGAAATCAAAACAAGACAGTTCACAGTCCAGCATCCAGTCTCCTCCAGTTGACTCTTCAGGACACAACTGCTCCTGAAAATTCTTCTGAGAACTGCTTCTAAGGTAGACAGCTATGGAGATGGATGGTAGCCTGCAGGGAAGCCAGACTTCTGAGACCTGGGATAAAGAGGTGGACTCTCCCTGCAATGAGAAGGTGTTTCAGTGGCTAAAGTGCTTGTCACGCACGCATGAGGACCTGAGTTTGAATCCCTTGGAGGATGCATAAAGCCAAGTGTGGTAGCACATGACTGTAATCCCAGTGTCATGGTGGGATGGGAGGTGGAGTCAGGACGATCTATAGAAGCTCAAGACCTAGTTATTCTCTGAAGTGGCTTACAACAAATAGATCCTGCCTCAGCCAAGGTAAAAAGATGGGGAGTGATACCTGAGGTTGCCTACTCATTTCCACCCATGTGTCATGGCCTGTATGTACCTGCGTTCACTCGCATAATACATGCACTATACAAAAGTATCTAGTGCCCCTTTCCTGTCCCTTCTTAGACAGTTTCCCCATTTCCATTTCCCTCCTTTGACCTTGAGGTAGAAATTCAAATGCCAAAATAAGTTTGGCTTTTGCGTGTGAGAAAACTCTGTTAATTTATTACCAGTAAACTAGCAAAGTTCCAGGAATTTTGTCTGGTACTTTCCTTGTTAATTTCAAACATTTTAGCTACCATGGTGGGACATCTAACCCACCATGGAAGACAGGAGTAAAGTAAGCTTAGCAATTAAGCATAAGAAATTCAGCCTGATTAATATTTTTTTCCTCATTAAGACATAGTTTTTTTTTTTTTTTTTTTTGGAGTGAGTTTAGAGGTAGAGAACAGAGAAAAGGCCACCAGGTTCTCTTCACAGGTGAGTATTCTAAATTCGTAAGCCTTTAGTTCTAAGGTTGAGGGAAGGGTTTTTCAGTAAACTGGAAGTAAGGAAAGGCTGGTTGCTCCCTCATCACCTCAGGCTGTAGAGAAAGCCCAAGACTTGAAATGCAGAACCCACTCCAGGGAACCCCCACCAAAGCCAGGTCTTTTCTGAACTGTGGAGAAAGTCCAAGATTTGAAACCCAGAACCCCACTCCAGGAAACCCCCACCAAAGCCAGGTCTTTTCTGAGCTCAGGAGAAGAGCACCATCACAGGGGACATCCGCAAGGAGCGGGGGTTGGGAGAGCCCTACCCACAGTCTAAAGGCTGGTGGAAACCTGATGACATTGGTCCTCACGGGAGGCATTCAACAACTCTACCTGGAGAGCCACTCCTGAGAAGGAAGGATGATGGAGAAAAGGGGTTTCTCTTAAAATCTGTGAACTGAGTAAGAAGGAAATGTCTTGATCATCAAAACATTCCTTAAGCACATTCAGGTGTCAGCTAATTACAAGGGACATTCTGAGAACTGTGTTAATCAGTCAATGTCATCTTGGTTTGATAATCACACTTCACTCACTCCACACAGCCCCAGAGACAGTCAAGAAACAGAAAAAGCATCAATAGTAGAGGCCTCAACCAAGGTATCATTAATGTGTTTAGATACATTTTTTAATAAATGGGCAATATTTTAAAATAGCAACCAAAAGTATGGCCTAGTCACATGCAAGCTTGCAAAAGTCATCTCCTGAATTTTGTCCACTGTATAAGACTTTGTGCCCTTCATATGACACTTCAGCATACCTGCTAGCACAGATGGATTTATGATGGTCTTTCCAGCTGTGCTTCTTCATGCTGTGACTTCTCAGTGGCTACTGGGCTACAAACAATGGGAAATTTTTGTCTGTGTTTTGATGCTGCGGAAACCGCTCTGTGCATGTTCTGTTGTTGGGCAAAGGTGCTCAAGTAGCAGGGATCTGGATTGTTTCAGGAATAAAGCATTGAACAGAAGATCTCCCATCCTGCTCATTACCCCTACTTCTCACCAAATGCAATTACTTCTACTAGTTAGTGTCTCCACGTCATATTAGTCTCTGAATATATCTCTGTATCTCTATATTAGTTAAAACAGAAACAACAGCATTTCCTAAACAAACATTTTTCTACTCCTCTCTTTACATTTAATGATATAGCTTGGATGTCTTTCATATAGTTTATAGAGAATGATCCTTTTCTTTTTCCCCCTTTTCTTGCACAGTATTCAATTGTAAGACAGTGTTACCATTTATCTTCCTCTGTTCATGGACATTTTGGAATTTAATAAACCTTTACTATCAAATTATTGTTTCATGAATATCTTTGTGTGCACGTAATTTCCCATGTGACTTTGTCAGCAATATGAGTTCCAGAGAAGTAAAATTGCCAAGTCAAGAGAAGGTCCAGTTTCAAAATTTAATAATAATGTCCCCATATTTTCATAGGCACAGGCCAGTTTAGATTCCTATTGTTGAAGCAAGAGAGAATACCATTTCCTTCAAACTCCAAACTGACCTTTACCAATCTTACATGTAACAAGTGTCACACCCTAGTTTTAGTTTGTATCTCTCTTAGGATAAAACTTATCTAAGTAGCCCCTTCCCATCTCAGCACCAGGAGCATCCCGTCCTGTCTCAGTAGCCTGAATCCGACCCTTAATCTTGACCTTACAGAGCCACTTACCAAAACATCTAATAGGGCAAGGGCAAGGAAAGTCATTTGGTGCAAGCTTTACAGCTTTATATATTTTCCAACATTTTCATTTGTGTTTTCACTGTCTGATCTTTCACTTTCGGCAGTGAAGTAATTGCTGGCCCTTATCTACTTAGATTTACCCATTCTCCTGAATTCATGAGGATGTTTTTCCTTATTTATCCTGAAAATATATATCCATACATATTGTTTATGTCTAATGCTATCAATGTTTGTTTTTGAAATACTTATGAAACAAGCATGCACTTTGGTATGTAACAGAAAGCAGATTCAACATTTTTCTTTTAATCAAATTAGGAATCTATTCTCAGTTCACAGATTAATATTCTTCTCAAATATACATATTTTAACATGTATCTCCTATATGCATTTGTGCCATTGCCAGATTTTGTGTTTTTGACATTTTCTCAGTTATTACTTTTAGTTTCCAGTAAGTATAAAGTCTATTTTATTATTATTGTTTTATACAATATCTCTCTGTGACCTGTCTGGCCTGGAATTACCTATGCAACCTAGCAGGCCTCATACGCCAAATCTACCTGCCTTTCCCTCCCTAGTCCTGGGATTACAGAAATATGACACTGTTCCTGGATTATTTGTTTTATTTTTCATGAAAATTCTGTTCATTTTTCCTGTAAGAAACCTTAATTTTCTTTGGAGAAGGATTCATAGTCACTTATTTTCCTTCATTATACGATGTATGGATGTCTTTCTATCTACTGTTTATAATTTAATACCTGTATAAAATATTAGATTCATATTTTTCTCTGACAATGACCACCCCTATCCAAATCTCTTGAACCATTGAAATTTTAATATCTCTGTATGTGTGCACATTTTTATGCTTTTATCACATTTATAGTACACAGGCACATGTGTGTAAGAAGGCTGCTGTTAATTTATAACTTATTTAAGTTTTCTGGAAACTTCTTGAAATGTCCCCCACTAATTTTAAACATTCTTTAAGCAATTTCTGGAGTTCAAGCTCACTTCCAAAAGCCAAGCACAGCTGTGCTGAAGGGTGTGTTTACACTGCCATTCCTCAGCACAGATTTTCCTTGATGACATTTTAATGACTATCTAATACCTTATTCTCTGTCAGTATTAATATACACACAAAAATAATAACATATATTTAATCACGTGATTATAGGCATCTATGAAAAACACACACCCTTACCCTTATGACTAGGGGAGGTGTCTTACTTTGGTTTTTATTGCTGAGATTAAACATTGACTAAAACCAATTTGGGAAGAAAAGGGTTTCATAATCCATCAAAGAGAAAAGTTAGAATAGGAATTTATGCAGGAACCTGAAGGCAGGAATTGAAGCAGAGACCGAAGAGCAATGTTGCTTACTGGCTTGCTCTCCATGGCTTGCTCAGCTTGCCAGCTTATACAGCCATTGACCACCTGCCTAAGAACGGCACTGTCTATAGTGGACAAGGCCCTCCAACATCAACCATTCATCTAGAAAATGGTTCACAGATGTGCCCACAAGCCAATCTGGTTAAGGCACTTTTTTCAATCTGTTGAGATTCCCTCTTCTGAGGCATATATAGGTTGTGTCATGTTGGAAAACAAAACAAACAAATAGCTAACCACCACAGGAAGGCAAGACACAAATGCATCAGCTCCCTCTCACTTTTCCTCTTTTTAAAGTTTAGCTATTTTTATTATATTTCCAAAGGAGAATTCTCTGTCTTTGGAGCTATTAGGAGATCTCTTATCTCTGATCATAATATTGCAAATTTTCCTGGATTCTAAGTACATCTTAAATCTATAGACTTAAGTTATTTCATTTCTGAAAATTTAAGTAAGTACTTCCCACACAAGATTTATTTTTGTGTCCTTCTTTGGAAATACCAATAACATAAGGCTGGATCTTATTCATGCATCATTTATATCTTTTTTCTCTCTGATGATGTTAACATTTTCAGATTCTCTTTAATCTTGCTTGTTTCAATCCTTCCTTATGTTCTCAAATTTTCAACAAAACATCTTTCCATATATAGAAAGAGATAATACAGGTTACAATGTTACTTAAACTGGTTGTTCCTATTCGTTTACAGCAATATAGTTTGTCAAAATATTCATCTGTTCTGTGGAAACACTTTTCTCATTAGGAAATAAAATGAATTGGTTAAGCAAAGGGTGAAACATTTCTCATGCAAACACCACGAGGATTGGAGCTCAACTCCCTAGAAACCACGTGAAAAGCCAGGCAGGACTGGCAACTGCCTGTCTTCCCAGCACTTGAAAGGCTGGAGATGGGGTACCTGGGGCAAATGGACTAGCTAAACTAGCCAAGTGAGTGAGCTCTGGGGTCAGTGAGAGACACTGCCTCAATAAAGGAAAAGGGGAAGACAATCAATGGAAACACCCAACATCCTCTCTGGTTCCTTTCATCCATATGCATACGTGCACAGTAGCACACACACAAGCATGCATAGTCATATATACAGATACACATACAAAAACAGGAAATAGAAAGGACGACATCGTTACTCTGCCATTTCTATTCATCATTGGTGTTTCTCTTCCTATCTTTGTGCATTAGTTCCCTTGACAGATATCTGACTATGGACTTTGTGGTAGACATTGAGTCAATTGTTAAAAGAAATGATTACCTATAAAACCAGATAAGACTCCTGGCCTCATGGACCATATATCTTGCTTCATGTCCTTTGTCAATGATTTAAATTAAGAATAAAATTGTTCACTTATGATCTATAAATGATTTTCCAACATGACAACAAAATACCTAAGATAGCCATCTTACTAAGGAGAAATATTTGTTTTACCTTTTGGTTTAATCACATGCCTACTTGGCACATTGTCTTTTGGGTCCCATGAAGATTGTTCATTTTAAGGTAGCTGAGAAGCAGAGAGACAGGCAGGGGTCAGGGTCCAATATCCCACTCAAGGACACAAACCAAACAGTATAACATTCTTTCACTAAGACCCACTTACCAAAGAGCTTACCACCTCCCAGCTGTATCAGAGGCTGGTGTCAAAGCCATTAACACATGACCCTTTAGGGGCCACTTCTCCCAATCACAGCAAACTTTATGAAAATTTCTGATGATCTCTCTCCGTTCCCTAGTGTCTCTGCTCCCTACAGTCAATTCCTACTTCCATGGGATAGCCATTACCTAATTAGCATTGTTGCTCAACTGTAGAAAGAAATGCAAATAACTTATGACTTGTAATGTGTAAGACCAGTAAGAGTGTCAAGGACACACCTGTTTGGATCTTCTGTTTACACCCTTATCAAGCATATGTTAGCATTCAACTTCACCTGCAATAATCAGATTTTCATTACGAACACGAAGAGAGTTATCCTGGAAATTATCTGCAAAATCCCCACTCTGCTTGGTGTATTGATTACATGTTGTATAAAACAGCAGCAGCAACAACAACAACAACAACAAAATCTTTCTATCATTCTTTGACCCTCTTCCAATGGAACCATTTACTCTGAGATTTATCCCCAGACTTCTGATAACAAAGGCAGTGCTTCACCATGTCTAACAGAAATAAGCTATGGCACCATTACCACAAAGTATGGAGGCCGACTTTGAGCAGAAAGGACTTGCCCTATTAAATGTATGCAACTAGCCGGACACACTGGCAATTTATCGAAAAAATTAATAGGCCCTCTATGTGACATTAAATAGCCTTTTAACAGCAGTGCACTTAGATCCCACACCAACTTACACAAAATAAATAGCAGTGAATTGCCTAACAATCAAATAAGGATTTGTCTTCCATTTCAATTTAAATTACTCTGAAAGATAAGCAAACCTAAAAAGCTAATGGAAGAATAAATCCCTATCTGTTATGTGCTATTTGACACGGATGCAACCCCAGTTGTCTTTGGGAAAATAAAGTTACATAATTTATTTTGTGTTTTCCATACACCAGTCATTAGGGGCATCCTCAGTAAGTAGCATTAAATGGAGTACAATAAGGTTGTAATATTGTCAGTGAGCACAAAGGGAGAAGAATAGGATGAGAGACGGAGAGAGAGGAGAGGGAGACAGAGAGAGAGGAAGAGGTAGAGAGAGAGAGTCTTCAACAAACTTGCTTTGTGCTGTAAGAAGGCAGGAGAATACAAGCATGAGTATGGCAATTTGTACTCGTACAGTATTTGGAGAGAGCAAGGAAGAAAATTAATGGAACTCAAATATGATGGTATGAAACATGTCCTATAACTCAAGACCCATTTATTCATCGAAATTAATGTGCTCACAGTGGGAGATCTACAAAGAGGAAAGGCTATTAAAATGCTTTCCATAAGACACACACTATGAAGTTGAGGTCCTTGCAAATTTATAAGCTCATACTGGACTCAACATGTTTTCTACTCCCCCTTTATTTATCAGTTCATGACCACAGGATAAAGAGAGAAAGGCAATTTAGAGGAGGAGCATTTGCATATAGAAATGACAGATAATCCAGTGGGCGAGAATTAGCAAGGGCTGTGTTTGAATGTGTTGACTTGAAGGCCAGGTAGACCCAATGGTGAGACCAGTACACATCACATAATGACAATAGGAAGCGTCAGGGGGTACCAGGTAGGGTAGCTGGTGTGACTGCTAGTCCTACCTCTTTACCCAGGCTTTCTCTGTGATAATTGCTCTTTACCCATTACTTTGTCCTTCTTAGTGAACTGTTGCTACTTACCTGCTACAAGTACAAACCCAGTCTCCTGATAGAGGCCTGACAACATGCCCAGATGAAATGGGCGGGTTTAATGCTGGACTAATAGAAAATGTAAGAATCTCCCTCATTTAGCTCTTAAATCTTCTTCTCTGCCTTGATAAAGGAACATTCCTTGGCATAATCCAAATAAGTATCACTGATTTGCCTGGACTCTAGACTAAAATGTGAAAGAGAGCCAAAGCAATCCACAGCCAACAGAAAAAGTCAAATTAAAGTCATCCAAAGACAGAATCATGAGAATGGCCTTCTGTTTTAGGATAGACCCTGGATTAGAGAGACTTAAGGTGTATCTGTAGCCCATGTAAGATGAGTTCCAGCCAATGCAAGAGGAGAAGCAGATCATTCTGTTAGTATCCAGGAGTTGGTAGTCAGATAAGAACACAGCAGGGTGCAGAATGGTGGGTGGAACCAGGATGGTGCAGTGCCTATAAACACCTCTTGAGAAGGTGGCCAGTGAAACTGCGATTCACACAGTCTGAGTAGCTAAAGTGATGCTGGACGTAGGGAATGTTTCCATATGCCTTGCCTATTACCTCACCCTTACTCCATAGCCTCTTCCCCGAGAATGTAATGTTGAGCACGTTTGAACACTGATGCTAAGGGTGAAAAAGTGAGGAAGGTGGTTAAGATAGTAGCTGAGTGGAAATGTGGCACAGACACTGGGAGATGGTGCCCAGTCAGATGCATTTCCCTTGGGTAGGGCAATCACGGGGGTGAATGGCAACTGTAAGGAGCAAAAGTTTTAGAGGGAAAGAGAAGAACTGTGGTGTGGAAGTAGCAAGAGTGAGCAAATATGTCTCATCTCCAGCTCAGGCTGCGGTGTCTGCGGGCTGTCAAAGAATGCCTGCTAGTTTCCTTAATCACTGCTTTCTCTACTCTATCCTACGTTCCCCAGAAGCTCCAAGCCGCCTCCACTTTACTCTCTCCAACTGAAGCAGATGTGACAGATGGATCTGTTCCCTCACCATAAGCAACCTCAGTTTCATTCTCGGTCCAGTGTTGTTGAAAACCTTTGCGAAACATCATCACTGTTCCTTCTAGCCCCTTAAAGCCGGGCGGTGGTGGCGCACGCCTTTAATCCCAGCACTCGGGAGGCAGAGCCAGGCGGATCTCTGTGAGTTCGAGGCCAGCCTGGGCTACCAAGTGAGTTCCAGGAAAGGAGCAAAGCTACACAGAGAAACCCTGTCTCGAAAAACCAAAAAAAAAAAAAAAAATCTGCTTCCCCAATTTAGTACCCAGGTATGCGGTGGCTTGTAGCTTGAGTTTTCCTGCCTGGCCCACAGTCAGGACAAATCTCTCTCACCTGCCAGTCCCACAGCCACTCAAACCCGACCAAGTAAACACAGAGACTTATATTGGTTACAAACTGTATGGCCGTGGCAGGCTTTTTGCTAACTGTTCTTACAGCTTAAATTAATCCATTTCCATTAATCTATACCTTGCCACATGGCTCGTGGCTTACCGGCATCTTCACATGCTGTTTGTCATGGTGGCAGCTGGCAGTGTCTCTCTGACTCAGCCTTCCACTTCCCAGCTTTATTCTCCTCCTTGTCCCGCCTACACTTCCTGCCTAGCCAATGGCCAATCAGTGTTTTATTTATTGACTAATCAGCAGCACATTTGCCATACAGAACATCCCACAGCAGTGGCTTGAATAGAAGGAGCTTCCCAATGTTCAGTGTGCCTAAGAAGCAACTTAATTTCGAATAAAGCAGCCATTTCCAGGCTTCAAATCGAGATATTGAGATTCAGAAAGGCTGAATAATAAGAAGAGTTAGTATCATTCACCAGCACTTCGAGTACACGGACCACTCTTTGATAAAGATGAAAGTGAATGATTGATTCATGCTTTGACTGACCACTCATGCAGTGTGATGCTAGCTGAGCCCCATCCCGTCATCTCCTCAAATCCAAGACATCTCATTCATTCACCTGTTGTGCACTGGTTAGACACTGATGGTGGTTTTTTGTTATCATGAACTCCAGAAGCAACTGTTCTTAGAGCTTTATGTCTCTTTCACAACACAGCATTGGAATACAAAGTAGGGTTGTTACTGTTCGAGTCTGAAATACCCCTTATAGACTCATCATTGAAGTTTTTATCCTGGTGGCACTACATGCAGAAGTGCTAGCAACTTTAGGAGGTGTTTGAATAGTTGGGTAAGTAGATGTCTGGGGGTGTGTCTTTGAAGGTTGCCCTGATTCCTTACTGTCATGAGTTAAACAGCTCTTGGCATAATGTTCTGCCTCATCTCAGGCCCAGAAACAACAGTACTACCTAACCACAGACAAGGACCTCTGAAACACTGAGTGAAATAATTCTTTCCTCCTTGTAAATTGGTTCTCTTGAGTATTTTTGCAAGTAAAAAAAAAAAAATCTAGGACAATGGTAGATCCAAGAGTGCCAGGGTTCCTGGACACATCTCTTTTCACCATGCACATAAGTGCAACTTCTAGGGCCTCATTATAGGTGAATGGGTTCTCAGAAGAATAAAAATGCGTACTGGGCCAAAATAATGAATTTTTACTGCTCTTTTGATTGTCATTCCTATAGTGCTGGGGCCTGAACCTATGGACTCACATAGGCTAGGTGTACCAGTCATTTTTCTATTGCTGATAAAATACCATGACCAAGGCAGTTTATAGAAGGAAGGGTTTATTTGGGCTTAGGGTTCCAGAGGAATAAGAGTCACTACCAGGGTGAGGTAACGTCATCTGTGAGGCATGGTGGCTAGAACAGCTCAGAATTTACATCTAGAATGGCAAGCAAAAAACAGAGAGCAAAGTGGAAATGCTGCAAGTCTTTAAATCCTCAAAGCCTGTCCCCAGTGACATACTTCTCCCAGCAAAGCCACACTTCCTAAGCTTTCCCAAACACTGCCACCAAGCACAGAAATTCTGGAACCTATATGGAACATCCTCATTCAAACCTCCATAGTAAGAGTTCTACCATCCAGCTTTACCTATAACTCTCTTTTTCATTGTGTGCTTTGAGATGTGGTCTTACTACTGTGCTTAGGCAGGCCTTGAACTTGCTATCTTCCTTCCTCAGCTTCCCAATTAGCAGGTGTTATAAAGGCTTGCAATACTAGTCCTAACCCTTTCTTTTAAGAAGCTCCTGTCCCGACAGTCATCTGTAGTAATAATTCTACATATTCTGTGAGAGATGTTTCCTGGGGAGATGCAACATACATATCTACTCACTCTAGAGAAGGAATGCATGACAGACCAACATAAGCATTGCACCTAAATCTAGCCAATGAGTTTTTATTGGGGTTACTAGCAGGAATGTGTGGGAGGGATTACTTACAGAATTACGAATGACCCCAAAGCAGCTGCATCACCAAAAAGCCAGCCCCTACATGGGTAATGACTCATAAAATTTATAATCCTGGAGTTCTCTGCATAGCTTGCAGGCAGATCAAAAGGACTAAGAATTCCCTCTCACTGCCTGGAGGTCAATCTCCTCCTCCAGCAGTTGACCTACAACAATCTGTAAAGTTGGGGAGGTGCCTTCAAGAACCTTCCAAGTTTTTGCTTTCCCAGACATATCATGCTTTCTTTACTACCTGAGACTCATGAGCCTCCACTTGCCTCCAGGAAGGAATGATCCAACTCAGAGGAACATAAGAAATATGGGAGTAGAATAGCAAATAATGTGACAATGGTAAGCATGTTTTCAGGGGGCTGAGTAGCTGGACAATAGTTTAAATTCTTCTACTAAAGAGGAACAAGACTAGAAATTTTGAGTCCAGCCATGTCTGCCTTTAGGCAACACCTAATGTGTTACTTTGTTAGCTCTACCATTACAGTGGATTGCAGAGTTCGTGATTCAGTTGAGAAATGTAATTTTTTACAGTTCTAAAAGATACAAGACATAAAAGTGTCAGTATGTTTCATTCCTTCTGAGGCATCTGTTGTGGAATATTAGTTTAAAAAGTATTACATTTTTTATGCTGTGGAATATTTGTTCAAGGATGTAAAGATATGTTGCATTCTTTTATGTTGCATTTGTTTAACTCTGTGAAGATGTGCTGCTGTGCCTGTCTGAAACACCTGATTGGTTTAATAAAGAGCTGAACAGTCAATAGCTAGGTAGGAGAGAGAAAGAGGTGGGGCTGGAGAGCAGAGAGAATAAATAGGAGGAGAAATCCAGAGAGGAGGAAGAGCGAGAAAAGGAGAAGGAGAGGGGGATACCAGGGGACAGCCAACCAGCCACATGGCTAGCCACAGAGTAAGAAGGAAAGCTTTATAGAATAAAGAAAGGTAAAGCCCAGAGGAAAAACATAGATGAGAAATGGATTACTTTAAATTAGAAAAGTTGGCTAGAAACAAGGTAAGCTAAGGCCAGGCAATCATAAGAATAAGTCTCTGTGTATTTATTTGGAAGCTGGGTAATGGGCCTCCAAAATAGGAGGGGGGACCCTACAGGCATCTACCAGGATCTGTTCCCTGACTGCCTGAGCTCTTGTAGTTTTTCTAGTTCCTCTTGTGTTGTTTTATTTTTCTAGTACCTTCTGGCATTTCCATGGTTATAGGTTCATCACCTCCTTCTCGCCTCCTTGCCTGTATAATGTTGTCTTCTGTGTCAACCTCTAGGACTGAGCTTCCTCATGGTTTTCCTTTTTGTTTTACAGTTTTAGATATATATACAATATACTGTGATCATCTTCACACACACCCAAATTGCCCTTCCTAATCCTGATGACCCCCTTCTTCTTCCCAACTGGTCCCCTCCCACGTCTATGTCTTTTATTTATTTATTTATTTATTTATTTATTTATTTATTTATTTATTTTAAGGCTTAATTGGAGTTGCTTGTATGAGTGTTGGTGTAAGGCTATTTACTGGATCATGGGCAACTTGCCAATGGCTACACCACTGAAGAAAGTGAATGCCTCTTCTCCCAGCACTATTACTAGCCAACAGCTCTTCTGGGAGGAGTGAGGACTCATGAGCCCTACTCTGAATCCTGTTTTTATACAGACACCACCCAGCCTAGTGGATTGGAGATAGCCATAATAACTTCATCTTAACTGGGATATCTGTCAGACTCTGTCCCCCTCACCCACTACCAAAAAAAATTGCATTCAGAAGTACCCTATAAGGACTTCATGATCTTTTGATCTGGGGCATTAGTAAATCAATTAATCACCATGTTGTAATATTTCTAAAAACCCAGTGAAAGCCCAACCCCTGTCTTCTGTATGGTCAGCTCTGTACACTCTCTGTACAACTCCCAGTCTCATACTTTATCTTACATCTCTGCTGGCCTCCATCTCTAAATCCTGGTTCTCAAAACTGGAGGCTGGTAGCTCCATCTTCTGTTCCCTCTGTGTTCATTGCACTGGCTTTACCTGGCTTCTATTTATATCCAGCTCTTCACCTGCTTCAGTACACCACCAAGTCCCAGAACATGTCAGCCATCTGAACTCCCAGCCCTCCACCTCCACCCTTGCCTCACCTTCCGGCCATGAGACTAATTGATTCAAATGTGCCCTGGAACTTCAGTCCAGTGATGCCCCTAGCTGAAAGTACCTTCATTCAACTCCTACCCAAAGCACCACAGAACATGTCAGCCAAGATTGTAGAAGACTCTCATTATTAGGCAGGGTTTTTACATTTTTATTTTGCAACTGATAAAATATCTCCAACTTGAAATTAAAAAAAAAATGTGTTGCCTGTGGCTGCTCAAATTGGCTACTGGGGTGGACGATACTGTTTCAAACAACAGAGGGTAGGGCTTCAGGAGCGATGTACTCCTCAGAAGTCAGCATCCAGTCTAGATTCAAGCTGCTTCCGGAAATAAGGGATTAGATGGAGGACAGGGTAGCAGGGAGCATGTGTGCAGGAATACATGGCTCTAAATGAAATATTTCTCAAAATTTTTCCAGGAGGCATCAGTAGCTTGTTAAATATTAAGTAGAGAAATCTCTCTCTGACTGTTACAGGCACATAGCAAGGGGAGACAGGGCTGTTTTACAATCTCTGACATGGTGGGGTGGGGATAAGGGGCCACAAAGCTGGGCTAATTTGTCAGGGAAAAAAAAAAGAGAAAGGAACAGTGGCTTCCAGCAAAAGGTTCACAGATGCTGCCTTCTAATTAAAATTTTTTAATTTTCAAGCACAATTTTACAGATTTTTATACCTGCAAATGAGTGCCTCGCACCACATGGCATCTCCCAGTGTACTGTGAAGGGAGAAGCCAGGGCAGCCTTCGATGGCTCACACTCCGCTTTGTGCCTCTGCGTTTTCTGCTTTGTGTTGTCAGAAGCCAACAAAGGGGAGACTTCAACGGAAACAAAACACTAGGTGTCCAATATGCATCCGAACTTGCTGGGCCAGGAACATGTGTTTTTTAAGAAGGCAGAAATTTTACTGGCAGTGTCTAGTACTTTTGAGAAGTCAGGAGTCAAAATTTGGAAAGACTCTTAGACAGAAGCCCTTGCCTTAGTCCAGCCTGGTAGCTCCAGTTTCGTCTTGATGAAGGCTGATTGAAACAGGAGCAACAAAGGAAAGTGTGAAAAGCTGGGCAAATGCTTTTTCATGGAGCACAGACCTAACCTTAGTGATCCCTGACTGCACTCCAGCAATCCCTGCCAGTTGGTAAGCATGGGTAGCCCAAGTCTAATTTAGAGCAGGAGTGCTCCATGCCTGTTTACATTCTGTATAAGGAAAGATACGTGCTGAATTAATTTGAAAATAATATATATATATATATCTTCTCTCTTATACATGGTCAGCTCTGTACACTCTTCGTACGGCTCCCAGTCTCATACTTTATCTTACATCTCTGCTGGCCTCCATCTCTAAATCCTGGTTCTCAAAACTGGAGGCTGGTGTCTCCATCTTCTGTTCCCTCTGTGTTCACAGCGCTGGCTTCACCTGGCTTCTGTTTATACCCAGCTCTTCCCCTGCTTCAGTACACCACCTAGTCCTAGAACATGTCAGCCATCTGAACATCCAGCCCTCCACCTCCACCTTTGCCTCACCTTCCAGCCATGAGACTAATTGGCTCAAAACGTGCAATTATTACCTTTGGTTCAATGATGTCGCTAGCTGACATTCACTTCATTCAAATCCTGCCCAGAGCACCTCAAGAAGGGCAGTAAACACTCCTAAGCCATCTCTTTAGGCCCCAAATTGCACAAGCACTTGTGTGAGCACACGTCCATGCATGTGTGTGTGTGTGTGTGTGTGTGTGTGTGTGTGTGTGTGTGTGTGTGTGTTTGCATTCTAATTGCTCTTACCCCAAACCCACTCCTTACTTTTAAAATTATTTCTATTTATGATCCTTTTCACACCCAAAAAAGGACCTTTTACATATCTTAGGGTGTATAGAAGCATTAGTTACTTTTCCTGATGTTCTACTGCAATAGCTTGAGAAAAGCTTGAGGCAGAAAGGGTTTATTCTGGCTCATAGTTTGAGGGAATCATTTCTTCGTGGTCTGGAAGGCATGGCTTCAGGCAGGGAAGTCATGCTGACTGAGGCCAAAGGCTGACTGATGACATTACGTGTGAACTCAGAAAACAGAAAATGGGCAGAAGTGGGGCTGGGCTATAAAGCTCCAAAGCCCACCCCCAGTGACATACTTCCCCCTGTGAGGTTCTGCCTCCTCAAGATCCCACACACTTCCCAAATAGGCTGGGATCAAGTGTTCACATGTATAAGCTAATGAGAGATGTTGCACACTCAAACCACAGTAGTAGGTACACAAAAGAGGTAAGCAAATCAAATGTTTATGATAATAAGTAATAAGGAAACTCATTTTAACATATTTCTGGTATACATACAAGTTTGTTTATTAAGATTGAAAGAAAATTTACATTCTAATGAGATGGATGTGCTTGTTTATTTTTACTTAAAGAATTAAATTCTGGCTGAATATTTGGTACTACATGATATAGACAACATATTTTAGAATTGATCAATATTTTGGTTTATAATCATTAATGCCAAGAACATCACTTTGCATAAATACATAATATAAAATGACAGAAGTAGGTTTAGGACCATTTTAGAAATTGTTGGAAATTCTGTCATATTTTCAAGCCAAAATTCATTTAAGTATTATTTATAAAACTCAAGTCAACAACTCTAGCAGCAATTTTTAAAACCAAATATTTAAACATGATATAGTCCAAAGACATACTAATTTTAGACTTACATGCTAATGAATGACATTAGGAAAGTATTAAAATTCTTTGTTTTCCATAATTATACAAATATGTTTCTATAAGAACAGAAAGGTTTGTACATACAATAATTTTTTTAAAAAATCCCCGCAATTCAGGGTCTGGAGAGATGGCTCATCAGTTAAGACTGCTTACTGCTCTTCCAGAGGATGCCTTCCCAGCACCCACATCAGGCAGCTTAAAACCCCCTGTAATTCCAGGGAATTCCACAGCATCTTCTAACCTTATGGGCAGTGCACATATGTGGCATATGGATATTCACATGCACATACATTTTTTTCTAAATCTTAAAAATAGATTGCATTGATAACATCCATTAGTCTCAAGCCTGAGCTGAGGTATTCGGGCAGCAACTGCTGGCACGACAGCACACAGTTCAAAGTGGGCATGCTGTGTTCAGAACCAAGAGTTCAGCAAAGCTCTTAATACAACATGGACATAAACTATCAGAAACACCTCCAATTCCCTAAGCATTTGCCTTAGAAATCATTTATTGTTGGTCATTCACAAAACTTTTGCTCTTGCCCAATGTTTTTTTCATAGCCCTCTACATTCAGTATTAGAAACCCATATAGGCTCATAACCTACGGTTTAGGAAGCTTAAGTTTAAAGCCAGCGGTCTAGCCCACAGCTGTAGAGCTTGGAAGATTTCGTTAGGTTTAAATTCAGAGGGTTTGAGACACAGAAGAGACGACCCCGCCTCCTCTCCTTATGATAAAACAAGAGCAAGATTGGTCCCTTTGAGGTCATATCTTCTACCCCCAATATTACGAGTATTAAACTATTGTCATTCTGAATGTCTGTGTGTGTCTATTTGAAATATATTTCAGGAGGCTCAAGAAATGTAGGGATCATGTGGAAAGGAAATTATTTGTTCTGGACACAGATCGGGGTGGGTGGCTCTTCCTCAGAGGAATTATTGCTCAACATGGGTCAACACAGTGAGGATGCAAACTCAGATACAGATTTAGACAGAGGACCTCAGACTCTAGGAACTCAATCTAGAAAACTCTGTATAGGAGCTTGGGAAAGGACCGAATCTAGTGAAACTAGGGTCTTCCACTACAGCTTCTGAGTCCGCATCCTTAATGTGGAGGGATTAGTGGCTAGGGCTGGTGTCCAGAATCATGGGCTACAGGATAGTGGACATTAGACTCTATACTCTTATAGAAGCGTCATGTGAGCAATTGCTCAGTACCCTGGGAACACTCCTTGTCAGTAGACCCTTTTAACACAGCTTATCTTTTACTTAAGTAAAGAAAATTTTATCTCATCCTTAAAAAAAAACTAATAATTTTGATTGTTAAGTCATAATTGTGTGTGTGTGTGTATATATATATATATATATATATATATATATATATATATATAAAGGCATATAATATATAACACATATATAATATAATATATATAACAGGTAACATATTAATACATGTATAGATTGTACAATAATTAAATCAAGCTAATTAATATCACCTCACTTACCTATCATTTCTATGGAGACATTTGAAATGTACTGAGACATCCTGAAATATATAATACATCATTATAGACTACAGCCATTTTACTTTGTAATATATTTCAACACCCATTTCTTATGTATACCTGAAGATTCAAACTCTTTGATCAGGATATCTTCATCCTCCCACTCCTGACTCCCTAATAACTCTCTAATAACTATTTGACATTTATTTTATGAGTTCAATAGATGCTATATGTGATATCTTATGGGATTTATCTTTTCTTTCTGTGCCTAGTTTTATTCATTTTTAAATATTATATAAATTTATCTTTGTTGTCACAAATGACAGAATTTCTCTTTTTTCAAGACTGAATAATAGCATTTCAATTTCTAAGTATACACTTGTATTTTCATATAGCGATTAACATATAGGCTGTCTCTATATTTTGGCTAGTGTGACCAAAGCTGCAGTGAACATAAGGACCCATTTCCATCTTCCCATCAGTTCCTGATGCAAATTCAGAAGTGGGACGTCTAGGTTGTGAGAATTTCTCAGTGACTCTCTGTAGGAAGCATTTCCTGTTGGATTCTGTGTGCTCTGGCTTGTCTTGGGCACACATCATCTACTCCAGCTTCACAGCAGGTCCTTGCAGTGCTGATGTCCTGGCAAGAGTCCTCTCAGGACAAGACCTATGCATGTCATGCAAATTCACTTTTTTCTCTTCAGTATTTTTTGGTCCATAGTAAAACTGTTTAGTTTTGGTCCCCTTCAACTCTGCCAGTGAATTCATCTTAGAGAGCATTTGCCTCCTTACTCCCTTGCCTTTTCTTTCTCTGGATGAATGCAGAAACCCAACTTGGTTCACATACCATCTTCCAGCTCTCCAGTTCCCACCTCAAGTTCTTCAAAAGCCTCTTCACACTCTGCTTCAAGGCTGCACAAAAGGACCTGTCATTTTTCACTACTTAGCCAGCATCGTTCTGGGGTGGAGAATAAAATAAATGCTCTCCTATGTAAGCAAAAGCTGAATGAGTGGCCTCCTACAAGACTCTTACAGAAGAGAGAAAGCGCTTTCTACCTCCTACTTGCTATTGTCAGCGATTTACCTTAAGAGTTTCATTTGATAAACCAAAGCCTTAGCTTTGAAAGTTAGTTTAATGTTTTGATTTGTCTCTGGTTATCTTTGAATATAACTTCAAATGCTGAATAGCACTGTATTAAGTATTTAATGTACTCTCTTCCTTCAGATGTCTCAACATTCACCCAACTTGGAGAAAAGAATAAAAACTTGGTATCTGTACTCGGAATACTAGAAATTCTAGGCTGCCAGACTTTCCTGGATGATGAAGCTCACATAGTGTCTCATGAAAGGCTTATATGCACAAAACAGACTTGTAAGGAAAACCCCAAATGTAGACCATGAAGAACTTGGGAGGAGTAAATCAGTTGACTTTAGAAAAAAACGATGTCCTATAAATCAGTACAAAACATTAAACATTCCATACATAACAGACTAAATAGAAACATCGGGACACAAAAGTTAATTTAACTTTTTCATTTCATTAGTGAAATAAATATCAGAGGTATACAGGGTCCATATCACATGGATGTTAGTGAATAAAATCAATTGGAAAATAATTTTTTTTTGTTTTGTTTTTGGTTTTTTTTTGGAAAATAACTTTAAGTTAGAAGTTAGTTAAGAAAAAGTCATGTTACTTCTGTTTGGAACAGCAAGAGTACAACATATATTTCACGTTTTTCTAGTCTAGATAATTACAACATAAATAGCGTAAATTAGGATTTTTGACTAGTCATTAGAAATGCAGAGTAAGATGGCATAAGTACCTATTTTGTTGACAATTAAAAAATATTGGCCACCATTTATCAATAGAAAATAATATCTTTGATTTTGATTTTTTCTGACAAACTGGTCAAACTAATATATGTGCTTCAATCAATTTGGCATGATAGATTTTTCAATAAAGAATTTTCTATTTTTCCTTAATTATCAGAAGTAAGGGTCAAGAGAATTCCTAGAGGTAGGTTCATGTTTTAGAAAATGTTTCAGAGCTTTCCTATTGTAAGCTTAGATACTCCTTTCCTTTAGTGCTGTCTTCACTGTTTATTTTCAACCAAAAGAAATTGATCAGTGGTCCGTTTTTATTTCTACTTCAGTTAAAATAAGATTAGAAATCTCATAGGCCAAGATCTATCCCTTCATCAATCTGTGAATACAGGCACATATATATATGTGTGTATATATATGTGTGTGTGTATTTATATATCTATAAATATGTAACTATATATACAGTTACATATTTATATATATACTATATATATACATATTATACAATATATGTATTATGCATATCACATATTTTATATGTGTTTGTGTTCTTGATGCTAAGAATATACCACTATGTTTTTAAATATAAACCATTCTAAAAATTCTCATGTTGTAAGGTAGAATTGGAATTTGTATTACTTTTATTGCTAAAGACTTGGAGGTTGTAAATGAGGACCAATACTTCTAGTGAAGACCAGACTTACATGGCTATTTCAATGCCAAGTTGCTATTGTTGTTATGTGAAGCTGCATACTGACTTCCTTCTGGCCACTCAAGAGTATGGACCTCAAGGTCTCTCTGAAACTGACATGGGTCAAGAAGAGAAACTCATTTGCTGAGATTCCCTAGCACAAGACAGATGATATTGAACAGGTAGTCAATAGCTGGATGTGAGAATTTTTCTAAGGTGTGCTAACTATAGACTTCTCACTTAAAAGGTAGAATCATAACATATTAGCTACTTTCCTATTGTGAGAAAATATCATGACCAAGGAAACTTATATAATAAAGAGTTTATATTAGCTTATGACCTCAGAAGAATAAGAGTCCTTCATGGCAGGGAGGCAGAGCAGCAAGCGGTATGCCTAGGGGGCACAGACAGGAAGCTGAGAGCTCACATCTTCAAAATGCAATCGCAAAGCCGTGAATAAACTGAAAATGGTGCCAGGCTTTCAGAAATTCTGAAATCCTGCTCCAGATATACACTTCTTCCAGAAAGCTGTACCTCCTAACCCCACCCCCACAACAACATCACTAACGGTGAAACAAGTGTTCAAATGCTCCAGCCAGAGACAGACATGCTCATTCAAATTAAAAAGGCAAGTGACATAAGTTTTCTGAATATTTTATATGTGGAACTACTTTTTTCCTACAAAAATTATGTTATTTTTATCTTAACTTTCTTTGGTTATATGCAGCTCACCAAATAACATCTCAATTTTTATGATTTGAGGTCTTCCCCATGATATTGAATCTTTATACTTGCATTTCTTTGATTAGAGCAATGCTGATAAAATGACACTGAGATTTGAGGAAATCATCTTTTCTATGAATTTACATTGAAACCCTATGCCTATATTTTTCTCTAAAAGTTGTTTTCCCCACTTATGAATAAAATGATTGATTTACATATTAATTTTTTATTTCAATTTTGTCATATACAGTTACAAAGTATTTTTCCTATATATTATCTGTTAGTTTCTTCAAAGAGAATATAGATGCTCTGTGGTCAACTCTATTGATATTTTTTTCCTTTAATTAAATTCTTGGACTATTTCTTACTATCCAAAGAATTTTGGAAACCATTTTCTCATTCCTGTCTAGTATTTGCATGTTTTTGTACAGTTTATTTATTCAATCTGGAATTTGTTTCGATGGTGGCAGGCTGGCAGGATCTAGCATCTCTCCAAACACTTTTCATTAGTAGATATTATTTGGTTTCTGTTTAGGACCCTTCGCCCTCTTCACTGGGACGTTTCCTATACTGCCTCTGCTTTCCTCAGCCACAGCTAATGTCATAGAATAAGCCCTTAGATTCCATCTCTGGGGTTTACCCCTAAAACCAAGATGCCAAATCATGCCGCCTTCCATGAAGGAAATCTTAAGAGTATTGAACATGGATCTACCAATAGGCTGATAAAGAGGGGAAAATATACTGCAGTGAGTGAATGCAGACCTATCATGCAGAGAAAAAACTGAGGTTGGGGTTGGAGAAAGTTGTTGTTGGGTGCTTGGCACTCCACTGTACTGTTTTAGTTTCTGAGCCTTACTGATAATTTATATATAAATTTATATATATATAAATATAAATATATATAACTGAAAATTTTATATATATATAAATATAAATATATATAACTGAAAATTTCTTTCAATCCATTACCTTTCCTTTTTAATGGAAAGCACTTTATTTTGGTTAAGGCTTGATTCTGTTTTCAAAAGTGTACTTGTGGCCACATTTTGTGTGTGTGTGTTTGTATGCGTGCATGCGTGTGTGTATTTGTTTATTATGAATCAACTTTATTTCTCCTGTTCCCCAACTTAATTACTCTCATTAAAGAAAGCTTTAACCTTTTTGGCTTTATATGCTGCATTTCTTTCTAGTTTTTTTTTTTTAATGTGGGGAATATTCTTTCCCCCTGAAGCTGTGTCCTTTGGTATTTTTGTCAATATAGTACAGAAGTCTGAATAACATAGAGAACTGGCACTAGGAGGGAATCCATTTCCATGGCTACCTGGTCATGTGGTGAAAAAGCCTTTGGAACAGATTCATGAGAAGAAGTTAGAGATATATGGGGAGAGAGGCTTGAAATACCTTAGGTGCTTTGAGTAAGGCTTAGGAGGTGATTCTGATGGAGCTCAGAAGAACAGAATGGAGAGAAAAATGTGAACCATAAATTCTGTGCTCACAAGGTTTCAAAAGAGATTGTCATGTCTGTTGGGGATTAGTTTAGATGCTATTCTTGGTGTAGTTTGACAAAAATTCATTGACATATTTTCATGATATGAAACTTCCTAGGAAGTTGGAATTGAAGGTGGTGGATGAGTAAGTCTTGTGCAGAGAATACAGTGTAACCCAACATTCAGGCTGGAACATAGATATTGCCGGCATCTTTTAGACAAGCTTAAAGTACAAATGGCAAGCAAAAGTACTTTATAAAACTTATACTTTCCCAGGAAACAACTGGGTGTAAACTGTGTGATGAAGAAAGCATGACTGGTAAAAAGACAAACCATTAAAAGAAGTCAGGTCCTTGAAATTGAACAATAGGAATGATACGCTGAGTGTGGTTTGGATTGGCTAAACTTACCTGGTCATCAATGGCTCGAGAGTGTGAATACTTTTACTCGTTCTAAAGACTTTGATTTTTTAGAAGAAAGTTGTAGAGAACCCTGTTTACACAGAGCCAATCAGGAGAATATTTGCCTATGTTCAGTTTTGCAGGCACCCAGAGGCCACAGGCAGCCCTAATCTAAAGGGCCCAGCTACTACTCAAGCTGTCAGCAAGCCCTGTTGGTGCTGCTTTACATTCAGACGGAGGCAAGAGTGAGAGGCTCAGGGACGCCTGGATCTATCTTCCAAAGGAGGACCTGGTGATGTATGGTGATACAAGCAAGCAGTCCTTAGGAGAGCAATGGACGAAGCTGTAAGAATGATGCTGAACTGCAAGGAAGACATGGACTTCAGTAATGTTGGAACTGTTGAAGATGACTGAGACTTTTAGAGGTGGACTGAATACCATTTCCTTTATGAGATGGACAAGGGCCTTTGGGATTGGGGTTGGATATAATTGTCTCAGGAGTTATGTTTATGAATCAAAGTGACAAGGGTAGACTTATGGTGGAGAATCATCATTATTAACATGATTGGAATTGAAAAACATCTAGATTAGTAAAACCCAATTTGGGGCATGTTTCTGATGGAGTTTTGAGGGAGAATTAACTAAAGGGAAAAGACCCACCTGGATGTGGGCAGTATTCTTCTCCAGGCTGGGGGCCTAATGGATGGAAATGAGGAAGGAAACAACTCTTTAATAGAGGAATTCTCCTAATCATAGGTGTGAATTGCTCTGCTCCACCAAAGCTCCAACCTTCACGATTCTTACTTCCTTAAGTTATTTTCTCACATGTTTGTCTCACCAATTCAAAAGTCTGAAGAACAAATATAGCAATCAAAAGTGAGGTAGCTGGGTCATATGGTAAATCAAATTTTCATTTAAATAAACCTTTGGGGGCTAAAGAGATGCCTTGGCTATTAATACCATTTGTTATTCTTCTAGAGGACTAGAATTTGGTTCCCAGCATCCCGTTGTAACTTAAAACTGCCTGTGATTTAGATCAGGAAATTAAATACACTCTTCTGACCTCCATTGACACCTGCACATACATAGCATATACTGACACAGACCCTTGAAAATCCTTTAAAATATTAACTTCCTACTGTCAGCCATAATAGTGGTTCTGATTTGTATTTGTGGCAGTAGTTTAAGAGATATTTTATTCTTACATCTTCACCATTATATTCTCTCTCTCTCTCTCTCTCTCTCTCTCTCTCTCTCTCTCTCTCTCTCTCTCTCTCTCTCTCTCTCTCTCTCTCTCTCTCTCCGTGCATGTGTTTAAGGTAATAGTCATTCTGCTGAGGAGAAATGATGTCTCACTTTATCTTTGATTACCATTTCCCTGAGAGAGTGGCATTGAGATTTAGAAAAATGTGCATATGGGTTTTGCTTTCATATACGTCTGTGCACCACATGTATGCAGTTCCCACAGAGACCTGAGGAACTCATCTGATTCCCTGGAACTTGAGTTACAAATGGTTGTGAGCCACCATATGGTTGCTGGGGATTGAATTGGGTCCTCTGCAAGAGCAAACAGTGCTCTGAGCTGCTGAGCCATCTCTCCAGCCCTGAGAATTTTTTGTATACTTGTTGGCTCTTTACACCTCCTTTAGGAAGTGGTGATAAAGATAACTTACCCATTTTTAAACCAGTTCTTTCATTTTTTTCCCTCTTTACATTCTGCTTTCTTTGTTTCTCACATACTCTGTAGTTTAACTTTCTGCCTGGTGAATGGCTTTTGACTATTTTCTCCTGTTCTCCGGGTTGCCTTTTTGCTATGAAGAAGCGTTTTAGTTTGAAGCCATCTTGTTTCCTATACTTTGGAAAGAATTGCTCGTGCTGAGGTCTTCACTTGTTTCTCATATCCTTTTTGGTAGAACTTTCAGTCTCAGAGTCAGAGCTTCAGGTCTCTCACCTGTGTGAAGTGATTTTGTACAAGATGAAGGCAAGGAGCCCAGCTTCAATCATTTGTGTGTGGGACTCCAGCTTCCCCAGCACCATTTCACAAAGAGGACATCTTCTCTTCAGTGCTTGCTTTGGCCACTTTTGTCAAGGACCACTTGGCTGTAGACACATGAGTTGGCTTCTGGGAGCTGAATTCTATTCCATTGGTCCCTGTGTCTACTTTTGTCAATGCCATGCTCTGTTGGCTGTAGTGACTGTTGGGTCTCAAAGTCTTATATTTAAATGCCCACATCTTTGTTGAGCTACTTGATATGGCTTTGACAATTTGGTGTCATTATCGTTCCACTTTCCTATTTAATTCAGAATTATTTTGTCTATTTCTGTGAAAAAATGCCATTGGTATTTTGGTTGGGGATTTCACTAAAATATTAGAATCCCTTTGGACACTATAGACATTTAACAATATTAATTGCTCTAATATGAATATAAGGAACATCTCCATCTTTTTGTCTTAATAAATTTGAACAGGATTGCTTTAATGTTTTCTTTCACAACATATTATTTATTGCTATACTGAAAACAATGTTGAACATTGGTTTTTGTATTCTGCAACTTCACTAAATTCATCTATCAGTTATAATAGTATTTTTTGAAGTCTGCAGATTTTTGCTATGTAAAGAATAATAACATGTAAATAAAGATAAGTTCACTGTTCTCTTTGAATTTGTATCATATATTTTTTCCTTGATTTGTCTAGATAAAAGTCTATATTCAGTAAGAATAGTGAAAACGCACACCTGTATGTTGTTCTGAATCTTACAGGAAGTTAGTGCAGCTTTCCAAAGTCTACTTGTTTTGGTTGTAGGTTTACCTTACTATGGTGAGGTACTATGCCTTTATATTTAATCTTTTCTTTTATATTAATGTAATTGTATAATTTTTAAGCCATTCTCTTAAGGTGAGATTTTATGTTTATTACTTTGTGTGTGCTGAGACTGTTATTTCACCTCTAGGATGAAGCTAACATGATCGTGGAAAATAGAAGTTTTAATTTTTTTTAAAATAAAAAATTATTTATATGTGTATTTGTCTGTAAGTGGTTATATGCTCACATGAGTGTAGGTGTCCATTGAGTGCAGAACACATTGTCCGATTTCCTGAATCTGGGATTACAGGTGGTTATGAGCCACCTGATATGGGTATTAGGAACCATACTCAGGTCTCCTGTAAGATCAGTCTGTGTTCTTAACCACTGAGCCATTTCTCCTGCCCCAGAGATCTGTTTATAGTCTACTGAACTCAAATTTCTAATATTAAGCTGTTTGTAAAAATATCTATGTTCTTGGGCGATCCCTGTGTCTTTCTTGGGGTCCTGTTTTCCGGGTAGCCTCCCTGGTGATGTGAGTAGCAGACAATTCATCCTTGTTTCATGTCTAGTATCCTGCTATGAGTGAGTACATACCATGTTTGTCTTTCTGAGTCTGGGTTACCTCACTCAGGATGATTTTTTTCTACATGAACAGCCTGGACATGAGTGGGGGTAATGAAAGGCGAGGGTCGAGGGAAAGAGAGCTTGGGGGAGCGGGAGATCCCAGCTGGATCAACAACAGAGAGGGAGAACAAGGAATAGGAGACCATGGTAAATGAAGACCACATGAGAACAGGAAGAAGCAAAGTGCTAGAGAGGCCCACAGAAATCCACAAAGATACCCACACAACAGACTGCTGGCAATGGTCGAGAGACAGCCCGAACTGACCTACTCTGGTGATGGGATGGCCAAACACCCTAATTGTTGTGCTAGAAACCTCATCCAACTACTGAGGGATTTGGATGCAGAGATCCATGACTAGGCCCTGGGTGGATCTCTGGGAGTCCAATTAACGAGAATGAGGAGGGTTTATATGAGCGAGAATTGTTGAGACCAAGGTTGGATAAAGCACAGGGACAAATAGCCAAATGAATGGAAACACATGAACTATGAACCAATGGCTGAGGGGTCCACACTGGATCAGGCCCTCCGAATGGGTGAGACAGTTGATTGGCTTGATCTGTTTGGGAGGCATCCAGGCAGTGGGACCAGATCTTGTGCTCATTGCATGAGTTGGCTGTTTGAAACCTGGGGCCTATGCAGGATTGTTTGGCTTGGCCTGGGAGGAGGGGACTAGACCTACCTGGACTGAGTCTACCAGGTTGACCTCAGTCTGTGGGGAAGGCTTTGCCCTGGAGGAGATGGGAATGGGGGGGGGGGCGTTGGGGGGAAGGTGAGGGGGACGGGAGGGGGGAGAACAAGGGAATCCGTGACCGATATGTAGAACTGAATTGTATTGCAAAATAAATTAAAATAAATTAAAAAAAAAATATCTATGTTCATAAAATATATTGATCTTAAGTTTCATTGTATCATTGTATCTATAGCTGAGTTTGGCAACAAGATGGATAAGAACTCACCAATCAACACGGAAACAGTCCTTTCCTTTTAATTTTTGAAACAGATTGAAAGGGCCTACTATTCTTTAATACAGGGAAATTTAGCAGTAAAGTCATCTTATCCTAGGCTTAATTTCATTGCCTATTATTGACCTATTCAAGTTATTCTGTGTTTGTATTGGACAGATGGTCCACATGTATGTGAAACCCAAAGGTGGATATTGGATGTCTTCTTCTATCCTCTTTACCTTGTTTTTTATTTTTTTTTATTTTTTTTTTTTTTGAGATTCTCACACTGAATCTCAAATTTCTCATTTCACCCAGACTGGCTGGCCAGAAGGTTCCCTCTGCCAAAATCTCTGTCTCCTGAGCAGTAGTAAAATTATATTCACATGCTGTCACATGCAGGCTTTGTGGGCATACTGGAATCTGAACTCAGGTAACATCTGTGAAGGGTTATCCCTTCCTTAGACTATTCTCTGGGTGGATCTGTGAGGAATAATGTTTGATTTGATTGCTTGAGGTGGGAAGACCTATCCACTATGGGCGGCACCCTTCCCTGGAGAAAGTGAGCCGAGTACAGGCATTGATCTTTCTTTGCTTATTGAATGTGGACACAATGTCACCAGCTACCTTGCCTTGCCTACAATGAAAAATTATATCCCAAAACTGTGAACCAAAGCGTATCCTTTCCCACTTAAGTTGCTTTTGTTAGATTATTTCTCATAGCAACAGAAAAATAACTGATGCAGAGGCCAATGTCTTTCTCAAGATTAGAAAAGGTTTCTAATGTAGGTTTGTTGGATATATTGTCTATTTTACTAAATTTTCCTCTTACTGTTGAATATTCAAAAATGTAAATATTTATTCATTTAATGGGATCTCAAAGGTTTTAAATGACTTCTTCACTATTTCATTCTCTGTTTTGACTGGGATATCCCAAAAGGCCTTTCTTTAATTTCACATATTCTTTCTTTACCTGACCAAGCACTCAACTTCATTTTGAGTTTTATTTCAGTGATTCCAGTATGGTTCTTTTATAACTTTCTCTTTGCTGAATTTGCTTTTTCCTATTTTAATCATTTATCTGTACTGTCTTGCATCTCATTTGGTTTTTCTTATAATTCTTTGAGTTTTTTTTAAAGTTCTTTATCAGGCATTTTTGTCCTTATCAGTAAATTTGGAATTTGTTGCTGGAGAGTTATAATATTCTCTTGAAGGCATTATATTATCTTCTCTATTTTTGGCAGACAAATCTTCTTTACTTGAAAGTGATCATTAACGACAGTTTTGTTTACATGTCTTAAACTCAGTTTGATTACAGAATTCTCACCCAGCAACTTAAATTTTGCCTATTGTTCATGTTTGTATATTAAGATTGTTATATCTTATGGATCAGGTTTCTACTGTTTTTTAGTAAGTACCTTCATGCCAAATACCTTAGGACAACTTTATCTCAAGCTGAGCACCACACTATAGTCTTCCTACTATATTTTGACTATGATTAATGACTGTGCACACAGAACACACAATGTGTCTCTACAAATAAATTCTAAAGATACAGATATTAACACAATGGTAGATAAAGACCTGTAAAAAGCTCAAAGAACTGTAAGAAAAGCATAGTGGTAATCAAGATAATACAGATACACGGTTTAAGTAGTAAAACAATGAGGATTATGCAAGTTCAGCAAAGAGAAAGATGTGAGAACCAAAGAGAAATCTTTAAAATGACAAACTCAAAAAGGAGTTGGCCTATAACATACATGGTCTGCTATCTCTATAGGCAATGTAAGAGTTCATATACACTAGCAGGAAGGGAAAATGTACTGCAGACAACAGGGTGTATGAGTTACTCCGCTTGCTGTTGTTCCTACCATGGGACTGGTGGCCTCTACTGAGAGATACAGGATTTTTTTTCAAACACTCTTGATGGTGCTAACTCTGTTGGCAAGGCCCTCTGACATTGTCCGACCCAGAATGATGAGGGACCGGAAGCATTTGTATTCTGACCAGTCAGAGGTATGCATCTATATGGTGCATGGGGCGGGGTAGTGGTAAGGGCCACAGCACTCTCTTTAGGAGTTCACCTCCCATCCTGACATCTACACACAGTTGGGAAACATTTAGAGATGGCAGAGTAGAGCCATATAGGTGAAGTAGCAAGAATTGACATCCTTTTCTGCAATTGGCAATGCATACCAAGGAGTAGGGCTATAGCTGACACCCAACAAAATTCTGTTCAGACTCTTTCTAGACTTATACATCTGCAAATTGCAAGAACATTTTAGATGGCACCTTTCTTCCCCTTCAACTCCTTTAGCTATAAAGCATGTGCCCAGAGAGGACAAATAATGGAACTATGAAGCTGGTCATGCTTTCAGTATGTCCCTATGGGCAGTGCAAACTGATCATGATGCATTCCTGACGTGTATGCAATAAAGTCTCAGATATAGTGCAGACAGATGGAAGGAGAAGTAGCAGCCACATGGATACTGCCTTTTGTCTTGCCGTTGGCATGTGTACACTCTGTCACAGGCCATGTCCTTGGTCTCAGATAGCATGCACTCAGATCTCCTTGTTCTGAAAGGTGGTTCGGTCACTTTCCCTCTATGTTGCTATCCTTGTCCACTCTGGTGTGGAATATCAGATTAGACTAGTGAATAGTCACTCTACTAGGCCTAGCTGGATTCACAAGGCAGCTATTTCTCATGCCAATGTAGTGAAATGTCTTCAGGATCTAAGGGGTGGAAATTATGCATTGGTTTCTGAGCCTTAGAGCAATTTAAGTAGTGACAATGGTTCACTTCTCAAGGTGACTCTTGGCTACAGTACTCTACAGTATACTGGAAGGTGATATAAGGTCCTTTTCTAAATCAGAACTACCATGCAGATCTAACTAAGTGGACTACCAACCTATAAGGATTGAGGCAATTTCCAGAATCCAAAACAGTGAGAATTTGTAATTGTGGAGTTTGCCAGTGGGGAACTTCCTTTCATCCTTATCCCTGTGAAGAGGAGACCCCACGCCCTCCCATGGTCTGAGCCCAGTGGCAGGTGCCGGGGTGATTCTTGTGCTGTGTCCCAAGTCTGTGAATATGAGGTTCCAGCCTATCTGTTTCTGGTTTACAATGTTCAAACACAGTCACTCACCTCAAACTTCAGGTCTGTACTAGTTGCTTCAATTTTCCTCTGTGGAGAATGTTAGTGATGTGCTCCTCAAGCTCATTAACATCAATCTAGATTCTTTCTTTCCTGAGATACCTTGTATAAATAGAAAACAATCATAGTTGTAGATGTGCTAAAAGAAACATCAGATAAATCATGGTGCACAAAGTGAGGTAAGAGTTTTGAAGTTCGAACTAGGAAATCTATAAATAATATTCCAATCAAGATTCAGCACTACTTTATCTAAAAGTAGTAAACTTAAAGAACCATTGGGAATTGATCAATATTTTAGATAGGTCCATTAGTCCATTGCTGGTCTGGGTATAGCGACATAACAAGCCCTTGTTGGTTGACCTGTAGAGCATGGCCACACAGAACACATGGTAGAAACTTTGCAGTTGCTGTATCTAAAGTTTCAAGACTAAAGAGACATACTCAAGAAGAGTAGGAGAATATACAGAGGAATGACAATGAGTTGGCCTTCCAACATCCTCTCGATCTGAAATCTTGCCAACAGTTTAAAGTACATCAAAGCCCTGGTCCTTACAATGTTCTTAGTGATAGGAAGAGCACACCCAAACACCACTCAGATGCTTCCATGATGGAATGAAAGCCCACATTAAGAAACTCAAATGAGTTGCTATGTGTCCCAAGTCAAACTTAGAAAAGACTAGCCAGTGTCTCTCCCTTCCTCATTCATGACAGTGCTGCCGTCTCCCTGAAGTCAATGGCTTGAGTTTTCTCTCTGTATGTCTGCCACAGAATGATCCTCTGTAGAGGAATTCTCCTTTTTAAAAAAAATAATTAACACTCTCAAGCTGTGAAACATAATTTCCTTTCAATGGATCTTTCACATTGGGGGTGGGGGCCAAAAATTCAGAGGGAAAGAGAAATGGAGGAAGAAGGAAAAAGCTGCCTTTTTAAAACTTCTCATATTTATATCACTTTGTTTTTCATTCACACAGGGGAAATAACAAGAGGTCCTCTGATGAATGTTGCAGATCGCCATGGTTACGGTTCAGAGATGCAGCAAGGAGCAATTATGGTGGAACAGAAGAAGGAAGTGCACCTCTTTGTCAGAATTTCATAGCAGCTGTAACAACACGAGAGCACCCAAATGAATGCAGAATAACTGAAATATTGTGACACGTTAAATGCCAGCACATTAAAAAATTGTATTTCAATGTCACAGTATTTAAAACGACAGGAAGAATTAATTCCTGTGGCATCAGGGAGCTAGTTAGAAGAGTCGGGGTGGGGGAGTGGAAACCAGCATCCACATGGGGAGGAGACTTCCACACTGTGTATGAAAATAAGCTGTCAACTAGAAGGAAAAATAGCGAAGTAGAGAAGCAAGTCAGACCTGATAGTCAGAGTTAGTGTCATTACTCCTGCTTGAGCTTAGCACCTGTGAATGTTGCAGAGTGAGCTGACCTAGGCTTCTCTGTGTACTGTGAGCCCCAACGTTTACTTTAATGAAGTTTCCCTAATGGGGAAAGTTATCCCGTTTTAAATGACAGAACCAAGGAAGGTGTAGCTAACCATATTGTGCATGCTTCATGCTGTATTTGAAGATGAAGTCTCCTGTGGTTAGAGAAGCTTGGGGGAATGCTATGGGCTGTCCTGTAAAAGAGGAGTTCTTCATTCAGCTTGGTTAGCTCAAGTTTTTCTGTGGGTGACAGATGATCCCAAACAGGAAACAACCAAAAAGTTCTCCATCCAGTAGGCTATAGATATCATTCCGCCTGGAGCAGAAATGAAGCTGCTAAAATGTATCTGAGCTACAAAGCCGGTGTCTCATCTCTTTTGATACTCTATTTGCTTTGTACTAAATAAGAACCTGTGCTCACATCACAGCTAAAATACTATCATAAAAGCAGATTCAAAATAAACCATGAGCATAGTCTCACATTCCCAAGGCATTATGATGTCCCTTCTCAACATTACAGCCATTGTGTATGTCTCAGTAATTTCTCACACTATTCATTCCACCAAAAGAAAATTGTCAACAAGATTATCATGAAATAACCCTCATAGAGGAACAAACATATTTCTAATTGCTTCTTCTACAGTGACTTGTGGTTTAGAAAATGCTTTCATGAACATACTTTCTTACAATATTCTTGGACTAACTAGGGAAACTTTCAAAACATTTCTCTGAAAAACTTAACAAATGAGACTCAGAATCAGCCATCCCTTGTGGCTTCAGGACCCATACCCATCCACTACCAGAAAACTGTGCCTTCTGTATGTTCTATTCCACATGGCTTTGAATAGTTTTTATTCATACATAGAGAGTTCGGTGTCTTTGACAGAATGGTATTAAGTAGCATCAGTTAAACTTATAGACTTCTTTAAGCCCCTCCTCCATATCCTTGTTACATAACAAGTCATTCTAAAACTTACTGCCTCAAAATAGTCACTTAATTTAGCCATGGCATGACTTTATGTCTAACATTTCAATGAGAACACAATGGGTTTGAGTTCTCTCTGTTTCACACTGTTTTTAGGGTGGGTTTATCTCAACACAGTGGTCTCAGATAGTCTTCATACAGGGATGTTCCCAGTACAATTTCCCTACCAACACTTAAAAGCTACCTCATCAAATGCCTCAGGCTCTGAACTCACACAGTGATCTGTTAGCTAGAGATTATAAATATGTTCGTATTCAGTAAATAGGATTGCACCAAAATCCATTTTCTCATCCTTGATACAAGACTTTGACCAACATGCTCAATAAATACAACTACTGTTGAATTTTTGAATGATTTGTGTAAGTGCATGTATGAGTAGAGGCCAGAGTTTGCTGCTGTCTTCCTCAACGGATCTTTATCTTGTTTTTTGAGGCCAAGTCTCTTATTGAACCTGGAGCTCACCAATTTGGCTAAGTTGGCTAGCCAGTGAGCACCAAGGATCTTTTATATCTTCCTGCTCAGCACTGTGACTACAGGCACATATTGCAGGCATGTGTAACCTTTTATTTGGATTCTGGGAGACTAAAGTCAGTTCTTCATGCATGCTCAACAAGCATTTACTGGACAAACCGTCTACCCAGGTCCAAAGATTTGAATAATTTAACCAAAGATTCTGTGGAATTTAATGGTCAAAGGTGTTTATCCTTGCTCAGACATAAGTAGAATGGTTTCTGGAGATCAGAGAACTGTGGGAGAATTATAGCAAAGTTCAGCTCCCAGTGGTTCTATAGGGACATACAAAAAAGTGTTTATGGGGGTTCTGTTTGTTAAAAACTGGTCATATTTATTCACTGAGAATCCCTCTCCATCCATCTTTAAGGCAAACACTTCAACAGACCTTTGTTGTCCCTAGACTGTGAAGGGTTAATTGTATTATTATCTTCCTTTCACAGATAAATACTATCCGGAGAGTCAAGTGGTTTGTGGTAGAACCTATAGAATTGCTTAAATCAAGGTCATTAATCTGATTTTCTAAAGTTTTCCCAAGACCACTTTCCCCCAGAGTCATAAAGTTTGAAGTAGAAATTAACACTAACTACTTTTGGAACTCAGGTACAGCTTGTCTTGTGAGGGGGAAAAAGACTAAGCATCATCCTCAAGTTCAAACACAGAGAAAAATAAAACTGATGAGGAAATTCAATGCTTGTTTATACTCAAAGAATACACTCTTGTAATCAGTACTCACATTCAGAAATAGAAGTTGACCAATGCTCCCTACTTAGTGTACTCCCTTCCCGGAAGTGGTTATACAGCCCATGCATTTTGGTTTGGATTCTAAATATGTTACTCCTGAGTATTTAAGATTCATGTAATTTTCTACTTTTGTTCCTAAAGTTCCCTAAATTCTTAACTCTTATTTGATGCTTATTGTATTTCATTGTTTATCAAGATTTTTCTTTGGGACCCCCAGCTCACAAATAATGACATAGAGACATATTATTAATTATGGAAGCTCAACCTTCGTTCCTAACTAGTTCTTATAGCTTAAATTAATCAACATTTTTTAATCTACATTCCTTCACCTAGCTCAGTTACCTTTACTCTGTACTGACCATCCTCCTTCCTCTGTGTCTGGCCAGTGACTCCACCTTTCTTTCTCTCTGTTCCCAGAGGTCCTGCATTACCTCTTCCTGATTAGCTAATGGCCATTCAGCTCTTTATTAAACCAATTACAGTGACACATCTTCACTCAGTGTAAAAGAATATTTTGCAACAATGAGGTGATTAAAGAACATTTGTCTATCGTTTGTTTTACAGTTTTACATGGAACCATATTTTGTGGGATTTGCTATTTAAAGTCAGTGTATTATCAATGTACTTTGAATCCAATGCAAAGGTGAATTGTTTATCTCAGGAGTAGAGCTCATGCCTCACATGGGCAAGGACTTGGTGTGGTCCTTGACACTGAAAAAGAGAAAACAGATGAAAGACAATTGGTTGTAGGGATGAAAGGGCAGGTGTAAGCTTCTTTTCTCAAATAAGCCTCTACATCAGTAGTTCTCACCCTCTTTGTCACAAACCCCACAGCGGTCTCATATTGGATATCCTGCATGCCAGATATTTACATTATGATTCATAACAGTAACAAAGTTACCGGTATGAATTAGCAACAGAATAATGTTATGGCTGGGGGTCACCACAACACGAGGAACTGTATTAAAAGGTCACAGCATTAGGAAGGTTGATAGCCATTGCTCTGAATCATCTCTGTGGCCTTGGGCAAGTCACTTCATCCTTCTTCTTTTTTTTAAATGAGGCCTAAGTAATGTTTTATTGACACAGTGAGAACACAAGATATTAAGTAAAAATAGAAATATAAAACCCAACAATCTATTTCAGCAGCAATTGTGAACTAGCGTACCTCTAGAATTAAACCTGTAGTCATTTAGTCGCAGAACAAAAATGGGGAAAGCAACATCTAGAGGACTTGCATCCAAAGCTCTAAATAAATGCTTCATATGGGAACTCTGGAAGGAATTCAGCACAAAAGACACATGATTTATGTACGAAATATGATTTGTTTTCTTCATTATGCCTTTCCAGCATGATCTTTTTTATTTTATAACTGTTGTTTCACTAGAAAAGTACAATGTGGCAATAGATACCTCATTTTTTAAAATAATCTTCGTGTCCCCAAATTTTTTATGTTAATTAAGTTTTTCTTTTAACAGACCTTTGACCATTGTGTACCTGGGATTTCAAGACAGATTAATTTCAATCCAATACCAACATCAATGGCCATTGCAATCACATTTGCCTGTTCTCATTGCTGATGCTTGCACTAGACTTGTGGATGTCACTCTGTTAGTTGTGATCATTTTGATCTACTATCCCTTTACTTTCCAATGAATGATTAAATAAAGGTAATGTCAGCGAAGATCATGACTAACAGTTAGTGGTTGCTTATTATAAGGTATGTTAGCTAAACATTTTATGTCACTTCATCTTTCAATGTCTTAAAATTTTCCTTAGGAAAGTTGTTGTAAAAATGTTCTTACATATTTACAATATTCTTTCACTGAAAACCTGTGCTTTTGAGTTATTCATTCTGATTCTATATTCCTGAAATTCTATGTCATTTTTAAAATAAGTAAGGAAATCCTATATGATAAGTATACTCAACCCAAAGAAACTACTACCACCTGTGTCTATATGTATGTGTTTGATGGATATGTATGTACGTGTGTGTGTGTGTGTGTGTGTGTGTGTGTGTGTGTAGTTGTACTCTGCAGATGTATGTGCATGCATGTGGAGGTCAGAGGTCAATCAATACCAGGTGTTTGTCTTTTTTTCATACTACTCTCCATCTTTTTGTTTTTAAACATGGATTCTCAATGAACTGGGAGCTTACTAATTCAGCTAGACTGTCGGCCAGCAAGTCCCAGGTATCCACCTTTCTCTGGCTCACAAAGCTGGGTTACTGATGTATGCAACCGTGATCTTCACTTTTTCTGAGGATGCTAAGGATCCAAACTTAGGCCCTCAAGTTTGCAAGAAAACATTTTACCTTTTTTATCTTCTGAGTTATCAGCCACAGTTCTTGAAAACCCTCACAGGAAAGTTAGAATATTTGAAAATGTTAGCATAAAATATGAGATTGTTCATCAATTTATTGTCAAGTTGACAACTGTCAATCTACTGCTGAATAATTTTCAAACAAATAAATGAAGAATCTGTTCATCTGAGTGAATGCACAGTGCCAGTACAATGACTGAATGGGCTCCTCCTTGGGGTGACTCTGAAGAGAATAGACTGATGTAAGGAAGCGTTTGAGCAACGGCCACTGTGGCATCTGTTGGAGCCAGGGATAGGGTTGTCAAGGCTTCCTTTGTGTGCTCTGCAGTGGAGTTTCCATAGCGAAAGAGAAAAGACTGGGTTTTAAAATAAGGGTTTTGTTTCAGAGTGATAGTGTTTCATCACCTCATTGTTGGCTGTGTGTTCATGTCAAATACCAGGACTTATAAAGCATCTTAATTGGAACTGAGGATTATGCTCTGTCAAAATCCACTGGACAGCAGGCCTCTCTGTGAGGATAGACAGCCCATCTCAATACTCAGTCTCAATAAATACTGGGCAGTTGTTAGGATTTTCTGGGTAAATGAACTGTGTATAGCAGAAGAGTTCTCCTAGGTCTTTCAATAATTTCTTATTTCATATCTAAAGGGTAAAGAATAATCTGCTTTTTCCCCAAGAAGAAACTCATAGACCCAGGAATATTGACAACAGAAGAGTCTTATGATTCCCAAGGCATAAGTTAAGACAACTGTTAACAGCACCCATCAGATAGCTGCAAAATGTTGAGCTGCCAATATCTCAGGCTGCTGTTTGTAAAGTCTCTCAAATCTTAGGGTTCCTCCCTGTGAGCTCTATAGGTAACTATTTTATTCTATTTATTTTTTATTATTTCATTAGTTAATTTTTCCCAGCCTGACCACAGTTTCCCCTCCCTCCTTTCCTCCTAGTTCTTCCCACAAATCTCCCCCCAACCCCAACTCACTCCCTCTTCCTTCCCTTCAGAAAAGTGCAGGTTTTCCATGTATATCAGCCAGCCACAGGATATCAAGTTATAGCAAGACTAGGCTCATCCTCTCCTATGAAGGCTGAATGGAAAAACCCAGCAAGAGGAAAGGGTCCCAAGAGCAAGCAACAGAGTCAAAGCCAGCCTTCCCCCCCAAAACACACACACACACACACACACACACACACACACACACACACACACACACACACCACACACTGCTCCCTCTGTCGGGAGTCCCACAAGAAGACCAGATGACACACCTGCAACATATGTGCAAGGGGCCCAGATCAGTCCCATGCAAGCTCGCTGGTTGGCAGTTCAGGCTCTATGAGCCCAGATTAGCCGACTCATGTGTGTTTTCCTATGATCTTCTTGGTCTCTCTCTCTCTCCCCCACAGGATTTTCCAAGGTCTGCCTGATGTTTGGTTGTAGTCTCTGCATCTGTTTCCATCAGTTGCTGGTTGAAGCCTCTTTGATGACAATTGGGCTAGGCAATGATCTATGAGTATAGCAGAATGTTATTAAGAATGATTTCTTTGATTTTTTTTGGTTTTATGCTAGGCCTCTGGGCTGTCCAGCCTCTGGATTCTGACCCTTCAGGCATTGTCAGGGGTGGGCTCCCTCTCATAGTATAGGTCTAAAGCTGGAACACTCATTGGTTGGCCACTCCCATGATTTCTTTGCCACCTTTGTCACAGCATATCTTGTAGGCAGGGAAAAATGTAGGTCAGAGGTTGTGTGGCTGGGTTGGGATCCCAATCCATCCACTGAGATTCTTTCCTGGTTACAGGAGGTGGTTGGTTCAGGCTCTGTATCTCCCATTGCTATGAGTCTTATCTAGAGTCACCATCATCGATTACTGGGAGTTTCCATTGCACTAGGTTTCTAGCTCATCCCAGAGACACTCTTGATAACAGTTGTCTTTCCATGTACTCTCTCCCTCCACCCTCTCCTCCTCTGATCTATTCTGTTCCCTTGCCCACTCCCGATCCAGACCTCTCACCTCATCCACTTGTGATGTCTATTCTACTTCCCCTTACCAGTGAGATTCATGTGGCTCCACCTTGAGTCTTCTTTGTGTCTGTGGATTGTAGCATGGTTATCCTTTTCTTACAGCCAATATTTATCTATAAGTAAGTACATATAATGTTTGTCTTTCTGGGTTTGGGTTACCTCACTCAGGATGATTTTTTTTTTCTAGTTCCATCCCTTTGCTGGCAAGATTCATGATGTCATTGTTTTTAACAGATGAGTAATACTCCATAAATATATCACATTTTCTTTATCCAAAATGACTCTGAGATTCCATCTTACACCTGCCAGAATGGTTATGAGAAAAAATACAAGTGACAGCTCATGCTGGTGAGGATGTGGAGCAAGGGGAACACTCTTCTATTGCTAAAGGGAGTGCAAACATGTACAGCCAATACGTACAGAAGTCAATACGAAGGTTTCTCAGAAAATTGGGAATCAATCTACCTCAAGACCCAGCTATGCCACTCTTGGGCATATACCCAAAGGACACTCTACTATACCACAAGGACACTTGCTCAACTATGTTCATAGCAGCTTTATTCATAATAGCCAAAAAAATGGAAACAACATTGTAACATGAATCTTAAAAGTTCTTATTAATAAAAGCAAACCTGGAGCTGGGTATTGGGGTGAATGCTGGAAGATCAGAGAAGCAGAACAAGCCACAGCTACCTCACCTTGCCAATTCCTCAGCTGATCCTGTTCCCTCAGACTGGAAGCCTCTGTGTTCTCATATCCAAATGGATCTCAGCTGAGCTGCTGCTTGAAAGCCTGAAAGCTTAACCACACAAAAGCTTAACCAGCCTATAGTTCCTTGTCCTCACACCTTAAATACCTCTCTGCCTCCTGCCATTACTTCCTGGAATTAAAGGCATGAGTCATCATGCTTGGCTGTTTCAAGTGTGGCCTTGAACTCACAGAGATCCAGGCAGATTTCTGCCTCTGGAATGCTAGGATTAAAGGCATGTGCTACCACTGCCTAACCTGTATGTTTAATATTGTGGCTGTTCTGTTCTCTGACCCCAGATAAGTTTATTAGAGTGCACAATATTTGGGGGAACACAATATCACCACAAACCTAGATGTCCAACAACTGAAGAATGGATAAAAAAATGTGGTACATTTACACAATCGAGAGCCCTATAGTTAATTGTTAATGACGGTTCTAGATCATGTCCATCTGTCTCATCAAAATATTGGATCTGTGAATGAAGGACCACATGTCTCTGGTTCTTTAATATATGCCTAGCACCCAGAATATTTCTCAGAGAAGAGAGAATGTCAGCCACTCCATGCCTCAAAATCCAAAGCTTTACTTGTTCGATATGCATCCTGTAAGTATAAAAACAAATGCATCATATCTTATAAACCAATTTTTAGTTGAGTTGGTAAAGGCGTATTGACAATGTTGATACCTGGGGGTTGTTTTATGGAGGTTCACTTCTGGACGAACCAAAATAGGTCTTTATGCAGTCACTGCTAGATTATGGCCTGATATCATTCATGTATCTGGAAGTTTTTCTGTTGTTGACCCATACAAATTTCCTGTGTGATAATATATGGATTCAGGGTTGATGTAGGTGATAAATACTAGGAAGGCTAAGGAGGCTTCAGAGATTACAGATGCTTTGGGCGAAGAGACAATAGTCCAGTCCAAACACTGGTGGGAAGCAGCTGGGAAATCAACGAGGTTCTATTCATTCTGTGTCAGGTGTTCTCTGCCTTTCTTCACTGTCTTGACTAGAGAATAATTTGCTAGAGAAGTAGCTGAGTGTTTAAGGCTAATGGATTTGGATATCATCCTTTTCTCCCTTTTACTCTCCATAAACACACCCATTTCATTTATTTTTTCATTTGTTATACATGAAGCTGGGCACAAAGTCTATGAAATGTGTCATCATTCTATAGGTATCCTTAGAACACACCCCACACCTTTCTCTAGACAAGAACTTAGTGGTAAGAGTGAGAGAGCAAATTCCACATAAACTAGGGGCTGCTCAGTTTGTTATAAAGAAGCCAAATCATAGTAAACAAAGGCCATTCTCTCAACTAAGGAACACTATTCATAATAGATAGAGCCAAACAATATCTCCCTAAAACCCATAAAGTATTAGTAAGTACATATTTACCTCTAGTCAGCTAAATTATTGCTTCTTAGATTGGCTACCTATCCCATACTAGGAGTCCACAGAAAGCTGTGCTTCTGGTGGCTGTAGATCACTGTGGCTTTGTCCTTCTATGGAAAGGTGCACAAAGACAGGTTGTTTCTCAGGCCACTATGTGCTCATTATGGATTAAGTATCACTCTGACAAATGCTCTAAAATGCAAATGAGAAAAAGTTCTCTCTATCTCAAACTTTCAGTTTTTAATCTACTTAATTTAATGCTAACTGTCAAGGTTTAACAATAAAGCATGGATCCTTGCTTATTTACCATTGTCCTTCAATACCCCTTCCAGTTGACAAGACTAGCTTAAGAATGCTTGATTGGTCCTTCCTTCTCTGGTCTGTAATTTCTCTCTCGACTAAGGACAAATATAAGAGCTGAGTCATACTGTCTCCAGGAACCATACCAGCTGGTCAGCAGGGCCAACTGTATGAACTTCTTGGAGAAATGTGGCCACTACTAATGTCATCATCAGACTACGCTAAGAATTTCCCTCTTACTTGTACTGACACTACTTTTGCTGTATTTTGCCAAGAAGGCTAATATATTTTGAATGGTGGTAACTGGTGATCTATTTAATTCGTATTTATGGATAAAGTAGTGTCTCTAGAAAATATTTTGAAATCTATGTTAATGTTTTGCTAATAAGATAAAACTAATATCATGAACCTTAAGTAACACCATAGCATATCCGTATCTCATTGTATCTAACTGTCCCAGGACTTTAAAAAACAACATTCATAATATTCATTTTGACCATATTCAATTTTAAGTTCTTTTTTTAACTTCTTACTAAGAAAATTTTAGTTCTGTGCTTCAAACCATGTGATGATGTCCATTTAAGCACCAACTATAAACAGCAGTTACTTCTCCTCATCCATAACCAGTCTTGAAAGGAAAATGGGGCAGAATATGTCAGACAGAATCAAGTATATTTAAAAAATAAAAGAGGGAGGATGCTAAAAATCATCCTGATTGCTTGCTTCCTACATTTAAAAAATGTATTTGTTCTTATAACCAATTTGGAGTCCTTTTTAAATTTTTAAGCATGCAGAATTGAAGTTCTATCTGGCTCTGTGGGCATCTCAGAAAATTCTATGAATTCAAAGTGAGTATAACAAAAATTCCCTCCTTTAAAATTCCAGAGAGATGAGAGATGTGGGAGAGAGAGAGAGAGAGAGGAAGGGAGAAAAAAGAATGAGAACAAAAAATTTATGGCTTTGTGCTATATAATATTTCATAGGGTGTTGTAAACATTTATTCACCCCAGAAAAGTCACCCTCAACAGAGAAAGACATTTCCACCCAAGTCTAGCTTAGAGAACCAAATAGTTTATTGGGGGTTATAACAAAAGCATTGGTGACTCAAAGGCATATTGCACCACCAAAAACTCCATCCTAGTACAGGTTTCATGAATCAGGAAAGTTTCAGTCTTCAAGCTCCCTTCTGACTTTCAGATAGCTCCACCAGAGAGACACACCTCACTCCAGAAATTTCCTGTTGATTGCATACTTTGGGTAGGGACATTGTGAATTTTGTAACTTCCATGAACTTCCTAAGCCTTGTAAGTTTCCTTTGATTTCTGAATCTCAAGACGCTCAGCTGGTGGGATAATTTTGATTCCTAGGAAATAACTATATAACACAATAGTTTAAAAAGAAGTATTGATTTATGACATGACAAAAATTACCCTCTCTCCCAGTAATATAGATAATTTGCTGTTGAGTGTTTTCAGCAATGTATGTAATTCACTGGAATTCAATCTTCCTCCAACACTGACATCAGACCTTCCTGCTCATGGCCCTCAGTTCTTGCCATTAGAGTACTTCAGTGCTGTCCTGCTACAAGTATTAATACCCAAGAATCTTCCCACAAGCTCTGTCACAGCATTCAAGAGATACCAACCACTTTTGTAATCTAATACTCCTTGCAAGTAGCATCTATCCAATAAGAGATAGAAATTAGAATATAAATACTCTGTCTCTCTCATTCATTTCTCCAGTTACATAGCAAGATGGAATTCTAGTTCCCATAATACCTTTCTCATTAATGTGTTTCTTTGGCTGGTCTTTTCTGTCTGTTTCATCATTACCTACATGTGCTCTTGAGAAAACAGCCAACTCTTGTCTCAGGATCTGCTGGTAGGAGAACCAAGCTCAAGATAGGGAATCTAGCTGGCTTTTTGGAGCCCACTACCTATGGTGGGACACCTTCCACAGCCTAGGTGCAGGGGAGGGGATAGGACCTGCCTCTACTGAATGTATGAGGCTCTGCTAACTCTCCATGGGAGACCTTACCTTGTTGGAAGAGGGAATGGAGGGTGGATTGGGAGGGGGGAAGGCTGGAGGGGCAGGAGGAGGGAAGAGAGGGGAATCTGTGGTTAGTATGAAAAATGAGTAAAAAATTTCTTAAAAAAGAATCTAGACAAAGAAACTGAGCAAGGAGCTTTCTGTTTCTTTCATAGTAAGTACCGACTCTAGACAAAGCAAGTTCTTAGAGCAGAACAAGAGCGCAGGCACCTCTGAGGCAATGAGGCAGGGCCAGTAGATTTCTCCCACTTGCACTCCTTTTAGTCTGCTGTTGAGGTCATAAATGCACAGTTTTGATCAGCTCTATGGTATTCTCCTTCCTCTGACAACACTGTGGATGATAATCAAGAATTAAGTATACGGCTAGGTTTTCAGAAGTACAGTATGTGTGGCTTAGTTAGAATATATCCACCTTATTCAAAGAAATAGCAAATCTTATTAGAGATCCCTGTCTTTTGTGAGCCAAAAATCTGAAGGACAAGAAAAACAGAAACCTCAATGGATGTCATAACACAGAACACACTATAAGAAAGCCAATATTATCTCTCAGTAATGCACCTACAGGCAACCCTTGTTTCCTAGGATAGCTAAGAAAGTTAATTATTAAAAATAAAACATGGCCTTCCTTTTAAAATAATTTCCAGAAACAATTACACTATGAGGTAGAGTTTTCTTAAGTTTAGCCCCCTTATTTTTGACTATTGTCTTTGTTACCTTCCATTGTTCCTTCTAGACTTAAATGTAGCATGGATTATAGTTAGTATTTTATACACCAACCGTTATTTGTCCAGTGTTAGTGGCATATGACACAATTTAAGGTATTAGACTGTAGTAGCAGACACAAGTTTTGACTCTTATGCTGTATTTATATTAATAGTAACGAAAAATATAATGTATGTAAATGAATTAACTAGATCATGCTCTTCAGTAAGTACTGGGGGAAATTATTTATGGTAATAAAAAAAATAACTAGGGGTATAAGTAACTTACATTAATCTGTGAGAAAAAGCATCAATGAAGAAAAAGTATTTAAGCTAACAGCCAAATGATTAGAAATGGCCCACTACATTAAACTTTGGGAATAAGCATGTTTTCTAGGCAGACAGTAGAATAAGTAGAAAAAGAACTAAGGCTTTGCTGGACATTTGTTCAAATATTATGAAAAGTTTAGTACATAATGTACAATAACATATAAGGAAATATGACTGTATAAGAATATGCTCCTCAGACTATTTATCTGAAATTGATACTAGTCCAATAGGTGGGTATGTTACATGATACTATTCCATATACAAATTGTTGTAAGCATTTAGAAAAGTTTATATTTGAAAGAAAACAGTAAAGTATATTGGATTTAATCCCACAGTTGCCAAACTATGCACTGATAATAAATCCAATGATCATGATTTTGAATCTAAAAACTATGAGGGATGAGGGAGTTAAGGTTAAAAGTAAAACAGTGGCTACCAGCGTAGGAGGTAAAGGGATGGGAAGAGACTGCTCAGTGTCTACAGTGTTACAGTTAGATAAGTGTACATCCCAGTTTTCTATCCAAGAGCATGAAGATAGTTGTTGAGCATTAATAAGAATTGTGTTGCATGTCTCAAACAGAGAGAGGACTGGGGTATACTTAACCGTGATCAACTTGTTGCATATCTCAAACAGAGAGAGGATTGGGGTGTACTTAACCATGATCAATTTGCAAAGAGATAGGTGTGCTGTCTGATTTGTTCACCTCCCAATAGACACTGAAAATTTTACATTGTACCTCATGCATATGTGTGATCATTATGAGTGAAGAAAACTAAAAGAGTCATTCCAAGAATTAATACACTCTTTAAAAGCACCAGTATTTTGTGGAATTGTGGAAATGTGGAAGAGTCATCTCCTGAAGTGGTCTAAATTCTGTCACCTTCTGCTGTGGAAACTTCGAGCTTTGCTCTCATTGTGCAGTCTCCTGGTATTCAAATACCTGGAAGCCAGATTTTGTGTCTTTAAATCGTTCTCCCTGATCTCACTCCTCCAGCGCATTCACTTTCCCCTCAGCTTCCCATTTCAAAGCTCTCATCACAGAGTCCCCATTCACATTCCCATTCTTCACTTTGCCAGCTTCTACCACCAGTCACCCCAGTTAGACAAACAGAAATCACCTGCTTGTGGTGCTCAGTGAGTTTCAGGTCACGACAGTCCTGGCCATGTTTGTTTCCTAGCAACCACATCCATTCTTGAGTGCCCTTAATCTTTCAGGATGTGCCTGTACCTCTCAACTCTGACCTTAAGTGTGTCTTCTTTACTTCTCACCTTTCAACTACAGCGTTTCATTTCCCCTACAATACCTTTTTCCTGGCTAGCCATCCTCCAGCTCCTCCTGTTCTCTGACGTTTTCCCATTGCCTCTCATGTCTACAATAACGAGTCCCTGTGTCCCCAGCACAGTCTTTCTCCTGCTTGGTTATGGCCTTACTCCCCTGATCAGTGAGTTCACAGTTAAATTCACTTCTCCCCTGTCTTTCATCCTAAATGCAGCCTACCTCTGATGTCCCCCTGAGTTAGTGAAAATCATCGCATGTATCTATTGCACAAGTCATCAATCTAGACCAACCTTAAGCAACCATCCCTCTTTGTCCCCCACATCCAACCACCTAATCTTCCTTGGGTTTCAAATTTGAAAAGTGTTTCATCCACTTATCTTCTGTTTCATCACCTTACAAGACAGAATTACTTTTGACTGACAGCATCGGCCACCTTCACCTCCTGCTTTTGTCTGTGTTCTTGTCCCCCTTTCCATGACTCCCTACCAGGCCAGATGAAGTGATCTGACCTCGCCCAATCCTGCGCTTGCCAATGCCTGCAAGTTGGAGTCCATGCTCCCTGATATTTCCTCCCAGGCCAACCGTCACCCGGCCTTTAGCGCATCACCTGGAGAAAAGTTTGCCAAAGGACGTTTGATTTCTCTTTCCTTCTCTCCCCCTCCTCCTCTCCCCCTCCCTTATAGTCATACCTTGTCTTCTTTTTACCAGTGATACGTTTTGTTCTGTTACCTATCTAATTTCTATCTTCCTGCCATACCTCACAGTTTACTCCCTTTTGGAAACTTTTTTTGACCTGTCAGCACTGACATAGAGCTCTTCCAACACTAAAGTTTCCTTATTAAATGCCATTCTACGTTTTGTTACTATGTGTTTTATTATCTCCTTGTGGGAAAAATCTGTCTGCCTTCTTACATCTCCTCACCCAGCACAATTTCTGATTCATATCAGTGACATATACTTAATCATATTAAGAGTAGGCACTCAACACATCTCTTAAATATGTGAATTAACACTTTCTTCTCACAGCCAGACCTGCCATAGCTCTTAGCTGTGTCTCCGTTTCCAGCAGGCTACATCTAGATTCATAGAGGCTAAATTACCTGATAATAAATGGGAGAGCCAGAATTTAGATCTCCATGCTTTGGTCCAGAGATACAGTTTTCATATCATTCGCTGACTAAGAAAAAGGAGAGTTGGAATTGCTTTCCATGCGGCCACAGCCCTGGGAAGTACCAGACTTAGGGATTTAGCCTGAGACTTTTGGCTCCAGAGTTTATGCATTTACATCCACCCTGTTCCTTATAGTTTTAATTGTTTTAAAAGCAAATGCATTTTTGCTCTCTGTGGACCCAGTTTTAATAAGGCCATTTAAATATTCATAATTCAAATGTAAATTCCCCTGCTGCAGCCTTCTGTGATTCACAGACTTGAGTGAGTGTCCTCTGCTCTGGGTGGTGAGGACCCGGTGAACTGACCTGCCCTGAGTTTATCCCACTTCCTGTATGATCAGACACTCAGAACAGACTGCTGAGCCAAGAGGTTAGAGTAATCTGTCAGAGCTTCCAAAATATTAATTGGATAGTAATATTTCTGCTCTATAGGCAGCTGGTTCATAACCTCACTGGGAAAGTACTAAATGGAGATTAAAAAGTGTCTTAATTCTAGGAGAAATGATAATGCTTCAGAATGTCTCAGGAGTTCACTGAGCTGGTCATGCTTTTTTTTTTTTTTTTTTTTTTTTTTTTGGTTAATTTTCCCAAGCTCATGTTCACTGAGCATCTGAGCATCAGTGAACCCCTCAGTAATACAAATCAAACCTGTCTTTGTCTGGTCTTTCTGTTTTCTGTGGCCCTATCAAATTCAAATGCTAATTTTAACTTGTATGCTTTCTTATTCTTCTTTAATCAAAGTATCCCGTAATTACATCAGGTCATGAAAGAAATTGTATTAAATTTTATATTCTCAGTGCCCAAATTAATGTCACTTCCATACATTTTTAATTATCTTTCCTTAGTGAATGGGTGCATGAGTTCTCAGTGTTCACCCTGCCCTCTGTTCTTTGAAGTAGATTTCCATACATGTTGGACTTGGTATATCAGGTTCCTGCTGTTTTCCCTATTTGTTTGTGTAGCAGGTCATCAGAAGCTTTGATTCTATTTGTGAAAAACAATGAAAGTTACAATGTTAAGACTCATTATCATGCACTTATATTATGGTGTTATCATACATATGGACCACCAACTTTTTTATTATGCTCCTCCAGTGTTGAATAGTTCTCCATGCTTTGCATGGCTGGTTGGTTTTGGTTACACTGCTTTCCTGTGCTGGAAATGAGTCTGTTTCCTTCTGTCTTCTTTCTTCTACTGTGATTCAAACATTTTCTATGTACTCACTAATTCCGTTTTCACCTTCCTCCCTAAACCGTGTGTGTATAACTCCACACTCAATCAACAACAAGCTCTTCTTCTAGTGTTCAAATCCGAAAGCATCCTGCTGTGAAATAATGCTCTTGTATACTGTAAAGACTTGTCACTCAAGTTGGTTTAATAAAATGCTGACTGGTCAGTAACCAGGCAGGAAGCATAGGCATGGGTACCAAACTAAGAATGATGGGAAGGAGAAGGGCAGAGTGAGTGGTCATCAGCCAGATGCAGAGGGAGCAGAAAACGAACATGCCATGTTAGTAAAGATACCACCACTTGGAAAAGTATGAATAAGGAATATGGAATATGGAAGAGCTAGTTAGTAACAAGTCTGAACTATTGGCCAAGCATTTATAAATAATATAAGCCTTTGTGTGGTAATTTGGGAAGCAGCTGCCAGGTATTTGAGAACAGGTTGTCGAGATAAAAAAACTTCCATTTACAGTAGCCATTCTTGGAGGAGAAGTACCAGGAATAAGGCCAACAAGTTAGCGAATATCTAAGAGTCCAAAGAGAGCTGCTAAAAGCATTGCATGCAGGGAAGACAAACTCATCTGTGTAAGTACCTAATCTAGCAAGAGCAAAGAACTAATCTCCTGTGCTCAGACCATCAGTATAATCAACCTGCCATCAAGTCATAGTAGTCTCTTCATGCTTCTAAATCAACTGGAAGAAAAGTGTCACTGCACTGTCTAGAATGACTAACCATGATTAGGAAGTGAAATTGGGCTGCTATTATACAACAGATATAAAAAGAGTATGTCTATAGCACAGTGGGCCCCTTAAACAGCTCTTACACTATATGGTTCTATTATAACAATAAATGAAAACCTACAGTAAATCAAATTAGGCAAAATTGCTAATAGTTAAGAATCATCATGAAACATGGTGCCAGGGAATTTCCCAGGAATCTACAAAAATGACCCAAACTAAGACTCCTAGCAACAGCAGATATATAGCCTGAACTGGCCATCTCCTGTGACAAGATTGGTATCTAGACCAATTATTGTCAGGGAGGCTTCATTCAGCAACTGGTGGAAACAGATGCATACCCACAGCCAAACATTAGGTGGAGTTCAGGGAATCCTGCAGAAGAGGAAGGATTGTATGAGCCAAAAGGGGCTAAGAAAACTCACAGGATCAACTACTTGGGCTCATATGGGTTTACAGAGACTGAACTGACAACCAGGGAGCTTGCATGGGACTGTCCTAGGCACTCTGCATATATGTTACAGTTGTGTAGCTTGGGGACTACACAGTTGTGTAGTTCTCTTGTGGAACTCCAAATAGTGAGAACAGAGGCTATCTCCAACTTTTTTGCTCGCTGTTGGGACCTTACTCCCCTTACTGGGTCACCTTGCCCTGTCTTAATACATCGGGAGGTGTTTAGTCTTACTGCAACTTGATACTCTATGTTTGTTGATATTCATGGGAGACCTACTAATTCCTGGATGGAGAAAGAGGAGTGGATTGGGGGGGGGGGAACAGAGTGGGGGTGGATGTGGGGAGAGGGACTGGGAGGAGAGGACACAGGGGAAACTGTGGCCAGAATGTAATATCCATCCATCCATCAATCAATCAATCCAGGCAAATTTGAAAAAAAAAATCATCATTTGGGAAGGCAGATCTATTCATCCAATTATAACCATCTGAGAGACTTCACCTAAAGATAATGGAAATACAAAAGCATAGCATAAGATTATAGTTGTTAATGGTTTGGGTATAAAAGATGCCTACCTGAAAGGCTGAGTACAGAAGCAGTCTTGGTCCCTGGCTGGTAGTGCCATTGAGAAGAACTCTGAGCACAAGAGTGCTAACTTTATGGTAGGTCAACACTGCATAGTGAATGGGCTGTTAGAAGGCAGGGATTAATTGATAGTGAATCATGGTATGGGGGGATGAGTTTGAAGATATATATTATCATGGGTCTCCCACTCTTTCTACCTCTACCTCCCCCACACACTTCTGACCTCCATGAGGTAATCAGCTTTGTCTACCGCTTGGCCTCTGCCATGATGGTTCATATCTTAGAACTAAAAAACAATGGCACCTGCCTACCACAGGTGGAAAATTCTGAAACTATGAATCAAAATTGACATCTCCTCCTCTACATAATATATCTTGGGGGTTTTGTCACCGTGTTTAAAAGCTGAATAACAAAAGTAGTTATAAATGCTAAGTGGAGGGGGGCAGATGACTTAGCAGAGAACAATGTTTGCTATGCAAGCATATGGACAAATCCCAGCACCCATATAAAGAGGCATGTGTGGTCATGAACATGTGTGTAACACCAGCACTGGAAGGGGGCAGAGACAGGAGGATTTCTGGAACTTAGTGGCTACCAGCCTAGCTCTCGATTCACTGAGAGATGCTATCTCAAGGGGATCCTCTTCTGGCCTCCAAATGCATGTGCACATACATACCCTGTATATGACTCACATAAAAGAGAATAATAAATGCTAACTGTGATTGAAAGATTAATTGTGGGGATGTAGATATGGTTCACCAGTTAAGAGAATCTGTTTCCCTTCCAGAAGACAGTTTTAGTTCCCAGTGCTTACATGGTAGCTCACAACCATCTAGAAGGCCAGTTTTAGGGGACCTGACACCTCTTTCTGGGCCTCTGTGGGCACTGTACACACATGTTGCACTTGCATACATGTAAGCAAAGCACTCCTACATATAAAAACCATGAATCTACCAAATATTTTTGTTTTCTTCCCTCATTCATTTACCAGCTGTCATAAGACAGGTTAATGATAGTTAACTTTATATTTTAAAATTCATCAAGGATTAGCAAAGGAAAGAATGCCCATTCCCTGGGATACTTGGTCATTGTCTGAGAAGAGGCTTGGGATGCTTTTAACCATATGTCCATCTTCACAACTGATCTGTAATCGCAGCTAGCATTTATTATTATCTTTTATGTGAGTGGTGCTTTTAGGAGGGTTGTATAGTATTATGTGAAAAAATAGCCCATGGGAGGCCTTGCCTTGGAGGAGGTGGGAATGGGGGGTGGGTTGGGGAGGGAGGCTGGAGGTTGGGAGGAGGGAGGACAGGGGGATCTGTGGTTGGTATGTAAAATGAATAGAAAATTTCTTAACAAGAGAAAAAAAAAGAATAGCTCCTAATCCTTAATGGAGATTAAATATGACCTAATGACTTTTCTGGGTACCATGTTGACAAGACTTGGGCTATCATGATCTTTTTAATGTGTTCATTTGACTGTGAGACAGTTTGCAGCTATTCAGTCAACACTAATCTTGCTTGTAGTGATGGCATTTGGTAAATTGCCTAACTCCATATTAATCAACAGATATAAAATAGTAGAGATTCCCTAGGTGATCTGCCTTCTAGTGGTTATAAGACTTGGTGATTCTGATTCAGTCAGTTGCAAGGTTCAAAACAGAGACAGACCTCCTCCAAGGGAATTCTGCTTGTGAGAGGAACTTTAATTGTTGGCTTGCTCTCCTGAATGCCAACCCTCTGAACAGATTTCTCAATGTAAGTCTTCTGATGACTTCTCTGGTTAAATCCCCACTGGAATGTTCAATTTCACAAGCCAACTCTGAGTTGGAATTATTTCTTTCCCATCTGTACCACCCTATGTAACTCCTCTACAAGTCATGTTGGCACCACCTCTACACCACGCAGTGAATCACTCATGACCTCTGTAGCTCAGTAATGATTTAGTATGAAATAAGTCAGTTTTCTATCCAGAATCATATATGTTTTCTTAATATATTTTTGGTTATCTCTAAACCCAAATAGTTTTAACTTCTTTTTCCCCTCAGGACCAATATGTATATCTTTATACTCTCAAAAACTGATAAACCAACCAAACAATAACAACTAAGTCTGAGATAAGAGAAAGCTTTTTACATGAGTGTATCTACCAATGTTTCTATAGCAAATATTAAAGCTGATCACTTTATGAAGCAGTTATTGAAAGTAATGTATGAAAAATGAATAATTGATGTCATTATTATGTTTTAAATAAAATAAATAATAAATTTTAAAGATAATAAAGTCACAGTTTTCTTTGATGTCTTCAATATCTGGAGAAACAGTAGATAGCAGAGGTCTGGTTTGGGTTTTTGCTGTTGTTGTTGCTGTTATAATTTATTACTTTAACTGAAGTAGATAAAGGAGGTTTACCATGTATGTAAGAAAGGGAAGAAGGTTTTAGATGCCTCCTTAATATTTCTGAAAAAAATTCACAAATGGTAAATTTGTAAACATGAATTGCATGTGGAACCTGCCACTACATAAAAGAACTCAAAAATTTATTTATTTTAAATTTTACTAAATATTACCTATGCTTGATTCTACAATATCTTGTTTTGTCTTTTAAAAAATGTTAATTCAACATATTAGAGAAACATTTCAAATCTTGGCATATTTCATATTCAAACTAAAATGTCACGTTTGTTTACTAACAGCACAAATCTCATCATAGAGATATTCAATAGATCATGATGGAAGATGCATGTTTTCTAGGATTCTATTGTCTTTTCAGAGTTATTGTTTTTGAAAGTAAAAATGCTATTTCCTGTAATGGAAAGTTTAGCTAGTAACTCAAACCACAAGTACTTTCCTTAAAATAGCCATTATATTTTCATACAGAACAGAAGTACTGTATGTAAACTTTCCATTTTAGTACCCAGAAGATCATAATTAATAATAATTAATATTTTATTTTTCTTAAACACATTTTAAGTGAAATTACCTTCTGCTAATTTGTTAATAATATAAGGAGGTAATAAAAGCAATGTTTGGAGTTACTTAATTGATTTTACCTGCAATTATTTTTGTGAGATTAGTTCAAATGTCAATACAAGGAACTAATCAAGAAATATTTTGCATTTTAATGGTGATAATTTTGACTTTACAGACTTTTTCAAACATCTCAGATGCCCAAACACTACTATTTGAGAACCTCTGTTATAAGATATGCCTAGACCTGCACCTCCACCCATACTGTACTTTGAAGTCCATGGAAAACCTAGCCATTTTTAAATCAAAGCAAGAAGGAATATGTCATTCTGACTCCATTGTGCTCATATATAGAAATCTAAGTGGATAAAATCTGTCTCCTAATCGTTGACCATGAATAAATAATATGTTCTCTGTAGGTTAGTTTTGATCTATTTCCTCTATAGCTCTGTAATCCATTGGACAGCATATTGTCCTACTGTAATAACATACTGGTTTCCAAAAAAAGAGAGCTGTCTTGACTCGGGTATGTGGCTTGCACATGGTGGTGACTTTCTTGCTGGTCAGAGCCCTAAAGCATCAGAGAAAAGAGATAGGACAAGTTCATGTGTGTGTGTGTGTATGCATTGTTGTCTCTCTCCCCTCTTACAAATATCCCTGGATTCAGTCACTGGTTTCTGCCCTAGTGACCTCACCTAGTCCTGTCTCCTCTCAAAGGCCCGGTCTCTAAATACAACGTGAGGATTAAATGTCAACACGTGGAGCCCACACTCACACCTTGTCAAAATCATGGCAGACTGTATATTAATCAGGGCGTTTGTGTGCATCTCTGTGCCTATGTATACAAGAGAAAAAAAAAAAGATCTGTTTTAAAATCATTGGCTCACACCGTTTTGAAGATTGGTAAATGCAAACTTTGCTGGGTGGATTGAGAGTGAAAGTCCAGGAAAAGTTGATGTAGTTCAGGTTCCAGAGCCCTCTGCTACCAAAATTCCACCTGGTTCCAAGGCAGGATGTCTGTTCTGTGAAAGCCTTCAACTGATCAGATTCAGCCCCTCCCCCCACGGCCGTGTACTGAAGCCAGGGTTTCTGAGCCCACTATAGTAAATGTCAATCTCATCTAAAAGCATCCTCATAGAAATATACTGGAGAATATTTGACCACCCATCTGTGTCATAATCTGATTGGTGTAACATTTGTGTCACTGCCCATCTCTTTGTCAAAACTTTAGACTGTGACCACAGTTTTAAATGGTGTCATTGTACATTGTATCGGATCATCATGGTGGGCTGCAATATGTTGTGATAGAGGTAGACACTAGGGTGATCTATCTGAAGCCAAGGAATGCCAGTCATATCCAAAGTTAAGAGAAAGACATAGAGCCAGGTCTCTATGACAGAGTGAGAAGTGGGGGAGGGGGAGGGACACGGACAGACGGACAAACGGACAGACATCTGAACTTGAGGACAACATCATTTTGGATTTTGAGGGAGTTGACTTTTGTTGCTTTATTCTATCTAGTGTGTAGCCACTAATTGTGGAACGCTTACTAAATGAATATGGTTGTGTATTACCATTGTGGCTTGAAGCTTGCAAATAAATAAGCCAAAAATCTTTACTTGCATACAAATTAATAAGCAATCAGGACTTTTCCCAAAAGGGTTGGAGAGCAGGGAGAAGGCCCCTGACTGGGATGTACTCAGTGACCTGAAGTATGAAAAGCAAGACGAGACAAAGCTGGGGACTGAGCAAGGAGCCCAGAGAACAGGGGGACAGCATTGATATTGAACAGAGCCAGCTGGAGACGCCAACAAAACAGAAGGATGCCAATCCAGGGCACAGGGTAGAAGGGTCAGATACGCTTTAGTGAGCTTCCTTTTTTTGACTCAGGTATGTGTCCTGGGGAGCTTTTCAGAAAGATATCTAAGAGTCACTCAGAGGGTCCTAATGTTGCCTCCTGTAAAATTAGGAGTAAGAAAGAGAAGAGAAAGGAGAGTCGGAGGGGTGGCAGGAAGAGCCAGTCCTGCTGTCTCCCTGGAAGGGAGAAGAAAGTGTCAGATCGCAGCTGGTAAATAAGATGTTACAGTGAAGCTTGAAAAGCCAGGCTCTTTCTCCTTTATAAAGGCTCTACCTGTGTAACATGAAGGAGCTCAGTGACAGACACATTAAAACACCATTAAACTGTGAAATAGAGCACAGTGTGAAAATAGATTTAACCTTCACAGCGTATCGATCTCTCCCCTGCGCCGTGCCCAAGTTCTTGGACAACTGTTTTATAATAGGTTTTACTTATTTTCCTGTTGCTATTCTGACTTCCTCAGAGGAGGGTGTTATTTCTAAAAGCCCCTGACAGCTGAAAGAAGCAAGCTTGCTTCTCAGGGAGCGCCTGGCCTTGGAATGCTCCTGCCAGCTGCTCCATAAACAGAAATCAGTTTTGTGAAAGTGAGGAATGATTTTTGTGCTGGCTGCTGGGATGACAGACACCCAAGGATGTAGGAGAGAACACTGCCAGGTTCTCAGGGAGTGCAGAGGAGAGACGGTTGCTTCCCTGCAACTCTATATAATGATAAAGTTGGTTTTATAAGCTTCATGACTCCATTTGGGCACCAAGGGACAGAAGGGACTATCCTCTACTGAGAAGGAACTTAGGTTTCATTTCTTCCTTCAATATGGACGTAGATACACAATAAAAAAATAACTTACAATAAGGAACTAAAGAGGTTGCCTTCTCTCCATCAAAAACATGTAAGTGGAAATAGCCATCATAAGAAGAAACATGTAGAACATATGTGGATAGAACTATAAAATATTATGTCCCATGTTGAGAGACTTAATACTCTGAATTGTAAAGGCAGCAGATTATACAAAAATACTTCATGAGTGTAAATAATTTCCAGCTGGGTATTTTTAGGGTATGTTTTTAAAAAACTTCCTGTATTATGTGAGAAAAAAAATCTGCTTTTAATAAAGGAAAAAAAATCTTCCCAAAGTTCATGTTCAGAATCATTGTATAGAAGCTGGGGGGAATGTTATGATGGCCAAAGTACTTGTGCAGCAAGTGTGGGGGCTTGAGTTTGAATCACCAGCACCCCCACAAAAAGCCAAGCATGGCTGCACATGCTCAGAACTCCAGTATAGTTGGAGCAGAGGCAGATGCATCTCCAGAGCTCCTTGGCTAGTCAGCCTAGCAAAGTGGTGAACTTCCCATTCACCAAAAGACAGGGATGCTCTGGAGATCCACCTGGGCAGTGCCAGAGCTTGCAGGGGTAGTGATGATGAGGGAAAGTTGGTGGGCTGACAAACCCAGCTACCACTCAGGCCCAGAACCAGGGCTATGAGTTGGCTCAACCCAACATCAACCCCATCCATGAACTGTTGAAGCATGTGAAGAGGACAAGCCTACAGACCAAAACCAGCAGGATCTCCATGACACAGGACAACAACAGGATATCCAAGAGAAGCCCCCAGGGGGGGGGGGCTATTATCAGTGGTGTAGCAGGAGCCAGAGGCCTTGACCCATGGCAATGAACACTTGCAAGTAACCATGAACGGACTAAAGGGTACACTGTGTGACTCAATGTGCTACACTACAGCTTCCACAACAAAATTCTTCTCTTTCTTTTTCTTCCTCTTTTTCTTCTTCTTCTTCTTCTTCTTCTTCTTCTTCTTCTTTTCTCTCTCTCTCTCTCTCTCTCTCTCTCTCTCTCTCTCTCTCTCTCTCTCTCTCTCCTCCTCTCTCTCTCGTTTTTGTTTCTGTTCTGTTTCTTTGTTTGGTTTGGTTTTATTTTAAATTTGGTTTGGCTTTTGGGAGGAGGTTGCAAGGATAAAGGGCAGATGTGAGGGGAAAAGGAGGTAAGTGGGTTAGGAATGCATCATGTGAAATCCATAAAGAATCAATAAAAGTTAAAAGAAAATATAGTTTTAAAAAGAGAGACCCTTTCTCAAGACAATAGGCAGAAAGTGATGGATCAAGACTTCTGATGTCCTGTTCTGGCTTCCACAGATATGCACATGCTCCACATACATGACACACAGCACACACAAAAGACAAAGTTAATGTAGATTCTATTGGGTTTTTTTTAATATGAAGAATGATAGAAGTCATACATTTACTCAGATATCAGTAAACTGTCAATTATTTATTAAGGAAATACTTGAGGACCTACTGTGTGCATATGCTCATGGCAGGTGTTGGTGTGGATCGACATGATCCCTACATATATGGAAGTTACAATATAGTGTAAAAGAGAGCGAGAAGGAGAATAAATAATGATATCTGTATCAGAAATGTGTAATTACAAACAGCAATGTTATCAAAGAAAACTGGGGTTATAGAGAAGTGACAACATGGCAAATTATTCTTTGTCCAAAGTAAAGGATATCATTCACATCCTTCACATTGACAGGCATATAAATGGCCTCCTTATGAGGCAAAGGTATTAAGATGAGGTCAGTGATGGAAGAGATAAGAGAGTTCTCAACAGATAATGGGCAGAGTGGTCTTACAACAGGAAGATCTTGCCCATTAGAGAACACAAAGGAATTCGGTGTTGACATGAAACTCCACAGGAAGATATGTGATAGGAGGGGAGGGCAGGGTAGGTGGAAGCCCCACAAATGCAGAGTAGGACAGATGTTCCCTAACACAGTACAGCTCTCTCTAAGGGGTCCCAACAGGGAAGTGACAGGACAAAATGGGAGTTTTTCTTTCCTAGTGTGTTGCGATAGATCTGGCAGAGATTAAGTGTGGACACAGGAGGACTGAGAGTGAGTCTGATGGGGCTTCAGGAGTATGACTACCCAGGCGCAGGCACTGGAGATAGAGTTCAAGTAAAGGCTCGTCATAGGGATTTTGAAACTAGAATTGATGAGTACTGGGGATAGAGTGAGTGGGAACCAAAAGATCTAAAAAGTTGACACAGTTTCATTCTTGATATAAAAACATATTTCTATCGCTAGGCTAAAGGGAAAAAAACACCAGGAATATATCCATATATATTATCGTGAAAGAAAATAGCATTTTACAATGGTGGGAGAGAATGGATAATTCATGAAATCTATTTAGGTAATTGGCTAACTTTATCCCAATTTATCACAAATCAAAATAAAGCATTAAAAGTACCAGGAGACTGTGGAAGTCTATGATTTTATTTTGTTTCTCTTTTTGTCCTTCTTGGATGTCATTTATATTGAACTTACAGCATAAAATAATCTGCATTCTTGGCTTGCTCGATTGGTGCAATATGCTATCTTAACCACTTTATTTGTTTGACTCCCAGCTCATTACTCCCACCTCTCTCTTACTATAGCCTCCAACCCCATTAATTACCAGCTCTAATGTTTGTGATGATAATACCATTTGGGGTTAATGAGAGATTTAAATGCTAATACATGGTGCTATTCTTTTTATTTGGGTTCGTTTGTAACCCAGAGACTCAGGTACTAAAATTTCAGTTCCAGTGGGGTGATGGTGAGAGACAGAAAAACTCTTGAGACTTGGGCCCTGGTAGAAAGTAATTAGGCCATTGGAGGTGTCATCATCAGAAAAGAACATAATTCTCCAAGGACTGAATGAGCTATTATGCAAAGAGCAAGTCCAGACCTCAGATACCTAGCTTTCCGTAATTTGGTGGGATTTCCGGTTCCAAGGTCTTCAGCCGTGATGTCTGTCAGCTTGTGGTGCAGACAGAAGGACCTCAGCCAACCTCTAGGCTGTCTAATCATACAATTTCAGATTCCAAAACCATGTTAAGCTAAATAGAGCTCTGCTTTAAACAATACTAACCAACCTTGAGTATATTGTGATAGCAAACAGAAACAAAGAAAAAAACGTAAGAAGCCCTTCAGAGTGTCAGGCATTCTATAGACATCCAATGAATATTAGTCAATATAAAGTTCATGATTGAGTTATTCATCCATCAAAGAAGTATCTATTCATTTAACCAGACGTCTCTTCTGTCCTTTCATTTTTTTCAAAATGCAGATACATTCAATGTTAGACCCAACTCATATTTTGTAGGGGTTTTTTTCCTATTTTTGAACTATTTCTTTATTTATCCATTTAAGTTATTGTTCCCAGTATAGACAGATGCTTTTGATTTTTAAGCTTTATTTTGAAGGCTGAATTTTAAACACTTCTGGATTAGGGAGTGCACTTTTAAGCAGAATGCCAAAAAGCAGAATGCACAAGGAAAACATTTGTTTCCTACGAAAACCTGTCACAGTCAAAGGATGGATGACAGTCTGGGAAAAAAAATATTTGTTATATATATGGCATTTTAAAAGGCTAGTATTCTAAATATATAAAAAGTTACTGTAAAACAAAAAGAAAATTGTCAAATATGAGCAAATACCACAAAGAAAAATTTTAAAAGAGAAGAAATAGTTATATCCAACAAACGTAAATATGTCTTCAGTCTTTTATACAGCCAAAGGCCGATAAATTAGTAGAAGGAGGCAGTTTTGTATGATCCAATGTGTTAATTAGAATTCTGCTGTGGGGAAGGGAAGGCAATACAGTGTGAATTATGCAGAAGGGGAGTTTGCTGGATCAGTTCACGGGGATGTCTTGGAAGGGTTCTCACTCCAGTGCCAGGCAGCACCAAGAACTCCCATCGCAGTCCTTGTCTCTGTTGGTTTGCATTCTACATGCTGATTCTGTTCACTTGGCAGACGAGATAGCTGTGAGTCGCTCCTTCCAGCCTTCCAAGTTGAATACAAACCAGACGGCTCTCTCCAATGCCTTACATGAAACTCCGAAATCATTCCGTTCTCATTTGTATCACTTGCTTATGCTGATCCAGTCACCGTAGCTGAGCATTTGACACATGATGGTGGCTTAGCTTAGGTCAAACTGGCCCTGTGGCTATTTGCCAAACTCAGTCTTCAGTGATGTTGTTTTTCTTTGAAAAATCTAATTTTCAATCCCTGGAGATTTGCCCATTACCTTTTACTCTTTGAATACCAGCACTCAGCCCCACCCACTACCCCCTACAGAATCAGCTTCATTCATTCTGTCCCCAATTTTAGCTAAGATTTTTAATCATCCATCAAATGCAGAAAAGTATTCTTACTGTCACATATGTGGGTAGAAATGGAGTTGTCATCTTCCTCTCTCTCATGAAGACCACAGTTAAAATGTCTGGAAGGAAGGGCAAGTTAACCACAGAAAAGCTTGACACATTTATATAATCATAATTTTATGTGACGTGGTGTCTTAGTTACTGCTCTATTGCTGTAAAAAGATACCATGACCAAGGCAACTCTTACAAAAGAAAGCATTCAATTAGGGCTTACTTACAGTTTCGGAGATGAGTCCATTACCACCATGGTGGGGAGCATAGTGGCATGTACAGCAGGCATGGTACTGGAGAAGTAATTGAGAGGTACATCCTGATCCACAAGGAGAGAGACAGAGACAGAGACAGAGACAGAGAGACAGACAGACAGACAGACACACACAGAGAGAGAGAGAGAGAGAGAGAGAGAGAGAGAGAGAGAGAGAGAGAGAGAGAGAGAAACGGGTCAAGGCATGGGCTTTTGAAACCTCAAAACCAACCCCTAATGGCACATTTCTTTCAACCAAGTCATCCCCTCTATTCCTTCTAATCTTTTCAAAGAGTTCCACTCCCTGGTGACTAAGCTTTCAAATATAAGAGCCTATGGGGACCATTCTTATTGAAATCACCACACATGGGAACCTTCTGAATGAAGACAAAAGTCACAAGACAGTATCTTTTTTATGGTTAAATTATTTGAAGCAGAGATAACCATATATGAATATGCTTGGCAAAAAAGAAGTGTGATCTTATAGTCCCAAGTAGGGATACCTGGTGGGTCTTCTGTGGTCAATTTCTTCCTGCTCTTTCTGTTGGGACATTTATTGTCTCTGAGTTAGGGAGTAGGGTCTTGCTGGTTTAGGTCATACAGTCTTTAGGAAAAGGCAAGTAGAACTTCTTTAGGGTCAGCTTCTAGACAGAAAGGCTTTGGGACATATGTAGGTTGGAGTAAGAACACTACTTCTGATGGCTGACTTGAATGGAAGGAGGCCAAACATTTATAGTCAAATCACATCAAGAGAGACTATCGGAGGGACATCATAACATTGATTTTGGAGCCTCTTTATGTCCTTTAGCTGGGACCACTCCATGTATTAAAACACCATACTGGGAGTATCTCTGATGATCCCAGAGCACTCATTCCCTCTGGCAAGAGAACTCACCTCTTATTTAGAATATCAAGTTTGCATTCTAAGTTCTTACATTGCTCCATTCACATGTCACCCTCCTCAGGCACGGAACCACAGGTGAGCAAATAACAAGAAGAGCTTTTTTCTAAAACTTGGTTTGGTTCAGATTTTATTTTAGAATACGCAGTTACCTCTACAAACTGCACCTATTTTATCAAGGGTATGACAACTAATGTGAGACCCTCCACGTAGTTGCAAGTCGGTGTGTGAATGTTTAAGTAGCTTTCTGAATTTGGATGTCCATCTTTGTTGCCAAAGTTTCTTTGAAAACTCAGAGCCCCTGAGATCACTGGGACCAAACAGAGTTAGAAGTATGGGACATGACTAGGGAGGTGGGAGGGATTGTGGAGCTCAGCCTCTTACAGATCTCTGGACAGGAGTGTCTGAATATCAGCAGAACTTAAAAGGAAGTGGGGTAGAGCCCGGTGAAAATGGAAAAACAATTAAAAATATATTGAAAGTAGAAAGAGAAAGAAATCACTCCTAATTAATTCGAGTGCCCTACTCAACCCTAGCTTCTTTGTAATCCTACTGGGAACATGGTTATTGATCCCAGGGTCCTACAGCAGGCTCCTGATGCTTATCTCAGCATAAAAAGAGGCTCTCGTGATGAGCAGTGATTTAATTACATGACAATCACTGCTAACAATGCATGGCAAACACCAGAAACATATGCATCGCAGGACTGGCATTGATAAATGCACAGGACTGGCATTGACTGTCAGGAAAGTTCCTGGCTAACACTCCTGACACGTCTTGCATAGGAAACCCTATCCAGAGTCCTGAATATCTGAGAACTCACTTCATCGGCTCATATTTGGGAATTAATAAGAAATGTTCAAAATTTAAATATATTAGTAGAGACATTCTTTTCTAAAATCTGAGAAACACATTATTGTTGAGGTTTCCCACAAAGTTGTCAGAGAATTTGTCTTGGGTACCCCAGATTACTTAAGTTTTCATGCCATGGTCAGTATGAGATAATTATGGAAGACAGTCATGGAAGTCAGCATTATTTCACAGTAAGACCCTTCCAGAACAGAAGTTAAATCTAGTCCACATATGTTGCATGTAGTTCATTTTTATATGTAGAGAAATACAAATTTAATCCCAGGTATATTGAAAGTAATAAAATAATTGCACTCTTTACCACTAGACTAAGTATGAGCAGTTGAAATGGGGTCCTAGTTTAAAAGGGTATGTCATAAAGCTAATTGGTGTAGGTTGATTTAAAACACTAGTGAAGAAAGTACAGGAATTGTACCTAGTTTAGATTTCTTAAAATCTAGTTAACCGAGCACGGTAGTTCTCTGTTCTGTCATGAGAAGCCACTAAATGGCAGAATTATGTGAAAGAGAATATATGCACACAAGTGAAGAGGGTGACGTGAGAGCATGCACCGGCAAGCGCTCTGGAGAAGGACAAGGATGGATGGAGCACACTGAAGAGTGCAGGCTGGGGTGGAGCAGTAAGCTGCTCTGCCTGGGATGACCCTTGGAAGGCTTAAGCCTGAACTCAGCGGAGGATGAGAAGGGAATGGCTAAGACCAGGCCGACTCACCAATAGTTCACATGGTGGCACATAGCTAATGAGACCCTGGCTTATAAAACTATAGGTCACTTCTTTTGAAAATGTCAATGGCATCTTTGAAGAGTTGCAGCAGAATTGGAAGGTCAACTGCACAAGGATAGCCTGGTTAGCTTCACAGCTCAGCTCTGCTACTCATTGTGCAAAGCCTTGAACTGCTCACTTATCCATTTTGTCTCAGTTTCCATGTTTATAAAGTGTGAGGGGTGTAATAATGGTGCAATTTGACAGAGCTGTATTTGGGTTAAATTATAATTGTTCAGTTTCATTAAGATAAAATGACAAAAATTATATATATATATGTATATGTACATATGTATTCCAAAGTGTGTGTGTGTATATATATATATATATATATATATATATATATATAATGATGTTTTCAACTATAAGTACTCCATAAAATGATTACCATCCTCTACTTATGTAACATACAAATGGACTCCTACCTCTGTGTGTGTTCATGGTGAGATAATAGTGCTTAGTATCTACTTCGTTCACAAATTCCAAATATTCAATACATTATTGTGAACAATTGGTACAATGCTGTATGTTAGGCTCTCTATAACTCATTCATCTTATAACTAAAAGTTTCTGTGCACTTTATCGACATTTCTTATTTCCCAGATCCTCAGTGACACTCCCCATATCTCTGATAACCACTATTTCATACTCTGAATTTGAATTTTATATATTCTACATATTAAAGTGATTGTGCTGGATATTTTTTCTCTGTTTGGCTTATTTCATTTAGTTTAATGTTCTCCCAATTTATTTGTGTTGTCACAAGTGGCAGATTTCTTATCTTTGAGGCCAAATAATAATCTATGTCTCTATCTGTCCATCTGCAAACGGCAAATGACACTGAACTTGACAGCATTTTGCTTTTCTTTTCTTCCGATTTGTATGTGTGCGGGTGGCTGACTCCAAGGTCGTGTGTGCGAGAAGCATCCTTTACCACTGCCATCAACTCACATCCTCACCACGCTTGATTATCACTGATGTCGCTGGGAAGAACATGGAAAGTGATGGCTCTCAATTCATACTGTACCTGGATGTTTCGCCAGAAACGGGATTGCTGGATCCTATGATAGTGCTACTTTTACTTCTGTGACAAGCCCACATGCCATTTTCCATGACTGTCCATTTTCATACCCCCAGTGATGGGCAAGAGTTCCCTTTCCTCTGCATGAATGCAATGCTTAGTATCTTTCGGCTTTTTCATGATACCTTTCTTTAAGGACCAACTGAAACCTCATCTGGGCATTGACTTGCTTTTCCCTGTATTATTCCTGATGCTTGGTGATATTTTATTCACCAGATGGAAACTTGTATATGTTCATGTGTAGATGTATCCAACCTTCTTATTAAATAAAAAACACAGAACCAATGCAAAGAAGAAAGCCAAGAGGTCAGAGCTAAGAGCTAAAACCTTACCCTTCCTCCTGCGGTGGTCCTACCTCTCCGAACCAGAGCTACCCCTGTGTTAAAGTCTTTATATAGAGTTCCTGTCCTGCCTTCTCATTGGTTGTAAACCCAACCACATGACCACCTCCTCAGGGCCTGTCTGTATAGGCCTCCAGGTTTTCCATGATTGGTATTAAGATTAAAGGCATGTGTATCCAATAATGGCTGTATCCCTGTACACACAGAGACTTACCCAGCTCTGCCTACCAAGTGCTAGAATTACAAGCGTACGCCACCACTGCCCTGCTTTCCTATGGCTTGCTAATAGCTCTGACCCCCGGGCAACTTTATTTATTAACATAAAAATAACATTTTAATACAAATAAAATATCACCATATTCATGGGGAAAATGTCTCTTCAAGTCCCTTTGACAATTTTTAAATGGGTCCTTTTTTCTTTCATTTGCCTGATTGATTATCTGTATTAGTTACTTTTCTTATTGCTATGGCAAAAATCAAGTTACAGAAGGAAGAGTCTTTCTGACGAATGGGGATACAATCCATCATGGAGGGGAGGCATGGAAGCATCCCTGTGAGCAGCTGGTCACATTGCATTTTCAACCAGGGTGGGTACTATTGCTTGTCTCTCTTCCTCCTTTTCTCTCTTTACTAGGTCCAGGATCCAAGGCCATGGGATGATGGTACCACCCACAGAGTGGTCTCCCTCAGCTATGTCTCTTCTAGCTGATCCTAAATCTAGTCTAGTCAACTTTGAAGATTGAACATTACAAATTCATGCCATAAAAAAAATTAACACCTTAGTGAACATACATGGTTTACAAAATCTCCCATTTCTTTTCCTGGGTTGCATTTTAGTGTTGATTGTTTCCAGTGCTTAAAATTATTTAGCTTGGCATATCTATCTTCTTTATTTTTAAAATGATTTTTAGTCCTTTAATTTACCACTATCTGTTTACTTTTACTTGTGGCACTGGCTTGTTTATTTGTTTTCATGCCATAAACCAGAAACCACTCCCATGACCAGTGCATAGAGCTCTTTTGGGGAGTTCCTTACTTCTAAGGGTTATAAAGTTTCAAGTCTTGAATTCAAACATCTAATTCATTTTAGTATATGTTTGGGGAAAAAATGTTATTTTTCCTTTTTTTACATTTTTTTTTGCATGTGATAGGCAATTTTCCCAGCACTATTTGTTGGAGAGAATCCCCCATTCCTTTGCATAACCTTAGAGGGTTTTCTCAAAGGCTCATTGACCTGTATGTGTTGAGTTTATGTCTAGGTTTTCTATTGTCCCATGGCTCCATGTATTCGTTTACTAATATCATACTGTTCATTAGTATAACTCAATAATAGACTGTAAAATTCAGAAATCCACAGCTTTCCTCTTGTTCAAACTGCTTTAGTTATTTAGGGTCTTTTGTGATTTGTTAAAATTTTGTGATTACTTTTGTTTCTATGAAGAATCCATACAATCCCTCCTCTCTCGCATCGATTGGGCTCCCGGAGCTGGAGCTCCATCTGGGGCTCGGCCATGGATCTCTGCATCCACTTCCTTCAGACATTGTATGAGAGTTCTATCATGATAGCCAGGGTGTTCAGCCATCTGATCACCAGAGCAGGTCAGCTCAGGCACACGACCATTGCCAGTAGTCTGCAGTGGAGGTATCTTTGTGGATTTCTGGGGACCTCTCTAGCACTCTGCTTCTTCCTATTCCCCTGGGGTCTTCATTCATCATGGTATCTCCCTCCCTGTTCTCCCACTCTGCTCCTGATCCAGCTGGGACCTCCTGCTCCCCTAAGCTCTCTTTCCCCCGACCCTTGCCTTCCATTACCTCCACCCCCAGTTTGCTCATGTAGATCTCATTCATTTCTCCATCGTTGGGCAATCCCTGTGTCTTTCTCAGGGTCCTCTTTACTAGGTAGCCTCCCTGGAGTTGTGAGTTACAGTCTGGATATCCTTTGATTTACATCTAGTATCCATTTGTGAGTGAGTACATACCATGATTGGAAAAAGCAAAGGGACAAATAGCCAAAATAGGGGAAACACATGAACTCTGAACTAATGGCTGAAGAGCCCCAATGGAACCCTCTGGACCAGGCCCTCTGGATAAGTGGGACAGTTCATTAGCTTGAACTGTTTGGGAGTCCCCAGGCAGTGGAGCCAGGACCTGTCCTTGGTGCATGGGCTGGCTTTTTGGAGCCTGGGGCCTATGCTGGGACACTTTGCTCAGCCTTGGTGTAGGGAGGAGGGGACTGGATGGACCTGCCTTGGCTGAGTCTACCAGGCTGGGCTGACTCCCCAGGGGAGACCTAGCTTCAGAGGAGGTGGGAATGAGGGGTGGATTGAGGGGGAGGCTGGAGGGGAGGAGGAAGGATGGGGAAATCCATGGCTGATATGTGAAATCAAGTTAATTATAAAATATAAATATATAAAAGAAAAATCCACTTTAATCGTGAATGCATGGAATCTGTAGACTGGTTTGGGTTGTATGGATGTTTTAATTAAAAAAAATCAGAATTTCCAATTTCCCAGCACATACTTTCTTCCTACATATCTTTTTTCGGTGTTTTAAAATTTGTTCTGTGTTTTACCTTCTTAGCTAAATTAATTCATAATTATTTTCTTTAATACTTCTGTAGAGGATATTTTCCTAATTTCCTTTTCAGATAATTGTTGGCATATGAGTTTGCTAGCAACTGCTTCTTTTGATTGTTTGTTTTTCTTTTTTTACTTTGTTTTTACTTATTCTTTGTGTCTTTTACATCATGCATCTCATTCCCATTCCTTTCCCCATCCTTTAGCACCTGTCCTCTACCTTCACAACTCCCCACTCCAATACAATAAAATCTAAGAGAAAAAAAAGGGGGAAAGAAAAGGATAAATGTAAAACCTTGTCATGGAAGTTGTAGTGAGACACAGTGAGTCATGCAGTATATCCTTTTGTCCTTATATCTTTCTTTGCAGGAGTTCATTGAAATGAGTCATTGGTCTGGTTTGGGAGTCTCTGGTTTCTGCTACACTATTGATACTAGGCTGTCACTGGGACTCCTCTTGGATATCCTGTGTCATGGAGATCCTGCAACTTTGGGTCTGTAGGAATGGCCCCTTCACATGCTTCAGCAGTTCATAGATGGGGTGGCCCAACTCATAAGCCTGGTTCTGGGCCTGGGTACTTTCAGGGTTGGTCAGCCTGCCAGCTCTTCCCCATCCTCATCACCAGGGTGGGCTCTCCAGCACTGCCCTGTCTAGTTTACCCTGTGCAGCGATGAGCAAGGGGTGGGGCCAGTTCTCCTGCTTTCACATCCTCAGGGTCCACTCTCCAACACCTGGATGGATCATCAGGACCAGCCCTATGTACAACTGATTCTTTTAAAAAATCATTTCTTCAGCCTGGGCTACCAAGTGAGTCCCAGGAAAGGCGCAAAGCTACACAGAGAAACCCTGTCTCGAAAAACCAAAAAAAAAAAAAAATCATTTCTTTTATGTTTTGAGATTATGGTATAATTACATCATGTCCCCCTTCCCTTTCCTCCTTGCTTTCTTAAAAATAATGGCCTCTTTTTTCACTAATTTTTGTTACACACACACACACATACATACATACATACATACATACATACATACATACATATATATGTGTGTATGTGTATGTATGTGTGTGTGTATGTATGTGTGTGTGTGTGTGTGTGTGTGTGTGTGTGTGTGTGTGTGTATTCCTAAATACCTAAGTACAAACTGTTCTGTCTGTATGTTACTTGCATGTATGTTTTCAAGGTTGACTATTGGGTATTAGATATCAGTTGGTGTGCTCTTCCCTAGGTAAGACTCTCCCATGATCAGCATTCCTTAGTTTCTTGTAGTTTTGTTGTTGTTATTTTTGCTGGTGTGTGTGTGTGTGTGTGTGTGTGTGTGTGTGTGTGTGTGTGTGTGTGTGTGTATGTGTAGGACTGAGGCCTCTTGGACTTTCTCCCATTCATGTTAGCACGTCTTTTGCTGTCCTTGTTCAAGTCATGTTTGGACTGTATTGTTGGTGAGACTTTATGCACATAGTTTCCAATATTCCAAGGAGACACAATCTCTCAGCAAACTCCCTAATCCCTCTGGAGCTCAAAGTCTTTCCACCAACTCTTTAGAAATGATCCCTAAATGTTGGCTTCAGGGGTTGTTTTATAGATGTATCCATTGGGACTGAGCTCCACAATTCTGCATTTTGGTTGGTTGAGGGTTTTGTCATGGTCTCTGTCTGATGCAAAGAAAAGTTTCCTTGAGGAGAGAATTTGACTACATTTAGCTGTGGATATAAGAACAAATATTTAGAATGTAGCTATGGATTGTACTGGTTTAGTAAAGTGACAGTTTTTTGTTATCCTCCAAGATCCATGACTTTACTAATCCTGGATAGTTGGCTAGATTTCTAGTGTCAGGCATTTATTTCTTCCTTGTTAAGTGGCTCTTAAATCCAATTAAAAAGCTGTTGATGATTGCCATCTGATTTCTGATACGTTTTTTTAGTTGGTATCTTTTATGAATTGATTATCAGTGTTTTAGCAATGTCTTTGGAATTTTATGTATGTAGGAGTGTATCATCTACAAACAGAGACAATTTAACTTGCTCCTCATTTGGTTTGTATGCTTATTTCTTTATCGTGCCTAATTTTCCTTGCTAGGATTTTTGACTATGAAGTTGAGTAGAATTTTATCGGCCCTCCTGCTTTACAATCCTATCAAGGGTAAAAGGTCCCTTGCTAGGCTCATTTATATAAGAAGTATTTTTCCTTGTTGCTTTAAATTTTTTCCTTGTATTTGATTTTTGTTAATTTAGTTATAATAGGTCATGCTGAAGATTTCTTTTTATGTTGAAGCTGATTAGAGATTGTGGTGATATTTTATTTGTGCTGAAATGTGGTGATATTTTATTTGCGTGTTAATAAATAAAGCTTTGCCTGGAGATCTGCTATTTTATTTAAACAAAGAAGTCAGGCAGCATATGCCCTTAATCCCTTAGCAGGCAGGATCTCTGTGTGTTCAAGGTCACACTAGGGAATAGAGCCAAGTGTGGTGACACACGCCTTTAATACCAGTACCAACTGTAGAGACTTGGAGGTCTGTACAGACAGACAGACAGTGACAGAGATATGTAAGAAGAGGAAGTGAGGTAGCTGGGCTAAGAGCCAATGAGAGGGCAGAAAAGCAAGGCACATAAGTTTGGGTAGACAGGAAGTCACTCTCGTTGGAAGCTGTAGAATTGGTGAGGTGAGGTTAGCTGGTGACTTTCCCTGTTTCCCTGATCTCTCTAAGGCTTTAACCCAAATTTCTGGCTCCATGTTTGTTATTTAGTAAGACATTTTAAGACTCACGTTACAAGAGATCTTTAAGAGTTATGTATGGAAATATACCTCTCTGCCCGTACTATGGGGAATTTTTCAGCTACTTTTTTCTTAAATAATCATTTTTACTCTCCCTTTCTTCCTCTCTCCCTTCCCCTTCCTCTCTCTCTAACTTCCCTTTTTTCTTCCCCCAAACCTTCTGTAATATTCATTCTTTGGATTATATTCTGTAAATTCCATTTGTTTTAGTCATTCCATTTTATTCATTTTTTATTTCTCCTCCAATGTATTATATTCAAATACCTGTCCTCATAGTCACAAACTCTTTCTTCTCTTTTTAATGTTGTCGCTGATGCTTTCAATGACACTTTCATTCCCTCTATTTAATTCTTAAACCCTTAAGGTTCTGTTTGTGCTTTCTGGTCTGACTTCTCTGCTGAATTTCTAGTTTTGTCCATGTATTTTTACCCCAATTTTATTATTGCCTGTCTATGTTCACACAGCTGTCTTGTCTTTGTTAAAATAATTACATTAGTTCTGTGTTGGGCAATCTGTAGATCTCTGTTACTTCGGGGTCATTTGCTGTACCCCTTTGGTACTATATTGATTTCCATTATTTTCATATTTTTGTTTAGCAGCAAAGCATACACAGGACTTACCCCTTGGAAGGCCCAATCAGGATAAAATACAGACATCTCAGTTGCTGTACAGCAGCAACATCTCCATGTACCTCTGACAGTTGAAATCAGCACTGACAAAGTCTACAGGAATCTTCAACCTAAGTTTGTGTGTCTACAGCAATTATGAGGATCGTTAGGGAACTAAGCAGTGAAATTTGGGGACTATTTATATCACTTTTTCCTTCATGTGCAGATTTACAACTGAAATTATCTCTCTTGATATTAGGCTGGAGAGAGAGTCAGTTGTAATAGTGGCCTCTGAAACATAGTGGACCTGGTGTAGCCCCAGAACCAGGGCACAGACACGTGTAGGATGGCTCAGCTGTCATGACTGAGATGTCCTTTAAAATTAGATCCTTGATTCCGTTTGAAGCTTTTGTGTTCATGGTTAACTTCCAACCTTTTATATAAAGGTTAGAATATTACCCACTAGTTTCCCGATACATTCAAGGACTAATTAATGTATTATTACTTATTATTTATTATTATAGATATTTGTTATGAATAACTTGCTCAATATGGTATTGGCAACTTGAAATCTTTTTAATTCTAGTATTAGGAAGGACACACAGTCACACACTGGCTTTATCTACTCCATCAAATGTGCACACTGTCAGGGGTACACCCTTCTTTAGCAACTTCTCATCCAGACAACAGCTACATATCAGCAGAGAAAACTCACAGTTCTTGTCTAGAACAATCAATCTATTATTCATTCCAAAATACTAAAACTTGAAAATTGATCTACATAACATTGAGGAAAATATACACTATAAAAGAACTGACATCGAAAGACGTAGATAACTCAAGAAGAAAGAGCTGGACATAAAAGAAAATCACCTTTATATTCAGACTTAGATGGCAGTCTGAAGGAAAAGCTGGGATGTAACTGGCTGAGAAGTTTGAATTCCAATTGGTCACCTTAAATAATTAATAGAAAGAATTGAAAAAGAAATGCAAAGAAATTTCTCAGACCAAGGAGAAAATATGAGAAAAAAAGCAAAACTAGATTGAAAAACATAATTATTTAAGGATCCCTGAGTTCTGTCTAGAGTCATCTAATTGAGAAAGAAAAGAAGATGTAAGAAAGGACCTGTATATTTTACAGACAACTGTTTTCCGGGCACAAAATTGAAACAGGGAAATTAGCCTGGGGATGAATTTCTTATGAGCTACTTGACTTCCTGCACTCCTAGGGGAGGTACTGAGGACCTCACACAGAAGTAAATGCAGTTTTTGGAGTGAGCGCTTACGTAGCTTTTCAGATGGAAAGAGGTTCAAGTCCTTTTCTTTCTATGGATTCATTCATGAAAAGACATTTTAGGTATACCTCAGCATAATTAGAAAAACCAAGAAAGACAGAGAGAGACTGCTCCTAGACTCATAGATATGAAGTAAAGAGGGTAAGGATGGGATATCTTGAGTATGACAAAGCAGAGAGAGAGGTGGGGAATATTGGGAATGAATAAAGGAATGGTGTTCCGATCTTAGATACATACAGAAGTGCTGAACCATGGTTAAAGTTAATGATGGGAAGCCGGGCGGTGGTGGCGCACGCCTTTAATCCCAGCACTCGGGAGGCAGAGCCAGGCGAATCTCTGTGAGTTCGAGGCCAGCCTAGGCTACCAAGTGAGTTCCAGGCACAAAGCTACACAGAGAAACCCTGTCTCAAAAAACCAAAAAAAAAAAAAAAAAAAAAAAGTTAATGATGGGAGCAAGGAAGGCATATGACTTGAAACAGAAGAATCAGAAATTTCTTATCTGACCTGGAATTATTTCATTGTGCAGACATGTACATATTAAGCAATGTAGCTTATTCTAATTGGAAAACATTTACTTTTTTCTTCATTAAATAATAGTGAGAGTTGAGGATGTCAGAATGCCTTGCCTCAATGTGCCCAAACAACTAAAATGTGTTGCCCTCTTCTACTTTTAATTGACATCAAAATGTTAGATTTTTACATAGGAAAAATGCACCTGCTTCATTGATCTGAAAAGCAAAGCCCAGTGAGATTAATTGGCTCAGGATTGCACAGCAAAGAAATTAAAATTCCATGTCACATTTAAAAATTCTCTATAATCTTGAGCCTGGCTGAATTTTTGAACTAGAAAACACTAGGTGGATGGACTTAGCGTCAGCTCTGGGCCCTCCATCCATCGAAGATTAAAACACAAAGCTGATGTCCATTGTATGGACTCACTTTTAAGGCAAATAATGACTAACAGTGCTGCCCTGTGTGACAGTGACAAACCTAGCAAAGGTCACACATTGCTCAGGTAAGGACTTCTTGTTAGCCTGGCTTGATGTCTCTTTGCTGAAAGGCACATATGTGCTCCAAATGCGCAAGCCTGATATCTCCCTAGCAGATATTAGAAAGAGAAGAGGCTACCTGGTCTAACAGTGAGGCAGTCTGTGTGTGAGGAAAACGGTGCCATAATCTAAAACATTAAAGTATTTAAATCACCTTTCATGTGGTTTCTAGGAATGTAGATTGGTTCAGGAACTATGAAAATCAATGTATGGATATTCCCAACACAACTGGAAATAAAGCTACCACAGGACCCAGCAGTTCCTCTTCTGTCTACACTGAGGAAAAACTGAGCTTACTGCTTCAGAAAGATGTCGACATCCTTATGCTCATTGCAGAATTAATGACAGCCTAGGACATGAAAATCACTGAAGTGGCTGAATGAATAAAAAAAAATGTAATGGGATATTATTCAACCTTTACCAGTGATATCCATTATTTAGAACAGCATATAAGTATCAAGAGGACATTACATTCAGTGGGATAAGACACACACACACACACACACACACACACACACACACACACACATGCACACAAACCAATCTGATAGTGCCTCACTGATATATAGAATCAAAAAAGGAGAAAAAAGAAAATGAAAACAAGAAAAAGGAACAGAGAGGAAAACCAGGGTATCCCAAGATAGGGTGTAAGAAGGTAGAGATGTTGGCTGTGGGGTACTGGTACACATCCTGTCTTATTTTGAGTTACATTCGTTCTATACCTAACTTGCTAAAAGGTTTTATAATCAAGGGATGTTATTGAATTGTTTTTATATCTATTAAAATGACCATATGTCTTATTCTTCATTCTAGGGATGTGTTGTATCATGTTGATTGAGTCACATATGGTGGAATAGCCTCACATCCTTGGAATGAATTCCACATGATCATGTCCTATTTCTTATGTGCTGTGGAATTGGGTTTGCTAAAATATTAAGAAACTTTGCATCTGTGTTCATCACATGATTCTATAACTTAGTATTTTCTCTGGGTTGAGTATCAGGATAATTTTGGACTCATAAAAAAGAGTTCAGTTTTGACCCTGAAATAATATAGGCACAAATAACACTAAATAACTGAGCAGGTTGTATTTGTATGTTTAGGGATATGTATATGTGCAGTTGTTCATGTATGTATGTGTGTATGCATATGTGTGCATGTGTTCATGTATGCATGAGTACATACAATACAACTATGCATATTATTCATGTTATTGCTGAATCCATCCTTAAATCAATGCATAATGATAGTCTGATTCTTTTTACAGTTTTTCTCTTGAAATATTCCTTATCTGAGTTTATATCCATTTCTGCTTTCTTTTAGCTTTGGGTGGATGAGGCCCACTCAGTCTGTATGTACCTTCATTATGGAAGTGAGTTTCTTAAATGCAGCATGTAGTTGGGTCTGTGTCTCTTCTTCATTCATTCAGTCTTCATATTTGACTTGTGAATTTAATCATTTCTTTTGCATGCTGTCACTGAGAGCATGAGCATGAATGTTTGTTGTGTGAATATGTATTCACTCAGCTGAGTGACAAATTTTTTAGGCTGTCTTTCTCCCACTCTTCTTCCTCCTCCCTTCTTCCTGCCCCTCCATCGTCATCTTTTACATATCATCCTGTTCAGAAATGTTTTGATTATTCTGGTCTTTTATGGAATTACTTTATTTTGTTAATACTTGTTCATATTTATAAGATATCTTACCAGTCCATTTAAAGATTTTTGTCTCTGATGAATCCTTTTATACCCTCATTTTCTCCATTTCTTTCTATTGTTTGTATTTTCTTGTATCTCACTGAGTTTCTTTTGGATCATTATCTTTCATCTGTTTTCAGGCATTTTGTTTGTTTCTTTAAAATTGAGATGCATTTCTGTACAGTTACTCTCTTTTGTGGGCCTCTAATGTTTCTTGTTCTAAAAATTATGCCTATTCATCTAGCTTACTATTTACCTCTTCCACATTTATGAAGTAGTTCTGCAGATATTTTTGCATTCATATGAATATAAAAGTCAGTATGAGTAGACACTTTGAGGTTGGTTTGAGGCAGCTGAAAAAAATCACAGTCTTTCATGTCTACATCTTTGATGGATGTCAGCAGTACCATATTTGCATCAGCAGTTCATGAAGGTGCTTGGGCGACCTTCCTATCATGTGTCAGTAGACTTCACAGAGGTGAGCACTGATGACATTGGTCCTGGGATGACGGCCACTATAGACTCAGTGGTGGCGGATGTAGAAGGGATCTGTCCCTTGGGGCAAATATAAGGAATTCTAGACATGTGCCACCAGCAGCCACAGTCTCTGAGCTATAAGACATTGCCAGGACTGTCAGGTTGTATCTAAGAGATCCCTGAGTCCTTAGCAGCAGAAGCCACTGTTGTGGAGACATGAGACAGAATGAGACTGTCTCTGAAACCCAAGGGATCTGCGAAGGAGCTGCTTGGATCTGTGTAACTGGGTATCCTTGAACTTTATGTTGTAGGATACAAAAGAGAACGTACTTCAGGGATAATTATGCTTAGCTTGGGGAACCTGTGATACTATTGGACACTCTTTGGAGACTGTGAGATTCCAATGGTAATTTCTCAGTGCCATGATGAAAAAAAACAAGCAGTATGAGTGTTTTGGCTACCAGCGGCTATGTTCCTATGTTGAAAAACTGAGGAGAAATTTTAACTAGTCCCCTATGGCAGATGCAGGTATTCAGGCTAGTGGTGCTGGTACACAGTCTTCTTAGGGCACACAATGTGGAGGATGCCTTACTTAATCTCTCTGAGTTAAGTATCAGTGAAGCAGTGTGGCTTCGATAACTATGGCTCTAGAGCTGAAGAATGAATGGAAATTTCTCCCAATGTGCCCGGGACGGCATATATTATGGCTGACATGCTGCCAGCAGAGATTGGAGAACCCGAGATTGTGGACCATCAACCCTCCGTGTGTTCCCTTCAGGATCTTCTACTTAGCATGCCTCTAGAGGGCCAAGGCAGAAATGCCTACGTGTCCCAAGGTCATGCTTTATGGCATGCACATGTCATGTCCTCCTCTATATAATTACTTCTTGTAATACTAGTCTTTTTCTTCTATCTGATCTTCATGTTCTGTGTTCCTAGATCAATGATGATTTCTGTGATAGAGGAAAGGGGTGAAGTAAATTTCACAGGAAATTATACAGAGATGATCACTCAGGCTAGGGTTAAGGCAGTTATGCAGTTCCTGGGAAAGAACCTTCAGCCTGGGGAAGTTTTTCAGGCTTGGATAAACTGTACTGAATGTGTGGTCAACTATAGCACATGGTATGATGTGTATCAACACACTGAACTTAAATTGGCCATAATGAATAATTCAGTTTCTGAGGATATTCCAAGGGCATTGTGCAAAACTTGAGACCCTAAGGGGTATTGGCTGAAGACTGTGGATGGAGTAACATATAGATGGGATGACAAACTAAAAGTGTGGGAACCTAGAATAGGAGAAAAATAGTGGCCTCCACCAAGAAAAGGAGATGGCAACTTTAATTCAGATACTTTTTATTCCTCCTAAAGGAGTGTGGAGATAATGTGACAATTGATGGAGTGATTGCTACAAGCTTTATTGGGTTCCCAGATTGAAAAGAGCTGCCAGAAAAGGTGAGCTTCCTTTCATAGAAGCTCTAAAAATTAGATTAGGTCTTCCTTGGAATTGTTGGATATAGAAGGATAGAAGTTGTTGACTTGCAGGGACAGATTTCTTATCTGAGGTCATTGTAGCCCCCCAGTCATGGGGCTTGGTGTTTGCAGAGGGCTGAGGAGAAACTTAGGCAGCTGCAGGGGTCTTGAGGTTGGAGCAGACTGTGTGAGAAGGAAATGACTGTCTGGTGCATTGACCACTGTTCTTATTTTTACCTTTTTTGCAAAATTGCATGTTGCTAGCCTTTGGGTCAAGTGCTCAAAAGATTGTATAATCATTAATAATAAAAATAAATTATGCTTGCTTTGGTGTTAAGTCTGGGATAGTTCCTGTGTTTAGTAAAAGATGGTGACAAATATATTGGTGATTTTCTAAGAATAATTTTTGGAATAATGAGAACATTTTGTATTGGGTGATTTTCCCTTTTCTTTCTGTTCTCCCTTTACTTATGATAATAAAAGACTGAGGTCACCAGGGAAAAAACAGAAGCTAAAGTAAGAGAAGTTAGAGAAGCTAAGAGAAGCTAGGGAAGCAAAACAAACTTAGCAACTGCAGAAGCCCAAAGTGACCTGTCAGCTTGCACGAACATTGTCTCTGAGTCATTATTGTGCCTTCCAGGTGCCCCATCCTTCAGACCCCCGAAACTGCTGAGGCTGGTCCCCGGCACCAATGCATGCAGGGAAATCTCTGGTGTCTAGTAACCACAGCATTGGAATTGCAGCTTCTGGGTAGGACTTTTCCCTGGCTCCTAGAGCCAAGTTTAGCTGATGTTACAGTGTTATGTACCAGCTGCCACAATACTACCTATGGGCTACAAAGGAGATCTTTCCCACTGAGTGAATGCATTGTTGCCCTGGTTGTTCTTTGTGGCAGAACCATACACAAAATAGTGCTTCCTAACCAGTGTAGCACTCTTAAGTGCAGGTGTTGCTGGTGAGTTGCCAGTGAGGAGACAGAGAGGATTGACAGCTTAAAACGAAGATTTTGCTTGGACTTCAAACTCCTCAAAAGGGGCAGTTTTCCTTACCACTTGTGGGACCCCCTATTTCCTCGAAGTCCATTGGCTACCATTCCACAAGGGCAGAAGCGACAACAGAGAGCTTAGATGGTCTGTGAATACTGCAGAAATAGCTTTCCATGAGATGACCTCAGTAAAACAGCTCAACTTTTTCCAGGGTACAGGGGAAATATAAGATTGGAGTGGTAGCCACCCAGGCCCACCTTGGGTTGGCCCACCCTAACATCTACCCCCTCTAGGACCTGCTGGAGCTCCTGAAAGGAGCCACAAGATATCCCAGAGGAGATTGGGTAAGGATCCAGTGATGATGGTGTGCTAGAAACCAGAGGCCTTGAACAAAACCAGTGATTCATTGCAATGAACATTGGCTAGTAAACATTTCAAAGGACAAAAGGATATATTATATGCCACCACGACGAAAAAAGAAGTGTTGGAGAGGTAGGAAAGAAGGAGAAGTGAAGAGGTGGGGTTTTTTTGTTGTTTTTGGTTTTTTTGTTTTTTGGTTTTTTTTTGGTTTTTTTTTTGGTTTTTTTGTTGGTTTTTTTGGGTTTTTTTTGTTTGTTTGTTTGGTTGGTTGGTTGGTTGGTTGATTTTTTCTTGTTTTTGTTTGCTTGCATGCTTGCTTTGATTTGTTTTCTTTGGGGGGTACTGCAGGGGTGATGGGAGGGTATGGAGGACGAGGAAGTGTGAAGAATTGTGGTGCATGATGTGAAACTCCCAGAAAATCAATAAAGATGTTAAATTCAAAGACAGAAAAGATTGGAGTGGTCGCTGGGGCAAGCCCTAATTTTTATTAGACGTCATGCTTCTATGCAAATAGCTGAGCATGGTTGTTTAATTACCATGTGGGCAGTAGGGGAAGATTGTTTGCAGGGAACTATGTCCAAGGTTATCCTTGAGATAAGTCAGGCATCTGGGCCTAGAGACATCCTCCAGATAAGGTTAGGTAGAGAGCAGGAAGCCCCCACTGGGACAGGAGAGGGAGACCTCCATATTGTGCTGAGCCCAGGGAAAGTTGCTAAGCTATGGTAGACTGTAACCTCCGAACAGCAGGGCCTCCCAACAACCACTTACACAACTCTATTGCTGGGGACATGTGGCAGTATCTGGAGGTGAGTTTGAAGGTTGGGGTCATGATTTAGTTGCAGCTATAGTTTTCCTGCTTGCCCACAGTCAGGACAAATCTCTCTCACCTGCCAGTCCCACAGCAGCTCAGACCCGACCTAGTAAACACAGAGACTTACATTGGTTACAAACTGTATGGCCATGGCAGGCTTCTTGCTAACTGTTCTTACAACTTAAATTAATCCATTTCTATAAATTTATACCTTGCCACGTGGCTTGTGGCTTACCGGCATCTTCACATGCTGTTTCTCATCATGGCGGCTGGCAGTGTCTCTCTGCAGCTGTTATTCCTTTCTCATTGGCATTAAGAAAATTCAAAGTTAATAGAGCATTATGCAGTTGATTTCTTGGGGGTTTTGTTACCCCTTTCTGTTTATTTAACATATCCTTTAGAGTTCTGTTTGATCTTTCTATAACTATTTGACCTGTAGGATTATGTGGTATGCCTATAATATGCTTTATATTGTAATAAGCAAAAAACTGTTTCATTTTATCAGAGACATATGATGGAGCATTGTCAGTTTTGATTTGTGCAGGTATACCCATGATGGCCATAACTTCTAGCAAATGAGTGATTACAGAATCAGCTTTTTCAGAACTCAAAGCAGTTGCCCATTGAAATCCTGAATAAGTATCAATAGTGTGGTGTACATATTTCAATTTTCTAAATTCTGTAAAGTGAAACACGTCCATCTGCCAGATTTCATTCCTTTGAGTACCCTTTGGGTTACATCCTGCTGGTAATGGTGTTTGATTGTAGAAGGAACAAGTAGGACATTTCTTTACTATTTCTTTGGCTTGTTGCCAGGTTATGGAAAAATCCTTTTTTAAACCTTTACTATTTACATGATCTTTTTATGAAATTCTGAGGCCTATAGCACATTTCCTATCAATAATTTATCAATCTCATCATTGCCTTGTGCTAGAGGGCCTGGCAGACCAGTATGGGATCGAATGTGAGTTATATATAAAGGATGCCTCCTTTTCCTGATTGTGTCTTGTAATTGAATAAATAGTGAAGTTAATTCTGAAGCATCAGGGATAAATTCTGCAGTCTCAATATGTAATACTACTCTTTCAGCATACTGAGAGTCAGTTACTATGTTGAGAGGCTCTGAAAAATCCATTAATACCAACAGAATAGCATACGATTCTGATTTTTGAACTGAATTATAAGGACTTTGAACCACTTTACTTAAATTTTCTGATTTGTAACCTGCCTTCCCTTGTTTGTTGGCATCTGTATAAAATGTATGAACTCCAGATATGGGTTTTTCCCGTACAATTCGAGGCAAGATCCAATCAGCTCTCTTTATAAGATCAATTCTTTCGCTTTTGGGATATTTGCTGTTAATTTCTCCCAAAAAAATTACTGCAAGCTCTTTGCCAAGGTGTCAGAGACCAAACATGGACCATGGAAAAGTACTAGCTAAGCCAGAGAACAAGCCCCTACCCTAAACCGGATGCCCCCAAAGATAAAGAACAGGTCAGGCAGGTCAGGTAGCATAGCAACAGAACAATGGGCCCTGACCAGTGACCTTACCACCTAGCAGCCTCACGACTTGCACGACTTGCACGTAGCCCTTCACCTGCATGTCCCCCTTCACCTGCACGTACAGCACATCGTGCACCCCTTCCCTCCTCCCTTCCCCCTCCCATACTATATAAGTCTTGCTGAGGAGAATAAAATTTGCAGCTTGATCAGAACACACTGTCTTGCTGTCGTCCTTTCGCGTCTCCCCCATCCCTCTCATTCTCTCCCACAGGTGGGTCGCCCCGTTGATACCCCGCTGGCTGGGGCACCAAGGTTCACTTTCTGTCCATAATTTTTCAATGTCCTCCTTAGTTAAAGGTACGACAATTTCTGCTGGGTCTATTCCTGCTAATTGACGAAGTCTCAATTTTCCTTTCAAAATCAAGTCAGAGATTTTTTCCACATAAGTTTTTAATTTTTTATTTGATTTATTTGGTAAAAATATCCATTCCAATATAATATCTTCCCTCTGCATTAATATTCCTGTAGGAGAATGCCTAGAAGGTAAAATAACCAAAATGCAATCCAGCTTTGGATCAATACGACCCACATGCCCTTCATGTACTTTCTTTTCTACCAAGGCCAATTCTTTCTCAGCTTCAGGTGATAATTCTCTTGGACTATTTAAGTCCTTGTCACCTTCTAAGGTTTTGAACAAATTATGCAGTTCATCATATTTTACCCCAACAACAGTTCGTAGATGAGAAATATCTCCAAATAATCTTTGAAAGTCATTAAGAGTCTGTAGTCTATCTCTCCTAATTTGCACCTTTTGGGGTCTAATTTTTTGTGGCTCTATTTTATATCCTAAATAATTAATAGAATCTCCTCTTTGTATCTTTTCAGGAGCAATCTGTAATCCCCAGCAAGGCAAAATTTTCTTTACTTCTTCAAACATTCTTTCTAAAGTATCTGCATTTGAGTCGGCTAGTAAAATATCATCCATATAATGATAAATTATAGATTTAGGAAATTTTTTACATATCACTTCCAATGGCTGTTGTACAAAATATTGGCACAGAATTGGGCTATTCAACATTCCCTGTGGGAGGACCCTCCATTGAAATCTTTTAACCGGTTGAGAATTATTATAAGTAGGCACTGTGAAAGCAAATCTTTCTGTGTCTTTTTCTTGTAAGGGTATTGAAAAGAAACAGTCTTTTAAATCAATAAAAACTCTAGCTACATTTAGTAGAGGAAGTATCACTTGTTTTTTTTATCATTATTGGTCAGGGATCCCACTATACTGTTGTCTTCTACTTATTAGCAACGAAGATTTATCTATTGAAAAAAATGTCTCAATCTATTTAGGCAGTTTAAAGAAATTATCATAGGCCAAATGGTTTATCTGCAGTGAATTCTTATTTTCCACAGGTCTTCAGGCTATAGACTGACTCTACGATCAAGGCCCTTCAGAGGACAGAGTCTAGTGAGGGCTCTCCTCCTCAGTGGTTGCCCTCTTTTCACTCCAACTTTACATGGTAGAAAAGACAAGGGAAATTTTTCTTACATTTACTAATCTCATTTATAAGAACTCCATTTCATGAACTAGTCACACTAATTCCATGAGAATGAATTTTAAAAAAAATATTTGAGAAAGACTTCTTATTTTAATTCACCACATGTGTGCATGCATGTATATATCTATTTATTTACAAATATTTATGCATATTACAGTTTCATAGGAGGAACAGAACATGCATAGCAGGGTCTTGAGTCATTCTATCATCCAGTGCTATAGCTTCCACACTAGACATGAAGAAACTGGGGTTTAGGAAGTCAACTCTGTTGTTCAATAATAATTACGTGCCATGGTATTAAAGGTCCCAAACTGGAACCTTTACCTTTCTGGCTCTTGGTCTTTGTGGTCAGCCAAACTCCTAGGAGAAATAGCCGACTACTAATGCATGGCAGCAGGAGATGGGAAAACTCTTTTCCATTGCCTCATAAGCTGTGGTATCAACCATAACTCTGAGATTCTCTCCTTTAATTTGCCCTTCAGTACACACAAAAGATCTGTTGTCTGACTCCAGAGAACAGAGTGGGAAAAAGGCAAAATAGGTGAACGAGATGAAGTAAAGGTGAAATTTTATAGATCATTGGGCTTTTTGGGAAAACATATGAAATTACAATGCTTAAAATATAATGGAAAGCTTTAAGAATGTGTGTGAATTATGTCCATAATTCTGCCACTGGACTATGAATTATCGAAATCCCTAATGAAAACTCAGGGTTTGGAGGACAGGCATTCATTATTACCAAGAATGAGACACTATTTGTTTTGGAAATCTTTCACAAACAGCCAATATAAATACTAGATAGTTGTAGACAGCTCAACCAGCTTGTAAGGAGCCATTGATGAGAAGCAAGGGAAAAGACTATCAGAAAAAGTCATCATTAAAACGTCAGTTATTCTACAACCACCCAAATATGAGAGTATTCTTCTGTTCCTAAGATGCCTATAAAAGTAAACTCAAATTCCTAAGTCTAGTCAGACAAAGTTAATTGTTCAAAATATTTTTATAACTGATTACAACTGTGCTTCAAAGTCCCCAACATAAATGACCATCGATAAGTGGTAATCATTCCGGTGACTATAACAGGACCCTCACTCAAAACAGTGAATTATGAAACTGCAGCTGGGTAAATGGCTTAGTTGGTAGAGTGTTTGCTGCTCAGGTGTAGGAACCTGGGTTTAAGTCTCCAGAATAAACATTACAGAGTATTAAAAAGCAAATCTGTAATCTCATTACTTAGATGGTGAGATGTGAGACAGGCAGGAAAATCCTTGGGAGCTCACAATACTCTAAGTTGTCCTCTGACCTCCACACTTTGACCTTAGCACCCCTGCCTACTTACACACATGGTCACATAGACATGTACTCACTCACACACCGTATATATATATACACAAATAAATATGGAGCTTGAGCTTGAGGTCAGTGACTGGGGCAGCAGGGTGAGGAGGCAGTTACTGAAACAAGCAGATTTGTGTGTTACTTCAAATAAAGAAGATGTAGTGGTGTCACATCACTTTAAAACTCTTAATTTGCTGAAATAAAAAGAGAAACTGATGGGCTGAAAACTATTCACATTTGTAAGATGGCACTAAGGATAACTAATAGTGAATCTAATCAAAGAGAGGTTTGCTGAGGTTATGGGCTAACCTTATCCAACATCGTTGTTAACGACTGAAAAGACAGGACCTAAGACACAAATGCTCTTTATGTATGTATACACACCTATAGATATAACATATCTATGTTACAGTCTGTGATGAAAGGGTAGAGAGTCAGAAGACTCCTTGGAAGCTCACAGGCCTACTAGCCTAGTGGACATGATAGAGACAGAGACAGACAGAGAGACACATACACACAGAGAATGGGAAATTGATGGGAGAAAGACTCTTATCTGAGACTTTTTTGTGTAGCCGGAATCCTCAGTACAATAGTTGCTGCACCTGAGGGCGACAATAAGCTGTGGAGTCTGGAACAACACAGGCACTGAGGTGGTCTGCCCACACAGAGAATTCCTACTCTATCAAACATCCACAGACGACACCATCTTCTCCACAGTCACCATCATCTTCTGCTTGTTATACTAAACCCCACTGCAGAGGCCTGCTGTCTGGACCTGGTCTGAGTCCAGCATGTAACATGAATAAAAAGGATGGAGATCAGCAACCTATGAGCTCACTCGACAGTGCAAAGAATGTTCCACTTGCTCTGGGTAATTCAGCATTTAGGAGGAAGAGGTTAAGTGAACAAAGTAAAACCAAATAGTTAGCAGTAGTTGGCACAGAACTGACATCGTGGAGTGGTTGCATACTTTCTCTGTTGTGCAGTAAAGCAAATGCCATGCAGTTTTTATTGTTTGATCCAATTGTTTTGATGTAATAATGTGAACATGTGAAAGAGACAAGACTGTATCCCGATAAATTAAAGGAATGAAAAGCTGAAATCTCGGGATTTGTCAGGCATAAAGAGTATCATATAATGAAGTCATCTCAGAGAGACAGAAGCTGGCTGGAATAATGATGCGTTACCTTCTGGCATTGAGTGACTAGTGAGGTTGAGCCGCGGGTAAGGTTTGGAAGGAAAAAAAAACAAAAACAAAAACAAAAAACAAAGGCAAACTGAGGATTTCTTCAGAAAACTTAGAATCTTGGTATTTTAACTTGGTAGTCTTTGATTCATTTTTTTTTTGGAAACATGCAAAATTATAAAAATGATGAGTATATGTATAGAAACAAATAGGTGTGTCTTGTGTGTGTTTATATGTATGTGTGTCTACTTATTTGTCCCGTGTAACCTATTTCTTCCTACAGGAGAAAAAAAACCATAGTCTTCCTCAGGCACTCAACACGTTTTATAGCCTTGTTGCTGGACAAACTTTAACGTGTAAAAAGGTGGGGAAGGAGATGAAATGAATCACACATGTGAGAGATAAAGTCCCCGGGATGCCATGCTATGTAATCAGACCTACAACCTGGAAAAGCTGAAAGTTTCTGGAACACATCAGATCCTGAAGTTGTATTAGCCAGTTTGCTCAGGTTAAGCAACAGTGAACTCTGTCCCCGGACCAAGAAAGGATTTTTATGTTTTGAGTGCTGGGCATGCAACCCCAGGGCCTTGGGCCTGGTAGGTGAGTGCTGTATTACTGAACTACATCAGAATCCCTCCCCACCAAACAATTTTACACTGTGTAGTGGGTGCCCAGTTAGGGGAAGTCACTTTAATAATCCTGACAGTAAATATCTTAAAATGAAAAATAATTTGTGTTGGTATTGGAACCAAATATTCAAACATAGGTTAAGGCTGTGTAAGAACCCTCTGGTTTGTTTCAAATGACTCCCACAACCCTCATTGAAAACTTAAATGTATTTAAATGTGTGTTTGCATTGGTCACTTGAAAATACATTCAGAATGTAAGAGCTACAACTGTCTCTCCTTTCATGTTCTAAATACTTATGATTGGCCCCATTTTTCTGTGAAATGGGATGAGACTGTCCTATTTTTTAACTTTTCTTGTAATAAAACCAGAAGTGCAGATATTATGTCCTAAGTGTTCAAGACAACAAATTTTATGAAGTAAATGAGCTTATGCAAACGAGAACAGAATTCTAAATAATAGAAAAAGTAATACCCAAGAACCCGGACAGAGACCGGGTCAGTCATTAGAGCCCTAGCCTCCTGACTCGGCTTTCCAACTTCCACACCCTGAGGTGTGTTTTCCTATATCTTAACTTTACTTGACTGAAATCATGCTTTGTACCTCTTTATCCTAGAGTCTCCTGGGCTTCAGTTGAGAAGTGGAAGCATCTTGCTCCACATAGCAACAGTTCAGATAACTTCCGCCTATTCCATTTTATAGTGACACTCTATGCCTCAACACAGACAATAAGGAAATAGGCTTCCTCGTTTATGAAAAATGCAAGTAGCGGCACTGTGAAAGGCTGAACGTCTGCATACCTCTGTGGTTACGTGCCAAATGGTGATGTTGGAGCAATGGGCACAGGGCATGGGTAATCACCTTTAATAGAAATTACTGAACAGCTTTCCGAAGAAGTAACATCAATTAAATTCCCAGGTAGCTGTTTTCATATAGTTGTGTTCGGTAATTTAAATTTGTATTTACCTGGTAACTAAAGGTGTTGGAAAAGTTTTATACTGGTTAGCCATTTGGGTGTGCACTTCCCAGGGAAAAAAACCTGTTCACATTTTTCTCCAGAGATATTTGACTTTTCATGATATTCTGTATACAAATTATTTATTAGGCCACATATAAATATAATATAGATAATAGCATCTGGCATATAATAATATGGAAATAATAGAATGTAGATAAAGATACCTGCTCTTGCATAGGTAAGTCTCTTTACTCTTAGTCATTTTTTGAAGAAAAGTTTAATTCTAGTCTTCTCTAAAGCACTACTATATTCCCTTTGAATTAACATTTTGTTTATAGCTTAAGACATTTTTGCTTATATTACATGATATAAAGATATTTTCTTATGTGTCTTTCTGGAATTTTTATTTTGCCTTCCAATTTTATATATGATAAATTGATATGTGTCTATGAGATAAGGAAAGGCGTTAATATTTTATCCATATTAAAACTAAGATAACCCACTACCATTTTACACAAAGGTTTTTTTCTATGCACTGAAAAGATATAGCCTAAGAAAAAGTATTTACCATCTATGTGGGCATCAGAAGCATCCAGGGTTTGACTTCTCTATTTTTCAAATCTTGTGCACATGCCATGTTATCTTAGTTAGAGTGGGATCATTGGATAGCATTCACTTTTACAACATTGACTTACTTATTCTTGAAACCCTGCATTTTCATATAGTCTTAGAATCAGTTGATCAATTTCTACATTTTTTTAAATCAGAAGTGTTTAAATTGCTTAACACTTACATATACTCAATTTTCTGACATATGAATCCCATCATATTTCTTTCCTCAGATTTTCTGCACAGTGGTTTCTTTATTTTTTCTTTTTTTTCTATTAAGAAATGTTTTATTCATTTTACATACCAATCACAGATCCACCTCTTCCCTCCTCCTGTCCCTCCAGCCTCCCTTTCCCCAATCTGCCCTCATTCCCTCCTGCAAGAAGCTAAGGCCTCCTACGGTGAGTCAGCAGAGCCTGGTAAGTTCAGGAGAAGCAGGTCCAATCCCCTCCACCTGTCTTAAGGCTGTGGGAGGTGTCCCACCACAGGTAGTGAGCTCCACAAAACCAGCTCATGATGTGCAGTGGTTTCTATATCTTCCACCCAACATCTGTGCTCATACAGGAGTTTGCTGAACAATTTTTCTTTATTCTTTCATAAATTTTTTGAAGTTGGGAATGAGGATTTTGCTCTCTATAATGTGTGGGTAAATATTATACTTTTAGCTCTGTATAATCTAGGCAGCCTTGTATAAGATTGGTGTTTTTCATTTTAATTTTTTAGAAAGAATTCTGACAGTCTTTAGATCGATTTTTATTAAAGCACCTCACTGACATTTGATGTGTCCCCCAAAATATTAACATTCTATGCCCTGGAACACCCATCATTTCCATGTAAAGAAGTTTAGCAGACTTCTTGCAAAGAAGAGCCTGTTTCTAATCATTGCTCTGGAATTTCAGCTTCTGTCAAATCATCGATGAGCTGCTCACCACACTTTCAGGGGTTGTTATTTTCAGCTGTACTGTTTTCATAAGTGTGTGGATAGGTTAAGGATGGGCAAGCTGTAACAGAGGTCCTTTCAGATACTTAGTATGGCTAATACTGCCACACACCTAGGAATATTTTTGTTGTTGCTGCTAATAAGTGTACACAGAGTTAATGATGCAGCTAATTTATTTCCTCATAAGAATCATCCTTGACTATAATCACTGCTTCTCTCTCTCTCTCTCTCTCTCTCTCTCTCTCTCTCTCTCTCTCTCTCTCTCTCTCTCTCTCTCTCTCTGTGTGTGTGTGTGTGTGTGTGTGTGTGTGTGTGTGTATGTGTATGCATACACGTGCCTGAGCATGCACATGTTTGGAGGTCACAAGTCAACACTGAGTAACTTCTATTGTTGACCCCTACTACAGCTTGGCTACATTTCATTTATTTACTGTGTGAGTTGGTAGGCCCAAGTGTGACACACTACAAATGTGGAGGCATGAGAACAGATTAAGAAAGTTGGTTATTCTCCTTCTACAATGAGTGTCCTAAGATTGAATTCAGGTCATCAACTTCACAACAAGTACCTTTATTTGCTGAGCTATCTTGCTAGCCCCACTCACCTTTGCTTTTGGAAACAAGGTCTCTCAATGAATATGGTGCTCATTGAGTTTCCGGGACTGGCTACCCAGTGAACTCCAAGAATCCACCTATCTCTGTCTTCCAGCACTGGACTTAAAGACATGGGCCACCATACCCTACTCTTACGTGAGAGGTGGGCATCCAGATTGTGGTCCTTGTGCTGGCACAGCAGGTACATTATCAAGTAAGCCAGCTCCACTCCTCACAGTCTTAACCACCTCATGATTATATGTCCGAATGTTGCCTTCAAGATTCATTTTCTGAAACAGCAAGCCTTCACTCAGTTTGAGCAAGTTCTAAAGTATGCTTCTCCTAGGTATAGGGTGTTTCTTCTTTGAGCACTTTCTCCACACAGTGTTATCTCCTTATTACGCCCATTGGAGGCTCTTCAGGCTCCTCAGCCTCAACACTGACTCCCACAGTTCCTCCATGACTCCCACACACATTTCTTCCGTAAATGATTCTCTACTTATTTCCACAGCAAAACGCAACACCACTTCCCTAGACTCGGAGAAAGCCTATAAATTATTAACATTTTATTTCCTTGAATCAAAGAGCCATCTTTGACTCTGCTCTCTCTCCAGTCAAGTAGTTACAGACATCAATTTCTCCTCATTTTTTTTCTTACAGTTTCCCAATTAGACCTTTATAGTTGCTCTCACTTTACAATGATATGTAAGTCTAGGGCACCATTAGTTTATATTAGGAATGCTGCAAATGACTTAAACTATTCTCTATACATTCCTAATTGCGAAGCCACCCACTGCAACTAGAGCAAAAGTTTTATGAAACTTCAATCAGCTGTTTGAAAGTAGCTATTTATTACTTACCTCTGCCAAGGGAATGTTACCTATTTTGCTTATGTGTATCAATCTGTGTTCAGTATTTTAACTGCCAAGTTACATGGAAACAAGAGAAGAACCAAAAGTTCATTTTACAGTTCAAAATATTACATTTTCTATTGCCATGTAAGAGTTTCTCCAAATATAAGTCATTGTATAATTGAATGGTTTGTCATTGACATAGCCAGAAATCATATATCATACAAAATAAGCTCTCTGCTTCATGCAAGTAATTGTTATCCAGGATCTGAACAAGAGTCTATCCTGAATATTCCCTTTCTCCAATAGCAACATATGAAAAAACACAAAAACAAATGGCCTGTGATTGTGCTGTTAGGCACGTGTTTTCCGAGTGGCTTACATGCTGGCATGTTTAGTAGAGAATAGTAGGGTCAAGGCCTTTGGGAGCGCTGACCTACAGCAGATGTAAAGATTTCTTGATGTTTTGGTGAACCCTCTGGAATTCATTTCTTCAAACCTTGATTTTCTTTTTTTTTTGGTTTTTTGAGACAGGGTTTCTCTGTGTAGCTTTGTGCCTTTCCTGGAACTCACTTTGTAGACCAGGCTGGCCTCAGAAATTCACCTGCCTCTGCCTCCTGAGTGCTGGGATTAAAGGCATGCATTACCACCACCTGGCCCAAACCTTGATCTTTAAATTATTGGATAATAGTGTTTGAAGGCAGGGAATTGGGAAGGTAATTAGGATGTAGGTACTTCATGATGACAATAATGTTTTTGTAAAAGATGTGCATTAACACTCTCCAATTCACCATCGGATGCCCTCATCATGTTATGCTGCAGTAGGAAGTGGAAACTCATATAGCACAAAGACAAAGGTAACATCATCAGAGCAGGAGAACTTTGAATGGTTTGAAGAATAGAATCTACTTAGTCAGAAATTGTAGGGGTAGATATCATAAGTGAAAGGGATAACATGAATGAAAACTAACCCAGCTCAATGTGGTTGCTACCATTTCCATGATAGGTAGAATATTGCAAACAGTGGACTTGCAGGGTGGCCAGGGCCATCAGGATGGAAGCAATACTACACCAACCCTTGACTGACTACATTTTATAGGTTTGAAGATTAGATAAAAGCACAATGAATAAAAACAAATATATCTGAGAGGACTCCTGGCCCAAGTCCGGGAGACAAGCCTTTAAGATATTTTGGCAGTGCTATAAACGTGAATATGGGATCAAGAAGAGAAACGTGAATACTTCACACAACTTTAGCATTCCCACTTAATTATCTTCAATTTGAATAATATGAATATGGAATCTTGAAATTTTTACAAAGTCATTAAGTGGATTTTGCACACTCTGATTTATGTGGCTGTATCTTGTACCTTGTAGTCCATCTTTCCCTGGATGTGATTCAACCTTCATTCAGAGTATCCACACTGCATATGCTACCTGCCTCTTAGGCACATAATAGTTGCCATGCAAACCAACATAGGAAAGACAGTGATGTACTAATAAAATAATTTACCAAGACATCAACATATAATTTATTGAAATACACTCCAATAAAGCAGTGAGTGAGTTTCTATAGAGAGAAAATCATGCCACTCAAAGAAGCAGATGGAAGTTATGTCATTGCAAGTAAAAGAGAAGTTACTTAATCTTTTCATAGTGGATCTCTTGTGTTGGCCCATGTCTGAGGAGACAGATAGACCTCTTAGTACCTCTTTAAACTGTAAGTTTTATAACAAGACTCATGTTTTAAAGGAGTCAAATCTTTCTCTGACCTGCCAGCCAGCTCCCAAATAATGACCTGGAGACTTCTTATTAATTATGAAAGTTCAGCCTGTAGCTTGGGCTTGTTTCTAACTAGCTCTTGTAACTTAAATGAATCCATTTTTTAAAATCTATGTTCTGCCACATGCCATTCCCTTTCTTCCATCTTGCACCTCCCATTTCCTCTCCATGTCTGGCTGACAACCCCATCTTTTTCTTCCCAAAACCCTCTCTGTCCCTGGAAGTCTACCTATACCTCCTGCCTAGCTATTAGCCGTTTAGCTTTTTATTATACCAATCATAGCAATACATTTTCACACAGTGTACAAATATCCCACAGCACTGGTCGTTTGTGTAAATCATTGTGAGTGTTTAGGGGTTAGGCTCCAGATGTCTGTGTAAGGAATTTGGGGTCACTAGGGAGCCAGGCTCCAAAGACTTGTGTCTGGACTGTTGAGGTGTAGGAATTTTGCTTTCATTTGGCTCTTCTGTCTTTAGAGTGGCCATTGGCTATCAGATTCACTGCTGTGGTACTGCAGTGACTCCATTCTAGTATCACGCATGTTATTCAATACTGGTATCAAAGCATACAAACTGTCATGCTGGCAAATCTGTACATGTCAAAGGACTGCTGTCTAGAAATGCAAATTGTAAAAATTCTCAGAAAGAAGAAGAAAAATCTTGAAGAAGTTGCTAAGATCTTGGGTTAGAACAAATCTTCCTTTTGAATATCAAACAGTGGAAGAAGGAAAAGGAAATTCATGATAGTTATGGTGTCATGCATACAAGGACAATAGTTCTGCCCACAGTGTGTAACAGGTGCTTCTTCAAGATGGATAAAGTATCAAATTATAGTGATTGTGATTCTCTGAGATCCTGGGCTAAGGCAGAGTCTGTAAGGATTAGACCTGTACAACTATAATAATTATATAAATCTTAACATTTCACTTCCAACAAACACTCATTTTCTCACATGCAATGTCAATTTAATCAACTAGCAATTATCTTCAGTAGAGAGTTTAGGAAAAGTTGGCCCTGTCCTGCTCTCAAATACCAGCTGGCATTTGTGTCCTGAATTTAATACTGTGAGTTCTATTTGGGCTACAGAGGAAAGAAGTCTCACTAATGATACCTTTTTGTCAGGAAAATTATTTCATTTAGAAATTCTAAAGCAAAAGAACAGTCATGAAGGATGGGATCCACATTTAAATAAATAAGGGGTTATTTCACTCCTCAAAGTTTTCATTCCAATGACTGATCAGATCTCACGCGAGGCGGCTTAAAGATGTCTGCCTTGGGTCGTTACTAAATGACAGACTATGATAAACTGGATGACAGGGATGAGACAATGCAGTATTGTTTACACAGAAGATTGAGTAACTGGTTAGACAAAGAAGTTCTCGAGTATCTATTGTATGTACAACTAACAGATTTCCTGGGGCTTTTAGACTCTCCTCAAGGCTCTTTTCCAGCCAGCTTCATTAACTTGAAGTAAATCAAATCATGCAGAGATCGGGCTCTGCCACAAAGAAACCAGGAAGCAGAATATGAAGAAAAACAGACGTGAGATGATAAAGTTTAGAATCTTTGGCATTTTTCATAAAACATTTTGTTTGGAGATTATTAAATTACAATGCAGCAACAAAGAAAGAAGGAAACATAAGTAAATTAGGTCTTTTTACCTCAACGTTTCTTTACAGTATATATATACAAACCTGCACATAGCAAGTATGTGTCAATGAAATATAGATTTGGAAGCTTAAATATAATCTTAACACAAAGGTATCTGTACATATTTTCTATATGCACAAAATTAATTGTTTTTAAATTGGCAGGGTATGCTGTGGAGGGCCAGTTGCTTGGGACTCTGACGCTATTTACAGAGGACTTTTGGGTGGTTGTTTTGTATGAACAGGGTTTTGAAATAAGCTGTTATTGTCTATATATCATTTTGACCGTCAGGAAAAAACAAGACAAATTCAGGGAGCCCAAAACATTTTAACTGTCTGCTCAAAACACTGGGTAACTGAAATGCTTATATTTCACTAAGAGTCTCTAAGTAAGCCCCTTCATACTTTCATATTTCTAGAAACTTTCTGAATTTACTAATTTGTCTCCCCCAACCCCCACCATCTTTCTGAGGATGCATATCGACATCTTGTTTTGGTAATAAGCAAAAACTGAAGTTGGAAGAAATGGCATTTTTACAGCAGCAAAATACTATCATGAAATCCTTACTCTTCAAATGAGTGGCTCCTTGGGACCTTCAAGGATACCCCCTGCCTACAACAGCTGAGATGTGATACAGGCTGGCATCCAATACTAAGGGGTCACCAAATACACAAAGAGGTCTTGAGTAATCACAGCTGATTTCAAACTATTTGGGTTAATTCTAGAAGTTGCAAAATGTTCATTTTCTAATGTACATTATCTGGATGGAAAGAATTAGAAACAAGTGGCAGATCAAGACTGGAAATAAGTACACCTCTGTTGATGCTGCATTTTATGACTGTAATGGAGCAGAGGCTAGTGTGGCACGGCTCCTGGGCTGACATGTAGCTTGTGACTGCCCTGCCTTAGCTTCTTCACTGCTGGGATTACAAGTGTGAGCCACAAGTCCCTGATGGAAATAACTGAATCTTAGTAAAAATCGGCTGAAGGGATTGAAATAAGTTGAGCATCATTCTGGAACCAAGGACAGTGTTCAGATATGCGGACCCCTTGTTTTATGTCCTACCTACAAATGAATAAAAGACTCTCACAGTTTCAGACTTGACACCTTCGGTTGGGTTGACTGTCTAGGCATCTGAGATACCCGTGCATGGGGACATGTGTGCAGGTGTGTGCATCTGAATACGTGACGAGAATAGAGGATGATGAGAGGACTGCACAGAGCACCCATTTCAGGACACCTGGGTACCACTGGAGCAGCCAAGACAGAGGTCTGATCAGCTACACATAGGATGCTGGAGTCCTCAGCCAGAGTGAGCCCTAGACAGTACTCCGCTTCTTCCGAAGTGGGCTGTGGCTGCCACAGAGCTTTAGCTCCGCATACTGCACCTGTGAAAACAAACAGACATGATGCTGGCAGTTAGGTAACCCTAGCTCACTGCAGAGTGTGTTAATGGCTCCCCAAGGACACCGCAAGGCAAAGGATGGAAGATTCAAAGGTAATGAATCAGTTTTTAAACACAGGATGGTGGGGCGGGGGGGATTAATTGCAGGAAGGGTTTCAGAAGTCATGCATCATTTCTTGAAACCAAAGTATTAAAAGCAGATTTTTTTCTAATGAGATGCATGGGCTTCTATGGGCTTCTAGTTAACTCACCACTGCTGCCTGATCTTGGTCTTGCTTATACCAGCTTTCTACCATAAATAACCTAATAACTGCCTCTTGGGGTTATTGATCATATGTTATGACACAACTTACTGAGTATTATTCATTTCAAAGTACTGCAATGATGGGGGAACATTCAGCCTCTTACAGTCATGAATTTTACCGAAGGGCAAGGGGCAAATATTGAAATTGATACTAGGCCCCAAACTTTTGTAGATGTTCTTTAAAATTAATTTGACTTACAGTGTAATGGCTAGAACATCTGTGATAAACATGAACACTGGGGGAGTCCCCAGAGGCAAACTATCATTGTCATTCAAAAGTACCCTTGGTGGGACAGGGAGACTCATGCTAATGCATGGAGGATCCTCTTTCAAATGTTTTGTCATATGTATCTTCTCTGTGAATATACCAAGTATATCTGGGTGAACACTCCAAGGGCTGTTGCCAGGACCATGGAGAGATGGGGTTGATGAGAAATTTCTATTCACAGATGCTGTGTGAACTCACACTGTAACCCAAGTGATGGTACACTGCAAGCATAATGTTTTCATGTGTCGCTCTGGTAGGCTGGGGATAGAATGCATTTGTGTTATTGGCCACATATTCATTTCAGCATTTCTGCCATTAGGCTACCCTTTGCCCAAACCAGATAAACAAAAAGAAAAATTCATCCTTCCCATCTTGGATTTTGTGAAAGTCCCCCAGGATAACATAAGGTAATATAACTGTCAGTCTTAAATATAGAGCCAACAAAGGCCAGGTTATTATTCCTCAATTATGTCATGAAAATGCTAGAGAGTAAATATAGCCTTATAGAATTAATTTTAACGGGTTTAGGTGACGAAGTAAAAGTTTTTTGTTTGTGTGGTTTTGTTGTTGCTTTTTTTTTATTTATTTAAGAATCACAGAGTCCGTTTTAATTTCTAGACTGTAAAATGAAGGGGAAAAGGGCCCTTGAGAACTTTAGTCCCATGTGTCCATAATCCATCTGAAGATCCTGAGAAGCCAATTATGCTACATTGGCCTGCAGATGAAAATCAATGCTTGATTTGGGGTTCTCCCAGACAATAAAAGACGGTGCCTTTGATCATCTTGATGATGCTTCATGCCACGCTCTCCCCCTTTACCTACTCAGTGGTCACTCTTCTCCATTAGCGAAATCACTGCCTGCCTGCCTCCCTCTGGCTCTGGTGCAGGCAAGTCCGCAGGACCCCGGATGGGGCCATTCTTTGGGACTTTCTGTTATTGTTGCCTTTGTTAATCTCTGTGCATCCACAAAATTGAGGCGCTGCTGGACTAAGTGAGCATTCCCTGTGAATAATACTTGCAATTGATCTCAAATTTGATTTCCCACCACCTCCTCATCTGTGCGTATCAGAGTAAGTAGGGGCTCTGCCCTCAGCATTCCTAAATCTTTAGACGAAAGAGGATAGAGGGGAGGCTGAAGAGATAATTGGGGCAAGAAAGGAATAAAAAGAATAATCCTCTTGTCTCCTCCTTCCCCTCAAACGACTGCCATCTGGAGAACCAAGAAAATAAGCAGTACCCCTCAGCACTGGATCTCATGCGACTCCTCTGAGTTCATCTCACTCTCTTCAGGGAGGCAAGAAATCAAAATGAGGCCAATGCCGCAGCCCCATAGTTGCTCAGTATGAGATCCAGATTCACTCCTAAGTAACTCTTCTGCAGGATTTTCCCCAGTCATTATCTACTTTGGACAAAGGGCTAGTTCTTCTCCCCACCGCCTCCCAGAAAGAACTCTTTAGGGATTTTCTGATTCCTTATCTCAATTACTCACACAAGCACAGCCATATGCCCTTCCAAATCTCTAGGGCTGGCAAGAACCCAATGCTGGTGCCCCTGTGGGTGGTGACCAATCATCACCTACCTTCTGAACGTCTGAGGGTACCCTGGAGAGAAAGTCAAGGAGCTCGTTATTGTCGATGGAATAAGGGTTTCGAAGCTTCTTAGTAAATTTATTTATGCCTACAAAACAAAAATACAATGTGTTTATCATTCATGTCTATCTACCCATCTATTTACCCATCTATCTATCTATCTATCTATCTATCTATCTATCTGTCTGTCTGTCTGTCTGTCTGTCTGTCTGTCTGTCTATCTATCTACCTATCTATCTATCTATCTACCTATCTATCTATCTATCTATCTATCTATCTATCTATCTGTCTGTCTGTCTGTCTGTCTGTCTGTCTGTCTGTCTATCTACCTACCTACCTATCTATCTATCTATCTATCTATCTATCTATCTATCCTCTATCTCTATCTACCTGTCTACCATCTATCTTTGCAAACATGCCTGAGTGGGGAAAGGAGAGATATTCACAACTAAAAATCAGCGTGAAAACAATTACTGAACATCCAGTCATGCACACGTTGCTGTCATGCGGCATCATTCACAAAAAAAAAAAACAACTTTGTCCTGAAATGATGGAGGGTCGTGCAGTGGACAGGAGCCTCTCCTTCTTCAGCTGTGAAAATCCCATTAGAGTCCTAGCAGCAGGACTGCAGAACCATGGGCTAAAACAGGGGAGCCGATTGGTTCTTTCGGTAACCACCGCTAAGAGCCTCCTCTGCTAGGGAAACAAGTGTCCCAGGTGGGAAAAGGCCTTTACTAGTCAAAACAAGTCCCTGCTTGGACACTCTGGACAAAACCTAGCTATGGGGAGAGGAGGATGAGGGCTCTAGTGGGTGGAAGGAAGCTGCAGCCCCCCTCACTCTCTCCCTCCACTCATTTTCACAGGATCCTTTTCTCTCGCTGCAGAACAGAACTTGACATGTTGATTGCACGTTGCTGGCAGAAACTGTGAAAAGTTATTATTGGAAAATTATCGTACTGTGGTGACTAACTTCATTTATGGACTGCAACACTGGCACACGTGTTTGTCCAGGCAACGGAGTCTGCACTAACTTAGAATGGGGATAGCAGGAATGAGGATGAGGTTCAATGTTCAAGATGCCAAGTGACCATGCAGCCTCTGTCAGTCTTCAGCTGTGCATCTGGAGTTCCTGGGCATGCCCAGAACCTGGATTCCTCTGCAGAGAGAGATTCCTCCCAACCTTCTTTTGTCTTCTACTCTGCTCCTTGGGGTGCCTCTGCCTTATCCAGATCTCCTAAGCTATAGTCTTTTCACCAAATGTCAACCCCCTTTTTTTTTCATGTTGAGTTTTAGAAGCAGAAAGACTAGGTGGCCTTCTGAAGTTTTGCCACAGGGTGCTTGTTTAACAAGGATCATATCTGAAGGCCCGCCTGTCCCAATGATGCTGAATGAATGCTCAGCTTAGTTGTGCTCTGAATGGCTCCTACTCAGAAGCCAAGTTCAACAGTTCCCATCACATAAAAGGTTTGATGTTTCCCTTTGTTCATTAAATATGACTTTGCTTTCATCTTAGGACTAGACTTCCTGCATGGCATTGTACCTGACACAATGACAACCTCCAGTCCTTTCTTTGGGGGGTCAGATTTACATCTGCTTTGCAAATGGGAGCCGGCCATTGTTCATGAGTAAATGGTGGCTTGGTGGTTGGGCTGGGGAAGGATCTCAGTAATGCTCCCCTTTCCTTCAAGTCAAAGCTGCACTCTGCCTTTCTTCCCTCTACCCCCACAGCAAGCTTCGTGTTTGGAACTAAAATTCCCCCCAGCGTTCCTTTAAACTAAAATACTCTCACTGTGTTATTCTAAAGACATTTAATTGTAGCATGGGCTTTTTGGCAAAAGAAAAACAGACAAGGCAAAGTGATGAAGGGAGACAAAGACGTATTGAGAAAAGATGTATCTTCTATTGTTAATTATATATAGTGTGCGCATCTGGAGCCTTTACAACGAACAGCAAGGCAGGGATAATATCACAGCCGATCAAAACACTGCATTCTTAGTCACTGAGAAGATTACAAACCTGCACAGCAGCTCAGACGCACCCATAAAGGCAGAAGTAGACCACAATGCAGTGAGACTGACTATGTTTGAAAAACTTGGAATAAAAATCACAAGGTATGCGGCTTGCGTGCTTCAGAAGCTTAGCTTATTTTGAAGGTATCTTAGGTTGAACAATTTCAGGTATTCTGTAAAATTATCTATTATGTGAGATCAAGTATGAAGAGGACATCATAGACTCCTTGGTCAACTTTATGGGGTAACAGGGCAACAGCAAAGGTACAGGCATACTCGGGCTCCCATTCTAGCTTCATAACGTATTAACTGTGATTTCAGGTACATCACTTAACCCTCATGGGCCCAAGATTTCTGACAATGCAATCTTTATAATAGAAACTTTCCCTCTGTAGTTTCCAGGGTTGATGATAGACTCAGGTGGAGTAAGATAGGCAAGGATTTTATCATCTGCAATTATCCAACAATACAGGGTAACTGGAGTCAGCACTGTAGATGCTACTTAGATAATACCACAAGGAGGTAGTGATGAAAAAGGTCTCTGTGCTATTCGTCATCACACACACTATTTTGGGAGCACATACCCAAACACGAAAGTTGTATCTTGATCCAATGAATACTAGTCATAATTTTAGACTTTTTAAAAACCGAAACGATACGGATAGAGAGTTATCTTTTGTTGCTATTGCTAGCCAAGAAAAAAAAAAGTCAAATGAGATGCAAATTGTGAGGCAGAACATTTGGTAATGAAGTCATTGGTGAGTAGTCCCAGATCATATAACATACAGATCAATTAATGGCGCTGAGGCCTCCAATAGGGAAAAAAAATCACCTGGAGAAATTATGTTTCTGCTTTGCATTTTCGTAACACAATAACAACCACGTGGCATAGAATGTCACTGTCTATCAAGTACTTGAGTACATTGTGCACAGTTCCAAGTACAGCACTTTGACTGAGTGTAAGACAGAGCAGCCATGCTGGTTCTGTCAAATCCTGAGTTCCTTCCATGTGACCACACCATGTTCTCAAATGGAAACATAAGTGACTGGGTCAGGGTTCCTTCTTAAAAACAGCTCCAAATGTAGATGAGGAGTTTTTATCTACCTTCCAGCTATGGAAGTGTCTCAGACCAGAACTGATAGACAATAAGGACAGCATCCACAATAAAGGATAGAATCAAAGAAATTAAGGAAAACATCTCAAAAGAAAAAAAATGCATTGGACTGAACTGTGGAAATGTGTGGCCTTCTGGAAGTGTATATATCACACAGGTCAGCAAAGTACCATAGAGACTTCTAGAAATGTATGCATCATACAAGTTAGCAAAGTATGGTAGAAAAACTTCCTAAGGCTGATTTCAGATTTTTTTTTTTTTATAACTGAACCTTTGTGGAAATTTGCAAAATCACTCTCCCAAAATAAAGAAGTGGTAGGTGCCATAGTAGGTCATCTTTATGGAACACAACTATGAGCATTCAGAGTCAATTGCTCGAATTTCCAACTATTTTGTACATACTGTTTACACTCAGATGCCTACACTACGCACTACCAAGCCAAAGAGCAAAGACAGTGTTTCACCTGTCAAAACCTCATGGTGAATTTTCTGAGTCCAGTTTTTCTCAGGAGAGTACTGAAGTTAAGCTGTTTTCATAGGTTTTTGTCAAATAATATCTGGACCTGAAATGCATCTACAAAAAGTATTTAATATATAAAATATGACATATAGTGACTAAAATTTGGTTGATTTTTCCAAAGGGTTGAAGCCGTCAGTTTTTGATACTAATTCATCTGCTTTAGCAGTCAACAAAAATTAACAGATAACTTTTAGGATAAGCCATGTAAACCTTAATAAGGTTAGAAGGAGCAACGAAAGTTTTAGGCATATACATGTAACTTTTTCTGTGTGACAAGGTGTGAGTCTACAAGGGATATAATCATTTCAAGGACATGCAGGAATATTCTCTGACATTATGCTAACTAATAACTAACTCATAACTAATTAACAACTAACTAATAATTAATTTGTTTTGCATGAGGAGAGGAGGCAAGCCACCATGTATTAATGGTTAAGGCTTGGACTCCCTTACCAGTTAGTAAACTGATCAATAAGCTTAGAGGGTAGAACTAAGCAACCGGAATGAAAGACTGAAAAGATTTGTTTGGGCCAATGAGAGCAGAATGAGCTCCACACTATTGAACAATATCATCCACAAACTGAAAAGCAAATAGAAAAGGGTTTTTATTAAGTTTAGAGATGTTAGAAAGCTGCCAAGATGCGAGAAGATGAAATCAGAAGTCGAAGTGATTTGGGTAAATAGAAAGAGGCACTGGACTGCCAAAACTGACAACCAGAAGAGGAAACACAACCATGTAGGCTCTCCATATCTGAACTCCACATCCCTGTATTAGACAGTTAGGCATCAAATATGTTAGCAAAAGAAATGTCTGTGCTGAACCTAGGCTGACTTTTCCCTTGCCACTCCCTAAAAATAGAGCATGCCAATTATTTACCATATTGTATATAGTTTTATATATTAGTAATTCAAGGGATTACTAATGTTTTAAAATACAGAGGAGAGTATGCACAGGTGAGAGGCACATGCTATGTCAGTATATATGGGACTTAAACATCTAGAAAAGTGGGTCACAGCATTCAGGGAAACACTCTCTTGAGGAAATATAGGAAAGACTGTATCAGCCTTCTTCCTTGAAGGAACGATGCTCAGAAGGATAATCAACTATATATCATGTTTAACAGCTGACTGTGCCACTCAACTCAACATGAACAAGATAGTAGCCAAAGACTTATCATTGTCAACCACATCTGGTGAGAAGGTAACATCTAAGTGCCAAAGGTAAATGGAAATTGGATTTGAAAATAAATACTTACAAAAATGAAGGAAGATAAAATTATTTTATCTATACAATGTAGCACTGTTTCAAACTTCCTACTTGATCCTCATTCATGCCTAATATTTTTAAGTCAAAACTCCATGAAGAAGGAATTAGAATATGTTCTTCCTTTGACTGGCTACAATGGAGAGAGCCTTCTTTAAGATTTCACCTCCTAGGATACCAGGAGAGTACACCCCCCGGAATCAACTAAGCAGGGTTCATGGGGGCTCACAGAGACTCAAGTGGCAATCACGGAGCCTGCATGGGTCTGCACTAGGTCCTCAGTATATATGTTATGGTTGTTAGCTTGGTATTTGGGGGGAACTCCTGACAGTGAAGTGGGGCTGTCTCTGACTCTTTTGCATGCTTTGGGGACTTTCTTCTCCAACTGGGTTGCCTCACCCAGCCTTGATGTGAAGGTTTGTACCTGGTCTTAGTGTATCTTGTCATACCATGTTTGGTTGATATCACTAGGAGGCCTGCTCTTTTCTGGTGGGAGACTAGGACTGGGAGTGGTTCTCGGGGAGAGGGAAGGTGGGAGGGGGCAGGAGGTGTAGGGGGAGGGGAAGCTGCAGTCAAGTTGTATGGTATGAGAGAATAAATACAACATTTAAAAAGGAGAATTTCACCTCCAAAATGACATAGAGAATGACCGAATTACCCTCTCCCGCTCCTTGCTGCTCTGTATTCTTTTGAGTTATTTCATTTCTCCAATAACTCCTCCCATTTCCTCATGTCCACTTTGGCTATTTTCATCAGCAGTTTCCCTTTACCAGCCCCATCTTGGAAGAATTTCTTGATGGCTCTAGAAGAGGGTGTAGCTTGGATCTTCATTTCCAGGCTCTCTGTTGTTGTTTACAGGTGAATGCATCCCGGCAGTCTCTCGTCTTCAGGACGTCTCTGAATATCTTCATGTCAAGAGCCCATGAAATGATGAAGATGGGGGATTCGGCAATGGGCCTAAGACAAAGGCTGCTGGCTCTTCCGTCAATGACAACATGAGCATGATCCTAGGACACTCTCTTTGTCATCCCAGCAAAGATACGGCAGTTCACAAAGAGGCTTCCATTTTTGTCCAGCTGCTTGCTTGAATGTGAAATCTAGTCATGAAATGGGTGCCAAGGTCACATCACCACTTTTCTCGCGGCTTTCTCAAAGTGGCTAAAGGTTATGCAGGCAAGCCCTATCCCCTGCAAACAAGAGCTTCTTCCTCTTTCACCCACTGCCCAGGCAGTCACAGATGTCCACTCATCACCCCACTGCTTCTGGATTTAACTCTGAGGTTAGCTTATTTCTTTCCTGCACTTGAGGTGAAGCATCAGAGAAGTCAGGCGGTGGCCAGACCCAGTTTTACTGTCTATAAAAGGCAACATGCAGGTGTGTGCCCACCATTTGAACCACAGTGTGTCTGGAAAGTTACTAGGCCACAGCCATATATTATTCAAAGGGATTTATGACCAGGAAAGCCTAAAGGGAAATAGGAAGCCTGATCATAGTTTCATTTGATTGTGATTCTGCACAAGGCTTATAAATATCCACATGGAGCCCTTATGCAACCGGCCTTTGCAGAAAGGTCCTGGAAGTTTTCATTTCCCAAACGTTTTCCTTAATCTCATGTTTAATTGGTAACAAGAGCACATTTAAAGTTTATGGTTGTACTTTAAAAATGAATAATTTGTTCTTACCTGGAACTGCCTGCTAGCCAAAGGATCATGGCAAACTTACCCCAGAGCAGAACGATGTACCGGAGAGGGATGAAATACAAAGCCACTGTGGCTATGGCCAGAATCAAACAGGCCAGCAGAGAAAGGAAGGGGACCGTCCAGTTAAACACACTGTGGACAAACCACATTAGTGTCAGTTCATCTGATGCTGAAAAACTGCCACAGAGTCATCACATCATTTGTATTTCTGGTGTAGTTATAAAATAAGGTCAATTTAAAAAGTTTCTTTAAGCATGGTGTATACACACATACACACATACATACATACATACATACATACATACGTGTGTGTGTGTGTATGTGTGTGTGTGTGTGTGTGTGTGTGTGTGTGTGTGTGTGTGTGCCTCTAATAGATAAAACCTGAAGATAAAATTCTGCTAAACTGACAGCATGCCTGACTGGGTACCTGAGAAATCTTAATGAGGAGACTATCAGAAAACCAGTTAGTGCCGAACTTGTCAGAAAATCAGCAACACTGGCTTCCTCAAGCCATCCGTCTCCAACAAAACCCTTCCCACACTGCACGGGGACTGAGGACAGCAGTCCCGCCATAATGCATTGGTGCCTACGTCTCTGCAATACTAATCGTTAGTTAAGTCATTTCTAAGCCAATGCTTCTCTCTCAGGGAACACACAGTGGCTAGGAAAGGTGTAGAAAAGGGAGATTCTTATTGCTGGATTTTCACGATTATGTGTGCAAATGGGGCCCTAGAACACGGGCTATGGGAGTGAATGCAGTGTGAGCAGCACTGTGCAGTCCTCAAAAACCTGCCTACCTCCCAAGCTCCCAGCTGGACCTAGACTTTCCAACCACTGCTTCACCTTCATGGACAAAAGATTTATGGATGGACTGCCCTGGACTGGGAGTACATAGAACTTTTTCTGTGGTCTTTGTTTGGAGAAAATGAGGAGAAATACTGGATCATTTCAGAGGAATCAAAATAAGCTAGCCCTCAGGCCATTAAGTGTCATATATTATGTTCATGTATCTGGACTGCGCAGCTCCTAATAATTCTGCCTTTTAGATACTAGCCATGTTTTATGGACGAGCAAATTGAGACTGGTTTGTATAAATAATCAATATTCAGGGCGGGCTGGGGACATGGCTGGGTAAGTAAACCTGTTTGCTGGGTAAGCATGAGGAGCTGAGTTCAGATCCCCAATACCAGCATTAGAAAACAACACCACCAAACAAACCAACCAACCAACCCAAATCCATAAAACAGGCACGGCTACCCGCCCTGCAATCCCACCGGGGAGTGACTAGGGGTTGACTCGCAAGAGCTCACTTGATGACCACCCCGGCTGAAACAGAAAGCTCCAGGTGTAGTGAGAGACTGCCTCAAAGGAGAAAGGTAGAGAGGCAGAGAGCAGAACACCTGGCATCTTCCTCTTGATGCAATGCATGTTTTCATAGGAGCAGCTGCACCCACAGGACACTGTGCACACACACATTCGTATACCATACACACACAGCATAAATAAATAGTCATGATTTCACCAATAATGATGAACTGCAAGTAGCTCGGATGATTATCAATATTTCTTAAATGTTTATCCATTGAGAGGTATAATGATTATTATGTTCATATTAAGCAAATTTGTGTACCTTTTGGAAAAATCTAGAGGACAATTTTATTAGAGTTTAAGAGAAAAACAGAATATAGGTTAGGAGGAAATCCAGGCATCCACCAGGAGGAGAGATGAAAGAAAATCCATTCCTTCTAAGTTCAGCATGGAATTTAAATAGTGTTAGCTTAATAAGACAATCATTACATAGTTTCTTTCATCAGAGGTTCCTAGTTCTAAATCTTCATATATCAATTTAGTCCTCATCCCTCATCAAGAAACTTCCCTTTACAACAGACAGAGACCATTACAGAAAATCACAACCACACAAAATTCAGAGCTGGGGAGTCCAGTCCCAATGTATACATCTAGAAAACACTCCTACACTTAAGCTCAGGAACACTGAGGAAGAGGGAGCAGAAAGATTTTAAGAGCCAGAGGAACAGGGAATGTGCTGTTGAGATAGTGTGTCCTAGTAAATGTCAAAAGCTACATTCATGAAGTCTCACAGTCATGACTGCCTAATCACAAGATAATCAAGGCCAGCAATGATAGACAAGCTCAAGTGGACATGGGAAAGCCCAGGAGGCCTCAACCTACACAAAGAACTCCAGAGAATTAAAGAACACTAAAGTGGGAGAAACAGTCTTTCCTAGGGAAGAGCACATCAACTTGTTATTCAATACCAAATGTTCAATCCTGAAAACAGACCAACAAGTGACATTATATGAATTGAACAGGTTGTATTTAGGAATATACATGTATATATTTATACATATATGCGTGGATGCAACAATTAACGAAAGAGGAGGCCATGAATTTGAAAGAGAGAAAGGAGAATATGGGAGGGTTTGGAGGGAAGAAAGGGTAGGGGGAAATGATATAATTATAATTTCAAAAAACAAAAAAGTAATTAAAAATGAAAAAGCTGTACTAAAAATGGAAATGGGCCACTGAGCTAAGGAAAGAGTCCTAAAAGCAAATTTTTATAGCTTTTAATATGACTGTTGACTATCTTATGCTAGACATTACTTACCAATGAAGGTTTTTTCTTGCCTCTACTCAGTTTAGAAAAGTACATAAGACCACTGAGTTATGAGCCAACTAACTAGGGCTCTAGTTGAATTATAATATTAGGTTATTGGGAGGAACTGATTTAACCAATCTGAATTATGATATGTTCTCAGTGAAATAGTATTATTAATACTATGTGTATCATATATATTTCTAGAATTAAACAAGAATTAAATTTTAGTCTACATATAAATTTTAAATAAAAATATGTGTTCTCATTACTAAATTTTTTTCTGGTTTTCCTTGTCAATTTGTAAATTTGGTAAAACATTTACTTTTTTCTGTTTTTTAATTTTTGAAACACAGTCTCATACTAGCCAGGAACTCAATATATAGTTCAAGCTGGCATCCAACTCATGGCCATCCTCCTGCTATTCTTGCCACCGTTGGGACTGTGGCACATGTGGTGCAGCTCAGAGTGGAAAGAAATTAAAGAACAGTCTTACCCAAGGACACAGGGGCAGGATATGAATGGCTACCAAAGCAGTTCACAGTGCTTACTTTTCAGAAAACCACCTCGCTATTAGTAACAAATCTTTCAAGAAAATGCATAATCTAAGAAACAGGTAAGAAATAGGCATCTCTCTGAGGTCAGCCTGGTCTATAGAACAAGCTCCAAGACAGCCAGGGCTACACAGAGAAACCTTGTCTCAAAAACAAACAAACAACAACTTCTGTTGGGGAATATTATTTTAAGGTGTGTGACTTTTGTTTGTGTTGCTTTTGTTTAACTCTGTGAAGCTGTGTTACTGTGCCTGTCTAAAACACCTGTCGCTCTAATAAAGAGCAAGGCCAATAGCAAGGCAGGAGAAAGGATAGGTGGGGCTGGCAGGCAGAGAGAATATATAGAAGGAGAAATCTGGGGAGAGAGAGGAAGTAGCCAGAGAAGGAGGAGGATTCTAGGGACCAGCCACCCAGCTACACAACTAGCCACAGAGTAAGAATAAGATTTACAGAAGAGATTGAGGAAAGCCCAGAGACAAAAAGGTAGACCAGATAATTTAAATTAAAAAAAGCTGGCAAGAAACAAGCCAAACTAAAGCTGGGCAATCATAATTTAAAAAAAAAAAGCCTCCATGTGTGATTTACTTGAGAGGTAGGTGGCAGGTCCCCCAAAAGAGGAAAAACAAACAACAACAAAAGTCAGTGGTGGTGGTGCATGATAGCCTGCAGGTCTTTAATCCTAGTACATAGGAAGCAGAGGCAGGCAAATCTCTGTGAGTTCGAGGCCAGCCTAGTCTGCAGAGCTAGTTCCAGGACAGGCAAGGCTACACAAAGAAACCTTGTCTCAAAAAACAAAAACAAACAAACCAAAAGAAATAATAAGAAGGAAAATTTGAATATTTAGACTCTGCAATATCATATATATTTAGAAAACAATGACACTACACAAAGCCCACTCACTCCATCCCCAAGTGTGGAGATTCAAAGCTAGTAAAAGTGGTGGCGCACGCCTTTAATCCCAGCACTCGGGAGGCAGAGCCAGGCGGATCTCTGTGAGTTCGAGGCCAGCCTGGGCTACCAAGTGAGTTCCAGGACAAGTGCAAAGCTACTGTCTCGAAAAAGCAAAAAAAAAAAAAAAACAAAAAAACATCAAAATATAGACATCAATACATCCAGAAAATTATTACTGGATTTACTGGTGTGTGGACACTATACTAATAGATGTCTCTACCACAATAAATGCTTGCAGGATATATTCCAAAGAGCTACTCATAGCTAAATGCGATAGGGTTTAGAAAAGAGGCATAGAATACATTAGGATATTGTTTCATTGACCATGTGTGATCCTCATAATGGATACATTGTGAAATAAAATAAAACTAAAGTAAATGTGAATATCAAACAGTAATTTTGAATTTTTGTTAATAATGGAAACAAAATGAGTAGACTACCTTACCTAGAAGTCCACAGTTAGGGATGAACATATGACCTTCTGACCTTTGCAGATTATGTGCTAGTACTGTGCAACTAAAAACTGTTTTCTGTTCTAACATTCTTTAGCCCAAAGTAAAAACCGTAAGTAGTGTATCCAGCTTCTCTCTGCTTCATTCCCATAATATAGACGCAAAACTGACAAACTTCATCTACCTTACAGTGATGCTCAGACTAGCCAATCAACTGATGAATACAAAACACTTCAAACACTGTGTGGTGCAGTAATTATTTAATACATTTTAGCTACTGAATTGTTTTGCTCTCATGCAAACATGACATAAATATCAGAAGGAATCTAATTATATCAGCTAGTAGTCTGAAGATAATAAAAAATTTAAAAATATATGAATTCACTTTTTAGGAAGCGATATAAATCATGATTCACTTTCTACCAATAAAATCACATATTCTTAAAGGGGTAAAATGGTAGACAAATGATCTGAAAAAAAATTTTTGGAAAGAAACTAAGCCACCATTCAGCTGACATGGAATTAAGAAAATAATATAATGATAAAATAAAATTAATACAAGAATTTAACTCAATTCTAAAGTCATTATTCTACCTTTTTTTAAAAAAATCAAATACTGGGAGTTTTTAGCTTGTTTCTGTTACCTGAGTGAGAGACAGGAAAAAAAAAGCCTAGAACCTCCATAAATTAAGAATTAAATAGGAAATCATGGCATAAAGTCCATGTATTTACAGGAAGAATAAGTGAGAAACAGAATGAATGAAAGGAGGAAGAATGTAGCTAAAGTTTTCCTGACTGGCCCACAGTCAGGGCAAATCTCTGTCACCCGCCAGTCCCGCAGCCACTCAGACCCGACCAAGTAAACACAGAGACTTATATTGGTTACAAACTGTATGACCGTGGCAGGCTTCTTGCTAACTGTTCTTACAGCTTAAATTAATCCATTTCTATTAATCTATACCTTGCCACGTGGCTTGTGGCTTACCGGTACTTTACATCTTCCTTGTCCTGACGGCGGCTGGCAGTATCTCCCTCACCCAGCTTCCTGTTCTCTCAATTCTCCTCTCTGTTAGTCCCGCCTATACTTCCTGCCTGGCCACTAACCAATCAGTGATTTATTCATTGACCAATCAGCAACACATTTGACATACAGACCATCCCACAGCAGAAGAACAGAAAGAAAATCCACGTAAATGAAAAGGGGGAACCAGACAGATATTGTCAGAACCTGGGGTCCAGGAAGACAGGACTGACATTATCTATCTGAGATTAGGTTATTTGTACAGATTGCAAAGATTTGAAAACAATAACAAAACAAAACAACACACACACACACACACACACACACACACACACACACACACACACACACACACACACACAAATCAAACCAAACAAACAAGCAGAAAAACCAAGATTCTCAAGTTGGTATTTGCCCAGGGTGACCCATGGCAAAATCCTCTCCAGCAGTAAGTCTGACCAGTCCAGACATCTGAGCACACCAACACAGCAATCCAAGGAGGAAAGTTCACAGCTGAAACCAAAGGGCACCTGACTCCATCAATAAAACCCAGCAGGAACAGCAGAAAACAAATTCTGAGACAGATGATTTCAGGTGTTGAGACCAACTTGATATGTTTGTTATATATACAGCCATGGTTAATATGGAAAAGTCATTAGAAAATAACAAGCCATTAAAAAAATTAAGTCATTAAAAAATCAAGAATGAGTAAGGTACTTAAAAATCAGAGATTTAAATCTAAACCTCTTAGTAACCATATGAAATTTGAATCAAGTATATGCTATGATGGAAAGATACCAAGTGTTAGATGCAGGAGAAAGATCAGAAACAATGCGAGGTATCTTGAAAGAAAATAATCAATCATGAAACTAACAAAGAAAATCCGGCATATCTACATCTATGTAAGTCAGCAAGACAGTAAAATTTCATTAGTAATAAATAGGTTACTTTTTAATTATTAATAAGGTAATTCATAAAATAACTATTTCAATATGTAAAAACAGAGAACAGAGCATCAAGAATATAGAAAGCAAAAAAAAAGAAAGTTTAAGAAGAGATCGTTCCTAGTCATAGTGGATTGTTTTGACAGATCTCTAAGTAACTATTAGCAGAAATCCATTAAACTAAGAGCACATACAAGATATGATGACAGCAATTTGAACTTGGGCAGTATATGAGGTATAATTCACCCAATCTGCTTACTAAGCCTTCATGAAAAAATTATGGAAGTAAGGTATTGTTGAGCCAATATTTTCTGAACATAAAGGAATTAAATTTCAATCTATAAACAAAAAAACTGTGCAGAAAATTTCCATAGTAACCTAAATTAAGCAACACACTTCTTGGCTGAAGAAGAAATCAATATAAAAATCAGAAAATGGCATTAGCTGAATGCAAATGATTACTGTTACAATCTAAAATGTCTGTCATGGAGTTAAAGCTGTGATTACAGGAAAGTGTAGAAGATTAAATCTTTACATTAACAAGAAAGATTGACAGTAAGTGATATAATTGCCAAGTGGCAGAAAAAATATCAATGAGTGAAGATCACAGAAAGTGCTGAGGAAATGTAGGCAATGAAAGAGAAAAAGGAAGCAGAGATTCATGAAGGCAAATAAGTGTTCCTTCTAAAGACTAATAGATAAGTCTTTGTCAAGGAAGGAAAGAAGGAAAAACAACTCTCAAGTATAATGGAAGATGCTGGGACAGATCTTACTAACATATAAAAGTAGGACATATAGGCTAAAATGGCTCAGTAAATTAAAAGTGCTTGCTGGGCCACAGAGAGATCTGAGTTCAAATCCCTAGTACCCATATAAAAAGCCAGGCATGGCTGCATGTGCCTGTAACCTCAGAATCGAGTGAAAACAGGCAGAACCCCAGAGCTTGCTGGTCAACCAGCCCAGCAGAAATAGCAAGCTTCCAGTTCAGTGGCAGACCCTGGTCAAGGCAATAAGGAGTTGAGCCATAGAATAAGACATTGGATATTCGGCTCCGTCCTCTACATATGACCATCCCTCTACACATATGCATAAACCACACACATTTATGAACACACACACACAAAATAGAAAATAGTAAAATATTCAATTTAAGTAAACTAACCTCGAAGAGTTAAAATTTATAAAAATGTAAGTTATAGAAAAATTACAGCTTATAGAAACATAAATTATAGAAAAAACAGAATTATATACATATATATATATATATATATATATATATATATACACATATGGGAACAGGAGATGAATATTTAATTAAAAGCATTAAGAAAAAATTGTACTCCCAGATGCCTCAATAATGAATTCTCTCAAATATGAAGGGAAGTGACAATTCTCCAACTCCATCAAAAACTTCCAGAGAACAGAGGAAGGTAAACACAACTATTCATGAGGAATTTTGAAGAACAGAAAACTAACTGGCCACAGTATTAATCACAGCTGTGAAATCTTAGGCATGTGTATATATCATAAATTCCAGCAATAAAGAGGCAAAAAGTAATATATGAGGACACTGTATCACAAAGCACAGGGAGTTTATTCCAGGGTGGTAAGCTTGGCATCCCATCTAAAAAGCCCACGAACATGCAGAAGAAACATGTTTGACAAACTCAACTCATGTGCACAAGGCAACTGAGAGACAAAGAGGCACCAAAGGAATGTTTCTTATCTTTACAAAAACCTATAGCAGAAGTCCTCTCTAGGGATGCTCTGTTGGCGGCTTTCACTGTGAGACAGAGGAATCAACCTCCACCAAACTGGTCCTGATCTCTACAAACTCATTGTCTTGTAGCCATGAGCAATGCTCCAAACCAAACTGAAATGTACAGGCACTGCCATGAAAGGATGAAAAGGTTTCTTATGTGATAGGCAGATCTAATAGAAAACCCCAAATCTATTTCATACAAGAAGAAATGAAGTCTGTGGAGGAAAATGTTTTTTACTTCGAAACACCAGGAAGGAACAGGTAGGAAATAAAATCTTTTTTTAAAAAATGCAATTAAATGTATAACAAACAAATCAAGAAAGTGGAAATAATCTCTCCCACACTTAAGTGTCAAAGCTCTAAGGTGGAGATTAGGATAGTAAGGAACGATGGAGGAAGCCGCCAATTCATGTGATCTTAACATTTGTGTGTGCCCATAGAAGGCATGCAATGTGTATGTATGTCAAAGGCCAGAGTTCTGGTGGGCGTCTTCTGTAGCACACTCAATAACTGAGTAACCTTGTCAACTCAGCTTGCCCATCTTGAAATCAAATAATTAATGAAACATTTTCATAGACTTGAGTCGTTTTCTTGAGCTGGGGGCTCTCCAAATTCTTGTCGTGGGGGATAAAAAGCTAACCTTCTTAGCATGAGCTCACCCCATGTGAAGATATTGTTTTGTAAATTTCAAGGCACCTAGTAAAAATGATTAGGACACCACCCAGTAAGTTGAGTGCAGTTCTTTCCTATGGTCCCCACTCCATGCTGTGTTGGGGTGAATTCATGACAAATTCAATGGTTACTTTTTTCTTAGGCTGGGACAAGTGAAGCCCTCAGATACCTCCACTTTCAGAAACACAAACTACTGGCCACACGTTCCTGGAGATTTTTCTCTTATGACATATCCAACAAGCTGGCATCACCATGTACACTGTTCTCATGGTAGCTTGCTAATGCTCTTCTAGGCATTTGCCCTTTATTCTTCATCCCTTTTAGCATGCTTCTCTCAGGGTAAACATAAAATGTGCAATTGTCATTCTGCTGAGTCCCCTGTGATTCTAACTGTGCTTAACCTACTTTCCCAACACCACTTCCTAGTGAAGACAGTCCTATTTTATACAAATGAGTCATCTACACTCTAGACCAGTGGTTCTCAACTTGCGTGTCACAACCCTTCTGGAGGTTGAATAACCCTTTCACAGGGGTCACCTAAGACCATTGGACAACACAGATATTTATATCACGATTCATAATAATAGCAAAATTACAATTATGAAATAGTAATAAAAATAATTTCATGTTTAGGTGTCACCACAACATGAGGAAATGTATTGAAGAGTCTCAGCATTAGGAAAGTTAAGAACCACTACTCTAGGCCCTCTGCGGGAATGAGTCCCTAGGATCCCTTAATCTTACCAACTCTTTGAAACTTTGCCTAAGATGCTCAAGGACATGGGGTTGGAACGATCATTCCACCAAGGGACATTCAGTATACTCGGCTCTTCAGACCATCTGACCTGTTCTCCAGGAGAGTGTAGTGCTGACCAAGAGTTTCAACATGCTATGTGAACATATTTGAAATTTGCATATACTAGAAAAAGTAATCAGAGAAAATAAAGCAGGGAGGGTAAACCACTGTTTCTCCCATGTATATATACAGCACTGGTGACAATCTTCCAGAAAGGAGCATGGAAGCCTTGCTCTAAGAGTTTCATGCAAAATGCTCCTTGTTGCCAAAGCCTGGGTAGAAGTTTTCCTGGTTTGTAAGCACAGAATTACAATAGAATTCCAAGAGAGTGACACATGACATCCCACTTGAATGCCCAGCAGGGACTTTAAGGTCACTGTAATAATGAATAGGCAAAGAATTAATAGGAGTCGAGCCCATGAGCCTTCCTGGGTTGCAGCTGGGCACAACAGTGCTCTGTTCATTCCTGTAAACACGTTCCGGGCATGGCCACCACAGCTGTGCTAGGCACAGCTGCCCCTCAAAAGCACTGTAGACATGGGAGCCTGCTTCAATCACTCTGCCCTCTTCTCCCATCAGACACATTTCCTTTTACATTATGAGCCACACAACAGCTACATTTGTGTTTGAGAGATGTTTAAGGATAGAGACAGTTGGACCAAACATCATCTTCCTTCCTCGGCCTTGCCCCCACTCCACATCCTCTTATCCTTCTGGCTTCCAGTACATTCTTCACTCTTTTTTTTTTTCAGGGACTTTTTTTTTTTCTATCTGCTCAAGGCCTTTTGTGATGTGCCTTGCTTCCAAGCATCACCACTTTTCTCTCTATTCCATGCACATATTGCTTTCCCCATCTCTCTTTGTATCTTCTACAACAGTAGTTCTCAACCTGTGGACCAAGACCCCCCCAAAAAAAGACCATTGGAAAACATGGGTATTTATATTACTGTTCATAACAGTAGCAAAATTACAGTTGTAAAGTAGTGACGAAAATGGTCGGGGGTCCCCCAACATGAAGAACCGTACTAAAAGGGAGCAGCTTTAGGAAGGTTGAGAACCACTGTTCCATAGTGTTTGGGTTTGAGTCTATGCACAGGGTGCCCATCTGCTGCAGCCCCCATCCACCTTTTGACAAACTATCTTCTCCCATTCTGAGATTGCTTAGTTGCTTCTTCAGTCTTGCCTTCTAGATCCCTCTCTTTTAAGTCACCTTCTGTGCTCATCAAGCTTCCCCTAGTATCCTACCTGTCTCTTATCTACTAAAGCTATACAATTATATTTGGCTATTACTATTTTTTTCTCTCTTACTGAAAAAAAATTCTTGCAGAGTGATAGTATTACTGTATAACAGTAACAGAAGCAGGTTCAAGTCCAAGCTCCTCCAAGGCTTATTGACTGTGACCCTGGATTACAAATTGAATCACTCTCTTCAGGATCCTAGGTTGTACAAGCAATTCTTTACCATGCTCTGCTAGGAACTACTCTGTTCAACACTGGGTGATTCTACAAAAACATTCATTGTTTGTAGATTGGCTGCGCACAGTGGTTGGCCAGCATGTCACCACCTGATGCTACTGTTACCTCTACAGCTACTATGTACACATAGTATTCTCAGCAAAATAAGCTAATAAAGACTTATCCACTCTCCTTATTGTATGTTACTATTCCATATGCTTCAGGACATTTGCGAAGCTAATCCAAGGCATGATTTGTTAATCATGTGAAATCTAGGAAAACAGATAAAGTGTCAACACTGTCAGCACAAATCTGCACTCTAATTCCTTTCTCTTAAGATATTAAGAATGAAAAATACACTGTGTAAATTTAATAGAAACCTGTGCATTTGAAAGTGTTTGTTTTTCAAATTTTACTTTTCTTAATTATGAGCATGTGTGCATTTGTGTGTGTCTGGTTGTAGGTATGTACAAGGAAATACAGATGGGTGGTCCACTGAGGCCAGACCTGTCAGATCCCCTGGAGCTGGAATTAAAGGCAATTTTTAGTTGCCTAATGTGGGTTCTGAGAACTGAACCTGGCTCCTCTGGAAGAGCAGCAAGTACTCTAAATCACTGGGCCCTGTCTCTAGCCCCTGAACATCGTTTTTGACTCAGTTTTAACCAAACATGCATTCAGCTAGGTACACAGCTTAAGTTTGTAATTGTAGCACTCAGCAGGTTGAGGCAGGAGAGCTGCCATGAGTAACAGGCCAACTTGGACTACATAGTCATGTCTGGCCAGCCTGGGATACATAGTAAGTTTCAATCGGTCAGAGCTACAGAGAGATTATGTGTCCATATGGCAACAGGAACAACAGAAACTACTACCCTGATAATAGGATAATGTTGTTCACTGGCAATGACTTTGAACTTCTAACTGAAAACCCACAGTATTCACAGAAGTCACATTTATTATATATACTCCCTGATGTTAACCATCACTTGGGATTCACATGCATTTTTATATAGAAACTTTCACTGGGTATTTAACACTAGTTGAAATTTCTTTACTTCTACAATTTCAAAACTAGTATCCCCTTTAGGTATTTAGAATAACCTACACAGACATGACCAATAACATGAGTGTGGATTTACAAAACACAGATGCTACAATTCTGGATCAGAGAAGGAACAAAATCTGTTTATAAACCTAAAGAAAATAGTTAAAACTCACATGTCATACCAGACAAAGGTGCCCTTATACACATCAATGCTACATAAAATAAAAACAAAAATATGGATACTAGTCTCCATTAAAAGAGTGGAGTTCTTTGGCCAAAAAGTAGAGGGTAGCACATTAAAGGCTGGATTTGAGAAAATGTATCCTGCCTTCCTTTTCTCTTCTCTTCTTTTCTTTCTTTCTCTCTGTCTTCCTTCCTCTCTTCCTTCCTTCTTTTTCTTCTGGATTGTTTTTGCTTGCTTTTATGAAGAAAATTGTATGGGGACCATATCATACCTGCTCATTTACATAACAATAGTGAACAACAGCAAATGTGTCTTGTCATAGTATACTTGGCCTACTAGGGTAAAGATGTTCTCTCTAGCATGCTAAAGAGAGTCAAACTAATCCTGGCATACCCATAGAAGCTATGAAGTAATTCCATGTCACCCAACCTACGATACTACTAGTTGTGTAGCTTTTTGGAGAAGTAAGAAAATGTATTCTAATCATTCACTGGATCCTTGGATTCAGATGTAAAAACCCTTCAAAGCATATTTGCTTCCCTCTGATTTCTGAATAAAATACGCTATTTTTTAAATGCACAATTTTTCGTTAAAACCAGCATATTTCTGAAAGTGAAAACGAGCATTATTAATAGTCCTGCTCACAGAGACAGAGGCAGACAGGGCCTGCATGGGTCTGTACCAGATCCTCTGCATATATATTATGGCTTTCAGTTTAATGTTTTCTTGGGATTCTTGAGTGTGCAAATGAGTGGGTCTCTGATTCTTGTGTCTTCTCTTGGGACCTTTTCCTTCTGTTGGTTTATTCTGTCCAAATCCAATGTGATAGTTTTTGTTTTATCTTATTATATTTTAGTTTGTCGTGTTTGGTTGTTATCTCTCAGAAGTCTGTTCTTCAAATGAGAGACAGAAAGGGCATGGATCTGGGTGGGAGGGGAGATGGGGAGGAAGTAGGGGGAGTAGAGGGAGGGGGAACTGTAATCAGGGTGCATTATGTGAGAAAAGAACCTATTTTCAAAAACAGGGGAAAATAGTTGTGCTTAGACTAGTGTAAACTGAGCCATATCTTCACCCCAGTTCTGAAGTACCCTGCGTCTGAGAGTTGTCAAGCCCAAAGGATAAGGCAGCTAAGGTCACTCCCAGTTTGTGCAATACCATTGCATTCCTTATCACTTACAGGATCCCATGCCCTTCTTACCCTACCATCCTGTGGGTGCCAGGTCTAGTTTATACACCTCTGTCCATCAACAGAACTTACTTCTTAATCCTTTCTCCAAATGAAGCGACTTCCTCTAAGATGTTCTGGACAGTAGAAACAATATCCTGTACCATATAGATTCTCTCAATTAGTCCCTTTTTCTCAGATTCCTAGAAAACATAAAAAGCAAGATTTATATTAGCTACTTGAAAACAAAGCAAAACAATTATTTCAAGAGAACAGCCACATTTTCCAAAGATGTTTATTGATCCAGGATATAGAGGCCTGTTCACTCTTTTGGTTACTCCCACTCACAATGTGAGCCCCTATCGCTGTCTTAGGATCCATAGATGATAAGAGGGGGGTCCATGGGACCAGAGGCTTCGGGTCCCTGCAGAGAATTCTGCAATTGCTTCAGCATGACCAGCTGGTTTCCCCTCTGTCCTTAGGTTATCTGAAGTACATCAAACCCTCTTCTATGAGAGTGCTTCAGACGGGCCCCACAGTAAGAACAGGACCCTGTGGAGGCACACACAATACATTTCCAAGTACTGTGACTTCTTATGCAAACTGATGCATCTTAACCGTGTTTCCAACACACTGCAGATATCTGGAAAACGTCTGTTGTCCCTGGGCAGTTATGTCAGAAACAGAGTAAGCATCCTCAGAGACATGTTACAGGCAGCTGGACTGCACAGCTCTATTGTCACAGCCTGCAGGCAGATCTGACACTGTACTGTGATTTATTCATGAAGTGGGCATACTATATAACCTTATCTTCCTTAGTCTTCAATTCCTTTTGTAAAGTGGAATTCTGCTGTCTAACTTGTTACCTCTAACTTGTATATAGAAGATCTTCACTTTATTTTACTATGATAAGTAGCTATAACACTATAAACATAATTTAGTAATTATTCAAACGCCCAAGGAAGGGAAATTCCTACACTGATATTCTTACACTATTTCTTGGCTTGTGTTCTTCTCTGCTATTGTCTCTCTGCATCAGTTCAGCCTACTGCACTTGCTGTATACAGCAAGGGTCTTTATCGAACTTTCTTATTGAGAATGCTGCTTGGGTTAGAGTTATGACAAATCACCATGTAGACAATCCTAAGGGAACACTCCTAAGATATTCTCTATCCTGCAAAAGAAAGAAAAACAAACAAACTCGTTGTTTTCATCTTCTTTTTCTGCTTCATTTAAATAGAGTCATAAATAGAATCAGGAAGCAAACGTCCTCTGTGGTGGTTGCAGGGAAATACACCAAGAGGGCAGTGTATTTATATAAAGAGAGGGTGTATTAATCCCTCAGGGACTAAAGTAGTACCTACCCCATCATTTGGTGCAGAAGGAAACACTGAGGTTGCTGCTGCTTCTTGCAATGGCAGCTTTGTGAGACAGTTTCACTCTCTCCCTTAATTTTAATTTATTTTCCACTTACTATCATTCTTTAAGCAGTGTGTGCTAAAAGTTAGACATGCTGCTAAGGCAACCTCATTCATACTCAGCAACCCACAACTGCCTATGAATAGACACAATGGTCAAAACCCATCTCTGTCTGCTACATAAGCCCTGTGTGTTTACAAAGGAGCATTCCAAGGCTCTGGGGAACTTGACCCAAAGGGCAAAGGAGCTTCCCCCTTGCAGTAGCCTTGACTTTAGGTCAAAACAATTTCTTGGAAAATGACTCAAATTTCCGTGTGGCTCAATTTTCTAAAAAACTCCTCATTTTTATTGTTTGATTCCACCCCCCAAAAAAACAGCCAAAACTTAAGGTTCTGATAGGAAGAAAGTGTTAATTAGTACAGCAAACTCATGAAGGATTGTGACAGCATCCTTTTTCAGTTTTTAAATGAATTTGACGTTTTGCTTTGAGTGTTCGGTATCCACAGATAAGACTCAGACTTGCATATTTTTTTTTGAGTCAGAGTAATCAAGATCCTGTACTTTTAAAATTATTTATCAACTAAGTCACTTGGATTATATTAGCCAAATTATAAAATGATTCCATTTTATTTTCACAACGAATTGTTTCAAAACAAAAACATATATATGTATATATTAAAATGAAAAAGTCTTCATGTCGGTTGAGTATTTGGAAGTGACACATAAGGAAGGTCGTCTGTGGTCCAAACACTCAATTGCACTCAATAAATACACTCTCTTTTCAGCTCTACTTTCGTCTTCTATCGTATGTCACAGGATGTCCATGCTATGGCCTTTCGTCTTCTCATTTCTAATATCCACAAAGGTGTTCTTAACCATCTTCAGAGCTGAACTGAATGGTCATTTAATCAGCATCCTAATTGACACCACTGTAGATAAAATTAAGAGAAACTTTCTCAACCAGAGCTTAGGTTCCCTGAAAACTCACAAGCATGACGGAAGATAGTCTCAATTCTGTACTGTAATATCAAATTTATACACCCAGGGTATATTTTATACCTATTGCTATGAACTTCTTCTGTTACACATTTTTAAAGACAGTGCTTCCCATGAGATGTTTGCTTATTTGACTATTTTATAGAATTTATTCTGAATGACCCATGGATTCATTATTTTCTCCCATTTCTAAATATATTTGATGTTCAAATATTTTTTATCATAATTTGAACTAAAGCATGGTTACCATGTGCTTGGCTATTTTCTCTCCTCTACGATGTAACATAGCTAAAGGACCCCACCAAGGCACCAGCCATCCCCACTATCATGATCATGAACTACATAGGCCTTTCTACAAAGAGCCTGTCCTAGCCCTGGGTATTTTATTATAGGAACACCAAGCAATCTAAAATATAGCCAGCACACCAACAACTAGTTATAGCACTATTATCAGACCCTGATTATTAATTAACTATATACATTTGTATAAATCTTATTTAAATATTGATGTGTACTATCCAAGTTTTAAAAGTGCAAAATTATTCAATATAATAGACAAAATAAAACCTTCTATTCCTGTATTTACACTATTTTCCCATCATCCTATCAATGACATGGACTAAACTCTGAATATATTCCATGTACATTTACTCTATAACTTCTTAATCCTCCAACTAACCATTTGGAATTGGCAGTTTGGAGATTTTGTGTATCCTATAGCCCAGGTGACAGTCATGGCGTGGTAGGCTAGTATAACCTATAACCGGTGGATGATGAGGCGGAGGAATGGGGTGGGTTTCCTCCAGTCCCTGAGACAAGAAGGGGCAGGTATTTTGTTCTACCAGTGATCATTCACAGCCTTACCTCTAAGGGTAGTTCCAACCTGTGGAAGGAATCACAGATGGATAATTGCTGCTTGTCTGCTAGGTTTAACCTACTGTTTGTCTTTGAAAAGTTTACTACCCACACATGCATTTCAAAGGATACTAGTAATGGCCACTGAAAAAATCTGGGAACCTAAGCAACTTATTCCATATTGTTTTGATGTAATTATTAAATATAATATTTAGCTCTAAAATGGAGGCTATTAATGAACAGAAGCTTTTTGGAAAAACAGGGATGCATGATATATCCTTTTCCTCTGAAATTTATTGGTACAGAAAGGGATCAATTCTTTTTATTCATTCAGATGAGGTGCATTTCTTCGTGCATTCCCATGCCTCTACAGAATCCTTACACAAGTCATTTGATGTTCATACATGACACGGGATATGTCCAGCTGAAGGATGTATCCTCATGGTTAGGGTCAAGGATACCTTCTGTTCTCTGAATGGCTCTGGTGGTCTTTCAACAATGTTTCTCTGTGCTGATCAAGACATAGCAGCCTCTACACTACAGGAAGGTGGTATTTGTACTTTCGTAGTTATATATGTGATTAACATCATCCACACCCTCCCATTGTGCTGCTCACTGGTGGAACTTATTAGACCAATAGATAAGACCAGCTGGCTCTATCTATATTCTGAGGATCCACAGAATTGCAGTGGGGACTCCTCAGGGCTAAGATGCTTTCTCGATGGAGATATGAGTGGATACAGTGAAAGAGCAGGGACTTATGTGTGCAATAATGTCCAAGCACTACTGACAGTGACCTGGGAAACTGGCAAGTGCATAGACATCACGCAAGGTTCTATGTGTCATGAATGCATGAAACTGAACAGTCAGATTCAAGTTCCATGGGATTAGAGAAGCCTCCTCAGGATGCTCACCCACACTGACTGCTTTCTGTCCTCTTATGTCACACCATACTTCCACCTCTTAGTCATCCAGGAACACACTGGCTCCTTTTCTGCACATCTGAAGTTATCTTTTAAGTCACCCATCTGTCAATGGGCATGTCACACAGATACCAGCACTCGTCCTATTTCCAGGAAGCTAGAGTATAGAGACAGTAAGGAATTTGTCTGTGTTGACAAGTATGTGCCAATGGACTTAAACCAGCACTAGCAACTGGTAAGAATGTGTCACTCGGTAGAAGAAGTGTCATATGTTTGGGGAGGCATTTTTTACATTTTATTTATTTATTTATGTATTTATTTATTTTACATCCCAGCTGCAGTTTCTCCTCCCTTCTCTCCTCCTAGTCTCTCTCCACAGCCCTGCTCTGTTCCCACCCAATACACACTTCCTTTTCTGTTTAGGAAAGAGCAGGTCTCCCATGAGTATCAACAAAACATGACATATCAAATTGCATAAGACTAAGCACCTCCCCATGTATTAAGGCTGGACAAGGCAACCCAGTATGAGGAGTAGGGTTCCAAAAGCCAGCAAAGGAGTCGGAGACAGCCCCTGCTCCTGCTGTTAGGAGTCCCACAAAAGGACCAAGCTACACAACTGTAACATATATGCAGGTGGTCTTTTTTAAAAGTATCCATTCATCCGGTATTTGTTCTTTCTGCCATTTGTTCTCTGTGTGTCTATGGGTTTCTGTTCTCTCTACTTTTTATACAACGCATCATTTTGAGAAACGGGCTCCTGCTAGGTGTTCCTCCCTCGTATTTCCTCTGGGATTTTCTTGTGCAGCATTCATAAGAATGTGTACTATTTGATGCCTTTTGAAAATATTTTCGAGGAATGTTTCATTCCATTTTCATCTAAGAAAAAACTGACAGGTAATCGGTGACTTTTAGATCAATAGATGAAAATTTAGATAAAATGTAAAATAAAACTCCTAAGGCATATGAACTCCATAGACCTGCACATTCTGGAAACACTAATCTTTATAGTAGCCAACATTTTACTCACTTGCTACACTGCAAAATTATGTCAAATAAGGTACACCAATTTTACAGTTTTAAAAGTGACATCTACCTATATAGCAATGCACACAAAACCTTTAGTAGTAGTTGCATTTTGAGGAAAGCAAGGGTATAGCTCTGAATAACAGTCATCTACAGAGTTGAGGGGAAGAGGGTGCTGCTCTGGTCCTGTCATGGATGAGCTTTGGGTGTACAATAACTTACTTGGATTGCTATGACAGAGTACATGAGAGCTTTGTGTGTACATTAACTTACTTGGATTGCTGCAACAGAAAACATGAGGTGAGTGATTTTACAAAGTAAAGAAGGTATTTGGCTCACAATTCCCACGACTGGATGATTCAAATAGCATGGTACCAGCATTTTGGTGAGCTTCCTCTGGTAATATTACAACATTACAGAGACACAGAAAAGGAAACTGACATTTGCAAGAGGGGCCAGGCAGGCAGGGTGCTCTCACTTCATAACACCCTTCTAGGAGCAAACACTCCATTCTGCAAGACCAACACTAATCCCTTCCTTGGGTATGATGCCTGACATCATTACAGCTCACTACCCTCGCTTCCACACAAGCACCTGAGGACCAGAACCTGAACCCAGAGGACTCAGAGAATCGTCACAGCAGTGAACATGATGACCTTTACCCTGTGAGTCTTAGTCGCAGTTCTGGAAACCAAAACTCACATAATCTTGACCCTGACTCAAGGCAGGAACTGAAGCAGAAACCATGGAAGAATGCCGCTTACTCACTTAGTCAGCCTGCTTTCTTACACAGCTGAGGACTAAAAACCCAAGCATGGCACCACCTCCAGTGGGCTGGACCCTCCCATATCAACCATTCATCAGAAAATGCTCCATAGCCATGCCTACAGGCCGGTCTTGTGGGTAGAGCTTCTCAGTTAAGATCCTCTCTTTTAAGACATGCCTCCTTTGTATAATGTTGACAAAAACCAATCAGGAAAGAACTTTATCACTTATGTAAATTACCTGGTACAGTAATTAACACGAACCCCTTCGCTTCAAGTAGGCAAAAAGACAAAAGATGAGCAGCCTTTTGTCTAGCTTAAAGAATACTGGGGTGAGTTTAGGTTTCTTAAGAAAGGCTGTTCTGGAACAAGTCTGTTCATGTTGCCCCAATGCTCTGAGAGATTGTCTAGCAGCTGGATGTGCATCCCGCTGGCTTTATTTACACATCTCAGATTGAACCAGGGGATGTGGTGATAACAGTTTAGCAGACACAACATCGCATCTGCTGCTGACACCACACTGCCTGGGAAGAGTAAGAGTGATTCATTCAGAAAGACAGGCAGCGGCTGCATGCCTCGAGTCCTTTCACCAGAGAGGCTCCCGGTTCATACAGAGAACTGTGTTTAGAAAAATAGTGATGACCGCTGGCGTGACTGCACAAATGAACAAGATGATTGCAACTGACCACATAGCCACAGCAGGTCTTCTTTATGATTATAAACCTGTAAAAGGATAGAGGCCTAAGTGAAATCCTCATGACTGAGGGGCTACTCGATGTGCAAGCACCTGTCAGCAATAGCAGGCGGAGCAGGAAAAACAAAAAATGAAGATTTCAAATCCAGAATCCAATTTTACCAGGTTTCTTTTTGTTAGATGTGGGCACGTGATATGTGTGTCTGTGTGCCTGTTGGCACATCTGTGTATGTGGGTGAGGGGTGCGTATGGAAGCAGAGGCCAGGGGGTGATATCATTGTCTTTGTCATTCTCTACTTTATGTATTAGGCAGGCTTTCTTAATTGAGCCCAGGGCTTGCTGTTTTACTAGTTTAGGTGGCCAGCTTGTTCTTGGGATCCAGTTTCAACCTCCCATGTGCTAGTATTACAAGTGGGCTGCTGTACCTTTTAGTTGCTTGTGTGGGTGCTGGGGATGTGAACTCAGGTCCTCCTGTTTGAGTACCCAGTGACAGTGGCCGCTTTTACCCATTGTTCCAGCACACCAGTTCCTGCTTCCATTGGTTTAATGCACTGGAAGAATGAGTGACGTTGACAGGAAGACAAAAACAGGACAAGGGCCAACTCTTAACTTAAAGGTGCTTATCATGTAAAGATGAATGCAAAATCACCATCTTTCAATTGTGCATTTGTTTATAGAGCACCAGGAGGTTTGAGTCTTTGGCTGAGTCTTAAAGAGAGTCAAAAGAAGGATCAATAATGTGCCTGTGGCATAACATAGCTGCTCGCTCTTTTAAAGCAAACAAAACACAAGGCATGTATCAGGCGAGCTTTCCTTCCTTAAGGCCTTGTTGCCTACCCTGTGTCTCTAGTGAACACAGCTCCATAGGTGCAATAAAGGAGCTTTGAGCCTCTGGGAGAGAATTAACACCATCAAAATGAATTTATAACTGAGGATTAATTATATAATCAGTGTGTTACTTTAAATCTTTCCTGCTTGTTCTGGTTTAGAAAATCACTCATTTCTCTATTAATTATCTAAGCAAAACCAGGGAGATATTCCTGAAAATTGACCCTGTCAGAAAAAATATTTTTGACATGCTTAAAAATTGAGTGGTGTTTGTCAAAGAATGCTTACAAGTCCCCAAAGGATCAAGGCAAAATTTTCATCTCAAGATCCTCCCAGTAATGCCAGCCACCCAGATGAAAGATGTAAAACTGGAACTTTAGACAAGGGGAATGGATTGCTTCTTTTAATTCATTGAATATTAGAAGCCTGTAACTTGAAAATTTGAATGATCAACATCAGAAATTGATTGAGTGGCATTTAACATGAAAAAAACTTAATATCTGTGCTAATGAGGATGAAGAAACAGTATTTCTGCTACATGAGATTAAAAATTGTTCCTTGCGAACCCTAGCTTTACGAACTAGGAATGGACTTCAGGATTTAGCCCCACGAGGCACGTTCATGTGCACAGGTAGAGTCAATATCATGGTGCATGCTATTAAAACTGGAGGCTTGGGTAGAAACTCATGGGAAAGCTTGCCTGGAGCACACAGCTGTGAAAACCAAAAAGATCCTGTCTTTCCAAGTAGAAGGGAAGGACCAACATCCAAGGATGTTCTCTGATGTTTATAAGTGTATTATGGTGAGATATCCACAGTCGTACTTATAAACATGCATGTACAAAGACGGCATTAGATTTATTTATTTTTATTTTATATGTATTGTGTTTTCACCCACATGTATTACTGTGCACCACACTAGAATCCTCTGCAGTGGAGTTACAGGCATTGCAAGCTGTCGCTTGGACTCTGGGATTGATCCCACTGGGTCCTCTGGAAGAGTAGCTGGTGCTCTTAACCACTGAGCCATCTTTCCAGCCTCAAAGATTATGTTTTAATAGGAGGAGGAGGAGGAGGAGGAGGAGGAGGAGGAGGCAACGTATGCTCTTTCTGAAAAGTACTTTGTCTCAAGTATATTTTTCTCTTTGAGAAATGAATACAAAACTGTTCAAGTTTTGAATCAATGCTGATTCTAAGCATCTTTATTCTGCTTTAACCATCTGATCTTCACAAAGAATTCTACCCTGGTGTTACCAACATGTGCTTTTGCCTTGAAACAGAAGTCTTGTCTGGTGTCAAATGAAAGGGTGAGAACAGGAAAGCACACAATCCAAAACATCCTGAGAAAGATACTGGAAACATACAACTGAAAAGGTGGCAGCAGTCCATAATTTTGGCGACTCAAAGGCTGGGTGGACTGATTCCATTATCACTTCCCTGGGCCAGCTGACAAATAGATGCTGCCACAAGGTAAGGAGGACCCATGGCTTCTGTAGTCGGGGCTACTGCAGACAGATGCACAGTAAGTGATGGCTTTGTTGCATGGATCCTTTACCCTCCTCCTAGTTAAGAGAGGGAGGGGACTAGTGGGTAAGATATTCATCTGATTAAGAACAGTAAAAGGCAGAGCTAGGAATATGACTCAGTCAGTAAAGCACCTGTCATCCTAGTGTAAGAATGTTGGTTTGGGTCCCCAGAAATAAACCTAAAAGGCTAGATATGACAGCACTCATCTGGAAAGGAGTTAGTGGGGTGAAACAGGCAGATGGATCCCTGAAGCTCATTGGCTGGCTCACCTAGTTGAATTGATAAGCTTCAAGTTCAGTAAGAAACCTTGTCTCAGAAAATAAAAGATGAAGAGTGGGTAGAAAAGACATCTGACCTTGACCCCTGGCCTCCACACTCCTGTGTGCACATATCCACAATAGTAAGTACATACAACACATATACACATATTAAAAAAGCTAAAGGTAATTCTTATATTACTTGACCCAAACATCAGCTCCTATAAGCAGGCCTGATTCCCTTAACGTTTCCTCCCAACTGCCTCAACTATTTCCTAACTTTGTGCAAGGGTGACTCATCCAATATTGTGGTTCTCATGGGAGCACCTGTGTGGCCATGGCATTTATATTCACAGGAATTCTGCTACAGAGAAAAAAAATAAGCAAATGCTGCTGCTGTTGCTACAGTGTGGAATGAATGAATGAATGAATGAATGAATGAATGGCATGCTTGTTTCTAAAGAATGTAACACAGTTTACAAATAAGATTTAGGCCAGAGGATCTGGATTTGAATCCCACTGTGAATTTGACAGAGAAATCTCAGATGCATTAATTTCTCTTAAATGAGGTTTGTTAATTAATGCATAGGGAAATTAATAGCTAGTGGTATATTCTGAGTGTTGAATGAGTTAAAGGACATAAAAGCCCACAATGCCTGAACATTATAAAGTTACTAATATTTACATGAGTTTGAATACTTAAATGTCTTACCAGCTTGTTTTAAATTAATACTGTTAAAGTCATTCTTCATGCAGTATTTACTTTTCCAGTAGGAAAAATATGATAACTCTGTTTTCTATCAATTGTTTTATAAACCGTCAATTAACTTATAAACTGTCTAAGATGTATCTTGTAAACTTTGTGGATAGTTGGGACACAGGGTGAGGGTGGGCCACATTGAAACAGCAGGTTTCATTGGGAAAGACAAAGGCAACCATTAGTAGCTCCCCACCCTCAAAAATGAGTAGCAAACGTTGATCTCTCTAAGCTCTGAGGGTTAGTTTCAAATTCATGTCAACACAGCC